>NC_134399.1:99649190-100347732 GCF_050003625.1 Haematobia irritans | reverse complement strand
AGCGAAAAGGACTTTAATTCGTGACCACCCCCAAAAAATTGAAAAATCCACCCAAAACCGAAAAAAATTGAAATTTTAAATGAAAAACTTCTTTTGTCCATATCTCCTTAAATATGCGTCCTAGAGCGAAAAGGACTTTAATTCGTGACCACCCCCAAAAAATTTAAAAATCCACCCAAAACCTAAAAAAATTTAAATTTTTATATGAAAAACTTCTTTTGCCCATATCTCCTTAAATATGCGTCCTAGAGCGAAAAGGACTTAAATTCGTGACCACCCCAAAAAATTGAAAAATCCACCCAAACCCTAAAAAAAATTGAAATTTTTATATGAAAAACTTCTATTGCCCATATCTCCTAAACTAAGCGTCCTAGAGCGAAAAGGACTTTAATTCGTGACCACCCCCAAAAAATTGAAAAATCCACCCAAAACCTAAAAAATTGAAATTTTTATATGAAAACCTTCTTTTGCCCATATCTCCTTAAATATGCGTCCTAGAGCGAAAAGGACTTTAATTCGTGACCACCCCCAAAAAATTGAAAAATCCACCAAAAACCTAAAAAAAATTGAAATTTTTATATGAAAAACTTCTTTTGCCCATATCTCCTTAAATATGCGTCCTAGAGCGAAAAGGACTTTAATTCGTGACCACCTCAAAAAATTGAAAAATCCACCCAAAACCTAAAAAAATTGAAATTTTTATATGAAAAACTTCTTTTGCCCATATCTCCTTAAATATGCGTCCTAGAGCGAAAAGGACTTTAATTCGTGACCACCCCCAAAAAATTGAAAAATCCACCCAAAACCTAAAAAAATTGAAATTTTTATATAAAAACCTTATTTTGCCCATATCTCCTTAAATATGCGTCCTAGAGCGAAAAGGACTTTAATTCGTGACCACCCCCAAAAAATTGAAAAATCCACCCAAAACCTAAAAAAATTGAAATTTTTATATAAAAACCTTATTTTGCCCATATCTCCTTAAATATGCGTCCTAGAGCGAAAAGGACTTTAATTCGTGACCACCCTCAAACAATTGAAAAATCCACCCAAAACCTAAAAAAATTGAAATTTTTATATGGAAAACTTCTTTTGCCCATATCTCCTTAAATATGCGTCCTAGAGCGAAAAGGACATTAATTCGTGACCACCCCCAAAAAATTGAAAAATCCACCCAAAACCTAACAAAATTGAATTTTTTATATGAAAACCTTCTTTTGCCCATATCTCCTTAAATATGCGTCCTAGAGCGAAAAGGACTTTAATTCGTGACCACCCCCAAAAAATTGACAAATCCACCCAAAACCTAAAAAAATTGAATTTTTTATACGAAAAACTTCTTTTGCCCATATCTCCTTAAATATGCGTCCTAGAGCGAAAAGGACTTTAATTCGTGACCACCCCCAAAAAATTGAAAAATCCACCCAAAACCTAACAAAATTGAAATTTTTATATGAAAACCTTCTTTTGCCCATATCTCCTTAAATATGCGTCCTAGAGCGAAAAGGACTTTAATTCGTGACCACCCCCAAAAAGTTGAAAAATCCACCCAAAACCAAAAAAAAATTAAATTTTTATATGAAAAACTTCTTTTGCCCATATCTCCTAAACTAAGCGTCCTAGAGCGAAAAGGACTATAATTCGTGACCACCCCAAAAAATTGAAAAATCCACCCAAAACCTAAAAAAATTGAAGTTTTTATATGAAAAACTTCTTTTGCCCATATCTCCTTAAATATGCGTCCTAGTGCGAAAAGGACTTTAATTCGTGACCACCCCAAAAAATTGAAAAATCCACCCAAAACCTAAAAAAATTGAAATTTGTATATCAAAAACTTCTTTTGCCCATATCTCCTAAAATATGCGTCCTAGAGCGAAAAGGACTTTAATTCGTGACCACCCCCAAAAAATTGAACAATCCACCCAAAACCTAAAAAAATTGAAATTTTTATATGAAAAACTTCTTTTGCCCATATCTCCTTAAATATGCGTCCTAGAGCGGAAAGGACTTTAATTCGTGACCACCCCCAAAAAATTGAAAAATCCACCCAAAACCTAAAAAAATTGAAATTTTTATATGAAAACCTTCTTTTGCCCATATCTCCTTAAATATGCGTCCTAGGGCGAAAAGGACTTTAATTCGAGACCACCCCCAAAAAATTGAAAAATCCACCCAAAACCTAAAAAAATTTAAATTTTTGTATGAAAACCTTCTTTTGCCCATATCTCCTTAAATATGCGTCCTATAGCGAAAAGGACTTTAATTCGTGACCACCCCCAAAAAATTGAAAAATTTACCCAAAACCTAAAAAAATTGAAATTTTTATATGAAAACCTTCTTTTGCCCATATCTCCTTAAATATGCGTCCTAGAGCGAAAAGGACTTTAATTCGTGACCACCCCCAAAAAGTTGAAAAATCCACCCAAAACCTAAAAAAATTGAAGTTTTTATATGAAAAACTTCTTTTGCCCATATCTCCTTAAATATGCGTCCTAGAGCGAAAAGGACTTTAATTCGTGACCACCCCAAAAAAATTGAAAAATCCACCCAAAACCTAAAAAAATTGAAATTTTTATATGGAAAACTTCTTTTGCCCATATCTTCTTAAATATGTGTCCTAGTGCGAAAAGGACTTTAATTCGTTACCACCCCCAAAAAATTGAAAAATCCACCCAAAACCTAAAAAAATTGAAATTTTAAATGAAAAACTTCTTTTGCCCATATCTCCTTAAATATGCGTCCTAGAGCGAAAAGGACTTTAATTCGTGACCACCCCCAAAAAATTGAAAAATCCACCCAAAACCTAAAAAAATTGAAATTTTTATATGAAAAACTTCTTTAGCCCATATCTCATTAAATATGCGTCCTAGAGCGAAAAGGACTTTAATTCGTGACCACCCCCAAAAAATTGAAAAATCCACCCAAAACCTAAAAAAATTTAAGTTTTTATATGAAAAACTTCTTTTGCCCATATCTCCTTAAATATGCGTCCTAGAGCGAAGAGGGCTTTAATTCGTGACCACCCCCAAAAAATTGAAAAATCCACCCGAAACCTAAAAAAAATTAAATTTTTATATGAAAAACTTCTTTTGCCTATATCTCCTAAACTAGGCGTCCTAGAGCGAAAAGGACTATAATTCGTGACCACCCCAAAAATTTGAAAAATCCACCCAAAACCTAAAAAATTGAAATTTTTATATGAAAAACTTCTTTTGCCCATATCTCCTTAAATATGCGTCCTAGAGCGAAAAGGACTTTAATTCGTGACCACCCCCAAAAAATTGAAAAATCCACCCAAAACCTAAAAAAATTTAAATTTTTATATGGAAAACTTCTTTTGCCCATATCTCGTTAAATATGCGTCCTAGAGCGAAAAGGACTTTAATTCGTGACCACCCCCAAAAAATTGAAAAATCCACCCAAAACCGAAAAAAATTGAAATTTTAAATGAAAAACTTCTTTTGTCCATATCTCCTTAAATATGCGTCCTAGAGCGAAAAGGACTTTAATTCGTGACCACCCCCAAAAAATTTAAAAATCCACCCAAAACCTAAAAAAATTTAAATTTTTATATGAAAAACTTCTTTTGCCCATATCTCCTTAAATATGCGTCCTAGAGCGAAAAGGACTTAAATTCGTGACCACCCCAAAAAATTGAAAAATCCACCCAAACCCTAAAAAAAATTGAAATTTTTATATGAAAACCTTCTTTTGCCCATATCTCCTTAAATATGCGTCCTAGAGCGAAAAGGACTTTAATTCGTGACCACCCCCAAAAAATTGAAAAATCCACCAAAAACCTAAAAAAAATTGAAATTTTTATATGAAAAACTTCTTTTGCCCATATCTCCTTAAATATGCGTCCTAGAGCGAAAAGGACTTTAATTCGTGACCACCTCAAAAAATTGAAAAATCCACCCAAAACCTAAAAAAATTGAAATTTTTATATGAAAAACTTCTTTTGCCCATATCTCCTTAAATATGCGTCCTAGAGCGAAAAGGACTTTAATTCGTGACCACCCCCAAAAAATTGAAAAATCCACCCAAAACCTAAAAAAATTGAAATTTTTATATAAAAACCTTATTTTGCCCATATCTCCTTAAATATGCGTCCTAGAGCGAAAAGGACTTTAATTCGTGACCACCCCCAAAAAATTGAAAAATCCACCCAAAACCTAAAAAAATTGAAATTTTTATATAAAAACCTTATTTTGCCCATATCTCCTTAAATATGCGTCCTAGAGCGAAAAGGACTTTAATTCGTGACCACCCTCAAACAATTGAAAAATCCACCCAAAACCTAAAAAAATTGAAATTTTTATATGGAAAACTTCTTTTGCCCATATCTCCTTAAATATGCGTCCTAGAGCGAAAAGGACATTAATTCGTGACCACCCCCAAAAAATTGAAAAATCCACCCAAAACCTAACAAAATTGAATTTTTTATATGAAAACCTTCTTTTGCCCATATCTCCTTAAATATGCGTCCTAGAGCGAAAAGGACTTTAATTCGTGACCACCCCCAAAAAATTGACAAATCCACCCAAAACCTAAAAAAATTGAATTTTTTATACGAAAAACTTCTTTTGCCCATATCTCCTTAAATATGCGTCCTAGAGCGAAAAGGACTTTAATTCGTGACCACCCCCAAAAAATTGAAAAATCCACCCAAAACCTAACAAAATTGAAATTTTTATATGAAAACCTTCTTTTGCCCATATCTCCTTAAATATGCGTCCTAGAGCGAAAAGGACTTTAATTCGTGACCACCCCCAAAAAGTTGAAAAATCCACCCAAAACCAAAAAAAAATTAAATTTTTATATGAAAAACTTCTTTTGCCCATATCTCCTAAACTAAGCGTCCTAGAGCGAAAAGGACTATAATTCGTGACCACCCCAAAAAATTGAAAAATCCACCCAAAACCTAAAAAAATTGAAGTTTTTATATGAAAAACTTCTTTTGCCCATATCTCCTTAAATATGCGTCCTAGTGCGAAAAGGACTTTAATTCGTGACCACCCCAAAAAATTGAAAAATCCACCCAAAACCTAAAAAAATTGAAATTTGTATATCAAAAACTTCTTTTGCCCATATCTCCTAAAATATGCGTCCTAGAGCGAAAAGGACTTTAATTCGTGACCACCCCCAAAAAATTGAACAATCCACCCAAAACCTAAAAAAATTGAAATTTTTATATGAAAAACTTCTTTTGCCCATATCTCCTTAAATATGCGTCCTAGAGCGGAAAGGACTTTAATTCGTGACCACCCCCAAAAAATTGAAAAATCCACCCAAAACCTAAAAAAATTGAAATTTTTATATGAAAACCTTCTTTTGCCCATATCTCCTTAAATATGCGTCCTAGGGCGAAAAGGACTTTAATTCGAGACCACCCCCAAAAAATTGAAAAATCCACCCAAAACCTAAAAAAATTTAAATTTTTGTATGAAAACCTTCTTTTGCCCATATCTCCTTAAATATGCGTCCTATAGCGAAAAGGACTTTAATTCGTGACCACCCCCAAAAAATTGAAAAATTTACCCAAAACCTAAAAAAATTGAAATTTTTATATGAAAACCTTCTTTTGCCCATATCTCCTTAAATATGCGTCCTAGAGCGAAAAGGACTTTAATTCGTGACCACCCCCAAAAAGTTGAAAAATCCACCCAAAACCTAAAAAAACTGAAATTTTTATATGAAAAACTTCTTTTGCCCATATCTCCTTAAATATGCGTCCTAGAGCGAAAAGGACTTTAATTCGTGACCACCCCAAAATATTGAAAAATCCACCCAAAACCTAAAAAAAATTGAAATTTTTATATGAAAAACTTCTTTTGTCCATATCTCCTTAAATATGCGTCCTAGAGCGAAAAGGACTTTAATTCGTGACCACCCCCAAAAAATTGAAAAATCCACCCAAAACCTAAAAAAATTAAAATTTTTATATGAAAAACTTCTTTTTCCCATATCTCCTAAACTAAACGTCCTAGAGCGAAAAGGACTATAATTCGTGACCACCCCAAAAAATTGAAAAATCCACCCAAAACCTAAAAAAATTGGAGTTTTTATATGAAAAACTTCTTTTGCCCATATCTCCTTAAATATGCGTCCTAGAGCGAAAAGGACTTTAATTCGTGACCACACCCAAAAAATTGAAAAATCCACCCAAAACCTAAAAAAATTGAAATTTTTATATGAAAAACTTCTTTTGCCCATATCTCCTTAAATATGCGTCCTAGAGCGAAAAGGACTTTAATTCGTGACCACCCCCAAATATTGAAAAATCCACCCAAAACCTAAAAAAATTGAAATTTTTATATGAAAACCTTCTTTTGCCCATATCTCCTTAAATATGCGTCCTAGAGCGAAAAGGACTTTAATTCGTGACCACCCTCAAACAACTGAAAAATCCACCCAAAACCTAAAAAAATTTAAATTTTTATATGAAAAACTTCTTTTGCCCATATCTCCTTAAATATGCGTCCTAGAGCGAAAAGGACTTTAATTCGTGACCACCCCCAAAAAATTGAAAAATCCACCCAAAACCTAAAAAAATTGAAGTTTTTATATGAAAAACTTCTTTTGCCCATATCTCCTTAAATATGCGTCCTAGAGCGAAAAGGACTATAATTCGTGACCACCCCAAAAAATTGAAAAATCCACCCAAAACCTAAAAAAATTGAAGTTTTTATATGAAAAACTTCTTTTGCCCATATCTCCTTAAATATGCGTCCTAGAGCGAAAAAGACTTTAATTCGTGACCACCCCAAAAAATTGAAAAATCCACCCAAAACCTAAAAAAATTCAAATTTTTATATGAAAAACTTCTTTTGCCCATATCTCCTTAAATAT
Source organism: Haematobia irritans (assembly GCF_050003625.1). NCBI lineage: Eukaryota > Metazoa > Arthropoda > Insecta > Diptera > Muscidae > Haematobia > Haematobia irritans. The sequence continues at coordinate 100,340,880 of NC_134399.1, read as the reverse complement.
GCGTCCTAGAGCGAAAAGGACTTTAATTCGTGACCACCCCCAAAAAATTGAAAAATCCACCCAAAACCTAAAAGAATTGAAATTTTTATATGGAAAACTTCTTTTGCCCATATCTCCTAAACTAAGCGTCCTAGAGCGAAAAGGACTATAATTCGTGACCACCCCAAAAAATTGAAAAATCCACCCAACACCTAAAAAAATTGAAGTTTTTATATGAAAAACTTCTTTTGCCCATATCTCCTTAAATATGCGTCCTAGAGCGAAAAGGACTTTAATTCGTGACCACCCCAAAAAATTGAAAAATCCACCCAAAACCTAAAAAAATTGAAATTTTTATACGAAAAACTTCTTTTGCCCATATCTCCTTAAATATGCGTCCTAGAGCGAAAAGGACTTTAATTCGTGACCACCCCAAAAAATTGAAAAATCCACCCAAAACCTAAAACAAGTATATACAGCAGTAAGTTCGGCCGGGCCGAATCTTAAATACCCACCACCATGAACCAAATATTAGGGGTTCCTTTGAAATTTCAGGAGGGCTTGAGGACTTGAGGACACTTCCCGAAGATAAATTTAAAGATTTCACCTATGAGGACTATATCAGATTCTGGATTTATAAGAACCATTTTTGTTTGAGTTTTAGAGGAATCATTAACATCTCTTGTAAGTGTGCAAGAAAATTTTAAAATAACGTCTTGATTTGAAATCTTAAATCTGTAGAAGTAAAATCTGGAAATTTTACATTGAGTTTCAAGCAATTTTCATCATAAGTGCGCTTTCTACACCCTCAAGAAGTGAAGTCGGTCTATATGTAGCATTACTATATATGGCATTACCAAATGGACCGATGAGCCCAAAATACCAGAATATTTACAATTTAAGGCAAATCAGATAAAAACTACGGTTTCTAGAAACCCAAGGAGTTAAATCGGGAGATCGTTCTTATGGGGGCTATACTAAAATATGGACCGATACTCACCGTTTTCGGCATACCTCTTTATGACCCGAAACTACCTCTAGATTTCCAATTTCAGGCAAATAGGATAAAAACTTCGGATTCTAGAAGCCCAAGAAGTAAAATCGTGAAATTGGTCTATATGGAGGCTATACGAAAATATGGACCGAAACTCACCATTTTCGGCACACCTCTTTATGGTCCTAAAATACCTCTGGATTTTCAATTTCGCGCAAATTGGATGAAAACTACGGTTTCTATAAGCGAAAGACCCCAAATCGGGAGGTCGGTTTATATGGGGGCTATACCAAAACATGGACCGACACTCACCATTTTTGGCACACCTCTTCAAGGTCCCAAAATATCCCTAGATTTTCAATTTCGCGCACATTGGATGAAAACTACGGTTTCTATAAGCGAAAGACCCCAAATCGGGAGGTCGGTTTATATGGGGGCTATACCAAACCATGGACCGACACTCACCATTTTTGGCACACCTCTTCAAGGTCCCAAAATACCACTAGATTTTCAATTTCGCGCAAATTGGATGAAAACTACGGTTTCTATAAGCGAAAGACCCCAAATCGGGAGGTCGGTTTATATGGGGGCTATACCAAAACATGGACCGACACTCACCATTTTTGGCACACCTCTTCAAGGTCCCAAAATATCTCTAGATTTTCAATTTCGCGCAAATTGGATGAAAACTACGGTTTCTATAAGCGAAAGACCCCAAATCGGGAGGTCGGTTTATATGGGGCTATACCAAAACATGGCCCGATATAGCCCATCTTCGAACTTGACCTGCGCGCAGACAAAAAACGATTCTGTGCCAAATTTCAGGACGATAGCTCTGTTATTGAATGCTGTAGCGTGATTACAACAGACAGCCAGACAGACAGACAGACAGACAGACAGACAGACGGACAGACGGACATGCTTATATCGTCTTAGAATTTCTCCCTGATCAAGAATATATATACTTTATATAGTCGGAAATCGATATTTCGATGCGTTACAAACGGAATGACAAACTTATTATACCCCGTCACCATTCTATGGTGGTGGGTATAAAAATTGAAATTTTTATATGAAAAACTTCTTTTGCCCATATCTCCTAAACTAAGCGTCCTAGAGCGAAAAGGACTATAATTCGTGACCACCCCAAAAAATTGAAAACTCCACCCAAAACCTAAAAAAATTGAAGTTTTTATATGAAAAACTTCTTTTGCCCATATCTCCTTAAATATGCGTCCTAGAGCGAAAAGGACTTTAATTCGTGACCACCCCAAAAAATTGAAAAATCCACCCCAAAAAACCTAAAAAAATTGAAATTTTTATATGAAAACCTTCTTTTGCCCATATCTCCTTAAATATGCGTCCTAGAGCGAAAAGGACTTTAATTCGTGACCACCCCAAAATATTGAAAAATCCGCCCAAAACCTAAAAAAAATTGAAATTTTTATATGAAAAACTTCTTTTGCCCATATCTCCTTAAATATGCGTCCTAGAGCGAAAAGGACTTTAATTCGTGACCACCCCCAAAAAATTGAAAAATCCACCCAAAACCTAAAAAAATTGAAATTTTTATATGAAAAACTTCTTTTGCCCATATCTCCTCAACTAAGCGTCCTAGAGCGAAAAGGACTATAATTCGTGACCACCCCAAAAATTGAAAAATCCACCCAAAACCTAAAAAAAATTGAAATTTTTATATGAAAAACTTCTTTTGCCCATATCTCCTTAAATATGCGTCCTAGAGCGAAAAGGACTTTAATTCGTGACCACCCCCAAAAAATTGAAAAATCCACCCAAAACCTAAAAAAATTGAAATTTTTATATGAAAACCTTCTTTTGCCCATATCTCCTTAAATATGCGTCCTAGAGCGAAAAGGACTTTAATTCGTGACCACCCCCAAATAATTGAAAAATCCACCCAAAACCTAAAAAAATTTAAATTTTTATATGAAAACCTTCTTTTGCCCATATCTCCTTAAATATGCGTCCTAGAGCGAAAAGGACTTTAATTCGTGACCACCCCCAAAAAATTGCAAAATCCACCCAAAACCTAAAAAAATTGAAATTTTTATATGAAAAACTTCTTTTGCCCATGTCTCCTAAACTAAGCGTCCTAGAGCGAAAAGGACTATAATTCGTGACCACCCCAAAAAATTGAAAAATCCACCCAAAACCTAAAAAAATTGAATTTTTTATATGAAAAACTTCTTTTGCCCATATCTCCTTAAATATGCGTCCTAGAGCGAAAAGGACTTTAATTCGTGACCACCCCAAAAAATTGAAAAATCCACCCAAAACCTAAAAAAATTGAAATTTTTATACGAAAAACTTCTTTTGCCCATATCTCCTTAAATATGCGTCCTAGAGCGAAAAGGACTTTAATTCGTGACCACCCCCAAAAAGTTGAAAAATCCACCCAAAACCTTAAAAAAATTTAAATTTTTATATGAAAAACTTCTTTTGCCCATATCTCCTAAACTAAGCGTCCTAGAGCGAAAAGGACTATAATTCGTGACCACCCCAAAAAATTGAAAACTCCACCCAAAACCTAAAAAAATTGAAGTTTTTATATGAAAAACTTCTTTTGCCCATATCTCCTTAAATATGCGTCCTAGAGCGAAAAGGACTTTAATTCGTGACCACCCCAAAAAATTGAAAAATCCACCCCAAAAAACCTAAAAAATTGAAATTTTTATATGAAAACCTTCTTTTGCCCATATCTCCTTAAATATGCGTCCTAGAGCGAAAAGGACTTTAATTCGTGACCACCAAAAAATATTGAAAAATCCGCCCAAAACCTAAAAAAAATTGAAATTTTTATATGAAAAACTTCTTTTGCCCATATCTCCTTAAATATGCGTCCTAGAGCGAAAAGGACTTTAATTCGTGACCACCCCCAAAAAATTGAAAAATCCACCCAAAACCTAAAAAAATTGAAATTTTTATATGAAAAACTTCTTTTGCCCATATCTCCTAAACTAAGCGTCCTAGAGCGAAAAGGACTATAATTCGTGACCACCCCAAAAATTGAAAAATTCACCCAAAACCTAAAAAAAATTGAAATTTTTATATGAAAAACTTCTTTTGCCCATATCTCCTTAAATATGCGTCCTAGAGCGAAAAGGACTTTAATTCGTGACCACCCCCAAAAAATTGAAAAATCCACCCAAAACCTAAAAAAATTGAAATTTTTATATGAAAACCTTCTTTTGCCCATATCTCCTTAAATATACGTCCTAGAGCGAAAAGGACTTTAATTCGTGACCACCCCCAAATAATTGAAAAATCCACCCAAAACCTAAAAAAATTTAAATTTTTATATGAAAACCTTCTTTTGCCCATATCTCCTTAAATATGCGTCCTAGAGCGAAAAGGACTTTAATTCGTGACCACCCTCAAACAATTGAAAAATCCATCCCAAAACCTAAAAAAATTGAAATTTTTATATGAAAAACTTCTTTTGCCCATATCTCCTTAAATATGCGTCCTAGAGCGAAAAGGACTTTAATTCGTGACCACCCCCAAAAAGTTGCAAAATCCACCCAAAACCTAAAAAAATTTAAATTTTTATATGAAAACCTTCTTTTGCCCATATCTCCTTAAATATGCGTCCTAGAGCGAAAAGGACTTTAATTCGTGACCACCCTCAAACAATTGAAAAATCCATCCCAAAACCTAAAAAAATTGAAATTTTTATATGAAAAACTTCTTTTGCCCATATCTCCTTAAATATGCGTCCTAGAGCGAAAAGGACTTTAATTCGTGACCACCCCAAAATATTGAAAAATCCACCCAAAACCTAAATAAATTAAAATTTTTATATGAAAAACTTCTTTTGCCCATATCTCCTTAAATATGCGTCCTAGAGCGAAAAGGAAAAAAAATTGAAATTTTTATACGAAAAACTTCTTTTGCCCATATCTCCTTAAATATGCGTCCTAGAGCGAAAAGGACTATAATTCGTGACCACCCCCAAAAAATTTAAAAATCCACCCAAAACCTAACAAAATTGAAATTTTTATATGAAAACCTTCTTTTGCCCATATCTCCTTAAATATGCGTCCTAGAGCGAAAAGGACTTTAATTCGTGACCACCCCCAAAAAGTTGAAAAATCCACCCAAAACCTAAAAAAATTTAAATTTTTATATGAAAAACTTCTTTTGCCCATATCTCCTAAACTAAGCGTCCTAGAGCGAAAAGGACTATAATTCGTGACCACCCCCAAAAAATTGAAAAATCCACCCAAAACCTAAAAAAAACTGAAATTTTTATATGAAAAACTTCTTTTGCCCATATCTCCTTAAATATGCGTCCTAGAGCGAAAAGGACTTTAATTCGTGACCACCCCGAAATATTGAAAAATCCACCCAAAACCTAAAAAAAATTGAAATTTTTATATGAAAACCTTCTTTTGCCCATATCTCCTTAAATATGCGTCCTAGAGCGAAAAGGACTTTAATTCGTGACCACCCCCAAAAAATTGAAAAATCCACCCAAAACCTAAAAAAATTGAAATTTTTATATGAAAAACTTCTTTTGCCCATATCTCCTAAACTAAGCGTCCTAGAGCGAAAAGGACTATAATTCGTGACCACCCCAAAAAATTGAAAAATCCACCCAAAACCTAAAAAAATTGAAGTTTTTATATGAAAAACTTCTTTTGCCCATATCTCCTTAAATATGCGTCCTAGAGCGAAAAGGACTTTAATTCGTGACCACCCCAAAAAATTGAAAAATCCACCCAAAACCTAAAAAAATTGAAATTTTTATATGAAAAACTTCTTTTGCCCATATCTCCTTAAATATGCGTCCTAGAGCGAAAAGGACTTTAATTCGTGACCACCCCCAAAAAATTGAAAAATCCACCCAAAACCTAAAAAAATTGAAATTTTTATATGAAAACCTTCTTTTGCCCATATCTCCTAAACTAAGCGTCCTAGAGCGAAAAGGACTATAATTCGTGACCACCCCAAAAAATTGAAAAATCCACCCAAAACCTAAAAAAATTTAAGTTTTTATATGAAAAACTTCTTTTGCCCATATCTCCTTAAATATGCGTCCTAGAGCGAAAAGTACTTTAATTCGTGACCACCCCAAAATATTGAAAAATCCACCCAAAACCTAAAAAAAATTGAAATTTTTATATGAAAAACTTCTTTTGCCCATATCTCCTTAAATATGCGTCCTAGAGCGAAAAGGACTTCAATTCGTGACCACCCCCAAAAAATTGAAAAATCCACCCAAAACCTAAAAAAATTGAAATTTTTATATGAAAAACTTCTTTTGCCCATATCTCCTAAACTAAGCGTCCTAGAGCGAAAAGGACTATAATTCGTGACCACCCCAAAAAATTGAAAAATCCACCCAAAACCTAAAAAAATTGAAATTTTTATATGAAAAACTTCTTTTGCCCATATCTCCTAAACTAAGCGTCCTAGAGCGAAAAGGACTATAATTCGTGACCACCCCAAAAATTGAAAAATCCACCCAAAACCTAAAAAAAATTGAAATTTTTATATGAAAAACTTCTTTTGCCCATATCTCCTTAAATATGCGTCCTAGAGCGAAAAGGACTTTAATTCGTGACCACCCCCAAAAAATTGAAAAATCCACCCAAAACCTAAAAAAATTGAAATTTTTATATGAAAACCTTCTTTTGCCCATATCTCCTTAAATATGCGTCCTAGAGCGAAAAGGACTTTAATTCGTGACCACCCCCAAATAATTGAAAAATCCACCCAAAACCTAAAAAAATTTAAATTTTTATATGAAAACCTTCTTTTGCCCATATCTCCTTAAATATGCGTCCTAGAGCGAAAAGGACTTTAATTCGTGACCACCCTCAAACAATTGAAAAATCCATCCCAAAACCTAAAAAAATTGAAATTTTTATATGAAAAACTTCTTTTGCCCATAGCTCCTTAAATATGCGTCCTAGAGCGAAAAGGACTTTAATTCGTGACCACCCCAAAATATTGAAAAATCCACCCAAAACCTAAAAAAATTAAAATTTTTATATGAAAAACTTCTTTTGCCCATATCTCCTTAAATATGCGTCCTAGAGCGAAAAGGAAAAAAAATTGAAATTTTTATACGAAAACCTTCTTTTGCCCATATCTCCTTAAATATGCGTCCTAGAGCGAAAAGGACTGCAATTCGTGACCACCCCCAAAAAATTTAAAAATCCACCCAAAACCTAAAAAAATTGAAATTTTAAATGAAAAACTTCTTTTGCCCATATCTCCTTAAATATGCGTCCTAGAGCGAAAAGGACTTTAATTCGTGACCACCCCCAAAAAATTTAAAAATCCACCCAAAACCTAAAAAAATTGAAATTTTTATATGAAAACCTTCTTTTGCCCATATCTCCTTAAATATGCGTCCTAGAGCGAAAAGGACTTTAATTCGTGACCACCCCCAAAAAGTTGAAAAATCCACCCAAAACCTAAAAAAATTTAAATTTTTATATGAAAAACTTCTTTTGCCCATATCTCCTAAACTAAGCGTCCTAGAGCGAAAAGGACTATAATTCGTGACCACCCCCAAAAAATTGAAAAATCCACCCAAAACCTAAAAAAACTGAAATTTTTATATGAAAAACTTCTTTTGCCCATATCTCCTTAAATATGCGTCCTAGAGCGAAAAGGACTTTAATTCGTGACCACCCCGAAATATTGAAAAATCCACCCAAAACCTAAAAAAAATTGAAATTTTTATATGAAAACCTTCTTTTGCCCACATCTCCTTAAATATGCGTCCTAGAGCGAAAAGGACTTTAATTCGTGACCACCCCCAAAAAATTGAAAAATCCACCCAAAACCTAAAAAAATTGAAATTTTTATATGAAAAACTTCTTTTGCCCATATCTCCTAAACTAAGCGTCCTAGAGCGAAAAGGACTATAATTCGTGACCACCCCAAAAAATTGAAAAATCCACCCAAAACCTAAAAAAATTGAAGTTTTTATATGAAAAACTTCTTTTGCCCATATCTCCTTAAATATGCGTCCTAGAGCGAAAAGGACTTTAATTCGTGACCACCCCAAAAAATTGAAAAATCCACCCAAAACCTAAAAAAATTGAAATTTTTATATGAAAAACTTCTTTTGCCCATATCTCCTTAAATATGCGTCCTAGAGCGAAAAGGACTTTAATTCGTGACCACCCCCAAAAAATTGAAAAATCCACCCAAAACCTAAAAAAATTGAAATTTTTATATGAAAACCTTCTTTTGCCCATATCTCCTTAAATATGCGTCCTAGAGCGAAAAGGACTTTAATTCGTGACCACCCTCAAAAAGTTGAAAAATCCACCCAAAACCTAAAAAAACTGAAATTTTTATATGAAAACCTTCTTTTGCCCATATCTCCTAAATATGCGTCCTAGAGCGAAAAGTACTTTAATTCGTGACCACCCCAAAATATTGAAAAATCCACCCAAAACCTAAAAAAAATTGAAATTTTTATATGAAAAACTTATTTTGCCCATATCTCCTTAAATATGCGTCCTAGAGCGAAAAGGACTTCAATTCGTGACCACCCCCAAAAAATTGAAAAATCCACCCAAAACCTAAAAAAATTGAAATTTTTATATGAAAAACTTCTTTTGCCCATATCTCCTAAACTAAGCGTCCTAGAGCGAAAAGGGCTATAATTCGTGACCACCCCAAAAAATTGAAAAATCCACCCAAAACCTAAAAAAATTGAAGTTTTTATATGAAAAACTTCTTTTGCCCATATCTCCTTAAATATGCGTCCTAGAGCGAAAAGGACTTTAATTCGTGACCACCCCAAAAAATTGAAAAATCCACCCAAAACCTAAAAAAATTTAAATTTTTATATGAAAAACTTCTTTTGCCCATATCTCCTTAAATATGCGTCCTAGAGCGAAAAGGACTTTAATTCGTGACCACCCCCAAAAAATTGAAAAATCCACCCAAAACCTAAAAAAATTGAAATTTTTATATGAAAAACTTCTTTTTCCCATATCTCCTAAACTAAGCGTCCTAGAGCGAAAAGGACTATAATTCGTGACCACCCCAAAAAATTGAAAAATCCACCCAAAACCTAAAAAAATTGAAGTTTTTATATGAAAAACTTCTTTTGCCCATATCTCCTTAAATATGCGTCCTAGAGCGAAAAGGACTTTAATTCGTGACCACCCCAAAAAATTGAAAAATCCACCCAAAACCTAAAAAAATTGAAATTTTTACATGAAAAACTTCTTTTGCCCATATCTCCTTAAATATGCGTCCTAGAGCGAAAAGGACTTTAATTCGTGACCACCCCCAAAAAATTGAAAAATCTACCCAAAACCAAAAAAAATTGAAATTTTTATATGAAAACCTTCTTTTGCCCATATCTCCTTAAATATGCGTCCTAGAGCGAAAAGGACTTTAATTCGTGACCACCCTCAAACAATTGAAAAATCCACCCAAAACTTAAAAAAAATTGAAATTTTTATATGAAAAACTTCTTTTGCCCATATCTCCTTAAATATGCGTCCTAGAGCGAAAAGGACTTTAATTCGTGACCACCCCCAAAAAATTTAAAAATCCACCCAAAACCTAACAAAATTGAAATTTTTATATGAAAACCTTCTTTTGCCCATATCTCCTTAAATATGCGTCCTAGAGCGAAAAGGACTTTAATTCGTGACCACCCCCAAAAAGTTGAAAAATCCACCCAAAACCTAAAAAAATTTAAATTTTTATATGAAAAACTTCTTTTGCCCATATCTCCTTAAATATGCGTCCTAGAGCGAAAAGGACTTTAATTCGTGACCACCCCCAAAAAATTGAAAAATCCACCCAAAACCTAAAAAAATTGAAATTTTTATATGAAAACCTTCTTTTGCCCATATCTCCTAAACTAAGCGTCCTAGAGCGAAAAGGACTATAATTCGTGACCACCCCAAAAAATTGAAAAATCCACCCAAAACCTAAAAAAATTTAAGTTTTTATATGAAAAACTTCTTTTGCCCATATCTCCTTAAATATGCGTCCTAGAGCGAAAAGTACTTTAATTCGTGACCACCCCAAAATATTGAAAAATCCACCCAAAACCTAAAAAAAATTGAAATTTTTATATGAAAAACTTCTTTTGCCCATATCTCCTTAAATATGCGTCCTAGAGCGAAAAGGACTTCAATTCGTGACCACCCCCAAAAAATTGAAAAATCCACCCAAAACCTAAAAAAATTGAAATTTTTATATGAAAAACTTCTTTTGCCCATATCTCCTAAACTAAGCGTCCTAGAGCGAAAAGGACTATAATTCGTGACCACCCCAAAAAATTGAAAAATCCACCCAAAACCTAAAAAAATTGAAATTTTTATATGAAAAACTTCTTTTGCCCATATCTCCTAAACTAAGCGTCCTAGAGCGAAAAGGACTATAATTCGTGACCACCCCAAAAATTGAAAAATCCACCCAAAACCTAAAAAAAATTGAAATTTTTATATGAAAAACTTCTTTTGCCCATATCTCCTTAAATATGCGTCCTAGAGCGAAAAGGACTTTAATTCGTGACCACCCCCAAAAAATTGAAAAATCCACCCAAAACCTAAAAAAATTGAAATTTTTATATGAAAACCTTCTTTTGCCCATATCTCCTTAAATATGCGTCCTAGAGCGAAAAGGACTTTAATTCGTGACCACCCCCAAAAAATTGAAAAATCCACCCAAAACCTAAAAAAATTGAAATTTTTATATGAAAAACTTCTTTTGCCCATATCTCCTAAACTAAGCGTCCTAGAGCGAAAAGGACTATAATTCGTGACCACCCCAAAAAATTGAAAAATCCACCCAAAACCTAAAAAAATTGAAGTTTTTATATGAAAAACTTCTTTTGCCCATATCTCCTTAAATATGCGTCCTAGAGCGAAAAGGACTTTAATTCGTGACCACCCCAAAAAATTGAAAAATCCACCCAAAACCTAAAAAAATTGAAATTTTTATATGAAAAACTTCTTTTGCCCATATCTCCTTAAATATGCGTCCTAGAGCGAAAAGGACTTTAATTCGTGACCACCCCCAAAAAATTGAAAAATCCACCCAAAACCTAAAAAATTGAAATTTTTATATGAAAACCTTCTTTTGCCCATATCTCCTTAAATATGCGTCCTAGAGCGAAAAGGACTTTAATTCGTGACCACCCTCAAAAAGTTGAAAAATCCACCCAAAACCTAAAAAAACTGAAATTTTTATATGAAAACCTTCTTTTGCCCATATCTCCTAAATATGCGTCCTAGAGCGAAAAGTACTTTAATTCGTGACCACCCCAAAATATTGAAAAATCCACCCAAAACCTAAAAAAAATTGAAATTTTTATATGAAAAACTTATTTTGCCCATATCTCCTTAAATATGCGTCCTAGAGCGAAAAGGACTTCAATTCGTGACCACCCCCAAAAAATTGAAAAATCCACCCAAAACCTAAAAAAATTGAAATTTTTATATGAAAAACTTCTTTTGCCCATATCTCCTAAACTAAGCGTCCTAGAGCGAAAAGGACTATAATTCGTGACCACCCCAAAAAATTGAAAAATCCACCCAAAACCTAAAAAAATTGAAATTTTTATATGAAAAACTTCTTTTGCCCATATCTCCTTAAATATGCGTCCTAGAGCGAACAGGACTTTAATTCGTGACCACCCCCAAAAAATTGAAAAATCCACCCAAAACCTAAAAAAATTGAAATTTTTATATGAAAAACTTCTTTTGCCCATATCTCCTTAAATATGCGTCCTAGAGCGAAAAGGACTTTAATTCGTGACCACCCCCAAAAAATTGAAAAATCCACCCAAAACCTAAAAAAATTGAAATTTTTATATGAAAAACTTCTTTTGCCCATATCTCCTAAACTAAGCGTCCTAGAGCGAAAAGGACTATAATTCGTGACCACCCCAAAAAATTGAAAAATCCACCCAAAACCTAAAAAAAGTGAAGTTTTTATATGAAAAACTTCTTTTGCCCATATCTCCTTAAATATGCGTCCTAGAGCGAAAAGGACTTTAATTCGTGACCACCCCAAAAAATTTAAAAATCCACCCAAAACCTAAAAAAATTGAAATTTTTATACGACAAACTTCTTTTGCCCATATCTCCTTAAATATGCGTCCTAGAGCGAAAAGGACTTTAATTCGTGACCACCCCCAAAAAATTGAAAAATCCACCCAAAACCTAAAAAAATTGAAATTTTTATATGAAAAACTTCTTTTGCCCATATCTCCTAAACTAAGCGTCCTAGAGCGAAAAGGACTATAATTCGTGACCACCCCAAAAAATTGAAAAATCCACCCAAAACCTAAAAAAATTGAAGTTTTTATATGAAAAACTTCTTTTGCCCATATCTCCTTAAATATGCGTCCTAGAGCGAAAAGGACTTTAATTCGTGACCACCCCAAAAAATTAAAAAATCCACCCAAAACCTAAAAAAATTGAAATTTTTGTATGAAAACCTTCTTTTGCCCATATCTCCTTAAATATGCGTCCTAGAGCGAAAAGGACTTTAATTCGTGACCACCCCAAAATATTGGAAAATCCACCCAAAACCTAAAAAAATTGAAATTTTTATATGAAAACCTTCTTTTGCCCATATCTCCTTAAATATGCGTCCTAGAGCGAAAAGGACTTTAATTCGTGACCACCCCCAAAAAATTGAAAAATCCACCCAAAACCTAAAAAAATTGAAATTTTTATATGAAAACCTTCTTTTGCCCATATCTCCTTAAATATGCGTCCTAGAGCGAAAAGGACTTTAATTCGTGACCACCCTCAAACAATTGAAAAATCCATCCAAAACCTAAAAAAATTTAAATTTTTATATGAAAAACTTCTTTTGCCCATATCTCCTTAAATATGCGTCCTAGAGCGAAAAGGACTTAAATTCGTGACCACCCCAAAAAATTGAAAAATCCACCCAAAACCTAAAAAAAATTGAAATTTTTATATGAAAAACTTCTTTTGCCCATATCTCCTAAACTAAGCGTCCTAGAGCGAAAAGGACTTTAATTCGTGACCACCCCCAAAAAATTGAAAAATCCACCCAAAACCTAAAAAAATTGAATTTTTTATATGAAAACCTTCTTTTGCCCATATCTCCTTAAATATGCGTCCTAGAGCGAATAGGACTTTAATTCGTGACCACCCCCAAAAAATTGAAAAATCCACCCAAAACCTAAAAAAATTGAAATTTTTATATGAAAAACTTCTTTTGCCCATATCTCCTAAACTAAGCGTCCTAGAGCGAAAAGGACTATAATTCGTGACCACCCCAAAAAATTGAAAAATCCACCCAAAACCTAAAAAAATTGAAGTTTTTATATGAAAAACTTCTTTTGCCCATATCTCCTTAAATATGCGTCCTAGAGCGAAAAGGACTTTAATTCGTGACCACCCCAAAAAATTGAAAAATCCACCCAAAACCTAAAAAAATTGAAATTTTTGTATGAAAAACTTCTTTTGCCCATATCTCCTTAAATATGCGTCCTAGAGCGAAAAGGACTTTAATTCGTGACCACCCTCAAACAATTGAAAAATCCATCCAAAACCTAAAAAAATTTAAATTTTTATATGAAAAACTTCTTTTGCCCATATCTCCTTAAATATGCGTCCTAGAGCGAAAAGGACTTTAATTCGTGACCACCCCCAAAAAATTGAAAAATCCACCCAAAACCTAAAAAAATTGAAATTTTTATATGAAAAACTTCTTTTGCCCATATCTCCTAAACTAAGCGTCCTAGAGCGAAAAGGACTATAATTCGTGGCCACCCCAAAAAATTGAAAAATCCACCCAAAACCTAAAAAAATTGAAGTTTTTATATGAAAACCTTCTTTTGCCCATATCTCCTTAAATATGCGTCCTAGAGCGAAAAGGACTTTAATTCGTGACCACCCCAAAAAATTGAAAATCCACCCAAAACCTACAAAAATTGAAATTTTTATATGAAAACCTTCTTTTGCCCATATCTCCTTAAATATGCGTCCTAGAGCGAAAAGGACTTTAATTCGTGACCACCCCAAAAAATTGAAAAATCCACCCAAAACCTAAAAAAATTGAAATTTTTATATGAAAAACTTCTTTTGCCCATATCTAAGCGTCCTAGAGCGAAAAGGACTATAATTCGTGACCACCCCAAAAAATTGAAAAATCCACCCAAAACCTAAAAAAATTGAAATTTTTATATGAAAAACTTCTTTTGCCCATATCTCCTTAAATATGCGTCCTAGAGCGAAAAGGACTTTAATTCGTGACCACCCCCAAAAAATTGAAAAATCCACCCAAAACCTAAAAAAATTGAAATTTTTATATGAAAACCTTCTTTTGCCCATATCTCCTTAAATATGCGTCCTAGAGCGAAAAGGACTTTAATTCGTGACCACCCTCAAACAATTGAAAAATCCACCCAAAACCTAAAAAAATTTAAATTTTTATATGAAAAACTTCTTTTGCCCATATCTCATTAAATATGCGTCCTAGAGCGAAAAGGACTTTAATTCGTGACCACTCCCAAAAAATTGAAAAATCCACCCAAAACCTACAAAAATTGAAATTTTTATATGAAAACCTTCTTTTGCCCATATCTCCTTAAATATGCGTCCTAGAGCGAAAAGGACTTTAATTCGTGACCACCCTCAAACAATTGAAAAATCCACCCAAAACCTAAAAAAATTGAAATTTTTATATGAAAAACTTCTTTTGCCCATATCTCCTTAAATATGCGTCCTAGAGCGAAAAGGACTTTAATTCGTGACCACCCCCAAAAAATTGAAAAATCCACCCAAAACCTAAAAAAATTGAAATTTTTATATGAAAAACTTCTTTTGTCCATATCTCCTAAACTAAGCGTCCTAGAGCGAAAAGGACTATAATTCGTGACCACCCCAAAAAATTGAAAAATCAACCCAAAACCTAAAAAATTTAAGTTTTTATATGAAAAACTTCTTCTGCCCATATCTCCTTAAATATGCGTCCTAGAGCGAAAAGGACTTTTATTCGTGACCACCCCCAAAAAATTGAAAAATCCACCCAAAACCTAAAAAAATTGAAATTTTTATATGGAAAACTTCTTTTGCCCATATCTCCTTAAATATGCGTCCTAGAGCGAAAAGGACTTTAATTCGTGACCACCCCCAAAAAATTGAAAAATCCACCCAAAACCTAAAAAAATTTAAATTTTTATATGAAAAACTTCTTTTGCCCATATCTCCTTAAATATGCGTCCTAGAGCGAAAAGGACTTAAATTCGTGACCACCCCAAAAAATTGAAAAATCCACCCAAAACCTAAAAAAAAATGAAATTTTTATATGAAAAACTTCTTTTGCCCATATCTCCTAAACTAAGCGTCCTAGAGCGAAAAGGACTTTAATTCGTGACCACCCCCAAAAAATTGAAAAATCCACCCAAAACCTAAAAAAAATGAAATTTTTATATGGAAAACTTCTTTTGCCCATATCTCCTTAAAAAAATTTAAATTTTTATATGAAAAACTTCTTTTGCCCATATCTCCTTAAATATGCGTCCTAGAGCGAAAAGGACTTAAATTCGTGACCACCCCAAAAAATTGAAAAATCCACCCAAAACCTAAAGAAAATTGAAATTTTTATATGAAAAACTTCTTTTGCCCATATCTCCTTAAATATGCGTCCTAGAGCGAAAAGGACTTAAATTCGTGACCACCCCAAAAAATTGAAAAATCCACCCAAAACCTAAAAAAAATTGAAATTTTTATATGAAAAACTTCTTTTGCCCATATCTCCTAAACTAAGCGTCCTAGAGCGAAAAGGACTTTAATTCGTGACCACCCCCAAAAAATTGAAAAATCCACCCAAAACCTAAAAAAAATGAAATTTTTATATGAAAAACTTCTTTTGCCCATATCTCCTTAAATATGCGTCCTAGAGCGAAAAGGACTTTAATTCGTGACCACCCCCAAAAAATTGAAAAATCCACCCAAAACCTAAAAAAATTGAAATTTTTATATGAAAAACTTCTTTTGCCCATATCTCCTAAACTAAGCGTCCTAGAGCGAAAAGGACTATAATTCGTGACCACCCCAAAAAATTGAAAAATCCACCCAAAACCTAAAAAAATTGAAGTTTTTATATGAAAAACTTCTTTTGCCCATATCTCCTTAAATATGCGTCCTAGAGCGAAAAGGACTTTAATTCGTGACCACCCCCAAAAAATTGAAAAATCCACCCAAAACCTAAAAAAATTGAAATTTTTATATGAAAAACTTCTTTTGCCCATATCTCCTAAACTAAGCGTCCTAGAGCGAAAAGGACTATAATTCGTGACCACCCCAAAAAATTGAAAAATCCACCCAAAACCTAAAAAAATTGAAGTTTTTATATGAAAAACTTCTTTTGCCCATATTTCCTTAAATATGCGTCCTAGAGCGAAAAGGACTTTAATTCGTGACCACCCCAAAAAATTGAAAAATCCACCCAAAACCTAAAAAAATTGAAATTTTTGTATGAAAAACTTCTTTTGCCCATATCTCCTTAAATATGCGTCCTAGAGCGAAAAGGACTTTAATTCGTGACCACCCTCAAACAATTGAAAAATCCATCCAAAACCTAAAAAAATTTAAATTTTTATATGAAAAACTTCTTTTGCCCATATCTCCTTAAATATGCGTCCTAGAGCGAAAAGGACTTTAATTCGTGACCACCCCCAAAAAATTGAAAAATCCACCCAAAACCTAAAAAAATTGAAATTTTTATATGAAAAACTTATTTTGCCCATATCTCCTAAACTAAGCGTCCTAGAGCGAAAAGGACTATAATTCGTGGCCACCCCAAAATATTGAAAAATCCACCCAAAACCTAAAAAAATTGAAGTTTTTATATGAAAACCTTCTTTTGCCCATATCTCCTTAAATATGCGTCCTAGAGCGAAAAGGACTTTAATTCGTGACCACCCCAAAAAATTGAAAATCCACCCAAAACCTACAAAAATTGAAATTTTTATATGAAAACCTTCTTTTGCCCATATCTCCTTAAATATGCGTCCTAGAGCGAAAAGGACTTTAATTCGTGACCACCCCAAAAAATTTAAAAATCCATCCAAAACCTAAAAAAATTGAAATTTTTATATGAAAAACTTCTTTTGCCCATATCTAAGCGTCCTAGAGCGAAAAGGACTATAATTCGTGACCACCCCAAAAAATTGAAAAATCCACCCAAAACCTAAAAAAATTGAAATTTTTATATGAAAAACTTCTTTTGCCCATATCTCCTTAAATATGCGTCCTAGAGCGAAAAGGACTTTAATTCGTGACCACCAAAAAATTGAAAAATCCACCCAAAACCTAAAAAAATTGAAATTTTTATATGAAAACCTTCTTTTGCCCATATCTCCTTAAATATGCGTCCTAGAGCGAAAAGGACTTTAATTCGTGACCACCCTCAAACAATTGAAAAATCCACCCAAAACCTAAAAAAATTGAAATTTTTATATGAAAAACTTCTTTTGCCCATATCTCCTTAAATATGCGTCCTAGAGCGAAAAGGACTTTAATTCGTGACCACTCCCAAAAAATTGAAAAATCCACCCAAAACCTACAAAAATTGAAATTTTTATATGAAAACCTTCTTTTGCCCATATCTCCTTAAATATGCGTCCTAGAGCGAAAAGGACTTTAATTCGTGACCACCCTCAAACAATTGAAAAATCCACCCAAAACCTAAAAAAATTGAAATTTTTATATGAAAAACTTCTTTTGCCCATATCTCCTTAAATATGCGTCCTAGAGCGAAAAGGACTTTAATTCGTGACCACCCCCAAAAAATTGAAAAATCCACCCAAAACCTAAAAAAATTGAAATTTTTATATGAAAAACTTCTTTTGTCCATATCTCCTAAACTAAGCGTCCTAGAGCGAAAAGGACTATAATTCGTGACCACCCCAAAAAATTGAAAAATCAACCCAAAACCTAAAAAATTTAAGTTTTTATATGAAAAACTTCTTCTGCCCATATCTCCTTAAATATGCGTCCTAGAGCGAAAAGGACTTTTATTCGTGACCACCCCCAAAAAATTGAAAAATCCACCCAAAACCTAAAAAAATTGAAATTTTTATGTGGAAAACTTCTTTTGCCCATATCTCCTTAAATATGCGTCCTAGAGCGAAAAGGACTTTAATTCGTGACCACCCCCAAAAAATTGAAAAATCCACCCAAAACCTAAAAAAATTTAAATTTTTATATGAAAAACTTCTTTTGCCCATATCTCCTTAAATATGCGTCCTAGAGCGAAAAGGACTTAAATTCGTGACCACCCCAAAAAATTGAAAAATCCACCCAAAACCTAAAAAAAATTGAAATTTTTATATGAAAAACTTCTTTTGCCCATATCTCCTAAACTAAGCGTCCTAGAGCGAAAAGGACTATAATTCGTGACCACCCCAAAAAATTGAAAAATCCACCCAAAACCTAAAAAAATTGAAGTTTTTATATGAAAAACTTCTTTTGCCCATATCTCCTTAAATATGCGTCCTAGAGCGAAAAGGACTTTAATTCGTGACCACCCCAAAAAATTGAAAAATCCACCCAAAACCTAAAAAAATTGAAATTTTTGTATGAAAACCTTCTTTTGCCCATATCTCCTTAAATATGCGTCCTAGAGCGAAAAGGACTTTAATTCGTGACCACCCCAAAATATTGGAAAATCCACCCAAAACCTAAAAAAAAATGAAATTTTTATAAGAAAAACTTCTTTTGCCCATATCTCCTTAAATATGCGTCCTAGAGCGAAAAGGACTTTAATTCGTGACCACCCCCAAAAAATTGAAAAATCCACCCCAAAAAACCTAAAAAAATTTAAATTTTTATATGAAAACCTTCTTTTGCCCATTTCTCCTTAAATATGCGTCCTAGAGCGAAAAGGACTTTAATTCGTGACCACCCCAAAATATTGAAAAATCCGCCCAAAACCTAAAAAAATTGAAATTTTTATATGAAAAACTTCTTTTGCCCATATCTCGTTAAATATGCGTCCTAGAGCGAAAAGGACTTTAATTCGTGACCACCCCCAAAAAATTGAAAATTCCACCCGAAACCTAAAAAAATTGAAATTTTTATATGAAAAACTTCTTTTGCCCATATCTCCTATACTAAGCGTCCTAGAGCGAAAAGGACTATAATTCGTGACCACCCCAAAAAATTGAAAAATCCACCCAAAACCTAAAAAAAAATGAAATTTTTATATGAAAAACTTCTTTTGCCCATATCTCCTTAAATATGCGTCCTAGAGCGAAAAGGACTTTAATTCGTGACCACCCTCAAACAATTGAAAAATCCACCCAAAACCTAAAAAAATTGAAATTTTTATATGAAAAACTTCTTTTGCCCATATCTCCTTAAATATGCGTCCTAGAGCGAAAAGGACTTTAATTCGTGACCACTCCCAAAAAATTGAAAAATCCACCCAAAACCTACAAAAATTGAAATTTTTATATGAAAACCTTCTTTTGCCCATATCTCCTTAAATATGCGTCCTAGAGCGAAAAGGACTTTAATTCGTGACCACCCTCAAACAATTGAAAAATCCACCCAAAACCTAAAAAAATTGAAATTTTTATATGAAAAACTTCTTTTGCCCATATCTCCTTAAATATGCGTCCTAGAGCGAAAAGGACTTTAATTCGTGACCACCCCCAAAAAATTGAAAAATCCACCCAAAACCTAAAAAAATTGAAATTTTTATATGAAAAACTTCTTTTGTCCATATCTCCTAAACTAAGCGTCCTAGAGCGAAAAGGACTATAATTCGTGACCACCCCAAAAAATTGAAAAATCAACCCAAAACCTAAAAAATTTAAGTTTTTATATGAAAAACTTCTTCTGCCCATATCTCCTTAAATATGCGTCCTAGAGCGAAAAGGACTTTTATTCGTGACCACCCCCAAAAAATTGAAAAATCCACCCAAAACCTAAAAAAATTGAAATTTTTATGTGGAAAACTTCTTTTGCCCATATCTCCTTAAATATGCGTCCTAGAGCGAAAAGGACTTTAATTCGTGACCACCCCCAAAAAATTGAAAAATCCACCCAAAACCTAAAAAAATTTAAATTTTTATATGAAAAACTTCTTTTGCCCATATCTCCTTAAATATGCGTCCTAGAGCGAAAAGGACTTAAATTCGTGACCACCCCAAAAAATTGAAAAATCCACCCAAAACCTAAAAAAAATTGAAATTTTTATATGAAAAACTTCTTTTGCCCATATCTCCTAAACTAAGCGTCCTAGAGCGAAAAGGACTATAATTCGTGACCACCCCAAAAAATTGAAAAATCCACCCAAAACCTAAAAAAATTGAAGTTTTTATATGAAAAACTTCTTTTGCCCATATCTCCTTAAATATGCGTCCTAGAGCGAAAAGGACTTTAATTCGTGACCACCCCAAAAAATTGAAAAATCCACCCAAAACCTAAAAAAATTGAAATTTTTGTATGAAAACCTTCTTTTGCCCATATCTCCTTAAATATGCGTCCTAGAGCGAAAAGGACTTTAATTCGTGACCACCCCAAAATATTGGAAAATCCACCCAAAACCTAAAAAAAAATGAAATTTTTATAAGAAAAACTTCTTTTGCCCATATCTCCTTAAATATGCGTCCTAGAGCGAAAAGGACTTTAATTCGTGACCACCCCCAAAAAATTGAAAAATCCACCCCAAAAAACCTAAAAAAATTTAAATTTTTATATGAAAACCTTCTTTTGCCCATTTCTCCTTAAATATGCGTCCTAGAGCGAAAAGGACTTTAATTCGTGACCACCCCAAAATATTGAAAAATCCGCCCAAAACCTAAAAAAATTGAAATTTTTATATGAAAAACTTCTTTTGCCCATATCTCGTTAAATATGCGTCCTAGAGCGAAAAGGACTTTAATTCGTGACCACCCCCAAAAAATTGAAAATTCCACCCGAAACCTAAAAAAATTGAAATTTTTATATGAAAAACTTCTTTTGCCCATATCTCCTATACTAAGCGTCCTAGAGCGAAAAGGACTATAATTCGTGACCACCCCAAAAAATTGAAAAATCCACCCAAAACCTAAAAAAAAATGAAATTTTTATATGAAAAACTTCTTTTGCCCATATCTCCTTAAATATGCGTCCTAGAGCGAAAAGGACTTTAATTCGTGACCACCCCCAAAAAATTGAAAAATCCACCCAAAACCTAAAAAAATTGAAATTTTTATATGAAAACCTTCTTTTGCCCATATCTCCTTAAATATGCGTCCTAGAGCGAAAAGGACTTTAATTCGTGACCACCCCCAAAAAATTGAAAAATCCACCCAAAACCTAAAAAAATTGAAAATTTTATATGAAAACCTTCTTTTGCCCATATCTCCTTAAATATGCGTCCTAGAGCGAAAAGGACTTTAATTCGTGACCACCCTCAAACAATTGAAAAATCCATCCAAAACCTAAAAAAATTTAAATTTTTATATGAAAAACTTCTTTTGCCCATATCTCCTTAAATATGCGTCCTAGAGCGAAAAGGACTTTAATTCGTGACCACCCCCAAAAAATTGAAAAATCCACCCAAAACCTAAAAAAATTGAAATTTTTATATGAAAAACTTCTTTTGCCCATATCTCCTAAACTAAGCGTCCTAGAGCGAAAAGGACTATAATTCGTGGCCACCCCAAAAAATTGAAAAATCCACCCAAAACCTAAAAAAATTGAAGTTTTTATATGAAAAACTTCTTTTGCCCATATCTCCTTAAATATGCGTCCTAGAGCGAAAAGGACTTTAATTCGTGACCACCCCAAAAAATTGAAAATCCACCCAAAACCTAAAAAAATTGAAATTTTTATATGAAAACCTTCTTTTGCCCATATCTCCTTAAATATGTGTCCTAGAGCGAAAAGGACTTTAATTCGTGACCACCCCAAAAAATTGAAAAATCCATCCAAAACCTAAAAAAATTGAAATTTTTATATGAAAAACTTCTTTTGCCCATATCTAAGCGTCCTAGAGCGAAAAGGACTATAATTCGTGACCACCCCAAAAAATTGAAAAATCCACCCAAAACCTAAAAAAATTTAAATTTTTATATGAAAAACTTCTTTTGCCCATATCTCCTTAAATATGCGTCCTAGAGCGAAAAGGACTTTAATTCGTGACCACCCCCAAAAAATTGAAAAATCCACCCAAAACCTAAAAAAATTTAAATTTTTATATGAAAAACTTCTTTTGCCCATATCTCCTTAAATATGCGTCCTAGAGCGAAAAGGACTTTAATTCGTGACCACCCCCAAACAATTAAAAAATCCACTCAAAACCTACAAAAATTGAAATTTTTATATGAAAAACTTCTTTTGCCCATATCTCCTTAAATATGCGTCCTAGAGCGAAAAGGACTTTAATTCGTGACCACCCCCAAAAAATTGAAAAATCCACCCAAAACCTAAAAAAATTGAAATTTTTATATGAAAAACTTCTTTTGTCCATATCTCCTAAACTAAGCGTCCTAGAGCGAAAAGGACTATAATTCGTGACCACCCCAAAAAATTGAAAAATCAACCCAAAACCTAAAAAATTGAAGTTTTTATATGAAAAACTTCTTCTGCCCCTATCTCCTTAAATATGCGTCCTAGAGCGAAAAGGACTTTTATTCGTGACCACCCCCAAAAAATTGAAAAATCCACCCAAAACCTAAAAAAATTGAAATTTTTATATGGAAAACTTCTTTTGCCCATATCTCCTTAAATATGCGTCCTAGAGCGAAAAGGACTTTAATTCGTGACCACCCCCAAAAAATTGAAAAATCCACCCAAAACCTAAAAAAATTGAAATTTTTATATGAAAAACTTCTTTTGCCCATATCTCCTTAAATATGCGTCCTAGAGCGAAAAGGACTTTAATTCGTGACCACCCCAAAAAATTGAAAAATCCACCCAAAACCTAAAAAAATTGAAATTTTTGTATGAAAACCTTCTTTTGCCCATATCTCCTTAAATATGCGTCCTAGAGCGAAAAGGACTTTAATTCGTGACCACCCCCAAAAAATTGAAAAATCCACCCCAAAAAACCTAAAAAAATTTAAATTTTTATATGAAAACCTTCTTTTGCCCATTTCTCCTTAAATATGCGTCCTAGAGCGAAAAGGACTTCAATTCGTGACCACCCCAAAATATTGAAAAATCCGCCCAAAACCTAAAAAAATTGAAATTTTTATATGAAAAACTTCTTTTGCCCATATCTCCTTAAATATGCGTCCTAGAGCGAAAAGGACTTTAATTCGTGACCACCCCCAAAAAATTGAAAATTCCACCCGAAACCTAAAAAAATTGAAATTTTTATATGAAAAACTTCTTTTGCCCATATCTCCTAAACTAAGCGTCCTAGAGCGAAAAGGACTATAATTCGTGACCACCCCAAAAAATTGAAAAATCCACCCAAAACCTAAAAAAAAATGAAATTTTTATATGAAAAACTTCTTTTGCCCATATCTCCTTAAATATGCGTCCTAGAGCGAAAAGGACTTTAATTCGTGACCACCCAAAAAAAATTGAAAAATCCACCCAAAACCTAAAAAAATTGAAATTTTTATATGAAAACCTTCTTTTGCCCATATCTCCGTAAATATGCGTCCTAGAGCGAAAAGGACTTTAATTCGTGACCACCCCCAAAAAATTGAAAAATCCACCCAAAACCTAAAAAAATTGAAATTTTTATATGAAAAACTTCTTTTGCCCATATCTCCTTAAAATGCGTCCTAGAGCGAAAAGGATTTTAATTCGTGACCACCCCCAAAAAATTGCAAAATCCACCCAAAACCTAAAAAAATTGAAATTTTTATATGAAAACCTTCTTTTGCCCATATCTCCTTAAATATGCGTCCTAGAGCGAAAAGGACTTCAATTCGTGACCACCCCCAAAAAATTGAAAAATCCACCCAAAACCTAAAAAAGTTGAAATTTTTATACGAAAAACTTCTTTTGCCCATATCTCCTTAAATATGCGTCCTAGAGCGAAAAGGACTTTAATTCGTGACCACCCAAAAAAAATTGAAAAATCCACCCAAAACCTAAAAAAATTGAAATTTTTATATGAAAACCTTCTTTTGCCCATATCTCCTTAAATATGCGTCCTAGAGCGAAAAGGACTTTAATTCGTGACCACCCCCAAAAAGTTGAAAAATCCACCCAAAACCTAAAAAAATTGAAATTTTTATATGAAAAACTTCTTTTGCCCATATCTCTTTAAATATGCGTCCTAGATCGAAAAGGACTCTAATTCGTGACCACCCCAAAATATTGAAAAATCCACCCAAAACCTAAAAAAAATTAAAATTTTTATATGAAAAACTTCTTTTGCCCATATCTCCTTAAATATGCGTCCTAGATCGAAAAGGACTTTAATTCGTGACCACCCCCAAAAAATTTAGAAATCCACCCAAAACCTAAAAAAATTGAAATTTTTATATGAAAAACTTCTTTTGCCCATATCTCCTAAACTAAGCGTCCTAGAGCGAAAAGGACTATAATTCGTGACCACCCCCAAAAAATTGAAAAATCCACCCAAAACCTAAAAAAATTGAAGTTTTTATATGAACAACTTATTTTGCCCATATCTCCTTAAATATGCGTCCTAGAGCGAAAAGGACTTTAATTCGTGACCACCACCAAAAAATTGAAAAATCCACCCAAAACCTAAAAAAATTGAAATTTTTATATGAAAAACTTCTTTTGCCCATATCTCCTAAACTAAGCGTCCTAGAGCGAAAAGGACTATAATTCGTGGCCACCCCAAAAAA
The DNA here is from genome assembly GCF_050003625.1 of Haematobia irritans. NCBI lineage: Eukaryota > Metazoa > Arthropoda > Insecta > Diptera > Muscidae > Haematobia > Haematobia irritans. The sequence goes on along the minus strand of NC_134399.1, from coordinate 100,316,131 downwards.
TTGAAAAATCCACCCAAAACCTAAAAAAATTGAAGTTTTTATATGAAAAACTTCTTTTGCCCATATCTCCTTAAATATGCGTTCTAGAGCGAAAAGGACTTTAATTCGTGACAACCCCAAAAAATTGAAAATCCACCCAAAACCTAAAAAAATTGAAATTTTTATATGAAAACCTTCTTTTGCCCATATCTCCTTAAATATGTGTCCTAGAGCGAAAAGGACTTTAATTCGTGACCACCCCAAAAAATTGAAAAATCCATCCAAAACCTAAAAAAATTGAAATTTTTATATGAAAAACTTCTTTTGCCCATATCTAAGCGTCCTAGAGCGAAAAGGACTATAATTCGTGACCACCCCAAAAAATTGAAAAATCCACCCAAAACCTAAAAAAATTGAAATTTTTATATGAAAAACTTCTTTTGCCCATATCTCCTTAAATATGCGTCCTAGAGCGAAAAGGACTTTAATTCGTGACCACCCCCAAAAAATTGAAAAATCCACCCAAAACCTAAAAAAATTGAAATTAAATATGCGTCCTAGAGCGAAAAGGACTTTAATTCGTGACCACCCTCAAACAATTGAAAAATCCACCCAAAACCTAAAAAAATTGAAATTTTTATATGAAAAACTTCTTTTGCCCATATCTCCTTAAATATGCGTCCTAGAGCGAAAAGGACTTTAATTCGTGACCACTCCCAAAAAATTGAAAAATCCACCCAAAACCTAAAAAAATTGAAATTTTTATATGAAAACCTTCTTTTGCCCATATCTCCTTAAATATGCGTCCTAGAGCGAAAAGGACTTTAATTCGTGACCACCCTCAAACAATTGAAAAATCCACCCAAAACCTAAAAAAATTTAAATTTTTATATGAAAAACTTCTTTTGTCCATATCTCCTAAACTAAGCGTCCTAGAGCGAAAAGGACTATAATTCGTGACCACCCCAAAAAATTGAAAAATCCACCCAAAACCTAAAAAATTGAAGTTTTTATATGAAAAACTTCTTCTGCCCATATCTCCTTAAATATGCGTCCTAGAGCGAAAAGGACTTTTATTCGTGACCACCCCCAAAAAATTGACAAATCCACCAAAAACCTAAAAAAATTGAAATTTTTATATGGAAAACTTCTTTTGCCCATATCTCCTTAAATATGCGTCCTAGAGCGAAAAGGACTTTAATTCGTGACCACCCCCAAAAAATTGAAAAATCCACCCAAAACCTAAAAAAATTTAAATTTTTATATGAAAAACTTCTTTTGCCCATATCTCCTTAAATATGCGTCCTAGAGCGAAAAGGACTTAAATTCGTGACCACCCCAAAAAATTGAAAAATCCACCCAAAACCTAAAAAAAATTGAAATTTTTATATGAAAAACTTCTTTTGCCCATATCTCCTAAACTAAGCGTCCTAGAGCGAAAAGGACTTTAATTCGTGACCACCCCCAAAAAATTGAAAAATCCACCCAAAACCTAAAAAAAATGAAATTTTTATATGGAAAACTTCTTTTGCCCATATCTCCTTAAAAAAATTTAAATTTTTATATGAAAAACTTCTTTTGCCCATATCTCCTTAAATATGCGTCCTAGAGCGAAAAGGACTTAAATTCGTGACCACCCCAAAAAATTGAAAAATCCACCCAAAACCTAAAAAAAATTGAAATTTTTATATGAAAAACTTCTTTTGCCCATATCTCCTAAACTAAGCGTCCTAGAGCGAAAAGGACTTTAATTCGTGACCATCCCCAAAAATTGAAAAATCCACCCAAAACCTAAAAAAATTGAATTTTTTATATGAAAACCTTCTTTTGCCCATATCTCCTTAAATATGCGTCCTAGAGCGAAAAGGACTTTAATTCGTGACCACCCCCAAAAAATTGAAAAATCCACCCAAAACCTAAAAAAATTTAAATTTTAAATGAAAAACTTCTTTTGCCCATATCTCCTTAAAATGCGTCCTAGAGCGAAAAGGATTTTAATTCGTGACCACCCCCAAAAAATTGCAAAATCCACCCAAAACCTAAAAAAATTGAAATTTTTATATGAAAACCTTCTTTTGCCCATATCTCCTTAAATATGCGTCCTAGAGCGAAAAGGACTTCAATTCGTGACCACCCCCAAAAAATTGAAAAATCCACCCAAAACCTAAAAAAGTTGAAATTTTTATACGAAAAACTTCTTTTGCCCATATCTCCTTAAATATGCGTCCTAGAGCGAAAAGGACTTTAATTCGTGACCACCCAAAAAAAATTGAAAAATCCACCCAAAACCTAAAAAAATTGAAATTTTTATATGAAAACCTTCTTTTGCCCATATCTCCTTAAATATGCGTCCTAGAGCGAAAAGGACTTTAATTCGTGACCACCCCCAAAAAGTTGAAAAATCCACCCAAAACCTAAAAAAATTGAAATTTTTATATGAAAAACTTCTTTTGCCCATATCTCTTTAAATATGCGTCCTAGATCGAAAAGGACTCTAATTCGTGACCACCCCAAAATATTGAAAAATCCACCCAAAACCTAAAAAAAATTAAAATTTTTATATGAAAAACTTCTTTTGCCCATATCTCCTTAAATATGCGTCCTAGATCGAAAAGGACTTTAATTCGTGACCACCCCCAAAAAATTTAGAAATCCACCCAAAACCTAAAAAAATTGAAATTTTTATATGAAAAACTTCTTTTGCCCATATCTCCTAAACTAAGCGTCCTAGAGCGAAAAGGACTATAATTCGTGACCACCCCCAAAAAATTGAAAAATCCACCCAAAACCTAAAAAAATTGAAGTTTTTATATGAACAACTTATTTTGCCCATATCTCCTTAAATATGCGTCCTAGAGCGAAAAGGACTTCAATTCGTGACCACCCCCAAAAAATTGAAAAATCCACCCAAAACCTAAAAAAGTTGAAATTTTTATACGAAAAACATCTTTTGCCCATATCTCCTTAAATATGCGTCCTAGAGCGAAAAGGACTTTAATTCGTGACCACCCAAAAAAAATTGAAAAATCCACCCAAAACCTAAAAAAATTGAAATTTTTATATGAAAACCTTCTTTTGCCCATATCTCCTTAAATATGCGTCCTAGAGCGAAAAGGACTTTAATTCGTGACCACCCCCAAAAAGTTGAAAAATCCACCCAAAACCAAAAAAAATTGAAATTTTTATATGAAAAACTTCTTTTGCCCATATCTCTTTAAATATGCGTCCTAGATCGAAAAGGACTCTAATTCGTGACCACCCCAAAATATTGAAAAATCCACCCAAAACCTAAAAAAAATTAAAATTTTTATATGAAAAACTTCTTTTGCCCATATCTCCTTAAATATGCGTCCTAGATCGAAAAGGACTTTAATTCGTGACCACCCCCAAAAAATTTAGAAATCCACCCAAAACCTAAAAAAATTGAAATTTTTATATGAAAAACTTCTTTTGCCCATATCTCCTAAACTAAGCGTCCTAGAGCGAAAAGGACTATAATTCGTGACCACCCCCAAAAAATTGAAAAATCCACCCAAAACCTAAAAAAATTGAAGTTTTTATATGAACAACTTCTTTTGCCCATATCTCCTAAACTAAGCGTCCTAGAGCGAAAAGGACTATAATTCGTGACCACCCCAAAAAATTGAAAAATCCACCCAAAACCTAAAAAAATTGAAGTTTTTATATGAACAACTTCTTTTGCCCATATCTCCTTAAATATGCGTCCTAGAGCGAAAAGGACTTTAATTCGTGACCACCCCCAAAAAGTTGAAAAATCCACCCAAAACCTAAAAAAATTGAAATTTTTATATGAAAAACTTCTTTTGCCCATATCTCCTTAAATATGCGAAAAGGACTTTAATTCGTGACCGCCCCCAAAAAATTGAAAAATCCACCCAAAACCTAAAAAAATTGAAATTTTTATATGACAACCTTCTTTTGCCCATATCTCCTTAAATATGCGTCCTAGAGCGAAAAGGACTTTAATTCGTGACCACCCTCAAACAATTGAAAAATCCACCCAAAACCTAAAAAAAAATTGAAATTTTTATATGAAAAACTTCTTTTGCCCATATCTCCTTAAATATGCGTCCTAGAGCGAAAAGGACTTTAATTCGAGACCACCCCCAAAAAATTGAAAAATCCACCCAAAACCAAAAAAATTGAAATTTTTATATGAAAAACTTCTTTTGCCCATATCTCCTAAACTAAGCGTCCTAGAGCGAAAAGGACTATAATTCGTGACCACCCCAAAAAATTGAAAAATCCACCCAAAACCTAAAAAAAATTGAAATTTTTATATGAAAAACTTCTTTTGCCCATATCTCCTTAAATATGCGTCCTAGAGCGAAAAGGACTTTAATTCGTGACCACCCTCAAAAAATTGAAAAATCCACCCAAAACCTAAAAAAATTGAAGTTTTTATATGAAAAACTTCTTTTGCCCATATCTCCTTAAATATGCGTCCTAGAGCGAAAAGGACTTTAATTCGTGACCACCCCCAAAAAGTTGAAAAATCCACCCAAAACCTAAAAAAATTGAAATTTTTATATGAAAAACTTCTTTTGCCCATATCTCCTTAAATATGCGAAAAGGACTTTAATTCGTGACCGCCCCCAAAAAATTGAAAAATCCACCCAAAACCTAAAAAAATTGAAAATTTTATATGAAAACCTTCTTTTGCCCATATCTCCTTAAATATGCGTCCTAGAGCGAAAAGGACTTTAATTCGTGACCACCCTCAAACAATTGAAAAATCCACCCAAAACCTAAAAAAAATTGAAATTTTTATATGAAAAACTTCTTTTGCCCATATCTCCTTAAGTATGCGTCCTAGAGCGAAAAGGACTTTAATTCGAGACCACCCCCAAAAAATTGAAAAATCCACCCAAAACCTAAAAAAATTGAAATTTTTATATGAAAAACTTCTTTTGCCCATATCTCCTAAACTAAGCGTCCTAGAGCGAAAAGGACTATAATTCGTGACACCCCAAAAAATTGAAAAATCCACCCAAAACCTAAAAAAAATTGAAATTTTTATATGAAAAACTTCTTTTGCCCATATCTCCTTAAATATGCGTCCTAGAGCGAAAAGGACTTTAATTCGTGACCACCCCCAAAAAATTGAAAAATCCACCCAAAACCTAAAAAATTTAAATTTTTATATGAAAACCTTCTTTTGCCCATATCTCCTTAAATATGCGTCCTAGAGCGAAAAGGACTTTAATTCGTGACCACCCCCAAAAAATTGAAAAATCCACCCAAAACCTAAAAAAATTGAAATTTTTATATTAAAACCTTCTTTTGCCCATATCTCCTTAAATATGCGTCCTAGAGCGAAAAGGACTTTAATTCGTGACCACCCCCAAAAAATTGAAAAATCCACCCAAAACCTAAAAAATTTAAATTTTTATATGAAAACCTTCTTTTGCCCATATCTCCTTAAATATGCGTCCTAGAGCGAAAAGGACTTTAATTCGTGACCACCCCCAAAAAATTGAAAAATCCACCCAAAACCTAAAAAAATTGAAATTTTTATATTAAAACCTTCTTTTGCCCATATCTCCTTAAATATGCGTCCTAGAGCGAAAAGGACTTTAATTCGTGACCACCCCCAAAAAATTGAAAAATCCACCCAAAACCTAAAAAATTGAAATTTTTATATGAAAACCTTCTTTTGCCCATATCTCCTTAAATATGCGTCCTAGAGAGAAAAGGACTTTAATTCGTGACCACCCCCAAAAAATTGAAAAATCCACCCAAAACCTAAAAAAATTGAAATTTTTATATGGAAAACTTCTTTTGCCCATATCTCCTTAAATATGCGTCCTAGAGCGAAAAGGACTTTAATTCGTGACCACCCTCAAACAATTGAAAAATCCACCCAAAACCTAAAAAAATTGAAATTTTTTATACGAAAAATTACTTTTGCCCATATCTCCTTAAATATGCGTCCTAGAGCGAAAAGGACTTTACTTCGTGACCACCCCCAAAAAATTGACAAAACCACCCAAAACCTAAAAAAATTGAAATTTTTATATGAAAACTTTCTTTTGCCCATATCTCCTTAAATATGCGTCCTAGAGCGAAAAGGACTTTAATTCGTGACCACCCTCAAACAATTGAAAAATCCACCCAAAACCTAAAAAAAAAATTGAAATTTTTATATGAAAAACTTCTTTTGCCCATATCTCCTTAAATATGCGTCCTAGAGCGAAAAGGACTTTAATTCGTGACCACCCCCAAAATATTGAAAAATCCACCTAAAACCTAAAAAATTTAAATTTTTATATGAAAAACTTCTTTTGCCCATATCTCCTTAAATATGCGTCCTAGAGCGAAAAGGACTTTAATTCGTGACCACCCCAAAAAATTGAAAAATCCACCCAAAACCTAAGAAAATTGAAATTTTTATATGAAAAACTTCTTTTGCCCATATCTCCTTAAATATGCGTCCTAGAGCGAAAAGGACTTTAATTCGTGACCACCCCCAACAAATTGAAAAATCCACCCAAAACCTAAAAAAATTGAAATTTTTATATGAAAAACTTCTTTTGCCCATATCTCCTTAAATATGCGTCCTAGAGCGAAAAGGACTTTAATTCGTGACCACCCCAAAAAATTTAAAAATCCACCCAAAACCTACAAAAATTGAAATTTTTATATGAAAAACTTCTTTTGCCCATATCTCCTTAAATATGCGTCCTACAGCGAAAAGGACTTTAATTCGTGACCACCCCCAAAAAAATTGAAAAATCCACCCAAAACCTAAAAAAATTTAAATTTTTATATGAAAACCTTCTTTTGCCCATATCTCCTTAAATATGCGTCCTAGAGCGAAAAGGACTTTAATTCGTGACCACCCCCAAAAAATTGAAAAATCCACCCAAAACCTAAAAAAATTGAAATTTTTATACGAAAAACTTCTTTTGCCCATATCTCCTTAAATATGCGTCCTAGAGCGAAAAGGACTTTAATTCGTGACCACCCCCAAAAAATTGAAAAATCCACCCAAAACCTAAAAAAATTGAAATTTTTATATTAAAACCTTCTTTTGCCCATATCTCCTTAAATATGCGTCCTAGAGCGAAAAGGACTTTAATTCGTGACCACCCCCAAAAAATTGAAAAATCCACCCAAAACCTAAAAAATTGAAATTTTTATATGAAAACCTTCTTTTGCCCATATCTCCTTAAATATGCGTCCTAGAGAGAAAAGGACTTTAATTCGTGACCACCCCCAAAAAATTGAAAAATCCACCCAAAACCTAAAAAAATTGAAATTTTTATATGGAAAACTTCTTTTGCCCATATCTCCTTAAATATGCGTCCTAGAGCGAAAAGGACTTTAATTCGTGACCACCCTCAAACAATTGAAAAATCCACCCAAAACCTAAAAAAATTGAAATTTTTTATACGAAAAATTACTTTTGCCCATATCTCCTTAAATATGCGTCCTAGAGCGAAAAGGACTTTACTTCGTGACCACCCCCAAAAAATTGACAAAACCACCCAAAACCTAAAAAAATTGAAATTTTTATATGAAAACTTTCTTTTGCCCATATCTCCTTAAATATGCGTCCTAGAGCGAAAAGGACTTTAATTCGTGACCACCCTCAAACAATTGAAAAATCCACCCAAAACCTAAAAAAAAATTGAAATTTTTATATGAAAAACTTCTTTTGCCCATATCTCCTTAAATATGCGTCCTAGAGCGAAAAGGACTTTAATTCGTGACCACCCCCAAAATATTGAAAAATCCACCTAAAACCTAAAAAATTTAAATTTTTATATGAAAAACTTCTTTTGCCCATATCTCCTTAAATATGCGTCCTAGAGCGAAAAGGACTTTAATTCGTGACCACCCCAAAAAATTGAAAAATCCACCCAAAACCTAAGAAAATTGAAATTTTTATATGAAAAACTTCTTTTGCCCATATCTCCTTAAATATGCGTCCTAGAGCGAAAAGGACTTTAATTCGTGACCACCCCCAACAAATTGAAAAATCCACCCAAAACCTAAAAAAATTGAAATTTTTATATGAAAAACTTCTTTTGCCCATATCTCCTTAAATATGCGTCCTAGAGCGAAAAGGACTTTAATTCGTGACCACCCCAAAAAATTTAAAAATCCACCCAAAACCTACAAAAATTGAAATTTTTATATGAAAAACTTCTTTTGCCCATATCTCCTTAAATATGCGTCCTACAGCGAAAAGGACTTTAATTCGTGACCACCCCCAAAAAAATTGAAAAATCCACCCAAAACCTAAAAAAATTTAAATTTTTATATGAAAACCTTCTTTTGCCCATATCTCCTTAAATATGCGTCCTAGAGCGAAAAGGACTTTAATTCGTGACCACCCCCAAAAAATTGAAAAATCCACCCAAAACCTAAAAAAATTGAAATTTTTATACGAAAAACTTCTTTTGCCCATATCTCCTTAAATATGCGTCCTAGAGCGAAAAGGACTTTAATTCGTGACCACCCCCAAAAAATTGAAAAATCCACCCAAAACCTAAAAAAATTGAAATTTTTATATGAAAAACTTCTTTTGCCCATATCTCCTTAAATATGCGTCCTAGAGCGAAAAGGACTTTAATTCGTGACCACCCCAAAAAATTGAAAAATCCACCCAAAACCTAAAAAAATTGAAATTTTTATATGAAAAACTTCTTTTGCCCATATCTCCTTAAATATGCGTCCTAGAGCGAAAAGGACTTTAATTCGTGACCACCCCCAAAAAATTGAAAAATCCACCCAAAACCTAAAAAAATTGAAATTTTTATATGAAAACCTTCTTTTGCCCATATCTCCTTAAATATGCGTCCTAGAGCGAAAAGGACTTTAATTCGTGACCACCCCCAAAAAATTGAAAAATCCACCCAAAACCTAAAAAAATTGAAATTTTTATATGAAAACCTTCTTTTGCCCATATCTCCTTAAATATGCGTCCTAGAGCGAAAAGGACTTTAATTCGTGACCACCCAAAAAAATTGAAAAATCCACCCAAAACCTAAAAAAATTGAAATTTTTATATGAAAAACTTCTTTTGCCCATATCTCCTTAAATATGCGTCCTAGAGCGAAAAGGACTTTACTTCGTGACCACCCCCAAAAAATTGAAAAATCCACCCAAAACCTAAAAAAATTGAAATTTTTATATGAAAACCTTCTTTTTCCCATATCTCCTTAAATATGCGTCCTAGAGCGAAAAGGACTTTAATTCGTGACCACCCTCAAACAATTGAAAAATCCACCCAAAACCTAAAAAAAATTGAAATTTTTATATGAAAAACTTCTTTTGCCCATATCTCCTTAAATATGCGTCCTAGAGCGAAAAGGACTTTAATTCGTGACCACCCCCAAAAAATTGAAAAATCCACCCAAAACCTAAAAAATTGAAATTTTTTTATGAAAAACTTCTTTTGCCCATATCTCCTTAAATATGCGTTCTAGAGCGAAAAGGACTTTAATTCGTGACCACCCCAAAAAATTGAAAAATCCACCCAAAACCTAAAAAAATTGAAATTTTTATATGAAAAACTTCTTTTGCCCATATCTCCTTAAATATGCGTCCTAGAGCGAAAAGGATTTTAATTCGTGACCACCCCCAAAAAATTGAAAAATCCACCCAAAACCTAAAAAAAATGAAATTTTTATATGAAAAACTTCTTTTGCCCATATCTCCTTAAATATGCGTCCTAGAGCGAAAAGGACTTTAATTCGTGACCACCCCAAAAAATTGAAAAATCCACCCAAAACCTAAAAAAATTGAAATTTTTATATGAAAAACTTCTTTTGCCCATATCTCCTTAAATATGCGTCCTAGAGCGAAAAGGACTTTAATTCGTGACCACCCTCAAACAATTGAAAAATCCACCCAAAACCTAAAAAAAATTGAAATTTTTATATGAAAAACTTCATTTGCCCATATCTCCTTAAATATGCGTCCTAGAGCGAAAAGGACTTTAATTCGTGACCACCCCCAAAAAATTGAAAAATCCACCCAAAACCTAAAAAAATTGAAATTTTTATATGAAAAACTTCTTTTGCCCATATCTCCTAAACTAAGCGTCCTAGAGCGAAAAGGACTATAATTCGTGACCACCCCAAAAAATTGAAAAATCCACCCAAAACCTAAAAAAATTTAAGTTTTTATATGAAAAACTTCTTTTGCCCATATCTCCTTAAATATACGTCCTAGAGCGAAAAGGACTTTAATTCGTGACCACCCCAAAAAATTGAAAAATCCACCCAAAACCTAAAAAAATTGAAATTTTTATATGAAAAACTTCTTTTGCCCATATCTCCTTAAATATGCGTCCTAGAGCGAAAAGGACTTTAATTCGTGACCACCCCAAAAAATTGAAAAATCCACCCAAAACCTAAAAAAATTGAAATTTTTATATGAAAAACTTCTTTTGCCCATATCTCCTTAAATATGCGTCCTAGAGCGAAAAGGACTTTAATTCGTGACCACCCCCAAAAAATTGAAAAATCCACCCAAAACATAAAAAAAATTTAAGTTTTTATATGAAAAACTTCTTTTGCCCATATCTCCTTAAATATACGTCCTAGAGCGAAAAGGACTTTAATTCGTGACCACCCCAAAAAATTGAAAAATCCACCCAAAACCTAAAAAAATTGAAATTTTTATATGAAAAACTTCTTTTGCCCATATCTCCTTAAATATGCGTCCTAGAGCGAAAAGGACTTTAATTCGTGACCACCCCCAAAAAATTGAAAAATCCACCCAAAACCTAAAAAAATTGAAATTTTTATATGAAAAACTTCTTTTTAAATATGCGTCCTAGAGCGAAAAGGACTTTAATTCGTGACCACCCAAAAAAAAAAAATCCACCCAAAACCTAAAAAAATTGAAATTTTTATATGAAAAACTTCTTTTGCCCATATCTCCTTAAATATGCGTCCTAGAACGAAAAGGACTGTAATTCGTGACCACCCCCAAAAAATTGACAAATCCACCCAAAACCTAAAAAAATTGAAATTTTTATATGAAAACCTTCTTTTTCCCATATCTCCTTAAATATGCGTCCTAGAGCGAAAAGGACTTTAATTCGTGACCACCCTCAAACAATTGAAAAATCCACCCAAAACCTAAAAAAATCCACCCAAAACCTAAAAAAATTGAAATTTTTATATGAAAAACTTCTTTTGCCCATATCTCCTTAAATATGCGTCCTAGAGCGAAAAGGACTTTAATTCGTGACCACCCCCAAAAAATTGAAAAATCCACCCAAAACCTAAAAAAATTGAAATTTTTATATGAAAACCTTCTTTTGCCCATATCTCCTTAAATATGCGTCCTAGAGCGAAAAGGACTTTAATTCGTGACCATCCCAAAAAATTGAAAAATCCACCCAAAACCTAAAAAAATTGAAATTTTTATATGAAAAACTTCTTTTGCCCATATCTCCTTAAATATGCGTCCTAGAGCGAAAAGGACTTTAATTCGTGACCACCCCAAAAAATTGAAAAATCCACCTAAAACCTAAAAAAATTGAAATTTTTATATGAAATATACGTCCTAGAGCGAAAAGGACTTTAATTCGTGACCACCCCAAAAAATTGAAAAATCCACCCAAAAACCTAAAAAAATTGAAATTTTTATATGAAAAACTTCTTTTGCCCATATCTCCTTAAATATGCGTCCTAGAGCGAAAAGGACTTTAATTCGTGACCACCCCAAAAAATTGAAAAATCCACCCATAACCTAAAAAAATTGAAATTTTTATATGAAAAACTTCTTTTGCCCATATCTCCTTAAATATGCGTCCTAGAGCGAAAAGGACTTTAATTCGTGACCACCCCCAAAAAATTGAAAAATCCACCCAAAACCTAAAAAAATTGAAATTTTTATATGAAAAACTTCTTTTGCCCATATCTCCTTAAATATGCGTCCTAGAGCGAAAAGGACTTTAATTCGTGACCACCCCCAAAAAATTGAAAAATCCACCCAAAACCTAAAAAAATTGAAATTTTTATATGAAAAACTTCTTTTGCCCATATCTCCTAAACTAAGCGTCCTAGAGCGAAAAGGACTTTACTTCGTGACCACCCCCAAAAAATTGACAAATCCACCCAAAACCTAAAAAAATTGAAATTTTTATATGAAAACCTTCTTTTTCCCATATCTCCTTAAATATGCGTCCTAGAGCGAAAAGGACTTTAATTCGTGACCACCCCCAAAAAATTGAAAAATCCACCCAAAACCTAAAAAATTGAAATTTTTTTATGAAAAACTTCTTTTGCCCATATCTCCTTAAATATGCGTCCTAGAGCGAAAAGGACTTTAATTCGTGACCACCCCAAAAAATTGAAAAATCCACCCAAAACCTAAAAAAATTGAAATTTTTATATGAAAAACTTCTTTTGCCCATATCTCCTTAAATATGCGTCCTAGAGCGAAAAGGACTTTAATTCGTGACCACCCCCAAAAAATTGAAAAATCCACCCAAAACCTAAAAAATTGAAATTTTTTTATGAAAAACTTCTTTTGCCCATATCTCCTTAAATATGCGTCCTAGAGCGAAAAGGACTTTAATTCGTGACCACCCCAAAAAATTGAAAAATCCACCTAAAAAATAAAAAAATTGAAATTTTTATATGAAAAACTTCTTTTGCCCATATCTCCTTAAATATGCGTCCTAGAGCGAAAAGGACTTTAATTCGTGACCACCCCAAAAAATTGAAAAATCCACCCAAAACCTAAAAAAATTGAAATTTTTATATGAAAAACTTCTTTTGCCCATATCTCCTTAAATATGCGTCCTAGAGCGAAAAGGACTTTAATTCGTGACCACCCGCAAAAAATTTAAAAATCCACCCAAAACCTAAAAAATTGAAATTTTTATATGAAAACCTTCTTTTGCCCATATCTCCTTAAATATGCGTCCTAGAGCGAAAAGGACTTTAATTCGTGACCACCCCCAAAAAATTGAAAAATCCACCGAAAACCTAAAAAATTGAATTTTTTATACGAAAAACTTCTTTTGCCCATATCTCCTTAAATATGCGTCCTAGAGCGAAAAGGACTTTAATTCGTGACCACCCCCAAAAAATTGAAAAATCCACCCAAAACCTAATAAAATTGAAATTTTTATATGAAAAACTTCTTTTGCCCATATCTCCTTAAATATGCGTCCTAGAGCGAAAAGGACTTTAATTCGTGACCACCCCAAAAAATTGAAAAATCCACCCAAAACCTAAAAAAATTGAAGTTTTTATATGAAAAACTTCTTTTGCCCATATCTCCTTAAATATACGTCCTAGAGCGAAAAGGACTTTAATTCGTGACCACCCCAAAAAATTGAAAAATCCACCCAAAACCTAAAAAAATTGAAATTTTTATATGAAAAACTTCTTTTGCCCATATCTCCTTAAATATGCGTCCTAGAGCGAAAAGGACTTTAATTCGTGACCACCCCCAAAAAATTGAAAAATCCACCCAAAACCTTAAAAAATTGAAATTTTTATATGAAAAACTTCTTTTGCCCATATCTCCTTAAATATGCGTCCTAGAGCGAAAAGGACTTTAATTCGTGACCACCCCCAAAAAATTGAAAAATCCACCCAAAACCTAAAAAAATTGAAATTTTTATATGAAAAAACTTCTTTTGCCCATATCTCCTTAAATATGCGTCCTAGAGCGAAAAGGACTTTAATTCGTGACCACCCCCAAAAAATTGAAAAATCCACCCAAAACCTAAAAAAATTGAAATTTTTATATGAAAAACTTCTTTTGCCCATATCTCCTTAAATATGCGTCCTAGAGCGAAAAGGACTTTAATTCGTGACCACCCCAAAAAATTGAAAAATCCACCTAAAACCTAAAAAAATTGAAATTTTTATATGAAATATACGTCCTAGAGCGAAAAGGACTTTAATTCGTGACCACCCCAAAAAATTGAAAAATCCACCCAAAAACCTAAAAAAATTGAAATTTTTATATGAAAAACTTCTTTTGCCCATATCTCCTTAAATATGCGTCCTAGAGCGAAAAGGACTTTAATTCGTGACCACCCCAAAAAATTGAAAAATCCACCCATAACCTAAAAAAATTGAAATTTTTATATGAAAAACTTCTTTTGCCCATATCTCCTTAAATATGCGTCCTAGAGCGAAAAGGACTTTAATTCGTGACCACCCCCAAAAAATTGAAAAATCCACCCAAAACCTAAAAAAATTGAAATTTTTATATGAAAAACTTCTTTTGCCCATATCTCCTTAAATATGCGTCCTAGAGCGAAAAGGACTTTAATTCGTGACCACCCCCAAAAAATTGAAAAATCCACCCAAAACCTAAAAAAATTGAAATTTTTATATGAAAAACTTCTTTTGCCCATATCTCCTAAACTAAGCGTCCTAGAGCGAAAAGGACTTTACTTCGTGACCACCCCCAAAAAATTGACAAATCCACCCAAAACCTAAAAAAATTGAAATTTTTATATGAAAACCTTCTTTTTCCCATATCTCCTTAAATATGCGTCCTAGAGCGAAAAGGACTTTAATTCGTGACCACCCCCAAAAAATTGAAAAATCCACCCAAAACCTAAAAAATTGAAATTTTTTTATGAAAAACTTCTTTTGCCCATATCTCCTTAAATATGCGTCCTAGAGCGAAAAGGACTTTAATTCGTGACCACCCCAAAAAATTGAAAAATCCACCCAAAACCTAAAAAAATTGAAATTTTTATATGAAAAACTTCTTTTGCCCATATCTCCTTAAATATGCGTCCTAGAGCGAAAAGGACTTTAATTCGTGACCACCCCCAAAAAATTGAAAAATCCACCCAAAACCTAAAAAATTGAAATTTTTTTATGAAAAACTTCTTTTGCCCATATCTCCTTAAATATGCGTCCTAGAGCGAAAAGGACTTTAATTCGTGACCACCCCAAAAAATTGAAAAATCCACCTAAAAAATAAAAAAATTGAAATTTTTATATGAAAAACTTCTTTTGCCCATATCTCCTTAAATATGCGTCCTAGAGCGAAAAGGACTTTAATTCGTGACCACCCCAAAAAATTGAAAAATCCACCCAAAACCTAAAAAAATTGAAATTTTTATATGAAAAACTTCTTTTGCCCATATCTCCTTAAATATGCGTCCTAGAGCGAAAAGGACTTTAATTCGTGACCACCCGCAAAAAATTTAAAAATCCACCCAAAACCTAAAAAATTGAAATTTTTATATGAAAACCTTCTTTTGCCCATATCTCCTTAAATATGCGTCCTAGAGCGAAAAGGACTTTAATTCGTGACCACCCCCAAAAAATTGAAAAATCCACCGAAAACCTAAAAAATTGAATTTTTTATACGAAAAACTTCTTTTGCCCATATCTCCTTAAATATGCGTCCTAGAGCGAAAAGGACTTTAATTCGTGACCACCCCCAAAAAATTGAAAAATCCACCCAAAACCTAATAAAATTGAAATTTTTATATGAAAAACTTCTTTTGCCCATATCTCCTTAAATATGCGTCCTAGAGCGAAAAGGACTTTAATTCGTGACCACCCCAAAAAATTGAAAAATCCACCCAAAACCTAAAAAAATTGAAGTTTTTATATGAAAAACTTCTTTTGCCCATATCTCCTTAAATATACGTCCTAGAGCGAAAAGGACTTTAATTCGTGACCACCCCAAAAAATTGAAAAATCCACCCAAAACCTAAAAAAATTGAAATTTTTATATGAAAAACTTCTTTTGCCCATATCTCCTTAAATATGCGTCCTAGAGCGAAAAGGACTTTAATTCGTGACCACCCCCAAAAAATTGAAAAATCCACCCAAAACCTAAAAAAATTGAAATTTTTATATGAAAAACTTCTTTTGCCCATATCTCCTTAAATATGCGTCCTAGAGCGAAAAGGACTTTAATTCGTGACCACCCCCAAAAAATTGAAAAATCCACCCAAAACCTAAAAAAATTGAAATTTTTATATGAAAAAACTTCTTTTGCCCATATCTCCTTAAATATGCGTCCTAGAGCGAAAAGGACTTTAATTCGTGACCACCCCAAAAAATTGAAAAATCCACCCAAAACCTAAAAAAATTGAAGTTTTTATATGAAAAACTTCTTTTGCCCATATCTCCTTAAATATACGTCCTAGAGCGAAAAGGACTTTAATTCGTGACCACCCCAAAAAATTGAAAAATCCACCCAAAACCTAAAAAAATTGAAATTTTTATATGAAAAACTTCTTTTGCCCATATCTCCTTAAATATGCGTCCTAGAGCGAAAAGGACTTTAATTCGTGACCACCCCCAAAAAATTGAAAAATCCACCCAAAACCTAAAAAAATTGAAATTTTTATATGAAAAACTTCTTTTGCCCATATCTCCTTAAATATGCGTCCTAGAGCGAAAAGGACTTTAATTCGTGACCACCCCCAAAAAATTGAAAAATCCACCCAAAACCTAAAAAAATTGAAATTTTTATATGAAAAAACTTCTTTTGCCCATATCTCCTTAAATATGCGTCCTAGAGCGAAAAGGACTTTAATTCGTGACCACCCCCAAAAAATTGAAAAATCCACCCAAAACCTAAAAAAATTGAAATTTTTATATGAAAAACTTCTTTTGCCCATATCTCCTAAACTAAGCGTCCTAGAGCGAAAAGGACTATAATTCGTGACCACCCCAAAAAATTGAAAAATCCACCCAAAACCTAAAAAAATTGAAATTTTTATATGAAAAACTTCTTTTGCCCATATCTCCTTAAATATGCGTCCTAGAGCGAAAAGGACTTTAATTCGTGACCACCCCCAAAAAATTGAAAAATCCACCCAAAACCTAAAAAAATTGAAATTTTTATATGAAAAACTTCTTTTGCCCATATCTCCTTAAATATGCGTCCTAGAGCGAAAAGGACTTTAATTCGTGACCACCCCCAAAAAATTGAAAAATCCACCCAAAACCTAAAAAAATTGAAATTTTTATATGAAAAACTTCTTTTGCCCATATCTCCTTAAATATGCGTCCTAGAGCGAAAAGGAGTTTAATTCGTGACCACCCCCAAAAAATTGAAAAATCCACCCAAAACCTAAAAAAATTGAAATTTTTATATGAAAAACTTCTTTTGCTCATATCTCCTTAAATATGCGTCGTAGAGCGAAAAGGACTTTAATTCGTGACCACCCGCAAAAAATTGAAAAATCCACCCAAAACCTAAAAAAATTGAAATTTTTATATGAAAAACTTCTTTTGCCCATATCTCCTTAAATATGCGTCCTAGAGCGAAAAGGACTTTAATTCGTGACCACCAAAAAAAAAAAAATCCACCCAAAACCTAAAAAAATTGAAATTTTTATATGGAAAACTTCTTTTGCCCATATCTCCTTAAATATGCGTCCTAGAACGAAAAGGACTGTAATTCGTGACCACCCCCAAAAAATTGAAAAATCCACCCAAAACCTAAAAAAATTGAAATTTTTATATGAAAAACTTCTTTTGCCCATATCTCCTTAAATATGCGTCCTAGAGCGAAAAGGACTTTACTTCGTGACCACCCCCAAAAAATTGACAAATCCACCCAAAACCTAAAAAAATTGAAATTTTTATATGAAAAACTTCTTTTGCCCATATCTCTTAAATATGCGTCCTAGAGCGAAAAGGACTTTAATTCGTGACCACCCTCAAACAATTGAAAAATCCACCCAAAACCTAAAAAAAATTGAAATTTTTATATGAAAAACTTCTTTTGCCCATATCTCCTTAAATATGCGTCCTAGAACGAAAAGGACTGTAATTCGTGACCACCCCCAAAAAATTGAAAAATCCACCCAAAACCTAAAAAAATTGAAATTTTTATATGAAAAACTTCTTTTGCCCATATCTCCTTAAATATGCGTCCTAGAGCGAAAAGGACTTTAATTCGTGACCACCCCCAAAAAATTGAAAAATCCACCCAAAACCTAAAAAAATTGAAATTTTTATATGAAAACCTTCTTTTGCCCATATCTCCTTAAATATGCGTCCTAGAGCGAAAAGGACTTTAATTCGTGACCATCCCAAAAAATTGAAAAATCCACCCAAAACCTAAAAAAATTGAAATTTTTATATGAAAAACTTCTTTTGCCCATATCGCCTTAAATATGCGTCCTAGAGCGAAAAGGACTTTAATTCGTGACCACCCCAAAAAATTGAAAAATCCACCCAAAACCTAAAAAAATTGAAATTTTTATATGAAAAACTTCTTTTGCCCATATCTCCTTAAATATGCGTCCTAGAGCGAAAAGGACTTTAATTCGTGACCACCCCCAAAAAATTGAAAAATCCACCCAAAACCTAAAAAAATTGAAATTTTTATATGAAAAACTTCTTTTGCCCATATCTCCTTAAATATGCGTCCTAGAGCGAAAAGGACTTTAATTCGTGACCACCCCAAAAAAATTGAAAAATCCACCCAAAACCTAAAAAAATGAAATTTTTATATGAAAAACTTCTTTTGCCCATATCTCCTTAAATATGCGTCCTAGAGCGAAAAGGACTTTAATTCGTGACCACCCCAAAAAATTGAAAAATCCACCCAAAACCTAAAAAAATTGAAATTTTTATATGAAAAACTTCTTTTGCCCATATCTTCTTAAATATGCGTCCTAGAGCGAAAAGGACTTTAATTCGTGACCACCCGCAAAAAATTTAAAAATCCACCCAAAACCTAAAAAATTGAAATTTTTATATGAAAACCTTCTTTTGCCCATATCTCCTTAAATATGCGTCCTAGAGCGAAAAGGACTTTAATTCGTGACCACCCCCAAAAAATTGAAAAATCCACCGAAAACCTAAAAAAATTGAATTTTTTATACGAAAAACTTCTTTTGCCCATATCTCCTTAAATATGCGTCCTAGAGCGAAAAGGACTTTAATTCGTGACCACCCCCAAAAAATTGAAAAATCCACCCAAAACCTAAAAAAATTGAAATTTTTATATGAAAAACTTCTTTTGCCCATATCTCCTTAAATATGCGTCCTAGAGCGAAAAGGACTTTAATTCGTGTCCACCCCAAAAAATTGAAAAATCCACAACCCAAATCCACCCAAAACCTAAAAAAATTGAAATTTTTATATGAAAACCTTCTTTTGCCCATATCTCCTTAAATATGCGTCCTAGAGCGAAAAGGACTTTAATTCGTGACCACCCTCAAACAATTGAAAAATCCACCCAAAACCTAAAAAAAATTTAAATTTTTATATGAAAAACTTCTTTTGCCCATATCTCCTTAAATATGCGTCCTAGAGCGAAAAGGACTTTAATTCGTGACCACCCCCAAAAAAATGAAAAATCCACCCAAAACCTAAAAAAATTGAAATTTTTATATGGAAAACTTCTTTTGCCCATATCTCCTTAAATATGCGTCCTAGAACGAAAAGGACTGTAATTCGTGACCACCCCCAAAAAATTGAAAAATCCACCCAAAACCTAAAAAATTGAAATTTTTATATGAAAACCTTCTTTTGCCCATATCTCCTTAAATATGCGTCCTAGAGCGAAAAGGACTTTAATTCGTGACCACCCCCAAAAACAATTGAAAAATCCACCCAAAACCTAAAAAAAATTGAAATTTTTATATGAAAAACTTCTTTTGCCCATATCTCCTTAAATATGCGTCCTAGAGCGAAAAGGACTTTAATTCGTGACCACCCCCAAAAAATTGAAAAATCCACCCAAAACCTAAAAAAATTGAAATTTTTATATGAAAAACTTCTTTTGCCCATATTTCCTAAACTAAGCGTCCTAGAGCGAAAAGGACTTTAATTCGTGACCACCCCAAAAAATTGAAAAATCCACCCAAAACCTAAAAAAATTGAAGTTTTTATATGAAAAACTTCTTTTGCCCATATCTCCTTAAATATACGTCCTAGAGCGAAAAGGACTTTAATTCGTGACCACCCCAAAAAATTGAAAAATCCACCCAAAACCTAAAAAAATTGAAATTTTTATATGAAAAACTTCTTTTGCCCATATCTCCTTAAATATGCGTCCTAGAGCGAAAAGGACTTTAATTCGTGACCACCCCAAAAAATTGAAAAATCCACCCAAAACCTAAAAAAATTGAAATTTTTATATGAAAAACTTCTTTTGCCCATATCTCCTTAAATATGCGTCCTAGAGCGAAAAGGACTTTAATTCGTGACCACCCCCAAAAAATTGAAAAATCCACCCAAAACCTAAAAAAATTGAAATTTTTATATGAAAAACTTCTTTTGCCCATATCTCCTTAAATATGCGTCCTAGAGCGAAAAGGACTTTAATTCGTGACCACCCCAAAAAATTGAAAAATCCACCCAAAACCTAAAAAATTGAAGTTTTTATATGAAAAACTTCTTTTGCCCATATCTCCTTAAATATACGTCCTAGAGCGAAAAGGACTTTAATTCGTGACCACCCCAAAAAATTGAAAAATCCACCCAAAACCTAAAAAAATTGAAATTTTTATATGAAAAACTTCTTTTGCCCATATCTCCTTAAATGTGCGTCCTAGAGTGAAAAGGACTTTAATTCGTGACCACCCCCAAAAAATTGAAAAATCCACCCAAAACCTAAAAAAATTGAAATTTTTATATGAAAAACTTCTTTTGCCCATATCTCCTTAAATATGCGTCGTAGAGCGAAAAGGACTTTAATTCGTGACCACCCCCAAAAAATTGAAAAATCCACCCAAAACCTAAAAAAATTGAAATTTTTATATGAAAAACTTCTTTTGCCCATATCTCCTTAAATATGCGTCCTACAGCGAAAAGGACTTTAATTCGTGACCACCCAAAAAAAAAAAAAATCCACCCAAAACCTAAAAAATTGAAATTTTTAAATGAAAAACTTCTTTTGCCCATATCTCCTTAAATATGCGTCCTAGAGCGAAAAGGACTTTAATTCGTGACCACCCCAAAAAATTGAAAAATCCACCCAAAACCTAAAAAAATTGAAATTTTTATATGAAAAACTTCTTTTGCCCATATCTCCTTAAATATGCGTCCTAGAGCGAAAAGGACTTTACTTCGTGACCACCCCCAAAAAATTGAAAAATCCACCCAAAACCTAAAAAAATTGAAATTTTTATATGAAAACCTTCTTTTGCCCATATCTCCTTAAATATGCGTCCTAGAGCGAAAAGGACTTTAATTCGTGACCACCCTCAAACAATTGAAAAATCCACCCAAAACCTAAAAAAAATTGAAATTTTTATATGAAAAACTTCTTTTGTCCATATCTCCTTAAATATGCGTCCTAGAGCGAAAAGGACTTTAATTCGTGACCACCCCCAAAAAATTGAAAAATCCACCCAAAACCTAATAAAATTGAAATTTTTATATGAAAAACTTCTTTTGCCCATATCTCCTTAAATATGCGTCCTAGAGCGAAAAGGACTTTAATTCGTGACCACCCCAAAAAATTGAAAAATCCACCCAAAACCTAAAAAAATTGAAGTTTTTATATGAAAAACTTCTTTTGCCCATATCTCCTTAAATATACGTCCTAGAGCGAAAAGGACTTTAATTCGTGACCACCCCAAAAAATTGAAAAATCCACCCAAAACCTAAAAAAATTGAAATTTTTATATGAAAAACTTCTTTTGCCCATATCTCCTTAAATATGCGTCCTAGAGCGAAAAGGACTTTAATTCGTGACCACCCCCAAAAAATTGAAAAATCCACCCAAAACCTTAAAAAATTGAAATTTTTATATGAAAAACTTCTTTTGCCCATATCTCCTTAAATATGCGTCCTAGAGCGAAAAGGACTTTAATTCGTGACCACCCCCAAAAAATTGAAAAATCCACCCAAAACCTAAAAAAATTGAAATTTTTATATGAAAAAACTTCTTTTGCCCATATCTCCTTAAATATGCGTCCTAGAGCGAAAAGGACTTTAATTCGTGACCACCCCCAAAAAATTGAAAAATCCACCCAAAACCTAAAAAAATTGAAATTTTTATATGAAAAACTTCTTTTGCCCATATCTCCTTAAATATGCGTCCTAGAGCGAAAAGGACTTTAATTCGTGACCACCCCAAAAAATTGAAAAATCCACCTAAAACCTAAAAAAATTGAAATTTTTATATGAAATATACGTCCTAGAGCGAAAAGGACTTTAATTCGTGACCACCCCAAAAAATTGAAAAATCCACCCAAAAACCTAAAAAAATTGAAATTTTTATATGAAAAACTTCTTTTGCCCATATCTCCTTAAATATGCGTCCTAGAGCGAAAAGGACTTTAATTCGTGACCACCCCAAAAAATTGAAAAATCCACCTAAAAAATAAAAAAATTGAAATTTTTATATGAAAAACTTCTTTTGCCCATATCTCCTTAAATATGCGTCCTAGAGCGAAAAGGACTTTAATTCGTGACCACCCCAAAAAATTGAAAAATCCACCCAAAACCTAAAAAAATTGAAATTTTTATATGAAAAACTTCTTTTGCCCATATCTCCTTAAATATGCGTCCTAGAGCGAAAAGGACTTTAATTCGTGACCACCCGCAAAAAATTTAAAAATCCACCCAAAACCTAAAAAATTGAAATTTTTATATGAAAACCTTCTTTTGCCCATATCTCCTTAAATATGCGTCCTAGAGCGAAAAGGACTTTAATTCGTGACCACCCCCAAAAAATTGAAAAATCCACCGAAAACCTAAAAAATTGAATTTTTTATACGAAAAACTTCTTTTGCCCATATCTCCTTAAATATGCGTCCTAGAGCGAAAAGGACTTTAATTCGTGACCACCCCCAAAAAATTGAAAAATCCACCCAAAACCTAATAAAATTGAAATTTTTATATGAAAAACTTCTTTTGCCCATATCTCCTTAAATATGCGTCCTAGAGCGAAAAGGACTTTAATTCGTGACCACCCCAAAAAATTGAAAAATCCACCCAAAACCTAAAAAAATTGAAGTTTTTATATGAAAAACTTCTTTTGCCCATATCTCCTTAAATATACGTCCTAGAGCGAAAAGGACTTTAATTCGTGACCACCCCAAAAAATTGAAAAATCCACCCAAAACCTAAAAAAATTGAAATTTTTATATGAAAAACTTCTTTTGCCCATATCTCCTTAAATATGCGTCCTAGAGCGAAAAGGACTTTAATTCGTGACCACCCCCAAAAAATTGAAAAATCCACCCAAAACCTAAAAAAATTGAAATTTTTATATGAAAAACTTCTTTTGCCCATATCTCCTTAAATATGCGTCCTAGAGCGAAAAGGACTTTAATTCGTGACCACCCCCAAAAAATTGAAAAATCCACCCAAAACCTAAAAAAATTGAAATTTTTATATGAAAAAACTTCTTTTGCCCATATCTCCTTAAATATGCGTCCTAGAGCGAAAAGGACTTTAATTCGTGACCACCCCCAAAAAATTGAAAAATCCACCCAAAACCTAAAAAAATTGAAATTTTTATATGAAAAACTTCTTTTGCCCATATCTCCTAAACTAAGCGTCCTAGAGCGAAAAGGACTATAATTCGTGACCACCCCAAAAAATTGAAAAATCCACCCAAAACCTAAAAAAATTGAAATTTTTATATGAAAAACTTCTTTTGCCCATATCTCCTTAAATATGCGTCCTAGAGCGAAAAGGACTTTAATTCGTGACCACCCCCAAAAAATTGAAAAATCCACCCAAAACCTAAAAAAATTGAAATTTTTATATGAAAAACTTCTTTTGCCCATATCTCCTTAAATATGCGTCCTAGAGCGAAAAGGACTTTAATTCGTGACCACCCCCAAAAAATTGAAAAATCCACCCAAAACCTAAAAAAATTGAAATTTTTATATGAAAAACTTCTTTTGCCCATATCTCCTTAAATATGCGTCCTAGAGCGAAAAGGAGTTTAATTCGTGACCACCCCCAAAAAATTGAAAAATCCACCCAAAACCTAAAAAAATTGAAATTTTTATATGAAAAACTTCTTTTGCTCATATCTCCTTAAATATGCGTCGTAGAGCGAAAAGGACTTTAATTCGTGACCACCCGCAAAAAATTGAAAAATCCACCCAAAACCTAAAAAAATTGAAATTTTTATATGAAAAACTTCTTTTGCCCATATCTCCTTAAATATGCGTCCTAGAGCGAAAAGGACTTTAATTCGTGACCACCAAAAAAAAAAAAATCCACCCAAAACCTAAAAAAATTGAAATTTTTATATGGAAAACTTCTTTTGCCCATATCTCCTTAAATATGCGTCCTAGAACGAAAAGGACTGTAATTCGTGACCACCCCCAAAAAATTGAAAAATCCACCCAAAACCTAAAAAAATTGAAATTTTTATATGAAAAACTTCTTTTGCCCATATCTCCTTAAATATGCGTCCTAGAGCGAAAAGGACTTTACTTCGTGACCACCCCCAAAAAATTGACAAATCCACCCAAAACCTAAAAAAATTGAAATTTTTATATGAAAAACTTCTTTTGCCCATATCTCTTAAATATGCGTCCTAGAGCGAAAAGGACTTTAATTCGTGACCACCCTCAAACAATTGAAAAATCCACCCAAAACCTAAAAAAAATTGAAATTTTTATATGAAAAACTTCTTTTGCCCATATCTCCTTAAATATGCGTCCTAGAACGAAAAGGACTGTAATTCGTGACCACCCCCAAAAAATTGAAAAATCCACCCAAAACCTAAAAAAATTGAAATTTTTATATGAAAAACTTCTTTTGCCCATATCTCCTTAAATATGCGTCCTAGAGCGAAAAGGACTTTAATTCGTGACCACCCCCAAAAAATTGAAAAATCCACCCAAAACCTAAAAAAATTGAAATTTTTATATGAAAACCTTCTTTTGCCCATATCTCCTTAAATATGCGTCCTAGAGCGAAAAGGACTTTAATTCGTGACCATCCCAAAAAATTGAAAAATCCACCCAAAACCTAAAAAAATTGAAATTTTTATATGAAAAACTTCTTTTGCCCATATCGCCTTAAATATGCGTCCTAGAGCGAAAAGGACTTTAATTCGTGACCACCCCAAAAAATTGAAAAATCCACCCAAAACCTAAAAAAATTGAAATTTTTATATGAAAAACTTCTTTTGCCCATATCTCCTTAAATATGCGTCCTAGAGCGAAAAGGACTTTAATTCGTGACCACCCCCAAAAAATTGAAAAATCCACCCAAAACCTAAAAAAATTGAAATTTTTATATGAAAAACTTCTTTTGCCCATATCTCCTTAAATATGCGTCCTAGAGCGAAAAGGACTTTAATTCGTGACCACCCCAAAAAAATTGAAAAATCCACCCAAAACCTAAAAAAATGAAATTTTTATATGAAAAACTTCTTTTGCCCATATCTCCTTAAATATGCGTCCTAGAGCGAAAAGGACTTTAATTCGTGACCACCCCAAAAAATTGAAAAATCCACCCAAAACCTAAAAAAATTGAAATTTTTATATGAAAAACTTCTTTTGCCCATATCTTCTTAAATATGCGTCCTAGAGCGAAAAGGACTTTAATTCGTGACCACCCGCAAAAAATTTAAAAATCCACCCAAAACCTAAAAAATTGAAATTTTTATATGAAAACCTTCTTTTGCCCATATCTCCTTAAATATGCGTCCTAGAGCGAAAAGGACTTTAATTCGTGACCACCCCCAAAAAATTGAAAAATCCACCGAAAACCTAAAAAAATTGAATTTTTTATACGAAAAACTTCTTTTGCCCATATCTCCTTAAATATGCGTCCTAGAGCGAAAAGGACTTTAATTCGTGACCACCCCCAAAAAATTGAAAAATCCACCCAAAACCTAAAAAAATTGAAATTTTTATATGAAAAACTTCTTTTGCCCATATCTCCTTAAATATGCGTCCTAGAGCGAAAAGGACTTTAATTCGTGTCCACCCCAAAAAATTGAAAAATCCACCACCCAAATCCACCCAAAACCTAAAAAAATTGAAATTTTTATATGAAAACCTTCTTTTGCCCATATCTCCTTAAATATGCGTCCTAGAGCGAAAAGGACTTTAATTCGTGACCACCCTCAAACAATTGAAAAATCCACCCAAAACCTAAAAAAAATTTAAATTTTTATATGAAAAACTTCTTTTGCCCATATCTCCTTAAATATGCGTCCTAGAGCGAAAAGGACTTTAATTCGTGACCACCCCCAAAAAAATGAAAAATCCACCCAAAACCTAAAAAAATTGAAATTTTTATATGGAAAACTTCTTTTGCCCATATCTCCTTAAATATGCGTCCTAGAACGAAAAGGACTGTAATTCGTGACCACCCCCAAAAAATTGAAAAATCCACCCAAAACCTAAAAAATTGAAATTTTTATATGAAAACCTTCTTTTGCCCATATCTCCTTAAATATGCGTCCTAGAGCGAAAAGGACTTTAATTCGTGACCACCCCCAAAAACAATTGAAAAATCCACCCAAAACCTAAAAAAAATTGAAATTTTTATATGAAAAACTTCTTTTGCCCATATCTCCTTAAATATGCGTCCTAGAGCGAAAAGGACTTTAATTCGTGACCACCCCCAAAAAATTGAAAAATCCACCCAAAACCTAAAAAAATTGAAATTTTTATATGAAAAACTTCTTTTGCCCATATTTCCTAAACTAAGCGTCCTAGAGCGAAAAGGACTTTAATTCGTGACCACCCCAAAAAATTGAAAAATCCACCCAAAACCTAAAAAAATTGAAGTTTTTATATGAAAAACTTCTTTTGCCCATATCTCCTTAAATATACGTCCTAGAGCGAAAAGGACTTTAATTCGTGACCACCCCAAAAAATTGAAAAATCCACCCAAAACCTAAAAAAATTGAAATTTTTATATGAAAAACTTCTTTTGCCCATATTTCCTTAAATATGCGTCCTAGAGCGAAAAGGACTTTAATTCGTGACCACCCCAAAAAATTGAAAAATCCACCCAAAACCTAAAAAAATTGAAATTTTTATATGAAAAACTTCTTTTGCCCATATCTCCTTAAATATGCGTCCTAGAGCGAAAAGGACTTTAATTCGTGACCACCCCCAAAAAATTGAAAAATCCACCCAAAACCTAAAAAAATTGAAATTTTTATATGAAAAACTTCTTTTGCCCATATCTCCTTAAATATGCGTCCTAGAGCGAAAAGGACTTTAATTCGTGACCACCCCAAAAAATTGAAAAATCCACCCAAAACCTAAAAAATTGAAGTTTTTATATGAAAAACTTCTTTTGCCCATATCTCCTTAAATATACGTCCTAGAGCGAAAAGGACTTTAATTCGTGACCACCCCAAAAAATTGAAAAATCCACCCAAAACCTAAAAAAATTGAAATTTTTATATGAAAAACTTCTTTTGCCCATATCTCCTTAAATGTGCGTCCTAGAGTGAAAAGGACTTTAATTCGTGACCACCCCCAAAAAATTGAAAAATCCACCCAAAACCTAAAAAAATTGAAATTTTTATATGAAAAACTTCTTTTGCCCATATCTCCTTAAATATGCGTCGTAGAGCGAAAAGGACTTTAATTCGTGACCACCCCCAAAAAATTGAAAAATCCACCCAAAACCTAAAAAAATTGAAATTTTTATATGAAAAACTTCTTTTGCCCATATCTCCTTAAATATGCGTCCTACAGCGAAAAGGACTTTAATTCGTGACCACCCAAAAAAAAAAAAAATCCACCCAAAACCTAAAAAATTGAAATTTTTAAATGAAAAACTTCTTTTGCCCATATCTCCTTAAATATGCGTCCTAGAGCGAAAAGGACTTTAATTCGTGACCACCCCAAAAAATTGAAAAATCCACCCAAAACCTAAAAAAATTGAAATTTTTATATGAAAAACTTCTTTTGCCCATATCTCCTTAAATATGCGTCCTAGAGCGAAAAGGACTTTACTTCGTGACCACCCCCAAAAAATTGAAAAATCCACCCAAAACCTAAAAAAATTGAAATTTTTATATGAAAACCTTCTTTTGCCCATATCTCCTTAAATATGCGTCCTAGAGCGAAAAGGACTTTAATTCGTGACCACCCTCAAACAATTGAAAAATCCACCCAAAACCTAAAAAAAATTGAAATTTTTATATGAAAAACTTCTTTTGTCCATATCTCCTTAAATATGCGTCCTAGAGCGAAAAGGACTTTAATTCGTGACCACCCCCAAAAAATTGAAAAATCCACCCAAAACCTAAAAAAATTGAAATTTTTATATAAAAAACTTCTTTTGCCCATATCTCCTTAAATATGCGTCCTAGAGCGAAAAGGACTTTAATTCGTGACCACCCCAAAAAATTGAAAAATCCACCGAAAACCTAAAAAAATTGAAATTTTTATATGAAAACCTTCTTTTGCCCATATCTCCTTAAATATGCGTCCTAGAGCGAAAAGGACTTTAATTCGTGACCACCCCCAAAAAATTGAAAAATCCACCCAAAACCTAAAAAAATTGAAATTTTTATATGAAAACCTTCTTTTGCCCATATCTCCTTAAATATGCGTCCTAGAGCGAAAAGGACTTTAATTCGTGACCACCCTCAAACAATTGAAAAATCCACACAATACCTAAAAAAAATTGAAATTTTTATATGAAAAACTTCTTTTGCCCATATCTCCTTAAATATGCGTCCTAGAGCGAAAAGGACTTTAATTCGTGACCACCCCAAAATATTGAAAAATCCACCCAAAACCTAAAAAAATTGAAATTTTCATATGAAAAACTTCTTTTGCCCATATCTCCTTAAATATGCGTCCTAGAGCGAAAAGGACTTTAATTCGTGACCACCCCCAAAAAATTGAAAAATCCACCCAAAACCAAAAAAAATTGAAATTTTTATATGAAAAACTTCTTTTGCCCATATCTCCTTAAATATGCGTCGTAGAGGGAAAAGGACTTTAATTCGTGACCACCCCCAAAAAATTGAAAAATCCACCCAAAACCTAAAAAAATTGAAATTTTTATATGAAAAACTTCTTTTGCCCATATCTCCTTAAATATGCGTCCTAGAGCGAAAAGGACTTTACTTCGTGACCACCCCCAAAAAATTGAAAAATCCACCCAAAACCTAAAAAAATTTAAATTTTTATATGATAACCTTCTTTTGCCCATATCTCCTTAAATATGCGTCCTAGAGCGAAAAGGACTTTAATTCGTGACCACCCTCAAACAATTGAAAAATCCACCCAAAACCTAAAAAAAATTGAAATTTTTATATGAAAAACTTCTTTTGCCCATATCTCCTTAAATATGCGTCCTAGAGCGAAAAGGACTTTAATTCGTGACCACCCCCAAAAATTTGAAAAATCCACCCAAAACCTAAAAAAATTGAAATTTTTATATGAAAAACTTCTTTTGCCCATATCTCCTTAAATATGCGTCCTAGAGCGAAAAGGACTTTAATTCGTGACCACTTTAATTCGTGACCACCCCAAAAAATGAAAAATCCACCCAAAACCTAAAAAAATTGAAATTTTTATATGAAAAACTTCTTTTGCCCATATCTCCTTAAATATGCGTCCTAGAGCGAAAAGGACTTTAATTCGTGACCACCCCAAAAAATTGAAAAATCCACCCAAAACCTAAAAAAATTTAAATTTTTATATGAAAAACTTCTTTTGCCCATATCTCCTTAAATATGCGTCCTAGAACGAAAAGGACTGTAATTCGTGACCACACCCAAAAAATTGAAAAATCCACCCAAAACCTAAAAAAATTGAAATTTTAAATGAAAAACTTCTTTTGCCCATATCTCCTTAAATATGCGTCCTAGAGCGAAAAGGACTTTAATTCGTGACCACCCCAAAATATTGAAAAATCCACCCAAAACCTAAAAAAATTGAAATTTTTATATGAAAAACTTCTTTTGCCCATATCTCCTAAACTAAGCGTCCTAGAGCGAAAAGGACTATAATTCGTGACCACCCCAAAAAATTGAAAAATCCACCCAAAACCTAAAAAAAATTGAAATTTTTATATGAAAAACTTATTTTGCCCATATCTCCTTAAATATACGTCCTAGAGCGAAAAGGACTTCAATTCGTGACCACCCCCAAAAAATTGAAAAATCCACCCAAACCCTAAAAAAATTGAAATTTTTATATGAAAACCTTCTTTTGCCCATATCTCCTTAAATATGCGTCCTAGAGCGAAAAGGACTTTAATTCGTGACCACCCCCAAAAAATTGAAAAATCCACCCAAAACCTAAAAAAATTGAAATTTTTATATGAAAGCCTTCTTTTGCCGATATCTTCTTAAATATGCGTCCTAGAGCGAAAAGGACTTTAATTCGTGACCACCCTCAAACAATTGAAAAATCCACCCAAAACCTAAAAAAATTGAAATTTTTATATGAAAAACTTCTTTTGCCCATATCTCCTTAAATATGCGTCCTAGAGCGAAAAGGACTTTAATTCGTGACCACCCCAAAAAATTGAAAAATCCACCCAAAACCTAAAAAAATTGAAATTTGTATATGAAAAACTTCTTTTGCCCATATCTCCTTAAATATGCGTCCTAGAGCGAAAAGGACTTTAATTCGTGACCACCCCCAAAAAATTGAAAAATCAACCCAAAACCTAAAAAAATTGAAATTTTTATATGGAAAACTTCTTTTGCCCATATCTCCTTAAATATGCGTCCTAGAGCGAAAAGGACTTTAATTCGTGACCACCCCCAAAAAATTGAAAAATCCACCCAAAACCTAAAAAAATTGAAATTTTAAATGAAAAACTTCTTTTGCCCATATCTCCTTAAATATGCGTCCTAGAGCGAAAAGGACTTTAATTCGTGACCACCCCAAAAAATTGAAAAATCCACCCAAAACCTAAAAAAAATTGAAATTTTTATATGAAAAACTTCTTTTGCCCATATCTCCTTAAATATACGTCCTAGAGCGAAAAGGACTTTAATTCGTGACCACCCCAAAAAATTGAAAAATCCACCCAAAACCTAAAAAAATTGAAGATTTTATATGAAAAACTTCTTTTGCCCATATCTCCTTAAATATACGTCCTAGAGCGAAAAGGACTTTAATTCGTGACCACCCCAAAAAATTGAAAAATCCACCCAAAACCTAAAAAAATTGAAATTTTTATATGAAAAACTTCTTTTGCCCATATCTCCTTAAATATGCGTCCTAGAGCGAAAAGGACTTTAATTCGTGACCACCCCCAAAAAATTGAAAAATCCACCCAAAACCTAAAAAAATTGAAATTTTAAATGAAAAACTTCTTTTGCCCATATCTCCTTAAATATGCGTCCTAGAGCGAAAAGGACTTTAATTCGTGACCACCCCAAAATATTGAAAAATCCACCCAAAACCTAAAAAAAATTGAAATTTTTATATGAAAAACTTCTTTTGCCCATATCTCCTTAAATATGCGTCCTAGAGCGAAAATGACTTTAATTCGTGACCAGCCCCAAAAAATTGAAAAATCCACCCAAAACCTAAAAAAATTGAAATTTTTATATGAAAAACTTCTTTTGCCCATATCTCCTAAACTAAGCGTCCTAGAGCGAAAAGGACTATAATTCGTGACCACCCCCAAAAAATTGAAAAATCCACCCAAAACCTAAAAAAAATTGAAATTTTTATATGAAAAACTTATTTTGCCCATATCTCCTTAAATATACGTCCTAGAGCGAAAAGGACTTCAATTCGTGACCACCCCCAAAAAATTGAAAAATCCACCCAAACCCTAAAAAAATTGAAATTTTTATATGAAAACCTTCTTTTGCCCATATCTCCTTAAATATGCGTCCTAGAGCGAAAAGGACTTTAATTCGTGACCACCCCCAAAAAATTGAAAAATCCACCCAAAACCTAAAAAAATTGAAATTTTTATATGAAAGCCTTCTTTTGCCGATATCTTCTTAAATATGCGTCCTAGAGCGAAAAGGACTTTAATTCGTGACCACCCTCAAACAATTGAAAAATCCACCCAAAACCTAAAAAAATTGAAATTTTTATATGAAAAACTTCTTTTGCCCATATCTCCTTAAATATGCGTCCTAGAGCGAAAAGGACTTTAATTCGTGACCACCCCAAAAAAATTGAAAAATCCACCCAAAACCTAAAAAAATTGAAATTTTTATACGAAAAACTTCTTTTGCCCATATCTCCTTAAATATGCGTCCTAGAGCGAAAAGGACTTTAATTCGTGACCACCCCCAAAAAATTGAAAAATCCACCCAAAACTTAAAAAAATTGAAATTTTAAATGAAAAACTTCTTTTGCCCATATCTCCTTAAATATGCGTCCTAGAACGAAAAGGACTTTAATTCGTGACCACCCCAAAAAATTGAAAAATCCATCCAAAACCTAAAAAAAATTGAAATTTTTATATGAAAAACTTCTTTTGCCCATATCTCCTTAAATATACGTCCTAGAGCGAAAAGGACTTTAATTCGTGACCACCCCAAAAAATTGAAAAATCCACCCAAAACCTAAAAAAATTGAAATTTTTATATGAAAAACTTCTTTTGCCCATATCTCCTAAACTAAGCGTCCTAGAGCGAAAAGGACTATAATTCGTGACCACCCCAAAAAATTGAAAAATCCACCCAAAGCCTAAAAAAATTGAAGATTTTATATGAAAAACTTCTTTTGCCCATATCTCCTTAAATATACGTCCTAGAGCGAAAAGGACTTTAATTCGTGACCACCCCAAAAAATTGAAAAATCCACCCAAAACCTAAAAAAATTGAAATTTTTATATGAAAAACTTCTTTTGCCCATATCTCCTTAAATATGCGTCCTAGAGCGAAAAGGACTTTAATTCGTGACCACCCCCAAAAAATTGAAAAATCCACCCAAAACCTAAAAAATTGAAATTTTTATATGAAAAACTTCTTTTGCCCATATCTCCTTAAATATGCGTCCTAGAGCGAAAAGGACTTTAATTCGTGACCATCCCAAAAAATTGAAAAATCCACCCAAAACCTAAAAAAAATTGAAATTTTTATATGAAAAACTTCTTTTGCCCATATCTCCCAAACTATGCGTCCTAGAGCGAAAAGGACTTTAATTCGTGACCACCCCCAAAAAATTGAAAAATCCACCCAAAACCTAAAAAAAATTGAAATTTTTATATGGAAAACTTCTTTTGCCCATATCTCCTTAAATATGCGTCCTAGAGCGAAAAGGACTTTAATTCGTGACCACCCCCAAAAAATTGAAAAATCCACCCAAAACCTAAAAAAATTGAAATTTTAAATGAAAAACTTCTTTGGCCCATATCTCCTTAAATATGCGTCCTAGAGCGAAAAGGACTTTAATTCGTGACCACCCCAAAAAATTGAAAAATCCATCCAAAACCTAAAAAAAATTGAAATTTTTATATGAAAAACTTCTTTTGCCCATATCTCCTTAAATATACGTCCTAGAGCGAAAAGGACTTTAATTCGTGACCACCCCAAAAAATTGAAAAATCCACCCAAAACCTAAAAAAATTGAAATTTTTATATGAAAAACTTCTTTTGCCCATATCTCCTAAACTAAGCGTCCTAGAGCGAAAAGGACTATAATTCGTGACCACCCCAAAAAATTGAAAAATCCACCCAAAACCTAAAAAAATTGAAGATTTTATATGAAAAACTTCTTTTGCCCATATCTCCTTAAATATACGTCCTAGAGCGAAAAGGACTTTAATTCGTGACCACCCCAAAAAATTGAAAAATCCACCCAAAACCTAAAAAAATTGAAATTTTTATATGAAAAACTTCTTTTGCCCATATCTCCTTAAATATGCGTCCTAGAGCGAAAAGGACTTTAATTCGTGACCACCCCCAAAAAATTGAAAAATCCACCCAAAACCTAAAAAATTGAAATTTTTATATGAAAAACTTCTTTTGCCCATATCTCCTTAAATATGCGTCCTAGAGCGAAAAGGACTTTAATTCGTGACCATCCCAAAAAATTGAAAAATCCACCCAAAACCTAATAAAATTAAAATTTTTATATGAAAAACTTCTTTTGCCCATATCTCCTTAAATATGCGTCCTAGAGCGAAAAGGACTTTAATTCGTGACCACCCCCAAAAAATTGAAAAATCCACCCAAAACCTAAAAAAATTTAAATTTTTATATGAAAAACTTCTTTTGCCCATATCTCCTAAACTATGCGTCCTAGAGCGAAAAGGACTATAATTCGTGACCACCCCAAAAAATTGAAAAATCCACCCAAAACCTAAAAAAATTGAAGTTTTTATATGAAAAACTTCTTTTGCCCATATTCCTTAAATATGCGTCCTAGAGCGAAAAGGACTTTAATTCGTGACCACCCCAAAATATTGAAAAATCCACCCAAAACCTAAAAAAAATTGAAATTTTTATATGAAAAACTTCTTTTGTCCATATCTCCTTAAATATGCGTCCTAGAGCGAAAATGACTTTAATTCGTGACCAGCCCCAAAAAATTGAAAAATCCACCCAAAACCTAAAAAATTGAAATTTTTATATGAAAAACTTCTTTTGCCCATATCTCCTAAACTAAGCGTCCTAGAGCGAAAAGGACTTTAATTCGTGACCACCCCCAAAAAATTGAAAACTCCACCCAAAACCTAAAAAAATTTAAATTTTTATATGAAAACCTTCTTTTGCCCATATCTCCTTAAATATGCGTCCTAGAGCGAAAAGGACTTTAATTCGTGACCACCCCCAAAAAATTGAAAAATCCATCCAAAACCTAAAAAAAATTGAAATTTTTATATGAAAAACTTCTTTTGCCCATATCTCCTTAAATATACGTCCTAGAGCGAAAAGGACTTTAATTCGTGACCACCCCAAAAAATTGAAAAATCCACCCAAAACCTAAAAAAATTGAAATTTTTATATGAAAAACTTCTTTTGCCCATATCTCCTAAACTAAGCGTCCTAGAGCGAAAAGGACTTTAATTCGTGACCACCCCAAAAAATTGAAAAATCCACCCAAAACCTAAAAAAATTGAAATTTTTATATGAAAAACTTCTTTTGCCCATATCTCCTTAAATATGCGTCCTAGAGCGAAAAGGACTTTAATTCGTGACCACCCCCAAAAAATTGAAAAATCCACCCCAAAAAACCTAAAAAAATTGAAATTTTTATATGAAAACCTTCTTTTGCACATATCTCCTTAAATATGCGTCCTACAGCGAAAAGGACTTTAATTCGTGACCACCCCAAAAAATTGAAAAATCCATCCAAAACCTAAAAAAAATTGAAATTTTTATATGAAAAACTTCTTTTGCCCATATCTCCTTAAATATACGTCCTAGAGCGAAAAGGACTTTAATTCGTGACCACCCCAAAAAATTGAAAAATCCACCCAAAACCTAAAAAAATTGAAATTTTTATATGAAAAACTTCTTTTGCCCATATCTCCTAAACTAAGCGTCCTAGAGCGAAAAGGACTATAATTCGTGACCACCCCAAAAAATTGAAAAATCCACCCAAAACCTAAAAAAATTGAAGATTTTATATGAAAAACTTCTTTTGCCCATATCTCCTTAAATATACGTCCTAGAGCGAAAAGGACTTTAATTCGTGACCACCCCAAAAAATTGAAAAATCCACCCAAAACCTAAAAAAATTGAAATTTTTATATGAAAAACTTCTTTTGCCCATATCTCCTTAAATATGCGTCCTAGAGCGAAAAGGACTTTAATTCGTGACCACCCCCAAAAAATTGAAAAATCCACCCAAAACCTAAAAAATTGAAATTTTTATATGAAAAACTTCTTTTGCCCATATCTCCTTAAATATGCGTCCTAGAGCGAAAAGGACTTTAATTCGTGACCATCCCAAAAAATTGAAAAATCCACCCAAAACCTAATAAAATTAAAATTTTTATATGAAAAACTTCTTTTGCCCATATCTCCTTAAATATGCGTCCTAGAGCGAAAAGGACTTTAATTCGTGACCACCCCCAAAAAATTGAAAAATCCACCCAAAACCTAAAAAAAATTAAATTTTTATATGAAAAACTTCTTTTGCCCATATCTCCTAAACTATGCGTCCTAGAGCGAAAAGGACTATAATTCGTGACCACCCCAAAAAATTGAAAAATCCACCCAAAACCTAAAAAAATTGAAGTTTTTATATGAAAAACTTCTTTTGCCCATATTCCTTAAATATGCGTCCTAGAGCGAAAAGGACTTTAATTCGTGACCACCCCAAAATATTGAAAAATCCACCCAAAACCTAAAAAAAATTGAAATTTTTATATGAAAAACTTCTTTTGTCCATATCTCCTTAAATATGCGTCCTAGAGCGAAAATGACTTTAATTCGTGACCAGCCCCAAAAAATTGAAAAATCCACCCAAAACCTAAAAAATTGAAATTTTTATATGAAAAACTTCTTTTGCCCATATCTCCTAAACTAAGCGTCCTAGAGCGAAAAGGACTTTAATTCGTGACCACCCCCAAAAAATTGAAAACTCCACCCAAAACCTAAAAAAATTTAAATTTTTATATGAAAACCTTCTTTTGCCCATATCTCCTTAAATATGCGTCGTAGAGCGAAAAGGACTTTAATTCGTGACCACCCCCAAAAAATTGAAAAATCCACCCAAAACCTAAAAAAATTTAAATTTTTATATGAAAACCTTCTTTTGCCCATATCTCCTTAAATATGCGTCCTAGAGCGAAAAGGACTTTAATTCGTGACCACCCCAAAAAATTGAAAAATCCACCCAAAACCTAAAAAAATTGAAATTTTTATATGAAAAACTTCTTTTGCCCATATCTCCTTAAATATGCGTCCTAGAGCGAAAAGGACTTTAATTCGTGACCACCCCCAAAAAATTGAAAAATCCACCCCAAAAAACCTAAAAAAATTGAAATTTTTATATGAAAACCTTCTTTTGCACATATCTCCTTAAATATGCGTCCTACAGCGAAAAGGACTTTAATTCGTGACCACCCCAAAATATTGAAAAATCCACCCAAAACCTAAACAAAATTGAAATTTTTATATGAAAAACTTCTTTTGTCCATATCTCCTTAAATATGCGTCCTAGAGCGAAAATGACTTTAATTCGTGACCAGCCCCAAAAAATTGAAAAATCCACCCAAAACCTAAAAAATTGAAATTTTTATATGAAAAACTTCTTTTGCCCATATCTCCTAAACTAAGCGTCCTAGAGCGAAAAGGACTATAATTCGTGACCACCCCAAAAAATTGAAAAATCCACCCAAAACCTAAAAAAAATTGAAATTTTTATATGAAAAACTTCTTTTGCCCATATCTCCTTAAATATGCGTCCTAGAGCGAAAAGGACTTCAATTCGTGACCACCCCCAAAAAATTGAAAAATCTACCCAAACCCTAAAAAAATTGAAATTTTTATATGAAAACCTTCTTTTGCCCATATCTCCTTAAATATGCGTCCTAGAGCGAAAAGGACTTTAATTCGTGACCACCCCCAAAAAATTGAAAAATCCACCCAAAACCTAAAAAAATTGAAATTTTTATATGAAAACCTTCTTTTGCCGATATCTTCTTAAATATGCGTCCTAGAGCGAAAAGGACTTTAATTCGTGACCACCCTCAAACAATTGAAAAATCCACCCAAAACCTAAAAAAAAATTGAAATTTTTATATGAAAAACTTCTTTTGCCCATATCTCCTTAAATATGCGTCCTAGAGCGAAAAGGACTTTAATTCGTGACCAACCCCAAAAAATTGAAAAATCCACCCAAAACCTAAAAAATTGAAATTTTTATATGAAAAACTTCTTTTGCCCATATCTCCTAAACTAAGCGTCCTAGAGCGAAAAGGACTATAATTCGTGACCACCCCAAAAAATTGAAAAATCCACCCAAAACCTAAAAAAATTGAAACTTTTATATTGAAAACTTCTTTTGCCCATATCTCCTTAAATATGCGTCCTAGAGCGAAAAGGACTTTAATTCGTGAACACCCCCAAAAAATTGAAAAATCCACCCAAAACCTAAAAAAATTGAAATTTTAAATGAAAAACTTCTTTTGCCCATATCTTCTTAAATATGCGTCCTAGAGCGAAAAGGACTTTAATTCGTGACCACCCCCAAAAAATTGAAAAATCCACCCAAAACCTAAAAAAAATTAAATTTTTATATGAAAAACTTCTTTTGCCCATATCTCCTTAAATATGCGTCCTAGAGCGAAAAGGACTTAAATTCGTGACCACCCCAAAAAATTTAAAAATCCACCCAAAACCTAAAAAAATTGAAATTTTTATATGAAAAACTTCTTTTGCCCATATCTCCTAAACTAAGCGTCCTAGAGCGAAAAGGACTTTAATTCGTGACCACCCCCAAAAAATTGAAAACTCCACCCAAAACCTAAAAAAATTGAAATTTTTATATGAAAACCTTCTTTTGCCCATATCTCCTTAAATATGCGTCGTAGAGCGAAAAGGACTTTAATTCGTGACCACCCCCAAAAAATTGAAAAATCCACCCAAAACCTAAAAAAATTTAAATTTTTATATGAAAACCTTCTTTTGCCCATATCTCCTTAAATATGCGTCCTGGAGCGAAAAGGACTTTAATTCGTGACCACCCCCAAAAAATTGAAAAATCAACCCAAAACCTAAAAAATGGAAATTTTTATATGAAAACCTTCTTTTGCCCATATCTCCTAAACTAAGCGTCCTAGAGCGAAAAGGACTATAATTCGTGACCACCCCAAAAAATTGAAAAATCCACCCAAAACCTAAAAAAATTGAAGTTTTTATATGAAAAACTTCTTTTGCCCATATCTCCTTAAATATGCGTCCTAGAGCGAAAAGGACTTTAATTCGTGACCACCCCCAAAAAATTGAAAAATCCACCCAAAACCTAAAAAAATTGAAATTTTTATATGAAAAACTTCTTTTGCCCATATCTCCTTAAATATGCGTCCTAGAGCGAAAAGGACTTTAATTCGTGACCACCCTCAAACAATTGAAAAATCCACCCAAACCCTAAAAAAAAAATTGAAATTTTTATATGAAAAACTTCTTTTGCCCATATCTCCTTAAATATGCGTCGTAGAGCGAAAAGGACTTTAATTCGTGACCACCCCCAAAAAATTGAAAAATCCACCCAAAACCTAAAAAAATTTAAATTTTTATATGAAAAACTTCTTTTGCCCATATCTCCTTAAATATGCGTCCTAGAGCGAAAAGGACTTTAATTCGTGACCACCCCTAAAAACTTGAAAAATCCACCCAAAACCTAAAAAAATTGAAATTTTTATATGAAAAACTTCTTTTGCCCATATCTCCTTAAATATGCGTCCTAGAGCGAAAAGGACTTTAATTCGTGACCACCCTCAAAAAATTGAAAAATCCACCCAAAACCTAAAAAAATTGAAATTTTTATATGAAAAACTTCTTTTGCCCATATCTCCTAAACTAAGCGTCCTAGAGCGAAAAGGACTATAATTCGTGACCACCCCAAAAAATTGAAAAATCCACCCAAAACCTAAAAAAATTGAAGTTTTTATATGAAAAACTTCTTTTGCCTATATCTCCTTAAATATACGTCCTAGAGCGAAAAGGACTTTAATTCGTGACCACCCCAAAAAATTAAAAAATCCACCCAAAACCTAAAAAAATTGAAATTTTTATATGAAAACCTTCTTTTGCCGATATCTTCTTAAATATGCGTCCTAGAGCGAAAAGGACTTTAATTCGTGACCACCCTCAAACAATTGAAAAATCCACCCAAAACCTAAAAAAAAATTGAAATTTTTATATGAAAAACTTCTTTTGCCCATATCTCCTTAAATATGAGTCCTAGAGCGAAAAGGACTTTAATTCGTGACCAACCCCAAAAAATTGAAAAATCCACCCAAAACCTAAAAAAATTGAAATTTTTATATGAAAAACTTCTTTTGCCCATATCTCCTAAACTAAGCGTCCTAGAGCGAAAAGGACTATAATTCGTGACCACCCCAAAAAATTGAAAAATCCACCCAAAACGTAAAAAAATTGAAACTTTTATATTGAAAACTTCTTTTGCCCATATCTCCTTAAATATGCGTCCTAGAGCGAAAAGGACTTTAATTCGTGAACACCCCCAAAAAATTGAAAAATCCACCCAAAACCTAAAAAAATTGAAATTTTAAATGAAAAACTTCTTTTGCCCATATCTTCTTAAATATGCGTCCTAGAGCGAAAAGGACTTTAATTCGTGACCACCCCCAAAAAATTGAAAAATCCACCCAAAACCTAAAAAAAATTAAATTTTTATATGAAAAACTTCTTTTGCCCATATCTCCTAAACTAAGCGTCCTAGAGCGAAAAGGACTTTAATTCGTGACCACCCCCAAAAAATTGAAAACTCCACCCAAAACCTAAAAAAATTGAAATTTTTATATGAAAACCTTCTTTTGCCCATATCTCCTTAAATATGCGTCGTAGAGCGAAAAGGACTTTAATTCGTGACCACCCCCAAAAAATTGAAAAATCCACCCAAAACCTAAAAAAAATTAAATTTTTATATGAAAAACTTCTTTTGCCCATATCTCCTAAACTAAGCGTCCTAGAGCGAAAAGGACTTTAATTCGTGACCACCCCCAAAAAATTGAAAACTCCACCCAAAACCTAAAAAAATTGAAATTTTTATATGAAAACCTTCTTTTGCCCATATCTCCTTAAATATGCGTCGTAGAGCGAAAAGGACTTTAATTCGTGACCACCCCCAAAAAAATTGAAAAATCCACCCAAAACCTAAAAAAAATTAAATTTTTATATGAAAACCTTCTTTTGCCCATATCTCCTTAAATATGCGTCCTAGAGCGAAAAGGACTTTAATTCGTGACCACCCCCAAAAAATTGAAAAATCCACCCAAAACCTAAAAAAATTGAAATTTTTATATGAAAAACTTCTTTTGCCCATATCTCCTAAACTAAGCGTCCTAGAGCGAAAAGGACTATAATTCGTGACCACCCCAAAAAATTGAAAAATCCACCCAAAACTTAAAAAAATTGAAGTTTTTATATGAAAAACTTCTTTTGCCCATATCTCCTTAAATATGCGTCCTAGAGCGAAAAGGACTTTAATTCGTGACCACCCCAAAAAATTGGAAAATCTACCCAAAACCTAAAAAAAATGAAATTTTTATATGAAAAACTTCTTTTGCCCATATCTCCTTAAATATGCGTCCTACAGCGAAAAGGACTTTAATTCGTGACCACCCTCAAACAATTGAAAAATCCACCCAAAACCTAAAAAAATTGAAATTTTTATATGGAAAACTTCTTTTGCCCATATCTCCTTAAATATGCGTCCTAGAACGAAAAGGACTGTAATTCGTGACCACCCCCAAAAAATTGAAAAATCCACCCAAAACCTAAAAAAATTGAAATTTTAAATGAAAAACTTCTTTTGCCCATATCTCCTTAAATATGCGTCCTAGAGCGAAAAGGACTTTAATTCGTGACCACCCCAAAATATTGAAAAATCACCCAAAACCTAAAAAAAATTGAAATTTTTATATGAAAAACTTCTTTTGCCCATATCTGCTTAAATATACGTCCTAGAGCGAAAAGGACTTTAATTCGTGACCACCCCAAAAAATTGAAAAATCCACCCAAAACCTAAAAAAATTGAAATTTTTATATGAAAAACTTCTTTTGCCCATATCTCCTAAACTAAGCGTCCTAGAGCGAAAAGGACTATAATTCGTGACCACCCCAAAAAATTGAAAAATCCAACCAAAACCTAAAAAAATTGAAGTTTTTATATGAAAAACTTCTTTTGCCTATATCTCCTTAAATATACGTCCTAGAGCGAAAAGGACTTTAATTCGTGACCACCCCAAAAAATTAAAAAATCCACCCAAAACCTAAAAAAATTGAAATTTTTATATGAAAAACTTCTTTTGCCCATATCTCCTTAAATATGCGTCCTAGAGCGAAAAGGACTTTAATTCGTGACCACACCCAAAAAATTGAAAAATCCACCCAAAACCTAAAAAAATTGAAATTTTTATATGAAAAACTTCTTTTGCCCATATCTCCTTAAATATGCGTCCTAGAGCGAAAAGGACTTTAATTCGTGACAACCCCAAAAAATTGAAAACTCCACCCAAAACCTAAAAAAATTGAAATTTTTATATGAAAACCTTCTTTTGCCCATATCTCCTTAAATATGCGTCGTAGAGCGAAAAGGACTTTAATTCGTGACCACCCCCAAAAAAATTGAAAAATCCACCCAAAACCTAAAAAAAATTAAATTTTTATATGAAAACCTTCTTTTGCCCATATCTCCTTAAATATGCGTCCTAGAGCGAAAAGGACTTTAATTCGTGACCACCCCCAAAAAATTGAAAAATCCACCCAAAACCTAAAAAAATTGAAATTTTTATATGAAAAACTTCTTTTGCCCATATCTCCTAAACTAAGCGTCCTAGAGCGAAAAGGACTATAATTCGTGACCACCCCAAAAAATTGAAAAATCCACCCAAAACTTAAAAAAATTGAAGTTTTTATATGAAAACCTTCTTTTGCCCATATCTCCTTAAATATGCGTCCTAGAGCGAAAAGGACTTTAATTCGTGACCACCCCAAAAAATTGAAAAATCCACCCAAAACCTAAAAAAAATGAAATTTTTATATGAAAAACTTCTTTTGCCCATATCTCCTTAAATATGCGTCCTACAGCGAAAAGGACTTTAATTCGTGACCACCCTCAAACAATTGAAAAATCCACCCAAAACCTAAAAAAATTTAAATTTTTATATGGAAAACTTCTTTTG
The DNA here is from genome assembly GCF_050003625.1 of Haematobia irritans. Taxonomy (NCBI): domain Eukaryota; kingdom Metazoa; phylum Arthropoda; class Insecta; order Diptera; family Muscidae; genus Haematobia; species Haematobia irritans. The sequence goes on along the minus strand of NC_134399.1, from coordinate 100,273,487 downwards.
CCCATATCTCCTTAAATATGCGTCCTAGAACGAAAAGGACTGTAATTCGTGACCACCCTCAAACAATTGAAAAATCCACCCAAAACCTAAAAAAAATTGAAATTTTTATATGAAAAACTTCTTTTGCCCATATCTCCTTAAATATGCGTCCTAGAGCGAAAAGGACTTTAATTCGTGACCAACCCCAAAAAATTGAAAAATCCACCCAAAACCTAAAAAAATTGAAATTTTTATATGAAAAACTTCTTTTGCCCATATCTCCTAAACTAAGCGTCCTAGAGCGAAAAGGACTATAATTCGTGACCACCCCAAAAAATTGAAAAATCCACCCAAAACCTAAAAAAATTGAAATTTTAAATGAAAAACTTCTTTTGCCCATATCTCCTTAAATATGCGTCCTAGAGCGAAAAGGACTTTAATTCGTGGCCACCCCCAAAAAATTGAAAAATCCACCCAAAACCTAAAAAAATTTAAATTTTTATATGAAAACCTTCTTTTGCCCATATCTCCTTAAATATGCGTCCTAGAGCGAAAAGGACTTTAATTAGTGACCACCCCCAAAAAATTGCAAAATCCACCCAAAACCTAAAAAAATTGAAATTTTAAATGAAAAACTTCTTTTGCCCATATCTCCTTAAATATGCGTCCTAGAGCGAAAAGGACTTTAATTCGTGACCACCCCCAAAAAATTGAAAAATCCACCCAAAACCTAAAAAAATTTAAATTTTTATATGAAAACCTTCTTTTGCCCATATCTCCTTAAATATGCGTCCTAGAGCGAAAAGGACTTTAATTAGTGACCACCCCCAAAAAATTGAAAAATCCACCCAAAACCTAAAAAAATTTAATTTTTTATATGAAAACCTTCTTTTGCCCATATCTCCTAAACTAAGCGTCCTAGAGCGAAAAGGACTATAATTCGTGACCACCCCAAAAAATTTAAAAATCCACCCAAAACCTAAAAAAATTGAAGTTTTTATATGAAAAACTTCTTTTGCCCATATCTCCTTAAATATGCGTCCTAGAGCGAAAAGGACTTTAATTCGTGACCACCCCCAAAAAATTGAAAAATCCACCCAAAACCTAAAAAAATTGAAATTTTTATATGAAAAACTTCTTTTGCCCATATCTCCTAAACTAAGCGTCCTAGAGCGAAAAGGACTATAATTCGTGACCACCCCAAAAAATTGAAAAATCCACCCAAAACTTAAAAAAATTGAAGTTTTTATATGAAAACCTTCTTTTGCCCATATCTCCTTAAATATGCGTCCTAGAGCGAAAAGGACTTTAATTCGTGACCACCCCAAAAAATTGAAAAATCCACCCAAAACCTAAAAAAAATGAAATTTTTATATGAAAAACTTCGTTTGCCCATATCTCCTTAAATATGCGTCCTACAGCGAAAAGGACTTTAATTCGTGACCACCCTCAAACAATTGAAAAATCCACCCAAAACCTAAAAAAATTTAAATTTTTATATGGAAAACTTCTTTTGCCCATATCTCCTTAAATATGCGTCCTAGAACGAAAAGGACTGTAATTCGTGACCACCCCCAAAAAATTGAAAAATCCACCCAAAACCTAAAAAAATTGAAATTTTAAATGAAAAACTTCTTTTGCCCATATCTCCTTAAATATGCGTCCTAGAGCGAAAAGGACTTTAATTCGTGACCACCCCAAAATATTGAAAAATCACCCAAAACCTAAAAAAAATTTAAATTTTTATATGAAAAACTTCTTTTGCCCATATCTGCTTAAATATACGTCCTAGAGCGAAAAGGACTTTAATTCGTGACCACCCCAAAAAATTGAAAAATCCACCCAAAACCTAAAAAAATTTAAATTTTTATATGAAAAACTTCTTTTGCCCATATCTCCTAAACTAAGCGTCCTAGAGCGAAAAGGACTATAATTCGTGACCACCCCAAAAAATTGAAAAATCCACCCAAAACCTAAAAAAATTGAAGTTTTTATATGAAAAACTTCTTTTGCCCATATTCCTTAAATATGCGTCCTAGAGCGAAAAGGACTTTAATTCGTGACCATCCCAAAATATTGAAAAATCCACCCAAAACCTAAAAAAAATTGAAATTTTTATATGAAAAACTTCTTTTGCCCATATCTCCTTAAATATGCGTCCTAGAGCGAATTTAATTCGTGACCACCCCAAAATATTGAAAAATCCACCCAAAACCTAAAAAAAATTGAAATTTTTATATGAAAAACTATTTTTGCCCATATCTCCTTAAATATGCGTCCTAGAGCGAACAAGACTTTAATTCGTGACCACCCCCAAAAAATTGAAAAATCCACCCAAAACCTAAAAAAATTGAAATTTTAAATGAAAAACTTCTTTTGACCATATCTCCTTAAATATGCGTCCTACAGCGAAAAGGACTTTAATTCGTGACCACCCCAAAATATTGAAAAATCCACCCAAAACCTAAAAGAAATTGAAATTTTTATATGAAAAACTTATTTTGCCCATATCTCCTTAAATATGCGTCCTAGAGCGAAAATGACTTTAATTCGTGACCAGCCCCAAAAAATTGAAAAATCCACCCAAAACCTAAAAAATTTAAATTTTTATATGAAAAACTTCTTTTGCCCATATCTCCTAAACTAAGCGTCCTAGAGCGAAAAGGACTATAATTCGTGACCACCCCAAAAAATTGAAAAATCCACCCAAAACCTAAAAAAAATTGAAATTTTTATATGAAAAACTTATTTTGCCCATATCTCCTTAAATATGCGTCCTAGAGCGAAAAGGACTTCAATTCGTGACCACCCCCAAAAAATTGAAAAATCCACCCAAACCCTAAAAAAATTGAAATTTTTATATGAAAACCTTCTTTTGCCCATATCTCCTTAAATATGCGTCCTAGAGCGAAAAGGACTTTAATTCGTGACCACCCCCAAAAAATTGAAAAATCCACCCAAAACCTAAAAAAATTGAAATTTTTATATGAAAACCTTCTTTTGCCGATATCTTCTTAAATATGCGTCCTAGAGCGAAAAGGACTTTAATTCGTGACCACCCTCAAACAATTGAAAAATCCACCCAAAACCTAAAAAAAATTGAAATTTTTATATGAAAAACTTCTTTTGCCCATATCTCCTTAAATATGCGTCCTAGAGCGAAAAGGACTTTAATTCGTGACCAACCCCAAAAAATTGAAAAATCCACCCAAAACCTAAAAAAATTGAAATTTTTATATGAAAAACTTCTTTTGCCCATATCTCCTAAACTAAGCGTCCTAGAGCGAAAAGGACTATAATTCGTGACCACCCCAAAAAATTGAAAAATCCACCCAAAACCTAAAAAAATTGAAATTTTAAATGAAAAACTTCTTTTGCCCATATCTCCTTAAATATGCGTCCTAGAGCGAAAAGGACTTTAATTCGTGACCACCCCCAAAAAATTGAAAAATCCACCCAAAACCTAAAAAAATTTAAATTTTTATATGAAAACCTTCTTTTGCCCATATCTCCTTAAATATGCGTCCTAGAGCGAAAAGGACTTTAATTAGTGACCACCCCCAAAAAATTGCAAAATCCACCCAAAACCTAAAAAAATTGAAATTTTAAATGAAAAACTTCTTTTGCCCATATCTCCTTAAATATGCGTCCTAGAGCGAAAAGGACTTTAATTCGTGACCACCCCCAAAAAATTGAAAATTCCACCCAAAACCTAAAAAAATTTAAATTTTTATATGAAAACCTTCTTTTGCCCATATCTCCTTAAATATGCGTCCTAGAGCGAAAAGGACTTTAATTAGTGACCACCCCCAAAAAATTGAAAAATCCACCCAAAACCTAAAAAAATTGAATTTTTTATATGAAAACCTTCTTTTGCCCATATCTCCTAAACTAAGCGTCCTAGAGCGAAAAGGACTATAATTCGTGACCACCCCAAAAAATTGAAAAATCCACCCAAAACCTAAAAAAATTGAAGTTTTTATATGAAAAACTTCTTTTGCCCATATCTCCTAAAATATGCGTCCTAGAGCGAAAAGGACTTTAATTCGTGACCACCCCCAAAAAATTGAAAAATCCACCCAAAACCTAAAAAAATTGAAATTTTTATATGAAAAACTTCTTTTGCCCATATCTCCTAAACTAAGCGTCCTAGAGCGAAAAGGACTATAATTCGTGACCACCCCAAAAAATTGAAAAATCCACCCAAAACTTAAAAAAATTGAAGTTTTTATATGAAAACCTTCTTTTGCCCATATCTCCTTAAATATGCGTCCTAGAGCGAAAAGGACTTTAATTCGTGACCACCCCAAAAAATTGAAAAATCCACCCAAAACCTAAAAAAAATGAAATTTTTATATGAAAAACTTCTTTTGCCCATATCTCCTTAAATATGCGTCCTACAGCGAAAAGGACTTTAATTCGTGACCACCCTCAAACAATTGAAAAATCCACCCAAAACCTAAAAAAATTGAAATTTTTATATGGAAAACTTCTTTTGCCCATATCTCCTTAAATATGCGTCCTAGAACGAAAAGGACTGTAATTCGTGACCACCCCAAAAAATTGAAAAATCCACCCAAAACCTAAAAAAATTGAAATTTTAAATGAAAAACTTCTTTTGCCCATATCTCCTTAAATATGCGTCCTAGAGCGAAAAGGACTTTAATTCGTGACCACCCCAAAATATTGAAAAATCACCCAAAACCTAAAAAAAATTGAAATTTTTATATGAAAAACTTCTTTTGCCCATATCTGCTTAAATATACGTCCTAGAGCGAAAAGGACTTTAATTCGTGACCACCCCAAAAAATTGAAAAATCCACCCAAAACCTAAAAAAATTTAAATTTTTATATGAAAAACTTCTTTTGCCCATATCTCCTAAACTAAGCGTCCTAGAGCGAAAAGGACTATAATTCGTGACCACCCCAAAAAATTGAAAAATCCACCCAAAACCTAAAAAAATTGAAGTTTTTATATGAAAAACTTCTTTTGCCCATATTCCTTAAATATGCGTCCTAGAGCGAAAAGGACTTTAATTCGTGACCATCCCAAAATATTGAAAAATCCACCCAAAACCTAAAAAAAATTGAAATTTTTATATGAAAAACTTCTTTTGCCCATATCTCCTTAAATATGCGTCCTAGAGCGAATTTAATTCGTGACCACCCTAAAATATTGAAAAATCCACCCAAAACCTAAAAAAAATTGAAATTTTTATATGAAAAACTTCTTTTGCCCATATCTCCTTAAATATGCGTCCTAGAGCGAACAGGACTTTAATTCGTGACCACCCCCAAAAAATTGAAAAATCCACCCAAAACCTAAAAAAATTTAAATTTTAAATGAAAAACTTCTTTTGCCCATATCTCCTTAAATATGCGTCCTACAGCGAAAAGGACTTTAATTCGTGACCACCCCAAAATATTGAAAAATCCACCCAAAACCTAAAAGAAATTGAAATTTTTATATGAAAAACTTCTTTTGCCCATATCTCCTTAAATATGCGTCCTAGAGCGAAAATGACTTTAATTCGTGACCAGCCCCAAAAAATTGAAAAATCCACCCAAAACCTAAAAAATTTAAATTTTTATATGAAAAACTTCTTTTGCCCATATCTCCTAAACTAAGCGTCCTAGAGCGAAAAGGACTATAATTCGTGACCACCCCAAAAAATTGAAAAATCCACCCAAAACCTAAAAAAAATTGAAATTTTTATATGAAAAACTTATTTTGCCCATATCTCCTTAAATATGCGTCCTAGAGCGAAAAGGACTTCAATTCGTGACCACCCCCAAAAAATTGAAAAATCCACCCAAACCCTAAAAAAATTGAAATTTTTATATGAAAACCTTCTTTTGCCCATATCTCCTTAAATATGCGTCCTAGAGCGAAAAGGACTTTAATTCGTGACCACCCCCAAAAAATTGAAAAATCCACCCAAAACCTAAAAAAATTGAAATTTTTATATGAAAACCTTCTTTTGCCGATATCTTCTTAAATATGCGTCCAAGAGCGAAAAGGACTTTAATTCGTGACCACCCTCAAACAATTGAAAAATCCACCTAAAACCTAAAAAAAATTGAAATTTTTATATGAAAAACTTCTTTTGCCCATATCTCCTTAAATATGCGTCCTAGAGCGAAAAGGACTTTAATTCGTGACCAACCCCAAAAAATTGAAAAATCCACCCAAAACCTAAAAAAATTGAAATTTTTATATGAAAAACTTCTTTTGCCCATATCTCCTAAACTAAGCGTCCTAGAGCGAAAAGGACTATAATTCGTGACCACCCCAAAAAATTGAAAAATCCACCCAAAACCTAAAAAAATTGAAATTTTAAATGAAAAACTTCTTTTGCCCATATCTCCTTAAATATGCGTCCTAGAGCGAAAAGGACTTTAATTCGTGACCACCCCCAAAAAATTGAAAAATCCACCCAAAACCTAAAAAAATTTAAATTTTTATATGAAAACCTTCTTTTGCCCATATCTCCTTAAATATGCGTCCTAGAGCGAAAAGGACTTTAATTAGTGACCACCCCCAAAAAATTGCAAAATCCACCCAAAACCTAAAAAAATTGAAATTTTAAATGAAAAACTTCTTTTGCCCATATCTCCTTAAATATGCGTCCTAGAGCGAAAAGGACTTTAATTCGTGACCACCCCCAAAAAATTGAAAAATCCACCCAAAACCTAAAAAAATTTAAATTTTTATATGAAAACCTTCTTTTGCCCATATCTCCTTAAATATGCGTCCTAGAGCGAAAAGGACTTTAATTAGTGACCACCCCCAAAAAATTGAAAAATCCACCCAAAACCTAAAAAAATTGAATTTTTTATATGAAAACCTTCTTTTGCCCATATCTCCTAAACTAAGCGTCCTAGAGCGAAAAGGACTATAATTCGTGACCACCCCAAAAAATTGAAAAATCCACCCAAAACCTAAAAAAATTGAAGTTTTTATATGAAAACTTCTTTTGCCCATATCTCCTTAAATATGCGTCCTAGAGCGAAAAGGACTTTAATTCGTGTCCACCCCCAAAAAATTGAAAAATCCACCCAAAACCTAAAAAAATTGAAATTTTTATATGAAAACCTTCTTTTGCCCATATCTCCTTAAATATGCGTCCTAGAGCGAAAAGGACTTTAATTCGTGACCACCCTCAAACAATTGAAAAATCCACCCAAAACCTAAAAAAAAATTGAAATTTTTATATGAAAAACTTCTTTTGCCCATATCTCCTTAAATATGCGTCCTAGAGCGAAAAGGACTTTAATTCGTGACCACCCCCAAAAACTTGAAAAATCCACCCAAAACCTAAAAAAATTGAAATTTTTATATGAAAAACTTCTTTTGCCCATATCTCCTAAACTAAGCGTCCTAGAGCGAAAAGGACTATAATTCGTGACCACCCCAAAAAATTGAAAAATCCACCCAAAACTTAAAAAAATTGAAGTTTTTATTTGAAAAACTTCTTTTGCCCATATCTCCTTAAATATGCGTCCTAGAGCGAAAAGGACTTTAATTCGTGACCACCCCAAAAAATTGAAAAATCCACCCAAAACCTAAAAAAAATGAAATTTTTATATGAAAAACTTCTTTTGCCCATATCTCCTTAAATATGCGTCCTACAGCGAAAAGGACTTTAATTCGTGACCACCCCAAAATATTGAAAAATCCACCCAAAACCTAAAAAAAATTTAAATTTTTATATGAAAAACTTCTTTTGCCCATATCTCCTTAAATATGCGTCCTAGAGCGAAAAGGACTTTAATTCGTGACCACCCCCAAAAAATTTAAAAATCCACCCAAAACCTAAAAAAATTGAAATTTTTATATGAAAACCTTCTTTTGCCCATATCTCCTTAAATATGCGTCCTAGAGCGAAAAGGACTTTAATTCGTGACCACCCTCAAACAATTGAAAAATCCACCCAAAACCTAAAAAAAATTGAAATTTTTATATGAAAAACTTCTTTTGCCCATATCTCCTTAAATATGCGTCCTAGAGCGAAAAGGACTTTAATTCGTGACCACCCCAAAATATTGAAAAATCACCCAAAACCTAAAAAAAATTGAAATTTTTATATGAAAAACTTCTTTTGCCCATATCTCCTTAAATATGCGTCCTAGAGCGAAAAGGACTTTAATTCGTGACCAACCCCAAAAAATTGAAAAATCCACCCAAAACCTAAAAAAATTGAAATTTTTATATGAAAAACTTCTTTTGCCCATATCTCCTAAACTAAGCGTCCTAGAGCGAAAAGGACTATAATTCGTGACCACCCCAAAAAATTGAAAAATCCACCCAAAACCTAAAAAAATTGAAATTTTAAATGAAAAACTTCTTTTGCCCATATCTCCTTAAATATGCGTCCTAGAGCGAAAAGGACTTTAATTCGTGACCACCCCCAAAAAATTGAAAAATCCACCCAAAACCTAAAAAAATTTAAATTTTTATATGAAAACTTTCTTTTGCCCATATCTCCTTAAATATGCGTCCTAGAGCGAAAAGGACTTTAATTAGTGACCACCCCCAAAAAATTGCAAAATCCACCCAAAACCTAAAAAAATTGAAATTTTAAATGAAAAACTTCTTTTGCCCATATCTCCTTAAATATGCGTCCTAGAGCGAAAAGGACTTTAATTCGTGACCACCCCCAAAAAATTGAAAAATCCACCCAAAACCTAAAAAAATTGAATTTTTTATATGAAAACCTTCTTTTGCCCATATCTCCTAAACTAAGCGTCCTAGAGCGAAAAGGACTATAATTCGTGACCACCCCAAAAAATTGAAAAATCCACCCAAAACCTAAAAAAATTGAAGTTTTTATACGAAAAACTTCTTTTGCCCATATCTCCTTAAATATGCGTCCTAGAGCGAAAAGGACTTTAATTCGTGACCACCCCCAAAAAATTGAAAAATCCACCCAAAACCTAAAAAAATTGAAATTTTTATATGAAAACCTTCTTTTGCCCATATCTCCTTAAATATGCGTCCTAGAGCGAAAAGGACTTTAATTCGTGACCACCCTCAAACAATTGAAAAATCCACCCAAAACCTAAAAAAAAATTGAAATTTTTATATGAAAAACTTCTTTTGCCCATATCTCCTTAAATATGCGTCCTAGAGCGAAAAGGACTTTAATTCGTGACCACCCCCAAAAACTTGAAAAATCCACCTAAAACCTAAAAAAATTGAAATTTTTATATGAAAAACTTCTTTTGCCCATATCTCCTAAACTAAGCGTCCTAGAGCGAAAAGGACTATAATTCGTGACCACCCCAAAAAATTGAAAAATCCACCCAAAACTTAAAAAAATTGAAGTTTTTATTTGAAAAACTTCTTTTGCCCATATCTCCTTAAATATGCGTCCTAGAGCGAAAAGGACTTTAATTCGTGACCACCCCAAAAAATTGAAAAATCCACCCAAAACCTAAAAAAATTGAAATTTTTATATGAAAACCTTCTTTTGCCCATATCTCCTTAAATATGCGTCCTAGAGCGAAAAGGACTTTAATTCGTGACCACCCTCAAACAATTGAAAAATCCACCCAAAACCTAAAAAAAATTGAAATTTTTATATGAAAAACTTCTTTTGCCCATATCTCCTTAAATATGCGTCCTAGAGCGAAAAGGACTTTAATTCGTGACCACCCCAAAATATTGAAAAATCACCCAAAACCTAAAAAAAATTGAAATTTTTATATGAAAAACTTCTTTTGCCCATATCTGCTTAAATATACGTCCTAGAGCAAAAAGGACTTTAATTCGTGACCACCCCAAAAAATTGAAAAATCCACCCAAAACCTAAAAAAATTGAAATTTTTATATGAAAAACTTCTTTTGCCCATATCTCCTAAACTAAGCGTCCTAGAGCGAAAAGGACTATAATTCGTGACCACCCCAAAAAATTGAAAAATCCACCCAAAACCTAAAAAAATTGAAGTTTTTATATGAAAAACTTCTTTTGCCTATATCTCCTTAAATATACGTCCTAGAGCGAAAAGGACTTTAATTCGTGACCACCCCAAAAAATTAAAAAATCCACCCAAAACCTAAAAAAATTGAAATTTTTATATGAAAAACTTCTTTTGCCCATATCTCCTTAAATATGCGTCCTACAGCGAAAAGGACTTTAATTCGTGACCACCCCCAAAAAATTTAAAAATCCCCCAAAAAATTTAAAAATCCAAAATTGAAGTTTTTATATGAAAAACTTCTTTTGCCTATATCTCCTTAAATATACGTCCTAGAGCGAAAAGGACTTTAATTCGTGACCACCCCAAAAAATTAAAAAATCCACCCAAAACCTAAAAAAATTGAAATTTTTATATGAAAAACTTCTTTTGCCCATATCTCCTTAAATATGCGTCCTACAGCGAAAAGGACTTTAATTCGTGACCACCCCCAAAAAATTGAAAAATCCACCCAAAACCTAAAAAAATTGAAATTTTTATATGAAAAACTTCTTTTGCCCATATCTCCTTAAATATGCGTCCTAGAGCGAAAAGGACTTTAATTCGTGACCACCCCAAAAAATTGAAAAATCCACCCAAAACCTAAAAAAATTGAAATTTTTATATGAAAAACTTCTTTTGCCCATATCTCCTTAAATATGCGTCCTAGAGCGAAAAGGACTTTAATTCGTGTCCACCCCCAAACAATTGAAAAATCCACCCAAAACCTAAAAAAATTTAAATTTTTATATGAAAAACTTCTTTTGCCCATATCTCCTAAACTAAGCGTCCTAGAGCGAAAAGGACTATAATTCGTGACCACCCCAAAAAATTGAAAAATCCACCCAAAACCTAAAAAAATTGAAGTTTTTATATGAAAATCTTCTTTTGCCCATATTCCTTAAATATGCGTCCTAGAGCGAAAAGGACTTTAATTCGTGAACACCCCCAAAAAATTGAAAAATCCACCCAAAACCTAAAAAAATTTAAATTTTTATATGAAAACCTTCTTTTGCCCATATCTCCTTAAATATGCGTCCTAGAGCGAAAAGGACTTTAATTAGTGACCACCCCCAAAAAATTGCAAAATCCACCCAAAACCTAAAAAAATTGAAATTTTAAATGAAAAACTTCTTTTGCCCATATCTCCTTAAATATGCGTCCTAGAGCGAAAAGGACTTTAATTCGTGACCACCCCCAAAAAATTGAAAAATCCACCCAAAACCTAAAAAAATTTAAATTTTTATATGAAAACCTTCTTTTGCCCATATCTCCTTAAATATGCGTCCTAGAGCGAAAAGGACTTTAATTAGTGACCACCCCCAAAAAATTGAAAAATCCACCCAAAACCTAAAAAAATTGAATTTTTTATATGAAAACCTTCTTTTGCCCATATCTCCTAAACTAAGCGTCCTAGAGCGAAAAGGACTATAATTCGTGACCACCCCAAAAAATTGAAAAATCCACCCAAAACCTAAAAAAATTGAAGTTTTTATATGAAAAACTTCTTTTGCCCATATCTCCTTAAATATGCGTCCTAGAGCGAAAAGGACTTTAATTCGTGACCACCCCCAAAAAATTGAAAAATCCACCCAAAACCTAAAAAAATTGAAATTTTTATATGAAAACCTTCTTTTGCCCATATCTCCTTAAATATGCGTCCTAGAGCGAAAAGGACTTTAATTCGTGACCACCCTCAAACAATTGAAAAATCCACCCAAAACCTAAAAAAAAATTGAAATTTTTATATGAAAAACTTCTTTTGCCCATATCTCCTTAAATATGCGTCCTAGAGCGAAAAGGACTTTAATTCGTGACCACCCCCAAAAACTTGAAAAATCCACCCAAAACCTAAAAAAATTGAAATTTTTATATGAAAAACTTCTTTTGCCCATATCTCCTAAACTAAGCGTCCTAGAGCGAAAAGGACTATAATTCGTGACCACCCCAAAAAATTGAAAAATCCACCCAAAACTTAAAAAAATTGAAGTTTTTATTTGAAAAACTTCTTTTGCCCATATCTCCTTAAATATGCGTCCTAGAGCGAAAAGGACTTTAATTCGTGACCACCCCAAAAAATTGAAAAATCCACCCAAAACCTAAAAAAAATGAAATTTTTATATGAAAAACTTCTTTTGCCCATATCTCCTTAAATATGCGTCCTACAGCGAAAAGGACTTTAATTCGTGACCACCCCAAAATATTGAAAAATCCACCCAAAACCTAAAAAAAATTGAAATTTTTATATGAAAAACTTCTTTTGCCCATATCTCCTTAAATATGCGTCCTAGAGCGAAAAGGACTTTAATTCGTGACCACCCCCAAAAAATTTAAAAATCCACCCAAAACCTAAAAAAATTGAAATTTTTATATGAAAACCTTCTTTTGCCCATATCTCCTTAAATATGCGTCCTAGAGCGAAAAGGACTTTAATTCGTGACCACCCTCAAACAATTGAAAAATCCACCCAAAACCTAAAAAAAATTTAAATTTTTATATGAAAAACTTCTTTTGCCCATATCTCCTTAAATATGCGTCCTAGAGCGAAAAGGACTTTAATTCGTGACCACCCCAAAATATTGAAAAATCACCCAAAACCTAAAAAAAATTGAAATTTTTATATGAAAAACTTCTTTTGCCCATATCTGCTTAAATATACGTCCTAGAGCGAAAAGGACTTTAATTCGTGACCACCCCAAAAAATTGAAAAATCCACCCAAAACCTAAAAAAATTGAAATTTTTATATGAAAAACTTCTTTTGCCCATATCTCCTAAACTAAGCGTCCTAGAGCGAAAAGGACTATAATTCGTGACCACCCCAAAAAATTGAAAAATCCACCCAAAACCTAAAAAAATTGAAGTTTTTATATGAAAAACTTCTTTTGCCTATATCTCCTTAAATATACGTCCTAGAGCGAAAAGGACTTTAATTCGTGACCACCCCAAAAAATTAAAAAATCCACCCAAAACCTAAAAAAATTGAAATTTTTATATGAAAAACTTCTTTTGCCCATATCTCCTTAAATATGCGTCCTACAGCGAAAAGGACTTTAATTCGTGACCACCCCCAAAAAATTTAAAAATCCCCCAAAAAATTTAAAAATCCAAAATTGAAGTTTTTATATGAAAAACTTCTTTTGCCTATATCTCCTTAAATATACGTCCTAGAGCGAAAAGGACTTTAATTCGTGACCACCACAAAAAATTAAAAAATCCACCCAAAACCTAAAAAAATTGAAATTTTTATATGAAAAACTTCTTTTGCCCATATCTCCTTAAATATGCGTCCTACAGCGAAAAGGACTTTAATTCGTGACCACCCCCAAAAAATTGAAAAATCCACCCAAAACCTAAAAAAATTGAAATTTTTATATGAAAAACTTCTTTTGCCCATATCTCCTTAAATATGCGTCCTAGAGCGAAAAGGACTTTAATTCGTGACCACCCCAAAAAATTGAAAAATCCACCCAAAACCTAAAAAAATTGAAATTTTTATATGAAAAACTTCTTTTGCTCATATCTCCTTAAATATGCGTCCTAGAGCGAAAAGGACTTTAATTCGTGTCCACCCCCAAAAAATTGAAAAATCCACCCAAAACCTAAAAAAATTTAAATTTTTATATGAAAAACTTCTTTTGCCCATATCTCCTAAACTAAGCGTCCTAGAGCGAAAAGGACTATAATTCGTGACCACCCCAAAAAATTGAAAAATCCACCCAAAACCTAAAAAAATTGAAGTTTTTATATGAAAATCTTCTTTTGCCCATATTCCTTAAATATGCGTCCTAGAGCGAAAAGGACTTTAATTCGTGACCACCCCAAAATATTGAAAAATCCACCCAAAACCTAAAAAATTGAAATTTTTATATGAAAAACTTCTTTTGCCCATATCTCCTTAAATATGCGTCCTAGAGCGAATTTAATTCGTGACCACCCCAAAATATTGAAAAATCCACCCAAAACCTAAAAAAAATTGAAATTTTTATATGAAAAACTTCTTTTGCCCATATCTCCTTAAATATGCGTCCTAGAGCGAACAGGACTTTAATTCGTGACCACCCCCAAAAAATTGAAAAATCCACCCAAAACCTAAAAAAATTGAAATTTTAAATGAAAAACTTCTTTTGCCCATATCTCCTTAAATATGCGTCCTAGAGCGAAAAGGACTATAATTCGTGACCACCCCAAAATATTGAAAAATCCACCCAAAACCTAAAAAAAATAGAAATTTTTATATGAAAAACTTCTTTTGCCCATATCTCCTTAAATATGCGTCATAGAGCGAAAATGACTTTAATTCGTGACCAGCCCCAAAAAATTGAAAAATCCACCCAAAACCTAAAAAATTTAAATTTTTATATGAAAAACTTCTTTTGCCCATATCTCCTAAACTAAGCGTCCTAGAGCGAAAAGGACTATAATTCGTGACCACCCCAAAAAATTGAAAAATCCACCCAAAACTTAAAAAAATTGAAGTTTTTATTTGAAAAACTTCTTTTGCCCATATCTCCTTAAATATGCGTCCTAGAGCGAAAAGGACTTTAATTCGTGACCACCCCAAAAAATTGAAAAATCCACCCAAAACCTAAAAAAAATGAAATTTTTATATGAAAAACTTCTTTTGCCCATATCTCCTTAAATATGCGTCCTACAGCGAAAAGGACTTTAATTCGTGACCACCCCAAAATATTGAAAAATCCACCCAAAACCTAAAAAAAATTGAAATTTTTATATGAAAAACTTCTTTTGCCCATATCTCCTTAAATATGCGTCCTAGAGCGAAAAGGACTTTAATTCGTGACCACCCCCAAAAAATTTAAAAATCCACCCAAAACCTAAAAAAATTGAAATTTTTATATGAAAACCTTCTTTTGCCCATATCTCCTTAAATATGCGTCCTAGAGCGAAAAGGACTTTAATTCGTGACCACCCTCAAACAATTGAAAAATCCACCCAAAACCTAAAAAAAATTGAAATTTTTATATGAAAAACTTCTTTTGCCCATATCTCCTTAAATATGCGTCCTAGAGCGAAAAGGACTTTAATTCGTGACCACCCCAAAATATTGAAAAATCACCCAAAACCTAAAAAAAATTGAAATTTTTATATGAAAAACTTCTTTTGCCCATATCTGCTTAAATATACGTCCTAGAGCGAAAAGGACTTTAATTCGTGACCACCCCAAAAAATTGAAAAATCCACCCAAAACCTAAAAAAATTGAAATTTTTATATGAAAAACTTCTTTTGCCCATATCTCCTAAACTAAGCGTCCTAGAGCGAAAAGGACTATAATTCGTGACCACCCCAAAAAATTGAAAAATCCACCCAAAACCTAAAAAAATTGAAGTTTTTATATGAAAAACTTCTTTTGCCTATATCTCCTTAAATATACGTCCTAGAGCGAAAAGGACTTTAATTCGTGACCACCCCAAAAAATTAAAAAATCCACCCAAAACCTAAAAAAATTGAAATTTTTATATGAAAAACTTCTTTTGCCCATATCTCCTTAAATATGCGTCCTAGAGCGAAAAGGACTTTAATTCGTGTCCACCCCCAAAAAATTGAAAAATCCACCCAAAACCTAAAAAAATTTAAATTTTTATATGAAAAACTTCTTTTGCCCATATCTCCTAAACTAAGCGTCCTAGAGCGAAAAGGACTATAATTCGTGACCACCCCAAAAAATTGAAAAATCCACCCAAAACCTAAAAAAATTGAAGTTTTTATATGAAAATCTTCTTTTGCCCATATTCCTTAAATATGCGTCCTAGAGCGAAAAGGACTTTAATTCGTGACCACCCCAAAATATTGAAAAATCCACCCAAAACCTAAAAAATTGAAATTTTTATATGAAAAACTTCTTTTGCCCATATCTCCTTAAATATGCGTCCTAGAGCGAATTTAATTCGTGACCACCCCAAAAAATTGAAAAATCCACCCAAAACCTAAAAAAATTGAAATTTTAAATGAAAAACTTCTTTTGCCCATATCTCCTTAAATATGCGTCCTAGAGCGAAAAGGACTTTAATTCGTGACCACCCCCAAAAAATTGAAAAATCCACCCAAAACCTAAAAAAATTTAAATTTTTATATGAAAACCTTCTTTTGCCCATATCTCCTTAAATATGCGTCCTAGAGCGAAAAGGACTTTAATTAGTGACCACCCCCAAAAAATTGCAAAATCCACCCAAAACCTAAAAAAATTGAAATTTTAAATGAAAAACTTCTTTTGCCCATATCTCCTTAAATATGCGTCCTAGAGCGAAAAGGACTTTAATTCGTGACCACCCCCAAAAAATTGAAAAATCCACCCAAAACCTAAAAAAAATTTAAATTTTTATATGAAAACCTTCTTTTGCCCATATCTCCTTAAATATGCGTCCTAGAGCGAAAAGGACTTTAATTAGTGACCACCCCCAAAAAATTGAAAAATCCACCCAAAACCTAAAAAAATTGAATTTTTTATATGAAAACCTTCTTTTGCCCATATCTCCTAAACTAAGCGTCCTAGAGCGAAAAGGACTATAATTCGTGACCACCCCAAAAAATTGAAAAATCCACCCAAAACCTAAAAAAATTGAAGTTTTTATATGTAAAACTTCTTTTGCCCATATCTCCTTAAATATGCGTCCTAGAGCGAAAAGGACTTTAATTCGTGACCACCCCCAAAAAATTGAAAAATCCACCCAAAACCTAAAAAAATTGAAATTTTTATATGAAAACCTTCTTTTGCCCATATCTCCTTAAATATGCGTCCTAGAGCGAAAAGGACTTTAATTCGTGACCACCCTCAAACAATTGAAAAATCCACCCAAAACCTAAAAAAAAATTGAAATTTTTATATGAAAAACTTCTTTTGCCCATATCTCCTTAAATATGCGTCCTAGAGCGAAAAGGACTTTAATTCGTGACCACCCCCAAAAACTTGAAAAATCCACCCAAAACCTAAAAAAATTGAAATTTTTATATGAAAAACTTCTTTTGCCCATATCTCCTAAACTAAGCGTCCTAGAGCGAAAAGGACTATAATTCGTGACCACCCCAAAAAATTGAAAAATCCACCCAAAACTTAAAAAAATTGAAGTTTTTATTTGAAAAACTTCTTTTGCCCATATCTCCTTAAATATGCGTCCTAGAGCGAAAAGGACTTTTATTCGTGACCACCCCAAAAAATTGAAAAATCCACCCAAAACCTAAAAAAAATGAAATTTTTATATGAAAAACTTCTTTTGCCCATATCTCCTTAAATATGCGTCCTACAGCGAAAAGGACTTTAATTCGTGACCACCCCAAAATATTGAAAAATCCACCCAAAACCTAAAAAAAATTGAAATTTTTATATGAAAAACTTCTTTTGCCCATATCTCCTTAAATATGCGTCCTACAGCGAAAAGGACTTTAATTCGTGACCACCCCCAAAAAATTTAAAAATCCACCCAAAACCTAAAAAAATTGAAATTTTTATATGAAAACCTTCTTTTGCCCATATCTCCTTAAATATGCGTCCTAGAGCGAAAAGGACTTCAATTCGTGACCACCCTCAAACAATTGAAAAATCCACCCAAAACCTAAAAAAAATTGAAATTTTTATATGAAAAACTTCTTTTGCCCATATCTCCTTAAATATGCGTCCTAGAGCGAAAAGGACTTTAATTCGTGACCACCCCAAAATATTGAAAAATCACCCAAAACCTAAAAAAAATTGAAATTTTTATATGAAAAACTTCTTTTGCCCATATCTGCTTAAATATACGTCCTAGAGCGAAAAGGACTTTAATTCGTGACCACCCCAAAAAATTGAAAAATCCACCCAAAACCTAAAAAAATTGAAATTTTTATATGAAAAACTTCTTTTGCCCATATCTCCTAAACTAAGCGTCCTAGAGCGAAAAGGACTATAATTCGTGACCACCCCAAAAAATTGAAAAATCCACCCAAAACCTAAAAAAATTGAAGTTTTTATATGAAAAACTTCTTTTGCCTATATCTCCTTAAATATACGTCCTAGAGCGAAAAGGACTTTAATTCGTGACCACCCCAAAAAATTAAAAAATCCACCCAAAACCTAAAAAAATTGAAATTTTTATATGAAAAACTTCTTTTGCCCATATCTCCTTAAATATGCGTCCTACAGCGAAAAGGACTTTAATTCGTGACCACCCCCAAAAAATTTAAAAATCCCCCAAAAAATTTAAAAATCCAAAATTGAAGTTTTTATATGAAAAACTTCTTTTGCCTATATCTCCTTAAATATACGTCCTAGAGCGAAAAGGACTTTAATTCGTGACCACCCCAAAAAATTAAAAAATCCACCCAAAACCTAAAAAAATTGAAATTTTTATATGAAAAACTTCTTTTGCCCATATCTCCTTAAATATGCGTCCTACAGCGAAAAGGACTTTAATTCGTGACCACCCCCAAAAAATTGAAAAATCCACCCAAAACCTAAAAAAATTGAAATTTTTATATGAAAAACTTCTTTTGCCCATATCTCCTTAAATATGCGTCCTAGAGCGAAAAGGACTTTAATTCGTGACCACCCCAAAAAATTGAAAAATCCACCCAAAACCTAAAAAAATTGAAATTTTTATATGAAAAACTTCTTTTGCCCATATCTCCTTAAATATGCGTCCTAGAGCGAAAAGGACTTTAATTCGTGTCCACCCCCAAAAAAATTGAAAAATCCACCCAAAACCTAAAAAAATTTAAATTTTTATATGAAAAACTTCTTTTGCCCATATCTCCTAAACTAAGCGTCCTAGAGCGAAAAGGACTATAATTCGTGACCACCCCAAAAAATTGAAAAATCCACCCAAAACCTAAAAAAATTGAAGTTTTTATATGAAAATCTTCTTTTGCCCATATTCCTTAAATATTCGTCCTAGAGCGAAAAGGACTTTAATTCGTGACCACCCCAAAATATTGAAAAATCCACCCAAAACCTAAAAAATTGAAATTTTTATATGAAAAACTTCTTTTGCCCATATCTCCTTAAATATGCGTCCTAGAGCGAATTTAATTCGTGACCACCCCAAAATATTGAAAAATCCACCCAAAACCTAAAAAAAAATTGAAATTTTTATATGAAAAACTTCTTTTGCCCATATCTCCTTAAATATGCGTCCTAGAGCGAACAGGACTTTAATTCGTGACCACCCCCAAAAAATTGAAAAATCCACCCAAAACCTAAAAAAATTGAAATTTTAAATGAAAAACTTCTTTTGCCCATATCTCCTTAAATATGCGTCCTAGAGCGAAAAGGACTATAATTCGTGACCACCCCAAAATATTGAAAAATCCACCCAAAACCTAAAAAAAATAGAAATTTTTATATGAAAAACTTCTTTTGCCCATATCTCCTTAAATATGCGTCATAGAGCGAAAATGACTTTAATTCGTGACCAGCCCCAAAAAATTGAAAAATCCACCCAAAACCTAAAAAATTTAAATTTTTATATGAAAAACTTCTTTTGCCCATATCTCCTAAACTAAGCGTCCTAGAGCGAAAAGGACTATAATTCGTGACCACCCCAAAAAATTGAAAAATCCACCCAAAACCTAAAAAAAATTGAAATTTTTATATGAAAAACTTATTTTGCCCATATCTCCTTAAATATGCGTCCTAGAGCGAAAAGGACTTCAATTCGTGACCACCCCCAAAAAATTGAAAAATCCACCCAAACCCTAAAAAATTGAAATTTTTATATGAAAACCTTCTTTTGCCCATATCTCCTTAAATATGCGTCCTAGAGCGAAAAGGACTTTAATTCGTGACCACCCCCAAAAAATTGAAAAATCCACCCAAAACCTAAAAAAATTGAAATTTTTATATGAAAACCTTCTTTTGCCGATATCTTCTTAAATATGCGTCCAAGAGCGAAAAGGACTTTAATTCGTGACCACCCTCAAACAATTGAAAAATCCACCCAAAACCTAAAAAAAATTGAAATTTTTATATGAAAAACTTCTTTTGCCCATATCTCCTTAAATATGCGTCCTAGAGCGAAAAGGACTTTAATTCGTGACCAACCCCAAAAAATTGAAAAATCCACCCAAAACCTAAAAAAATTGAAATTTTTATATGAAAAACTTCTTTTGCCCATATCTCCTAAACTAAGCGTCCTAGAGCGAAAAGGACTATAATTCGTGACCACCCCAAAAAATTGAAAAATCCACCCAAAACCTAAAAAAATTGAAACTTTTATATTGAAAATTTCTTTTGCCCATATCTCCTTAAATATGCGTCCTAGAGCGAAAAGGACTTTAATTCGTGAACACCCCCAAAAAATTGAAAAATCCACCCAAAACCTAAAAAAATTGAAATTTTAAATGAAAAACTTCTTTTGCCCATATCTCCTTAAATATGCGTCCTAGAGCGAAAAGGACTTTAATTCGTGACCACCCCCAAAAAATTGAAAAATCCACCCAAAACCTAAAAAAAATTTAAATTTTTATATGAAAACCTTCTTTTGCCCATATCTCCTTAAATATGCGTCCTAGAGCGAAAAGGACTTTAATTCGTGACCACCCCCAAAAAATTGAAAAATCCACCCAAAACCTAAAAAAATTGAATTTTTTATATGAAAACCTTCTTTTGCCCATATCTCCTAAACTAAGCGTCCTAGAGCGAAAAGGACTATAATTCGTGACCACCCCAAAAAATTGAAAAATCCACCCAAAACCTAAAAAAATTGAAGTTTTATATGAAAAACTTCTTTTGCCCATATCTCCTTAAATATGCGTCCTAGAGCGAAAAGGACTTTAATTCGTGACCATCCCCAAAAAATTGAAAAATCCACCCAAAACCTAAAAAAAATTTAAATTTTTATATGAAAAACTTCTTTTGCCCATATCTCCTAAACTAAGCGTCCTAGAGCGAAAAGGACTATAATTCGTGACCACCCCAAAAAATTGAAAAATCCACCCAAAACCTAAAAAAAATTTAAATTTTTATATGAAAACCTTCTTTTGCCCATATCTCCTTAAATATGCGTCCTAGAGCGAAAAGGACTTTAATTAGTGACCACCCCCAAAAAATTGAAAAATCCACCCAAAACCTAAAAAAATTGAATTTTTTATATGAAAACCTTCTTTTGCCCATATCCCCTAAACTAAGCGTCCTAGAGCGAAAAGGACTATAATTCGTGACCACCCCAAAAAATTGAAAAATCCACCCAAAACCTAAAAAAATTGAAGTTTTATATGAAAAACTTCTTTTGCCCATATCTCCTTAAATATGCGTCCTAGAGCGAAAAGGACTTTAATTCGTGACCACCCCCAAAAACTTGAAAAATCCACCCAAAACCTAAAAAAATTGAAATTTTTATATGAAAAACTTCTTTTGCCCATATCTCCTAAACTAAGCGTCCTAGAGCGAAAAGGACTATAATTCGTGACCACCCCAAAAAATTGAAAAATCCACCCAAAACTTAAAAAAATTGAAGTTTTTATATGAAAAACTTCTTTTGCCCATATCTCCTTAAATATGCGTCCTAGAGCGAAAAGGACTTTAATTCGTGACCACCCCAAAAAATTGAAAAATCCACCCAAAACCTAAAAAAAATTGAAAAATCCACCCAAAACCTAAAAAAAATGATATTTTTATATGAAAACCTTCTTTTGCCCATATCTCCTTAAATATGCGTCCTAGAGCGAAAAGGACTTTAATTCGTGACCACCCTCAAACAATTGAAAAATCCACCCAAAACCTAAAAAAAATTGAAATTTTTATATGAAAAACTTCTTTTGCCCATATCTCCTTAAATATGCGTCCTAGAGCGAAAAGGACCACCCCAAAAACTTGAAAAATCCACCCAAAACCTAAAAAAATTGAAATTTTTATATGAAAAACTTCTTTTGCCCATATCTCCTAAACTAAGCGTCCTAGAGCGAAAAGGACTATAATTCGTGACCACCCCAAAAAATTTAAAAATCCACCCAAAACTTAAAAAAATTGAAGTTTTTATATGAAAAACTTCTTTTGCCCATATCTCCTTAAATATGCGTCCTAGAGCGAAAAGGACTTTAATTCGTGACCACCCCAAAAAATTGAAAAATCCACCCAAAACCTAAAAAAAATGAAATTTTTATATGAAAAACTTCTTTTGCCCATATCTCCTTAAATATGCGTCCTACAGCGAAAAGGACTTTAATTCGTGACCAGCCCCAAAAAATTGAAAAATCCACCCAAAACCTAAAAAAATTTAAATTTTTATATGAAAAACTTCTTTTGCCCATATCTCCTAAACTAAGCCTCCTAGAGCGATAAGGACTATAATTCGTGACCACCCAAAAAATTGAAAAATCCACCCAAAACCTAAAAAAAATTGAAATTTTTATATGAAAAACTTATTTTGCCCATATCTCCTTAAATATGCGTCCTAGAGCGAAAACGACTTCAATTCGTGACCACCCCCAAAAAATTGAAAAATCCACCCAAACCCTAAAAAAATTGAAATTTTTATATGAAAACCTTCTTTTGCCCATATCTCCTTAAATATGCGTCCTAGAGCGAAAAGGACTTTAATTCGTGACCACCAGGGTTGGCCTGTCACAAACTGTGACTTTTGCGACATACGTTTGCGACGGTATAATACGTATGTCGCAAAAGTCGTAAACCTACTGTAGAAAACCAAATTTTGAATAGAAGAAATCCTGAACATTTTTTAATTTAGTTTGACAGCATTTGCTGTGAGTTTCTGCAGAAATTTGTGAAAGTTTTCCCATGGTCAAGCCTATTTTCTTAGGTGGTATCGAAATTCCCGTTAGTGAGTGTGTAAAATACCTTGGAGTTATATTGGACAGGAGACTGAACTTAAAGCTAAGAAAGGACGAGAAAATCCACGGTTACCCTGTACTCGTGCAAAAGGCAATAGGGAAAATGTGGGGACTAAAACCGAAAATTGTGAACATTCCTAAGAATTGAAACTTCTTCGCACCTACCATCGTCTTGGATATCATCGAATTCGCTGCCTAGCCGACGCGACTAAAGTATTTTCAGTTTGCGACTTTTGTTACTTTTTCTACATTTACGACGCGTATGTGACGTTTACGACGTTTACAACTTTGCGACAGTCGCAAACCTAAAAAAGTTTGATACAGACCATCTTTGGTGACCACCCCCAAAAAATTGAAAAATCCACCCAAAACCTAAAAAAATTGAAATTTTTATATGAAAACCTTCTTTTGCCGATATCTTCTTAAATATGCGTCCTAGAGCGAAAAGGACTTTAATTCGTGACCACCCTCAAACAATTGAAAAATCCATCCAAAACCTAAAAAAAATTGAAATTTTTATATGAAAAACTTCTTTTTCCCATATCTCCTTAAATATGCGTCCTAGAGCGAACAGGACTTTAATTCGTGACCAACCCCAAAAAATTGAAAAATCCACCCAAAACCTAAAAAAAATTTAAATTTTTATATGAAAAACTTCTTTTGCCCATATCTCCTAAACTAAGCGTCCTAGAGCGAAAAGGACTATAATTCGTGACCACCCCAAAAAATTGAAAAATCCACCCAAAACCTAAAAAAATTGAAACTTTTATATTGAAAACTTCTTTTGCCCATATCTCCTTAAATATGCGTCCTAGAGCGAAAAGGACTTTAATTCGTGACCACCCCAAAAAAATTGAAAAATCCACCCAAAACCTAAAAAAATTGAAATTTTTATATGAAAACCTTCTTTTGCCCATATCTCCTTAAATATGCGTCCTAGAGCGAAAAGGACTTTAATTCGTGACCACCCTCAAACAATTGAAAAATCCACCCAAAACCTAAAAAAAATTGAAATTTTTATATGAAAAACTTCTTTTGCCCATATCTCCTTAAATATGCGTCCTAGAGCGAAAAGGACTTTAATTCGTGACCACCCCCAAAAACTTGAAAAATCCACCCAAAACCTAAAAAAATTGAAATTTTTATATGAAAAACTTCTTTTGCCCATATCTCCTAAACTAAGCGTCCTAGAGCGAAAAGGACTATAATTCGTGACCACCCCAAAAAATTGAAAAATCCACCCAAAACTTAAAAAAATTGAAGTTTTTATATGAAAAACTTCTTTTGCCCATATCTCCTTAAATATGCGTCCTAGAGCGAAAAGGACTTTAATTCGTGACCACCCCAAAAAATTGAAAAATCCACCCAAAACCTAAAAAAAATGAAATTTTTATATGAAAAAC
Organism: Haematobia irritans; assembly: GCF_050003625.1. Taxonomy (NCBI): domain Eukaryota; kingdom Metazoa; phylum Arthropoda; class Insecta; order Diptera; family Muscidae; genus Haematobia; species Haematobia irritans. The sequence continues at coordinate 100,249,366 of NC_134399.1, read as the reverse complement.
TTCTTTTGCCCATATCTCCTTAAATATGCGTCCTACAGCGAAAAGGACTTTAATTCGTGACCACCCCAAAATATTGAAAAATCCACCCAAAACCTAAAAAAAATTGAAATTTTTATATGAAAAACTTCTTTTGCCCATATCTCCTTAAATATGCGTCCTAGAGCGAAAATGACTTTAATTCGTGACCAGCCCCAAAAAATTGAAAAATCCACCCAAAACCTAAAAAAATTGAAATTTTTATATGAAAAACTTCTTTTGCCCATATCTCCTAAACTAAGCGTCCTAGAGCGAAAAGGACTTTAATTCGTGACCACCCTCAAACAATTGAAAAATCCACCCAAAACCTAAAAAAAATTGAAATTTTTATATGAAAAACTTCTTTTGCCCATATCTCCTTAAATATGCGTCCTAGAGCGAAAAGGACTTTAATTCGTGACCACCCCCAAAAACTTGAAAAATCCACCCAAAACCTAAAAAAATTGAAATTTTTATATGAAAAACTTCTTTTGCCCATATCTCCTAAACTAAGCGTCCTAGAGCGAAAAGGACTATAATTCGTGACCACCCCAAAAAATTGAAAAATCCACCCAAAACTTAAAAAAATTGAAGTTTTTATATGAAAAACTTCTTTTGCCCATATCTCCTTAAATATGCGTCCTAGAGCGAAAAGGACTTTAATTCGTGACCACCCCAAAAAATTGAAAAATCCACCCAAAACCTAAAAAAAATGAAATTTTTATATGAAAAACTTCTTTTGCCCATATCTCCTTAAATATGCGTCCTACAGCGAAAAGGACTTTAATTCGTGACCACCCCAAAATATTGAAAAATCCACCCAAAACCTAAAAAAAATTGAAATTTTTATATGAAAAACTTCTTTTGCCCATATCTCCTTAAATATGCGTCCTAGAGCGAAAATGACTTTAATTCGTGACCAGCCCCAAAAAATTGAAAAATCCACCCAAAACCTAAAAAAATTGAAATTTTTATATGAAAAACTTCTTTTGCCCATATCTCCTAAACTAAGCGTCCTAGAGCGAAAAGGACTATAATTCGTGACCACCCCAAAAAATTGAAAAATCTACCCAAAACCTAAAAAAAAATTGAAATTTTTATATGAAAAACTTCTTTTGCCCATATCTTCTTAAATATGCGTCCTAGAGCGAAAAGGACTTTAATTCGTGACCACCCTCAAACAATTGAAAAATCCACCCAAAACCTAAAAAAAATTGAAATTTTTATATGAAAAACTTCTTTTGCCCATATCTCCTTAAATATGCGTCCTAGAGCGAAAAGGACTTTAATTCGTGACCAACCCCAAAAAATTGAAAAATCCACCCAAAACCTAAAAAAATTGAAATTTTTATATGAAAAACTTCTTTTGCCCATATCTCCTAAACTAAGCGTCCTAGAGCGAAAAGGACTATAATTCGTGACCACCCCAAAAAATTGAAAAATCCACCCAAAACCTCAAAAAATTGAAGTTTTTATATGAAAAACTTCTATTGCCCATATCTCCTTAAATATGCGTCCTAGAGCGAAAAGGACTTTAATTCGTGACCACCCCCAAAAAATTGAAAAATCCACCCAAAACCTAAAAAAATTGAAACTTTTATATTGAAAACTTCTTTTGCCCATATCTCCTTAAATATGCGTCCTAGAGCGAAAAGGACTTTAATTCGTGACCACCCCCAAAAAATTGAAAAATCCACCCAAAACCTAAAAAATTGAAATTATAAATGAAAAACTTCTTTTGCCCATATCTCCTTAAATATGCGTCCTAGAGCGAAAAGGACTTTAATTCGTGACCACCCCCAAAAAATTGAAAAATCCACCCAAAACCTAAAAAAATTTAAATTTTTATATGAAAAACTTCTTTTGCCCATATCTCCTTAAATATGCGCCCTAGAGCGAAAAGGACTTAAATTCGTGACCACCCCAAAAAATTGAAAAATCCACCCAAAACCTAAAAAAAATTGAAATTTTTATATGAAAAACTTCTTTTGCCCATATCTCCTTAAATATGCGTCCTACAGCGAAAAGGACTTTAATTCGTGACCACCCCAAAATATTGAAAAATCCACCCAAAACCTAAAAAAAAATGAAATTTTTATATGAAAAACTTATTTTGCCGATATCTTCTTAAATATGCGTCCTAGAGCGAAAAGGACTTTAATTCGTGACCACCCTCAAACAATTGAAAAATCCACCCAAAACCTAAAAAAAATTGAAATTTTTATATGAAAAACTTCTTTTGCCCATATCTCCTTAAATATGCGTCCTAGAGCGAAAAGGACTTTAATTCGTGACCACCCTCAAACAATTGAAAAATCCACCCAAAACCTAAAAAAAATTGAAATTTTTATATGAAAAACTTCTTTTGCCCATATCTCCTTAAATATGCGTCCTAGAGCGAAAAGGACTTTAATTCGTGACCACCCCCAAAAAATTGAAAAATCCTCCCAAAACCTAAAAAAATTTAAATTTTTATATGGAAAACTTCTTTTGCCCATATCTCCTAAACTAAGCGTCCTAGAGCGACAAGGACTATAATTCGTGACCACCCCAAAAAATTGAAAAATCCACCCAAAACCTAAAAAAATTGAAACTTTTATATTGAAAACTTCTTTTGCCCATATCTCCTTAAATATGCGTCCTAGAGCGAAAAGGACTTTAATTCGTGAACACCCCCAAAAAATTGAAAAATCCACCCAAAACCTAAAAAAATTGAAATTTTAAATGAAAAACTTCTTTTGCCCATATCTCCTTAAATATGCGTCCTAGAGCGAAAAGGACTTTAATTCGTGACCACCCCCAAAAAATTGAAAAATTCACCCAAAACCTAAAAAAATTTAAATTTTTATATGAAAAACTTCTTTTGCCCATATCTCCTAAACTAAGCGTCCTAGAGCGAAAAGGACTATAATTCGTGACCACCCCAAAAAATTGAAAAATCCACCCAAAACCTTAACAAAATTGAAATTTTTATATGAAAAACTTCTTTTGCCCATATCTCCTAAACTAAGCGTCCTAGAGCGAAAAGGACTATAATTCGTGACCACCCCAAAAAATTGAAAAATCCACCCAAAACTTAAAAAAATTGAAATTTTTATATGAAAACCTTCTTTTGCCCATATCTCCTTAAATATGCGTCGTAGAGCGAAAAGGACTTTAATTCGTGACCACCCCCAAAAAATTGAAAAATCCACCCAAAACCTAAAAAAATTTAAATTTTTATATGAAAACCTTCTTTTGCCCATATCTCCTTAAATATGCGTCCTCGAGCGAAAAGGACTTTAATTAGTGACCACCCCCAAAAAATTGAAAAATCCACCCAAAACCTAAAAAAATTGAAATTTTTATATGAAAACCTTCTTTTGCCCATATCTCCTTAAATATGCGTCCTAGAGCGAAAAGGACTTTAATTCGTGACCACCCTCAAACAATTGAAAAATCCACCCAAAACCTAAAAAAAATTGAAATTTTTATATGAAAAACTTCTTTTGCCCATATCTCCTTAAATATGCGTCCTAGAGCGAAAAGGACTTTAATTCGTGACCACCCCCAAAAACTTGAAAAATCCACCCAAAACCTAAAAAAATTGAAATTTTTATATGAAAAACTTCTTTTGCCCATATCTCCTAAACTAAGCGTCCTAGAGCGAAAAGGACTATAATTCGTGACCACCCCAAAAAATTGAAAAATCCACCCCAAAAAACCTAAAAAAATTTACATTTTTATATGAAAACCTTCTTTTGCCCATATCTCCTTAAATATGCGTCCTACAGCGAAAAGGACTTTAATTCGTGACCACCCCCAAAAACTTGAAAAATCCACCCAAAACCTAAAAAAATTTAAATTTTTATATGAAAAACTTCTTTTGCCCATATCTCCTAAACTAAGCGTCCTAGAGCGAAAAGGACTATAATTCGTGACCACCCCAAAAAATTGAAAAATCCACCCAAAACCTAAAAAAAATAGAAATTTTTATATGAAAAACTTCTTTTGCCCATATCTCCTTAAATATGCGTCATAGAGCGAAAATGACTTTAATTCGTGACCAGCCCCAAAAAATTGAAAAATCCACCCAAAACCTAAAAAATTTAAATTTTTATATGAAAAACTTCTTTTGCCCATATCTCCTAAACTAAGCGTCCTAGAGCGAAAAAGACTATAATTCGTGACCACCCCAAAAAATTGAAAAATCCACCCAAAACCTAAAAAAATTGAAATTTTTATATGAAAAACTTATTTTGCCCATATCTCCTTAAATATGCGTCCTAGAGCGAAAAGGACTTCAATTCGTGACCACCCCCAAAAAATTGAAAAATCCACCCAAACCCTAAAAAAATTGAAATTTTTATATGAAAACCTTCTTTTGCCCATATCTCCTTAAATATGCGTCCTAGAGCGAAAAGGACTTTAATTCGTGACCACCCCCAAAAAATTGAAAAATCCACCCAAAACCTAAAAAAAATTGAAATTTTTATATGAAAACCTTCTTTTGCCGATATCTTCTTAAATATGCGTCCAAGAGCGAAAAGGACTTTAATTCGTGACCACCCTCAAACAATTGAAAAATCCACCCAAAACCTAAAAAAAATTGAAATTTTTATATGAAAAACTTCTTTTGCCCATATCTCCTTAAATATGCGTCCTAGAGCGAAAAGGACTTTAATTCGTGACCAACCCCAAAAAATTGAAAAATCCACCCAAAACCTAAAAAAATTGAAATTTTTATATGAAAAACTTCTTTTGCCCATATCTCCTAAACTAAGCGTCCTAGAGCGAAAAGGACTATAATTCGTGACCACCCCAAAAAATTGAAAAATCCACCCAAAACCTAAAAAAATTGAAACTTTTATATTGAAAACTTCTTTTGCCCATATCTCCTTAAATATGCGTCCTAGAGCGAAAAGGACTTTAATTCGTGAACACCCCCAAAAAATTGAAAAATCCACCCAAAACCTAAAAAAATTGAAATTTTAAATGAAAAACTTCTTTTGCCCATATCTCCTTAAATATGCGTCCTAGAGCGAAAAGGACTTTAATTCGTGACCACCCCCAAAAAATTGAAAAATCCACCCAAAACCTAAAAAAAATTTAAATTTTTATATGAAAACCTTCTTTTGCCCATATCTCCTTAAATATGCGTCCTAGAGCGAATAGGACTTTAATTAGTGACCACCCCCAAAAAATTGAAAAATCCACCCAAAACCTAAAAAAATTGAAATTTTTATATGAAAACCTTCTTTTGCCCATATCTCCTAAACTAAGCGTCCTAGAACGAAAAGGACTATAATTCGTGACCACCCCAAAAAATTGAAAAATCCACCCAAAACCTAAAAAAATTGAAGTTTTATATGAAAAACTTCTTTTGCCCATATCTCCTTAAATATGCGTCCTAGAGCGAAAAGGACTTTAATTCGTGACCACCCCCAAAAAATTGAAAAATCCACCCAAAACCTAAAAAAATTGATATTTTTATATGAAAACCTTCTTTTGCCCATATCTCCTTAAATATGCGTCCTAGAGCGAAAAGGACTTTAATTCGTGACCACCCTCAAACAATTGAAAAATCCACCCAAAACCTAAAAAAATTGAAATTTTTATATGAAAAACTTCTTTTGCCCATATCTCCTTAAATATGCGTCCTAGAGCGAAAAGGACCACCCCAAAAACTTGAAAAATCCACCCAAAACCTAAAAAAATTGAAATTTTTATATGAAAAACTTCTTTTGCCCATATCTCCTAAACTAAGCGTCCTAGAGCGAAAAGGACTATAATTCGTGACCACCCCAAAAAATTTAAAAATCCACCCAAAACTTAAAAAAATTGAAGTTTTTATATGAAAAACTTCTTTTGCCCATATCTCCTTAAATATGCGTCCTAGAGCGAAAAGGACTTTAATTCGTGACCACCCCAAAAAATTGAAAAATCCACCCAAAACCTAAAAAAAATGAAATTTTTATATGAAAAACTTCTTTTGCCCATATCTCCTTAAATATGCGTCCTACAGCGAAAAGGACTTTAATTCGTGACCAGCCCCAAAAAATTGAAAAATCCACCCAAAACCTAAAAAAATTTAAATTTTTATATGAAAAACTTCTTTTGCCCATATCTCCTAAACTAAGCCTCCTAGAGCGATAAGGACTATAATTCGTGACCACCCAAAAAATTGAAAAATCCACCCAAAACCTAAAAAAATTGAAACTTTTATATTGAAAACTTCTTTTGCCCATATCTCCTTAAATATGCGTCCTAGAGCGAACAGGACTTTAATTCGTGACCAACCCCAAAAAATTGAAAAATCCACCCAAAACCTAAAAAAAATGAAATTTTTATATGAAAAACTTCTTTTGCCCATATCTCCTTAAATATGCGTCCTACAGCGAAAAGGACTTTAATTCGTGACCACCCCCAAAAAATTGAAAAATCCACCCAAACCCTAAAAAAATTGAAATTTTTATATGAAAACCTTCTTTTGCCCATATCTCCTTAAATATGCGTCCTAGAGCGAAAAGGACTTTAATTCGTGACCACCCCCAAAAAATTGAAAAATCCACCCAAAACCTCAAAAAATTTAAATTTTTATATGAAAACCTTCTTTTGCCGATATCTTCTTAAATATGCGTCCTAGAGCGAAAAGGACTTTAATTCGTGACCACCCTCAAACAATTGAAAAATCCACCCAAAACCTAAAAAAAATTGAAATTTTTATATGAAAAACTTCTTTTTCCCATATCTCCTTAAATATGCGTCCTAGAGCGAACAGGACTTTAATTCGTGACCAACCCCAAAAAATTGAAAAATCCACCCAAAACCTAAAAAAAATTGAAATTTTTATATGAAAAACTTCTTTTGCCCATATCTCCTAAACTAAGCGTCCTAGAGCGAAAAGGACTATAATTCGTGACCACCCCAAAAAATTGAAAAATCCACCCAAAACCTAAAAAAATTGAAACTTTTATATTGAAAACTTCTTTTGCCCATATCTCCTTAAATATGCGTCCTAGAGCGAAAAGGACTTTAATTCGTGACCACCCCAAAAAAATTGAAAAATCCACCCAAAACCTAAAAAAATTGAAATTTTTATATGAAAACCTTCTTTTGCCCATATCTCCTTAAATATGCGTCCTAGAGCGAAAAGGACTTTAATTCGTGACCACCCTCAAACAATTGAAAAATCCACCCAAAACCTAAAAAAAATTGAAATTTTTATATGAAAAACTTCTTTTGCCCATATCTCCTTAAATATGCGTCCTAGAGCGAAAAGGACTTTAATTCGTGACCACCCCCAAAAACTTGAAAAATCCACCCAAAACCTAAAAAAATTGAAATTTTTATATGAAAAACTTCTTTTGCCCATATCTCCTAAACTAAGCGTCCTAGAGCGAAAAGGACTATAATTCGTGACCACCCCAAAAAATTGAAAAATCCACCCAAAACTTAAAAAAATTGAAGTTTTTATATGAAAAACTTCTTTTGCCCATATCTCCTTAAATATGCGTCCTAGAGCGAAAAGGACTTTAATTCGTGACCACCCCAAAAAATTGAAAAATCCACCCAAAACCTAAAAAAAATGAAATTTTTATATGAAAAACTTCTTTTGCCCATATCTCCTTAAATATGCGTCCTACAGCGAAAAGGACTTTAATTCGTGACCACCCCAAAATATTGAAAAATCCACCCAAAACCTAAAAAAAATTGAAATTTTTATATGAAAAACTTCTTTTGCCCATATCTCCTTAAATATGCGTCCTAGAGCGAAAATGACTTTAATTCGTGACCAGCCCCAAAAAATTGAAAAATCCACCCAAAACCTAAAAAAATTTAAATTTTTATATGAAAAACTTCTTTTGCCCATATCTCCTAAACTAAGCGTCCTAGAGCGAAAAGGACTATAATTCGTGACCACCCCAAAAAATTGAAAAATCCACCCAAAACCTAAAAAAAAATTGAAATTTTTATATGAAAAACTTCTTTTGCCCATATCTTCTTAAATATGCGTCCTAGAGCGAAAAGGACTTTAATTCGTGACCACCCTCAAACAATTGAAAAATCCACCCAAAACCTAAAAAAAATTGAAATTTTTATATGAAAAACTTCTTTTGCCCATATCTCCTTAAATATGCGTCCTAGAGCGAAAAGGACTTTAATTCGTGACCAACCCCAAAAAATTGAAAAATCCACCCAAAACCTAAAAAAATTGAAATTTTTATATGAAAAACTTCTTTTGCCCATATCTCCTAAACTAAGCGTCCTAGAGCGAAAAGGACTATAATTCGTGACCACCCCAAAAAATTGAAAAATCCACCCAAAACCTCAAAAAATTGAAGTTTTTATATGAAAAACTTCTATTGCCCATATCTCCTTAAATATGCGTCCTAGAGCGAAAAGGACTTTAATTCGTGACCACCCCCAAAAAATTGAAAAATCGACCCAAAACCTAAAAAAATTGAAACTTTTATATTGAAAACTTCTTTTGCCCATATCTCCTTAAATATGCGTCCTAGAGCGAAAAGGACTTTAATTCGTGACCACCCCCAAAAAATTGAAAAATCCACCCAAAACCTAAAAAATTGAAATTTTAAATGAAAAACTTCTTTTGCCCATATCTCCTTAAATATGCGTCCTAGAGCGAAAAGGACTTTAATTCGTGACCACCCCCAAAAAATTGAAAAATCCACCCAAAACCTAAAAAAATTTAAATTTTTATATGAAAAACTTCTTTTGCCCATATCTCCTTAAATATGCGCCCTAGAGCGAAAAGGACTTAAATTCGTGACCACCCCAAAAAATTGAAAAATCCACCCAAAACCTAAAAAAAATTGAAATTTTTATATGAAAAACTTCTTTTGCCCATATCTCCTTAAATATGCGTCCTACAGCGAAAAGGACTTTAATTCGTGACCACCCCAAAAAATTGAAAAATCCACCCAAAACCTAAAAAAAATGAAATTTTTATATGAAAAACTTCTTTTGCCCATATCTCCTTAAATATGCGTCCTACAGCGAAAAGGACTTTAATTCGTGACCACCCCCAAAAAATTGAAAAATCCACCCAAAACCTAAAAAAAATTTAAATTTTTATATGAAAAACTTCTTTTGCCCATATCTCCTTAAATATGCGTCCTAGAGCGAAAATGACTTTAATTCGTGACCAGCCCCAAAAAATTGAAAAATCCACCCAAAACCTAAAAAAATTGAAATTTTTATATGAAAAACTTCTTTTGCCCATATCTCCTAAACTAAGCGTCCTAGAGCGAAAAGGACTATAATTCGTGACCACCCCAAAAAATTGAAAAATCCACCCAAAACCTAAAAAAAATTGAAATTTTTATATGAAAAACTTCTTTTGCCCATATCTTCTTAAATATGCGTCCTAGAGCGAAAAGGACTTTAATTCGTGACCACCCTCAAACAATTGAAAAATCCACCCAAAACCTAAAAAAAATTGAAATTTTTATATGAAAAACTTCTTTTGCCCATATCTCCTTAAATATGCGTCCTAGAGCGAAAAGGACTTTAATTCGTGACCAACCCCAAAAAATTGAAAAATCCACCCAAAACCTAAAAAAATTGAAATTTTTATATGAAAAACTTCTTTTGCCCATATCTCCTAAACTAAGCGTCCTAGAGCGAAAAGGACTATAATTCGTGACCACCCCAAAAAATTGAAAAATCCACCCAAAACCTCAAAAAATTGAAGTTTTTATATGAAAAACTTCTATTGCCCATATCTCCTTAAATATGCGTCCTAGAGCGAAAAGGACTTTAATTCGTGACCACCCCCAAAAAATTGAAAAATCCACCCAAAACCTAAAAAAATTGAAACTTTTATATTGAAAACTTCTTTTGCCCATATCTCCTTAAATATGCGTCCTAGAGCGAAAAGGACTTTAATTCGTGACCACCCCCAAAAAATTGAAAAATCCACCCAAAACCTAAAAAATTGAAATTTTAAATGAAAAACTTCTTTTGCCCATATCTCCTTAAATATGCGTCCTAGAGCGAAAAGGACTTTAATTCGTGACCACCCCCAAAAAATTGAAAAATCCACCCAAAACCTAAAAAAATTGAAATTTTTATATGAAAAACTTCTTTTGCCCATATCTCCTTAAATATGCGCCCTAGAGCGAAAAGGACTTAAATTCGTGACCACCCCAAAAAATTGAAAAATCCACCCAAAACCTAAAAAAAATTGAAATTTTTATATGAAAAACTTCTTTTGCCCATATCTCCTTACATATGCGTCCTACAGCGAAAAGGACTTTAATTCGTGACCACCCCAAAATATTGAAAAATCCACCCAAAACCTAAAAAAAATTGAAATTTTTATATGAAAAACTTATTTTGCCGATATCTTCTTAAATATGCGTCGTAGAGCGAAAAGGACTTTAATTCGTGACCACGCTCAAACAATTGAAAAATCCACCCAAAACCTAAAAAAAATTGAAATTTTTATATGAAAAACTTCTTTTGCCCATATCTCCTTAAATATGCGTCCTAGAGCGAAAAGGACTTTAATTCGTGACCACCCTCAAACAATTGAAAAATCCACCCAAAACCTAAAAAAAATTGAAATTTTTATATGAAAAACTTCTTTTGCCCATATCTCCTTAAATATGCGTCCTAGAGCGAAAAGGACTTTAATTCGTGACCACCCCCAAAAAATTGAAAAATCCTCCCAAAACCTAAAAAAATTTAAATTTTTATATGGAAAACTTCTTTTGCCCATATCTCCTAAACTAAGCGTCCTAGAGCGACAAGGACTATAATTCGTGACCACCCCAAAAAATTGAAAAATCCACCCAAAACCTAAAAAAATTGAAACTTTTATATTGAAAACTTCTTTTGCCCATATCTCCTTAAATATGCGTCCTAGAGCGAAAAGGACTTTAATTCGTGAACACCCCCAAAAAATTGAAAAATCCACCCAAAACCTAAAAAAATTGAAATTTTAAATGAAAAACTTCTTTTGCCCATATCTCCTTAAATATGCGTCCTAGAGCGAAAAGGACTTTAATTCGTGACCACCCCCAAAAAATTGAAAAATTCACCCAAAACCTAAAAAAATTTAAATTTTTATATGAAAAACTTCTTTTGCCCATATCTCCTAAACTAAGCGTCCTAGAGCGAAAAGGACTATAATTCGTGACCACCCCAAAAAATTGAAAAATCCACCCAAAACCTTAACAAAATTGAAATTTTTATATGAAAAACTTCTTTTGCCCATATCTCCTAAACTAAACGTCCTAGAGCGAAAAGGACTTTAATTCGTGACCACCCCCAAAAAATTGAAAACTCCACCCAAAACCTAAAAAAATTGAAATTTTTATATGAAAACCTTCTTTTGCCCATATCTCCTTAAATATGCGTCGTAGAGCGAAAAGGACTTTAATCCGTGACCACCCCCAAAAAATTGAAAAATCCACCCAAAACCTAAAAAAATTTAAATTTTTATATGAAAACCTTCTTTTGCCCATATCTCCTTAAATATGCGTCCTCGAGCGAAAAGGACTTTAATTAGTGACCACCCCCAAAAAATTGAAAAATCCACCCAAAACCTAAAAAAATTGAAATTTTTATATGAAAACCTTCTTTTGCCCATATCTCCTAAACTAAGCGTCCTAGAGCGAAAAGGACTATAATTCGTGACCACCCCAAAAAATTGAAAAATCCTCCCAAAACCTAAAAAATTGAAATTTTTATATGAAAAACTTCTTTTGTCCATATCTCCTTAAATATGCGCCTAGAGCGAAAAGGACTTTAATTCGTGACCACCCCCAAAAAATTGAAAAATCCACCCAAAACCTAAAAAAATTGAAATTTTTATATGAAAACCTTCTTTTGCCCATATCTCCTTAAATATGCGTCCTAGAGCGAAACGGACTTTAATTCGTGACCACCCTCAAACAATTGAAAAATCCACCCAAAACCTAAAAAAAATTTAAATTTTTATATGAAAAACTTCTTTTGCCCATATCTCCTTAAATATGCGTCCTAGAGCGAAAAGGACTTTAATTCGTGACCACCCCCAAAAACTTGAAAAATCCACCCAAAACCTAAAAAAATTGAAATTTTTATATGAAAAACTTCTTTTGCCCATATCTCCTAAACTAAGCGTCCTAGAGCGAAAAGGACTATAATTCGTGACCACCCCAAAAAATTGAAAAATCCACCCCAAAAAACCTAAAAAAATTGACATTTTTATATGAAAACCTTCTTTTGCCCATATCTCCTTAAATATGCGTCCTACAGCGAAAAGGACTTTAATTCGTGACCACCCCAAAATATTGAAAAATCCACCCAAAACCTAAAAAAAAATGAAATTTTTATATGAAAAACTTCTTTTGCCCATATCTCCTTAAATATGCGTCCTAGAGCGAAAAGGACTTTAATTCGTGAACACCCCCAAAAAATTGAAAAATCCACCCAAAACCTAAAAAAATTGAAATTTTAAATGAAAAACTTCTTTTGCCCATATCTCCTTAAATATGCGTCCTAGAGCGAAAAGGACTTAAATTCGTGACCACCCCAAAAAATTGAAAAATCCACCCAAAACCTTAAAAAAATTGAAATTTTTATATGAAAAACTTCTTTTGCCCATATCTCCTAAACTAAACGTCCTAGAGCGAAAAGGACTTTAATTCGTGACCACCCCCAAAAAATTGAAAACTCCACCCAAAACCTAAAAAAATTTAAATTTTTATATGAAAACCTTCTTTTGTCCATATCTCCTTAAATATGCGTCGTAGAGCGAAAAGGACTTTAATTCGTGACCACCCCCAAAAAATTGAAAAATCCACCCAAAACCTAAAAAAATTGAAATTTTTATATGAAAAACTTATTTTGCCGATATCTTCTTAAATATGCGTCCTAGAGCGAAAAGGACTTTAATTCGTGACCACCCCCAAAAAATTTAAAAATCCACCCAAAACCTAAAAAAATTGAAATTTTTATATGAAAACCTTCTTTTGCCCATATCTCCTTAAATATGCGTCCTAGAGCGAAAAGGACTTTAATTCGTGACCACCCCAAAATACTGAAAAATCACCCAAAACCTAAAAAAAATTGAAATTTTTATATGAAAAACTTCTTTTGCCCATATCTGCTTAAATATACGTCCTAGAGCGAAAAGGACTTTAATTCGTGACCACCCCAAAAAATTGAAAAATCCACCCAAAACCTAAAAAAATTGAAATTTTTATATGAAAAACTTCTTTTGCCCATATCTCCTAAACTAAGCGTCTTAGAGCGAAAAGGACTATAATTCGTGACCACCCCAAAAAATTGAAAAATCCACCCAAAACCTAAAAAAATTGAAGTTTTTATATGAAAAACTTCTTTTGCCTATATCTCCTTAAATATACGTCCTAGAGCGAAAGGACTTTAATTCGTGACCACCCCAAAAAATTAAAAAATCCACCCAAAACCTAAAAAAATTGAAATTTTTATATGAAAAACTTCTTTTGCCCATATCTCCTTAAATATGCGTCCTACAGCGAAAAGGACTTTAATTCGTGACCACCCCCAAAAAATTGAAAAATCCACCCAAAACCTAAAAAAATTGAAATTTTTATATGAAAAACTTCTTTTGCCCATATCTCCTTAAATATGCGTCCTAGAGCGAAAAGGACTTTAATTCGTGACCACCCCAAAAAATTGAAAAATCCACCCAAAACCTAAAAAAATTGAAATTTTTATATGAAAAACTTCTTTTGCCCATATCTCCTTAAATATGCGTCCTAGAGCGAAAAGGACTTTAATTCGTGTCCACCCCCAAAAAATTGAAAAATCCACCCAAAACCTAAAAAAATTTAAATTTTTATATGAAAAACTTCTTTTGCCCATATCTCCTAAACTAAGCGTCCTAGAGCGAAAAGGACTATAATTCGTGACCACCCCAAAAAATTGAAAAATCCACCCAAAACCTAAAAAAATTGAAGTTTTTATATGAAAAACTTCTTTTGCCCATATTCCTTAAATATGCGTCCTAGAGCGAAAAGGACTTTAATTCGTGACCACCCCAAAATATTGAAAAATCCACCCAAAACCTAAAAAATTGAAATTTTTATATGAAAAACTTCTTTTGCCCATATCTCCTTAAATATGCGTCCTAGAGCGAATTTAATTCGTGACCACCCCAAAATATTGAAAAATCCACCCAAAACCTAAAAAAAATTGAAATTTTTATATGAAAAGCATCTTTTGCCCATATCTCCTTAAATATGCGTCCTAGAGCGAAAAGGACTATAATTCGTGACCACCCCCAAAAAATTGAAAAATCCACCCAAAACCTAAAAAAATTGAAATTTTAAATGAAAAACTTCTTTTGCCCATATCTCCTTAAATATGCGTCCTAGAGCGAAAAGGACTATAATTCGTGACCACCCCAAAATATTGAAAAATCCACCCAAAACCTAAAAAAAATAGAAATTTTTATATGAAAAACTTCTTTTGCCCATATCTCCTTAAATATGCGTCATAGAGCGAAAATGACTTTAATTCGTGACCAGCCCCAAAAAATTGAAAAATCCACCCAAAACCTAAAAAATTTAAATTTTTATATGAAAAACTTCTTTTGCCCATATCTCCTAAACTAAGCGTCCTAGAGCGAAAAGGACTATAATTCGTGACCACCCCAAAAAATTGAAAAATCCACCCAAAACCTAAAAAAAATTGAAATTTTTATATGAAAAACTTATTTTGCCCATATCTCCTTAAATATGCGTCCTAGAGCGAAAAGGACTTCAATTCGTGACCACCCCCAAAAAATTGAAAAATCCACCCAAACCCTAAAAAAATTGAAATTTTTATATGAAAAACTTCTTTTGCCCATATCTCCTTAAATATGCGTCCTAGAGCGAAAAGGACTTTAATTCGTGACCACCCCCAAAAAATTGAAAAATCCACCCAAAACCTAAAAAAATTGAAATTTTTATATGAAAACCTTCTTTTGCCGATATCTTCTTAAATATGCGTCCAAGAGCGAAAAGGACTTTAATTCGTGACCACCCTCAAACAATTGAAAAATCCACCCAAAACCTAAAAAAAATTGAAATTTTTATATGAAAAACTTCTTTTGCCCATATCTCCTTAAATATGCGTCCTAGAGCGAAAAGGACTTTAATTCGTGACCAACCCCAAAAAATTGAAAAATCCACCCAAAACCTAAAAAAATTGAAATTTTTATATGAAAAACTTCTTTTGCCCATATCTCCTAAACTAAGCGTCCTAGAGCGAAAAGGACTATAATTCGTGACCACCCCAAAAAATTGAAAAATCCACCCAAAACCTAAAAAAATTGAAACTTTTATATTGAAAACTTCTTTTGCCCATATCTCCTTAAATATGCGTCCTAGAGCGAAAAGGACTTTAATTCGTGAACACCCCCAAAAAATTGAAAAATCCACCCAAAACCTAAAAAAATTGAAATTTTAAATGAAAAACTTTTTTTGCCCATATCTCCTTAAATATGCGTCCTAGAGCGAAAAGGACTTTAATTCGTGACCACCCCCAAAAAATTGAAAAATCCACCCAAAACCTAAAAAAAATTTAAATTTTTATATGAAAACCTTCTTTTGCCCATATCTCCTTAAATATGCGTCCTAGAGCGAAAAGGACTTTAATTAGTGACCACCCCCAAAAAATTGAAAAATCCACCCAAAACCTAAAAAAATTGAATTTTTTATATGAAAACCTTCTTTTGCCCATATCTCCTAAACTAAGCGTCCTAGAGCGAAAAGGACTATAATTCGTGACCACCCCAAAAAATTGAAAAATCCACCCAAAACCTAAAAAATTGAAGTTTTATATGAAAAACTTCTTTTGCCCATATCTCCTTAAATATGCGTCCTAGAGCGAAAAGGACTTTAATTCGTGACCACCCCCAAAAAATTGAAAAATCCACCCAAAACCTAAAAAAATTGATATTTTTATATGAAAACCTTCTTTTGCCCATATCTCCTTAAATATGCGTCCTAGAGCGAAAAGGACTTTAATTCGTGACCACCCTCAAACAATTGAAAAATCCACCCAAAACCTAAAAAAAATTGAAATTTTTATATGAAAAACTTCTTTTGCCCATATCTCCATAAATATGCGTCCTAGAGCGAAAAGGACCACCCCAAAAACTTGAAAAATCCACCCAAAACCTAAAAAAATTGAAATTTTTATATGAAAAACTTCTTTTGCCCATATCTCCTAAACTAAGCGTCCTAGAGCGAAAAGGACTATAATTCGTGACCACCCCAAAAAATTTAAAAATCCACCCAAAACTTAAAAAAATTGAAGTTTTTATATGAAAAACTTCTTTTGCCCATATCTCCTTAAATATGCGTCCTAGAGCGAAAAGGACTTTAATTCGTGACCACCCCAAAAAATTGAAAAATCCACCCAAAACCTAAAAAAAATGAAATTTTTATATGAAAAACTTCTTTTGCCCATATCTCCTTAAATATGCGTCCTACAGCGAAAAGGACTTTAATTCGTGACCAGCCCCAAAAAATTGAAAAATCCACCCAAAACCTAAAAAAATTTAAATTTTTATATGAAAAACTTCTTTTGCCCATATCTCCTAAACTAAGCCTCCTAGAGCGATAAGGACTATAATTCGTGACCACCCAAAAAATTGAAAAATCCACCCAAAACCTAAAAAAAAATTGAAATTTTTATATGAAAAACTTATTTTGCCCATATCTCCTTAAATATGCGTCCTAGAGCGAAAACGACTTCAATTCGTGACCACCCCCAAAAAATTGAAAAATCCACCCAAACCCTAAAAAAATTGAAATTTTTATATGAAAACCTTCTTTTGCCCATATCTCCTTAAATATGCGTCCTACAGCGAAAAGGACTTTAATTCGTGACCAGCCCCAAAAAATTGAAAAATCCACCCAAAACCTAAAAAAATTGAAATTTTTATATGAAAAACTTCTTTTGCCCATATCTCCTTAAATATGCGTCCTACAGCGAAAAGGACTTTAATTCGTGACCACCCCAAAATATTGAAAAATCCACCCAAAACCTAAAAAAAATTGAAATTTTTATATGAAAAACTTCTTTTGCCCATATCTCCTTAAATATGCGTCCTAGAGCGAAAATGACTTTAATTCGTGACCAGCCCCAAAAAATTGAAAAATCCACCCAAAACCTAAAAAAATTGAAATTTTTATATGAAAAACTTCTTTTGCCCATATCTCCTAAACTAAGCGTCCTAGAGCGAAAAGGACTATAATTCGTGACCACCCCAAAAAATTGAAAAATCCACCCAAAACCTAAAAAAAATTGAAATTTTTATATGAAAAACTTCTTTTGCCCATATCTTCTTAAATATGCGTCCTAGAGCGAAAAGGACTTTAATTCGTGACCACCCTCAAACAATTGAAAAATCCACCCAAAACCTAAAAAAAATTGAAATTTTTATATGAAAAACTTCTTTTGCCCATATCTCCTTAAATATGCGTCCTAGAGCGAAAAGGACTTTAATTCGTGACCACCCCCAAAAAATTGAAAAATCCACCCAAAACCTAAAAAAAATTTAAATTTTTATATGAAAACCTTCTTTTGCCCATATCTCCTTAAATATGCGTCCTAGAGCGAAAAGGACTTTAATTAGTGACCACCCCCAAAAAATTGAAAAATCCACCCAAAACCTAAAAAAATTGAATTTTTTATATGAAAACCTTCTTTTGCCCATATCTCCTAAACTAAGCGTCCTAGAGCGAAAAGGACTATAATTCGTGACCACCCCAAAAAATTGAAAAATCCACCCAAAACCTAAAAAAATTGAAGTTTTATATGAAAAACTTCTTTTGCCCATATCTCCTTAAATATGCGTCCTAGAGCGAAAAGGACTTTAATTCGTGACCACCCCCAAAAAATTGAAAAATCCACCCAAAACCTAAAAAAAATGAAATTTTTATATGAAAAACTTCTTTTGCCCATATCTCCTTAAATATGCGTCCTACAGCGAAAAGGACTTTAATTCGTGACCACCCCAAAATATTGAAAAATCCACCCAAAACCTAAAAAAAATTGAAATTTTTATATGAAAAACTTCTTTTGCCCATATCTCCTTAAATATGCGTCCTAGAGCGAAAATGACTTTAATTCGTGACCAGCCCCAAAAAATTGAAAAATCCACCCAAAACCTAAAAAAATTGAAATTTTTATATGAAAAACTTCTTTTGCCCATATCTCCTAAACTAAGCGTCCTAGAGCGAAAAGGACTATAATTCGTGACCACCCCAAAAAATTGAAAAATCCACCCAAAACCTAAAAAAAATTGAAATTTTTATATGAAAAACTTCTTTTGCCCATATCTTCTTAAATATGCGTCCTAGAGCGAAAAGGACTTTAATTCGTGACCACCCTCAAACAATTGAAAAATCCACCCAAAACCTAAAAAAAATTGAAATTTTTATATGAAAAACTTCTTTTGCCCATATCTCCTTAAATATGCGTCCTAGAGCGAAAAGGACTTTAATTCGTGACCACCCCCAAAAAATTGAAAAATCCACCCAAAACCTAAAAAAAATTTAAATTTTTATATGAAAACCTTCTTTTGCCCATATCTCCTTAAATATGCGTCCTAGAGCGAAAAGGACTTTAATTAGTGACCACCCCCAAAAAATTGAAAAATCCACCCAAAACCTAAAAAAATTGAATTTTTTATATGAAAACCTTCTTTTGCCCATATCTCCTAAACTAAGCGTCCTAGAGCGAAAAGGACTATAATTCGTGACCACCCCAAAAAATTGAAAAATCCACCCAAAACCTAAAAAAATTGAAGTTTTATATGAAAAACTTCTTTTGCCCATATCTCCTTAAATATGCGTCCTAGAGCGAAAAGGACTTTAATTCGTGACCACCCCCAAAAAATTGAAAAATCCACCCAAAACCTAAAAAAATTGATATTTTTATATGAAAACCTTCTTTTGCCCATATCTCCTTAAATATGCGTCCTAGAGCGAAAAGGACTTTAATTCGTGACCACCCTCAAACAATTGAAAAATCCACCCAAAACCTAAAAAAAATTGAAATTTTTATATGAAAAACTTCTTTTGCCCATATCTCCTTAAATATGCGTCCTAGAGCGAAAAGGACCACCCCAAAAACTTGAAAAATCCACCCAAAACCTAAAAAAATTGAAATTTTTATATGAAAAACTTCTTTTGCCCATATCTCCTAAACTAAGCGTCCTAGAGCGAAAAGGACTATAATTCGTGACCACCCCAAAAAATTTAAAAATCCACCCAAAACTTAAAAAAAATGAAGTTTTTATATGAAAAACTTCTTTTGCCCATATCTCCTTAAATATGCGTCCTAGAGCGAAAAGGACTTTAATTCGTGACCACCCCAAAAAATTGAAAAATCCACCCAAAACCTAAAAAAAATGAAATTTTTATATGAAAAACTTCTTTTGCCCATATCTCCTTAAATATGCGTCCTACAGCGAAAAGGACTTTAATTCGTGACCAGCCCCAAAAAATTGAAAAATCCACCCAAAACCTAAAAAAATTTAAATTTTTATATGAAAAACTTCTTTTGCCCATATCTCCTAAACTAAGCCTCCTAGAGCGATAAGGACTATAATTCGTGACCACCCAAAAAATTGAAAAATCCACCCAAAACCTAAAAAAAAATTGAAATTTTTATATGAAAAACTTATTTTGCCCATATCTCCTTAAATATGCGTCCTAGAGCGAAAACGACTTCAATTCGTGACCACCCCCAAAAAATTGAAAAATCCACCCAAACCCTAAAAAAATCGAAATTTTTATATGAAAACCTTCTTTTGCCCATATCTCCTTAAATATGCGTCCTAGAGCGAAAAGGACTTTAATTCGTGACCACCCCCAAAAAATTGAAAAATCCACCCAAAACCTAAAAAAATTGAAATTTTTATATGAAATCCTTCTTTTGCCGATATCTTCTTAAATATGCGTCCTAGAGCGAAAAGGACTTTAATTCGTGACCACCCTCAAACAATTGAAAAATCCACCCAAAACCTAAAAAAAATTGAAATTTTTATATGAAAAACTTCTTTTTCCCATATCTCCTTAAATATGCGTCCTAGAGCGAACAGGACTTTAATTCGTGACCAACCCCAAAAAATTGAAAAATCCACCCAAAACCTAAAAAAAATTTAAATTTTTATATGAAAAACTTCTTTTGCCCATATCTCCTAAACTAAGCGTCCTAGAGCGAAAAGGACTATAATTCGTGACCACCCCAAAAAATTGAAAAATCCACCCAAAACCTAAAAAAATTGAAACTTTTATATTGAAAACTTCTTTTGCCCATATCTCCTTAAATATGCGTCCTAGAGCGAAAAGGACTTTAATTCGTGACCACCCCAAAAAAATTGAAAAATCCACCCAAAACCTAAAAAAATTGAAATTTTTATATGAAAACCTTCTTTTGCCCATATCTCCTTAAATATGCGTCCTAGAGCGAAAAGGACTTTAATTCGTGACCACCCTCAAACAATTGAAAAATCCACCCAAAACCTAAAAAAAATTGAAATTTTTATATGAAAAACTTCTTTTGCCCATATCTCCTTAAATATGCGTCCTAGAGCGAAAAGGACTTTAATTCGTGACCACCCCCAAAAACTTGAAAAATCCACCCAAAACCTAAAAAAATTGAAATTTTTATATGAAAAACTTCTTTTGCCCATATCTCCTAAACTAAGCGTCCTAGAGCGAAAAGGACTATAATTCGTGACCACCCCAAAAAATTGAAAAATCCACCCAAAACTTAAAAAAATTGAAGTTTTTATATGAAAAACTTCTTTTGCCCATATCTCCTTAAATATGCGTCCTAGAGCGAAAAGGACTTTAATTCGTGACCACCCCACAAAATTGAAAAATCCACCCAAAACCTAAAAAAAATTGAAATTTTTATATGAAAAACTTCTTTTGCCCATATCTCCTTAAATATGCGTCCTAGAGCGAAAATGACTTTAATTCGTGACCAGCCCCAAAAAATTGAAAAATCCACCCAAAACCTAAAAAAATTGAAATTTTTATATGAAAAACTTCTTTTGCCCATATCTCCTAAACTAAGCGTCCTAGAGCGAAAAGGACTATAATTCGTGACCACCCCAAAAAATTTAAAAATCCACCCAAAACTTAAAAAAATTGAAGTTTTTATATGAAAAACTTCTTTTGCCCATATCTCCTTAAATATGCGTCCTAGAGCGAAAAGGACTTTAATTCGTGACCACCCCAAAAAATTGAAAAATCCACCCAAAACCTAAAAAAAATGAAATTTTTATATGAAAAACTTCTTTTGCCCATATCTCCTTAAATATGCGTCCTACAGCGAAAAGGACTTTAATTCGTGACCAGCCCCAAAAAATTGAAAAATCCACCCAAAACCTAAAAAAATTTAAATTTTTATATGAAAAACTTCTTTTGCCCATATCTCCTAAACTAAGCCTCCTAGAGCGATAAGGACTATAATTCGTGACCACCCAAAAAATTGAAAAATCCACCCAAAACCTAAAAAAAAATTGAAATTTTTATATGAAAAACTTATTTTGCCCATATCTCCTTAAATATGCGTCCTAGAGCGAAAACGACTTCAATTCGTGACCACCCCCAAAAAATTGGAAAATCCACCCAAAACCCTAAAAAAATTGAAATTTTTATATGAAAACCTTCTTTTGCCCATATCTCCTTAAATATGCGTCCTAGAGCGAAAAGGACTTTAATTCGTGACCACCCCCAAAAAATTGAAAAATCCACCCAAAACCTAAAAAAATTGAAATTTTTATATGAAATCCTTCTTTTGCCGATATCTTCTTAAATATGCGTCCTAGAGCGAAAAGGACTTTAATTCGTGACCACCCTCAAACAATTGAAAAATCCACACAAAACCTAAAAAAAATTGAAATTTTTATATGAAAAACTTCTTTTTCCCATATCTCCTTAAATATGCGTCCTAGAGCGAACAGGACTTTAATTCGTGACCAACCCCAAAAAATTGAAAAATCCACCCAAAACCTAAAAAAAATTTAAATTTTTATATGAAAAACTTCTTTTGCCCATATCTCCTAAACTAAGCGTCCTAGAGCGAAAAGGACTATAATTCGTGACCACCCCAAAAAATTGAAAAATCCACCCAAAACCTAAAAAAATTGAAACTTTTATATTGAAAACTTCTTTTGCCCATATCTCCTTAAATATGCGTCCTAGAGCGAAAAGGACTTTAATTCGTGACCACCCCCAAAAAATTGAAAAATCCACCCAAAACCTAAAAAAAATGAAATTTTTATATGAAAAACTTCTTTTGCCCATATCTCCTTAAATATGCGTCCTACAGCGAAAAGGACTTTAATTCGTGACCAGCCCCAAAAAATTGAAAAATCCACCCAAAACCTAAAAAAATTTAAATTTTTATATGAAAAACTTCTTTTGCCCATATCTCCTAAACTAAGCCTCCTAGAGCGATAAGGACTATAATTCGTGACCACCCAAAAAATTGAAAAATCCACCCAAAACCTAAAAAAAAATTGAAATTTTTATATGAAAAACTTATTTTGCCCATATCTCCTTAAATATGCGTCCTAGAGCGAAAACGACTTCAATTCGTGACCACCCCCAAAAAATTGGAAAATCCACCCAAACCCTAAAAAAATTGAAATTTTTATATGAAAACCTTCTTTTGCCCATATCTCCTTAAATATGCGTCCTAGAGCGAAAAGGACTTTAATTCGTGACCACCCCCAAAAAATTGAAAAATCCACCCAAAACCTAAAAAAATTGAAATTTTTATATGAAATCCTTCTTTTGCCGATATCTTCTTAAATATGCGTCCTAGAGCGAAAAGGACTTTAATTCGTGACCACCCTCAAACAATTGAAAAATCCACCCAAAACCTAAAAAAAATTGAAATTTTTATATGAAAAACTTCTTTTTCCCATATCTCCTTAAATATGCGTCCTAGAGCGAACAGGACTTTAATTCGTGACCAACCCCAAAAAATTGAAAAATCCACCCAAAACCTAAAAAAAATTTAAATTTTTATATGAAAAACTTCTTTTGCCCATATCTCCTAAACTAAGCGTCCTAGAGCGAAAAGGACTATAATTCGTGACCACCCCAAAAAATTGAAAAATCCACCCAAAACCTAAAAAAATTGAAACTTTTATATTGAAAACTTCTTTTGCCCATATCTCCTTAAATATGCGTCCTAGAGCGAAAAGGACTTTAATTCGTGACCACCCCCAAAAAATTGAAAAATCCACCCAAAACTTAAAAAAATTGAAGTTTTTATATGAAAAACTTCTTTTGCCCATATCTCCTTAAATATGCGTCCTAGAGCGAAAAGGACTTTAATTCGTGACCACCCCAAAAAATTGAAAAATCCACCCAAAACCTAAAAAAAATTGAAATTTTTATATGAAAAACTTCTTTTGCCCATATCTCCTTAAATATGCGTCCTAGAGCGAAAATGACTTTAATTCGTGACCAGCCCCAAAAAATTGAAAAATCCACCCAAAACCTAAAAAAATTGAAATTTTTATATGAAAAACTTCTTTTGCCCATATCTCCTAAACTAAGCGTCCTAGAGCGAAAAGGACTATAATTCGTGACCACCCCAAAAAATTGAAAAATCCACCCAAAACCTAAAAAAAATTGAAATTTTTATATGAAAAACTTCTTTTGCCCATATCTTCTTAAATATGCGTCCTAGAGCGAAAAGGACTTTAATTCGTGACCACCCTCAAACAATTGAAAAATCCACCCAAAACCTAAAAAAAATTGAAATTTTTATATGAAAAACTTCTTTTGCCCATATCTCCTTAAATATGCGTCCTAGAGCGAAAAGGACTTTAATTCGTGACCAACCCCAAAAAATTGAAAAATCCACCCAAAACCTAAAAAAATTGAAATTTTTATATGAAAAACTTCTTTTGCCCATATCTCCTAAACTAAGCGTCCTAGAGCGAAAAGGACTATAATTCGTGACCACCCCAAAAAATTGAAAAATCCACCCAAAACCTCAAAAAATTGAAGTTTTTATATGAAAAACTTCTATTGCCCATATCTCCTTAAATATGCGTCCTAGAGCGAAAAGGGCTTTAATTCGTGACCACCCCCAAAAAATTGAAAAATCCACCCAAAACCTAAAAAAATTGAAACTTTTATATTGAAAACTTCTTTTGCCCATATCTCCTTAAATATGCGTCCTAGAGCGAAAAGGACTTTAATTCGTGACCACCCCCAAAAAATTGAAAAATCCACCCAAAACCTAAAAAATTGAAATTTTAAATGAAAAACTTCTTTTGCCCATATCTCCTTAAATATGCGTCCTAGAGCGAAAAGGACTTTAATTCGTGACCACCCCCAAAAAATTGAAAAATCCACCCAAAACCTAAAAAAATTTAAATTTTTATATGAAAAACTTCTTTTGCCCATATCTCCTTAAATATGCGCCCTAGAGCGAAAAGGACTTAAATTCGTGACCACCCCAAAAAATTGAAAAATCCACCCAAAACCTAAAAAAAATTGAAATTTTTATATTGAAAACTTCTTTTGCCCATATCTCCTTAAATATGCGTCCTACAGCGAAAAGGACTTTAATTCGTGACCACCCCAAAATATTGAAAAATCCACCCAAAACCTAAAAAAAATTGAAATTTTTATATGAAAAACTTCTTTTGCCCATATCTTCTTAAATATGCGTCCTAGAGCGAAAAGGACTTTAATTCGTGACCACCCTCAAACAATTGAAAAATCCACCCAAAACCTAAAAAAAATTTAAATTTTTATATGAAAAACTTCTTTTGCCCATATCTCCTTAAATATGCGTCCTAGAGCGAAAAGGACTTTAATTCGTGACCACCCTCAAACAATTGAAAAATCCACCCAAAACCTAAAAAAAATTGAAATTTTTATATGAAAAACTTCTTTTGCCCATATCTCCTTAAATATGCGTCCTAGAGCGAAAAGGACTTTAATTCGTGACCACCCCCAAAAAATTGAAAAATCCTCCCAAAACCTAAAAAAATTTAAATTTTTATATGGAAAACTTCTTTTGCCCATATCTCCTAAACTAAGCGTCCTAGAGCGACAAGGACTATAATTCGTGACCACCCCAAAAAATTGAAAAATCCACCCAAAACCTAAAAAAATTGAAATTTTTATATGAAAACCTTCTTTTGCCCATATCTCCTTAAATATGCGTCGTAGAGCGAAAAGGACTTTAATTCGTGACCACCCCCAAAAAATTGAAAAATCCACCCAAAACCTAAAAAAATTTAAATTTTTATATGAAAACCTTCTTTTGCCCATATCTCCTTAAATATGCGTCCTCGAGCGAAAAGGACTTTAATTAGTGACCACCCCCAAAAAATTGAAAAATCCACCCAAAACCTAAAAAAATTGAAATTTTTATATGAAAACCTTCTTTTGCCCATATCTCCTAAACTAAGCGTCCTAGAGCGAAAAGGACTATAATTCGTGACCACCCCAAAAAATTGAAAAATCCTCCCAAAACCTAAAAAAATTGAAATTTTTATATGAAAAACTTCTTTTGTCCATATCTCCTTAAATATGCGTCCTAGAGCGAAAAGGACTTTAATTCGTGACCACCCCCAAAAAATTGAAAAATCCACCCAAAACCTAAAAAAATTGAAATTTTTATATGAAAACCTTCTTTTGCCCATATCTCCTTAAATATGCGTCCTAGAGCGAAAAGGACTTTAATTCGTGACCACCCTCAAACAATTGAAAAATCCACCCAAAACCTAAAAAAAATTGAAATTTTTATATGAAAAACTTCTTTTGCCCATATCTCCTTAAATATGCGTCCTAGAGCGAAAAGGACTTTAATTCGTGACCACCCCCAAAAACTTGAAAAATCCACCCAAAACCTAAAAAAATTGAAATTTTTATATGAAAAACTTCTTTTGCCCATATCTCCTAAACTAAGCGTCCTAGAGCGAAAAGGACTATAATTCGTGACCACCCCAAAAAATTGAAAAATCCACCCAAAAAACCTAAAAAAATTGACATTTTTATATGAAAACCTTCTTTTGCCCATATCTCCTTAAATATGCGTCCTACAGCGAAAAGGACTTTAATTCGTGACCACCCCAAAATATTGAAAAATCCACCCAAAACCTAAAAAAAATGAAATTTTTATATGAAAAACTTCTTTTGCCCATATCTCCTTAAATATGCGTCCTAGAGCGAAAATGACTTTAATTCGTGACCAGCCCCAAAAAATTGAAAAATCCACCCAAAACTTAAAAAAATTGAAGTTTTTATATGAAAAACTTCTTTTGCCCATATCTCCTTAAATATGCGTCCTAGAGCGAAAAGGACTTTAATTCGTGACCACCCCAAAAAATTGAACAATCCACCCAAAACCTAAAAAAAATTGAAATTTTTATATGAAAAACTTCTTTTGCCCATATCTTCTTAAATATGCGTCCTAGAGCGAAAAGGACTTTAATTCGTGACCACCCTCAAACAATTGAAAAATCCACCCAAAACCTAAAAAAATTGAAATTTTTATATGAAAAACTTCTTTTGCCCATATCTCCTAAACTAAGCGTCCTAGAGCGAAAAGGACTATAATTCGTGACCACCCCAAAAAATTGAAAAATCCACCCAAAACCTAAAAAAAATTGAAATTTTTATATGAAAAACTTATTTTGCCGATATCTTCTTAAATATGCGTCCTAGAGCGAAAAGGACTTTAATTCGTGACCACCCTCAAACAATTGAAAAATCCACCCAAACCTAAAAAAAATTGAAATTTTTATATGGAAAACTTCTTTTGCCCATATCTCCTTAAATATGCGTCCTAGAGCGAAAAGGACTATAATTCGTGACCACCCCAAAAAATTGAAAAATCCACCCAAAACCTAAAAAAATTGAAACTTTTATATTGAAAACTTCTTTTGCCCATATCTCCTTAAATATGCGTCCTAGAGCGAAAAGGACTTTAATTCGTGACCACCCCAAAATATTGAAAAATCACCCAAAACCTAAAAAAAATTGAAATTTTTATATGAAAATATTCTTTTGCCCATATCTGCTTAAATATACGTCCTAGAACGAAAAGGACTTTAATTCGTGACCACCCCAAAAAATTGAAAAATCCACCCAAAACCTAAAAAAATTGAAATTTTTATATGAAAAACTTCTTTTGCCCATATCTCCTAAACTAAGCGTCCTAGAGCGAAAAGGACTATAATTCGTGACCACCCCAAAAAATTGAAAAATCCACCCAAAACCTAAAAAAATTGAAGTTTTTATATGAAAAACTTCTTTTGCCTATATCTCCTTAAATATACGTCCTAGAGCGAAAAGGACTTTAATTCGTGACCACCCCAAAAAATTAAAAAATCCACCCAAAACCTAAAAAAATTGAAATTTTTATATGAAAAACTTCTTTTGCCCATATCTCCTTAAATATGCGTCCTACAGCGAAAAGGACTTTAATTCGTGACCACCCCCAAAAAATTGAAAAATCCACCCAAAACCTAAAAAAATTGAAATTTTTATATGAAAAACTTCTTTTGCCCATATCTCCTTAAATATGCGTCCTAGAGCGAAAAGGACTTTAATTCGTGACCACCCCAAAAAATTGAAAAATCATCCAAAACCTAAAAAAATTGAAATTTTTATATGAAAAACTTCTTTTGCCCATATCTCCTTAAATATGCGTCCTAGAGCGAAAAGGACTTTAATTCGTGTCCACCCCCAAAAAATTGAAAAATCCACCCAAAACCTAAAAAAATTTAAATTTTTATATGAAAAACTTCTTTTGCCCATATCTCCTAAACTAAGCGTCCTAGAGCGAAAAGGACTATAATTCGTGACCACCCCAAAAAATTGAAAAATCCACCCAAAACCTAAAAAAATTGAAGTTTTTATATGAAAAACTTCTTTTGCCCATATTCCTTAAATATGCGTCCTAGAGCGAAAAGGACTTTAATTCGTGACCACCCCAAAATATTGAAAAATCCACCCAAAACCTAAAAAATTGAAATTTTTATATGAAAAACTTCTTTTGCCCATATCTCCTTAAATATGCGTCCTAGAGCGAATTTAATTCGTGACCACCCCAAAATATTGAAAAATCCACCCAAAACCTAAAAAAAATTGAAATTTTTATATGAAAAACTTCTTTTGCCCATATCTCCTTAAATATGCGTCCTAGAGCGAACAGGACTTTAATTCGTGACCACCCCCAAAAAATTGAAAAATCCACCCAAAACCTAAAAAATTGAAATTTTAAATGAAAAACTTCTTTTGCCCATATCTCCTTAAATATGCGTCCTAGAGCGAAAAGGACTATAATTCGTGACCACCCCAAAATATTGAAAAATCCACCCAAAACCTAAAAAAAATAGAAATTTTTATATGAAAAACTTCTTTTGCCCATATCTCCTTAAATATGCGTCATAGAGCGAAAATGACTTTAATTCGTGACCAGCCCCAAAAAATTGAAAAATCCACCCAAAACCTAAAAAATTTAAATTTTTATATGAAAAACTTCTTTTGCCCATATCTCCTAAACTAAGCGTCCTAGAGCGAAAAGGACTATAATTCGTGACCACCCCAAAAAATTGAAAAATCCACCCAAAACCTAAAAAAAATTGAAATTTTTATATGAAAAACTTATTTTGCCCATATCTCCTTAAATATGCGTCCTAGAGCGAAAAGGACTTCAATTCGTGACCACCCCCAAAAAATTGAAAAATCCACCCAAACCCTAAAAAAATTGAAATTTTTATATGAAAACCTTCTTTTGCCCACATCTCCTTAAATATGCGTCCTAGAGCGAAAAGGACTTTAATTCGTGACCACCCCCAAAAAATTGAAAAATCCCCCCAAAACCTAAAAAAATTGAAATTTTTATATGAAAACCTTCTTTTGCCGATATCTTCTTAAATATGCGTCCAAGAGCGAAAAGGACTTTAATTCGTGACCACCCTCAAACAATTGAAAAATCCACCCAAAACCTAAAAAAAATTGAAATTTTTATATGAAAAACTTCTTTTGCCCATATCTCCTTAAATATGCGTCCTAGAGCGAAAAGGACTTTAATTCGTGACCAACCCCAAAAAATTGAAAAATCCACCCAAAACCTAAAAAAATTGAAATTTTTATATGAAAAACTTCTTTTGCCCATATCTCCTAAACTAAGCGTCCTAGAGCGAAAAGGACTATAATTCGTGACCACCCCAAAAAATTGAAAAATCCACCCAAAACCTAAAAAAATTGAAACTTTTATATTGAAAACTTCTTTTGCCCATATCTCCTTAAATATGCGTCCTAGAGCGAAAAGGACTTTAATTCGTGAACACCCCCAAAAAATTTAAAAATCCACCCAAAACCTAAAAAAATTGAAATTTTAAATGAAAAACTTCTTTTGCCCATATCTCCTTAAATATGCGTCCTAGAGCGAAAAGGACTTTAATTCGTGACCACCCCCAAAAAATTGAAAAATCCACCCAAAACCTAAAAAAAATTTAAATTTTTATATGAAAACCTTCTTTTGCCCATATCTCCTTAAATATGCGTCCTAGAGCGAAAAGGACTTTAATTAGTGACCACCCCCAAAAAATTGAAAAATCCACCCAAATCCTAAAAAAATTGAATTTTTTATATGAAAACCTTCTTTTGCCCATATCTGCTAAACTAAGCGTCCTAGAGCGAAAAGGACTATAATTCGTGACCACCCCAAAAAATTGAAAAATCCACCCAAAACCTAAAAAAATTGAAGTTTTATATGAAAAACTTCTTTTGCCCATATCTCCTTAAATATGCGTCCTAGAGCGAAAAGGACTTTAATTCGTGACCACCCCCAAAAAATTGAAAAATCCACCCAAAACCTAAAAAAATTGATATTTTTATATGAAAACCTTCTTTTGCCCATATCTCCTTAAATATGCGTCCTAGAGCGAAAAGGACTTTAATTCGTGACCTCCCTCAAACAATTGAAAAATCCACCCAAAACCTAAAAAAAATTGAAATTTTTATATGAAAAACTTCTTTTGCCCATATCTCCTTAAATATGCGTCCTAGAGCGAAAAGGACCACCCCAAAAACTTGAAAAATCCACCCAAAACCTAAAAAAATTGAAATTTTTATATGAAAAACTTCTTTTGCCCATATCTCCTAAACTAAGCGTCCTAGAGCGAAAAGGACTATAATTCGTGACCACCCCAAAAAATTTAAAAATCCACCCAAAACTTAAAAAAATTGAAGTTTTTATATGAAAAACTTCTTTTGCCCATATCTCCTTAAATATGCGTCCTAGAGCGAAAAGGACTTTAATTCGTGACCACCCCAAAAAATTGAAAAATCCACCCAAAACCTAAAAAAAATTTAAATTTTTATATGAAAAACTTCTTTTGCCCATATCTCCTAAACTAAGCGTCCTAGAGCGAAAAGGACTATAATTCGTGACCACCCCAAAAAATTGAAAAATCCACCCAAAACCTAAAAAAATTGAAACTTTTATATTGAAAACTTCTTTTGCCCATATCTCCTTAAATATGCGTCCTAGAGCGAAAAGGACTTTAATTCGTGACCACCCCAAAAAAATTGAAAAATCCACCCAAAACTTAAAAAATTGAAATTTTTATATGAAAATCTTCTTTTGCCCATATCTCCTTAAATATGCGTCCTAGAGCGAAAAGGACTTTAATTCGTGACCACCCTCAAACAATTGAAAAATCCACCCAAAACCTAAAAAAAATTGAAATTTTTATATGAAAAACTTCTTTTGCCCATATCTCCTTAAATATGCGTCCTAGAGCGAAAAGGACTTTAATTCGTGACCACCCCCAAAAACTTGAAAAATCCACCCAAAACCTAAAAAAATTGAAATTTTTATATGAAAAACTTCTTTTGCCCATATCTCCTAAACTAAGCGTCCTAGAGCGAAAAGGACTATAATTCGTGACCACCCCAAAAAATTGACAAATCCACCCAAAACTTAAAAAAATTGAAGTTTTTATATGAAAAACTTCTTTTGCCCATATCTCCTTAAATATGCGTCCTAGAGCGAAAAGGACTTTAATTCGTGACCACCCCAAAAAATTGAAAAATCCACCCAAAACCTAAAAAAAATGAAATTTTTATATGAAAAACTTCTTTTGCCCATATCTCCTTAAATATGCGTCCTACAGCGAAAAGGACTTTAATTCGTGACCACCCCAAAATATTGAAAAATCCACCCAAAACCTAAAAAAAATTGAAATTTTTATATGAAAAACTTCTTTTGCCCATATCTCCTTAAATATGCGTCCTAGAGCGAAAATGACTTTAATTCGTGACCAGCCCCAAAAAATTGAAAAATCCACCCAAAACCTAAAAAAATTGAAATTTTTATATGAAAAACTTCTTTTGCCCATATCTCCTAAACTAAGCGTCCTAGAGCGAAAAGGACTATAATTCGTGACCACCCCAAAAAATTGAAAAATCCACCCAAAACCTAAAAAAAATTGAAATTTTTATATGAAAAACTTCTTTTGCCCATATCTTCTTAAATATGCGTCCTAGAGCGAAAAGGACTTTAATTCGTGACCACCCTCAAACAATTGAAAAATCCACCCAAAACCTAAAAAAAATTGAAATTTTTATATGAAAAACTTCTTTTGCCCATATCTCCTTAAATATGCGTCCTAGAGCGAAAATGACTTTAATTCGTGACCAACCCCAAAAAATTGAAAAATCCACCCAAAACCTAAAAAAATTGAAATTTTTATATGAAAAACTTCTTTTGCCCCTATCTCCTAAACTAAGCGTCCTAGAGCGAAAAGGACTATAATTCGTGACCACCCCAAAAAATTGAAAAATCCACCCAAAACCTCAAAAAATTGAAGTTTTTATATGAAAAACTTCTATTGCCCATATCTCCTTAAATATGCGTCCTAGAGCGAAAAGGACTTTAATTCGTGACCACCCCCAAAAAATTGAAAAATCCACCCAAAACCTAAAAAAATTGAAACTTTTATATTGAAAACTTCTTTTGCCCATATCTCCTTAAATATGCGTCCTAGAGCGAAAAGGACTTTAATTCGTGACCACCCCCAAAAAATTGAAAAATCCACCCAAAACCTAAAAAAATTTAAATTTTTATATGAAAAACTTCTTTTGCCCATATCTCCTTAAATAAGCGCCCTAGAGCGAAAAGGACTTAAATTCGTGACCACCCCAAAAAATTGAAAAATCCACCCAAAACCTAAAAAAAATTGAAATTTTTATATGAAAAACTTCTTTTGCCCATATCTCCTTAAATATGCGTCCTAGAGCGAAAAGGACTTTAATTCGTGACCACCCCAAAATATTGAAAAATCCACCCAAAACCTAAAAAAAATTGAAATTTTTATATGAAAAACTTATTTTGCCGATATCTTCTTAAATATGCGTCCTAGAGCGAAAAGGACTTTAATTCGTGACCACCCTCAAACAATTGAAAAATCCACCCAAAACCTAAAAAAAATTGAAATTTTTATATGAAAAACTTCTTTTGCCCATATCTCCTTAAATATGCGTCCTAGAGCGAAAAGGACTTTAATTCGTGACCACCCTCAAACAATTGAAAAATCCACCCAAAACCTAAAAAAAATTGAAATTTTTATATGAAAAACTTCTTTTGCCCATATCTCCTTAAATATGCGTCCTAGAGCGAAAAGGACTTTAATTCGTGACCACCCCCAAAAAATTGAAAAATCCTCCCAAAACCTAAAAAAATTTAAATTTTTATATGGAAAACTTCTTTTGCCCATATCTCCTAAACTAAGCGTCCTAGAGCGACAAGGACTATAATTCGTGACCACCCCAAAAAATTGAAAAATCCACCCAAAACCTAAAAAAATTGAAACTTTTATATTGAAAACTTCTTTTGCCCATATCTCCTTAAATATGCGTCCTAGAGCGAAAAGGACTTTAATTCGTGAACACCCCCAAAAAATTGAAAAATCCACCCAAAACCTAAAAAAATTGAAATTTTAAATGAAAAACTTCTTTTGCCCATATCTCCTTAAATATGCGTCCTAGAGCGAAAAGGACTTTAATTCGTGACCACCCCCAAAAAATTGAAAAATTCACCCAAAACCTAAAAAAATTTAAATTTTTATATGAAAAACTTCTTTTGCCCATATCTCCTAAACTAAGCGTCCTAGAGCGAAAAGGACTATAATTCGTGACCACCCCAAAAAATTGAAAAATCCACCCAAAACCTTAACAAAATTGAAATTTTTATATGAAAAACTTCTTTTGCCCATATCTCCTAAACTAAACGTCCTAGAGCGAAAAGGACTTTAATTCGTGACCACCCCCAAAAAATTGAAAACTCCACCCAAAACCTAAAAAAATTGAAATTTTTATATGAAAACCTTCTTTTGCCCATATCTCCTTAAATATGCGTCGTAGAGCGAAAAGGACTTTAATTCGTGACCACCCCCAAAAAATTGAAAAATCCACCCAAAACCTAAAAAAATTTAAATTTTTATATGAAAACCTTCTTTTGCCCATATCTCCTTAAATATGCGTCCTCGAGCGAAAAGGACTTTAATTAGTGACCACCCCCAAAAAATTGAAAAATCCACCCAAAACCTAAAAAAATTGAAATTTTTATATGAAAACCTTCTTTTGCCCATATCTCCTAAACTAAGCGTCCTAGAGCGAAAAGGACTATAATTCGTGACCACCCCAAAAAATTGAAAAATCCTCCCAAAACCTAAAAAAATTGAAATTTTTATATGAAAAACTTCTTTTGTCCATATCTCCTTAAATATGCGTCGTGACCACCCCCAAAAAATTGAAAAATCCACCCAAAACCTAAAAAAATTGAAATTTTTATATGAAAACCTTCTTTTGCCCATATCTCCTTAAATATGCGTCCTAGAGCGAAAAGGACTTTAATTCGTGACCACCCTCAAACAATTGAAAAATCCACCCAAAACCTAAAAAAAATTGAAATTTTTATATGAAAAACTTCTTTTGCCCATATCTCCTTAAATATGCGTCCTAGAGCGAAAAGGACTTTAATTCGTGACCACCCCCAAAAACTTGAAAAATCCACCAAAACCTAAAAAAATTGAAATTTTTATATGAAAAACTTCTTTTGCCCATATCTCCTAAACTAAGCGTCCTAGAGCGAAAAGGACTATAATTCGTGACCACCCCAAAAAATTGAAAAATCCACCCCAAAAAACCTAAAAAAATTTACATTTTTATATGAAAACCTTCTTTTGCCCATATCTCCTTAAATATGCGTCCTACAGCGAAAAGGACTTTAATTCGTGACCACCCCAAAATATTGAAAAATCCACCCAAAACCTAAAAAAAATGAAATTTTTATATGAAAAACTTCTTTTGCCCATATCTCCTTAAATATGCGTCCTAGAGCGAAAATGACTTTAATTCGTGACCAGCCCCAAAAAATTGAAAAATCCACCCAAAACCTAAAAAATTTAAATTTTTATATGAAAAACTTCTTTTGCCCATATCTCCTAAACTAAGCGTCCTAGAGCGAAAAGGACTATAATTCGTGACCACCCCAAAAAATTGAAAAATCCACCCAAAACCTAAAAAAAATTGAAATTTTTATATGAAAAACTTATTTTGCCGATATCTTCTTAAATATGCGTCCTAGAGCGAAAAGGACTTTAATTCGTGACCACCCTCAAACAATTGAAAAATCCACCCAAACCTAAAAAAAATTGAAATTTTTATATGGAAAACTTCTTTTGCCCATATCTCCTAAACTAAGCGTCCTAGAGCGAAAAGGACTATAATTCGTGACCACCCCAAAAAATTGAAAAATCCACCCAAAACCTAAAAAAATTGAAACTTTTATATTGAAAACTTCTTTTGCCCATATCTCCTTAAATATGCGTCCTAGAGCGAAAAGGACTTTAATTCGTGAACACCCCCAAAAAATTGAAAAATCCACCCAAAACCTAAAAAAATTGAAATTTTAAATGAAAAACTTCTTTTGCCTATATCTCCTTAAATATGCGTCCTAGAGCGAAAAGGACTTAAATTCGTGACCACCCCAAAAAATTGAAAAATCCACCCAAAACCTTAAAAAAATTGAAATTTTTATATGAAAAACTTCTTTTGCCCATATCTCCTAAACTAAACGTCCTAGAGCGAAAAGGACTTTAATTCGTGACCACCCCCAAAAAATTGAAAACTCCACCCAAAACCTAAAAAAATTTAAATTTTTATATGAAAACCTTCTTTTGTCCATATCTCCTTAAATATGCGTCGTAGAGCGAAAAGGACTTTAATTCGTGAACACCCCCAAAAAATTGAAAAATCCACCCAAAACCTAAAAAAATTGAAATTTTAAATGAAAAACTTCTTTTGCCCATATCTTCTTAAATATGCGTCCTAGAGCGAAAAGGACTTTAATTCGTGACCACCCCAAAAAATTGAAAAATCCACCCAAAACCTTAAAAAAATTGAAATTTTTATATGAAAAACTTCTTTTGCCCATATCTCCTAAACTAAACGTCCTAGAGCGAAAAGGACTTTAATTCGTGACCACCCCCAAAAAATTGAAAACTCCACCCAAAACCTAAAAAAATTTAAATTTTTATATGAAAACCTTCTTTTGTCCATATCTCCTTAAATATGCGTCGTAGAGCGAAAAGGACTTTAATTCGTGACCACCCCCAAAAAATTGAAAAATCCACCCAAAACCTAAAAAAAATTGAAATTTTTATATGAAAAACTTATTTTGCCAATATCTTCTTAAATATGCGTCCTAGAGCGAAAAGGACTTTAATTCGTGACCACCCCCAAAAAATTTAAAAATCCACCCAAAACCTAAAAAAATTGAAATTTTTATATGAAAACCTTCTTTTGCCCATATCTCCTTAAATATGCGTCCTAGAGCGAAAAGGACTTTAATTCGTGACCACCCTCAAACAATTGAAAAATCCACCCAAAACCTAAAAAAAATTGAAATTTTTATATGAAAAACTTCTTTTGCCCATATCTCCTTAAATATGCGTCCTAGAGCGAAAAGGACTTTAATTCGTGACCACCCCAAAATATTGAAAAATCACCCAAAACCTAAAAAAAATTGAAATTTTTATATGAAAAACTTCTTTTGCCCATATCTGCTTAAATATACGTTCTAGAGCGAAAAGGACTTTAATTCGTGACCACCCCAAAATATTGAAAAATCCACCCAAAACCTAAAAAAATTGAAATTTTTATATGAAAAACTTCTTTTGCCCATATCTCCTAAACTAAGCGTCCTAGAGCGAAAAGGACTATAATTCGCGACCACCCCAAAAAATTGAAAAATCCACCCAAAACCTAAAAAAATTGAAGTTTTTATATGAAAAACTTCTTTTGCCTATATCTCCTTAAATATACGTCCTAGAGCGAAAAGGACTTTAATTCGTGACCACCCCAAAAAATTAAAAAATCCACCCAAAACCTAAAAAAAATGAAATTTTTATATGAAAAACTTCTTTTGCCCATATCTCCTTAAATATGCGTCCTACAGCGAAAAGGACTTTAATTCGTGACCACCCCCAAAAAATTGAAAAATCCACCCAAAACCTAAAAAAATTGAAATTTTTATATGAAAAACTTCTTTTGCCCATATCTCCTTAAATATGCGTCCTAGAGCGAAAAGGACTTTAATTCGTGACCACCCCAAAAAATTGAAAAATCCACCCAAAACCTAAAAAAATTGAAATTTTTATATGAAAAACTTCTTTTGCCCATATCTCCTTAAATATGCGTCCTAGAGCGAAAAGGACTTTAATTCGTGTCCACCCCCAAAAAATTGAAAAATCCACCCAAAACCTAAAAAAATTTAAATTTTTATATGAAAAACTTCTTTTGCCCATATCTCCTAAACTAAGCGTCCTAGAGCGAAAAGGACTATAATTCGTGACCACCCCAAAAAATTGAAAAATCCACCCAAAACCTAAAAAAATTGAAGTTTTTATATGAAAAACTTCTTTTGCCGATATCTTCTTAAATATGCGTCCTAGAGCGAAAAGGACTTTAATTCGTGACCACCCTCAAACAATTGAAAAATCCACCCAAACCTAAAAAAAATTGAAATTTTTATATGGAAAACTTCTTTTGCCCATATCTCCTAAACTAAGCGTCCTAGAGCGAAAAGGACTATAATTCGTGACCACCCCAAAAAATTGAAAAATCCACCCAAAACCTAAAAAAATTGAAACTTTTATATTGAAAACTTCTTTTGCCCATATCTCCTTAAATATGCGTCCTAGAGCGAAAAGGACTTTAATTCGTGAACACCCCCAAAAAATTGAAAAATCCACCCAAAACCTAAAAAAATTGAAATTTTAAATGAAAAACTTCTTTTGCCCATATCTCCTTAAATATGCGTCCTAGAGCGAAAAGGACTTTAATTCGTGACCACCCCAAAAAATTGAAAAATCCACCCAAAACCTTAAAAAAATTGAAATTTTTATATGAAAAACTTCTTTTGCCCATATCTCCTAAACTAAACGTCCTAGAGCGAAAAGGACTTTAATTTGTGACCACCCCCAAAAAATTGAAAACTCCACCCAAAACCTAAAAAAATTTAAATTTTTATATGAAAACCTTCTTTTGTCCATATCTCCTTAAATATGCGTCGTAGAGCGAAAAGGACTTTAATTCGTGAACACCCCCAAAAAATTGAAAAATCCACCCAAAACCTAAAAAAATTGAAATTTTAAATGAAAAACTTCTTTTGCCCATATCTTCTTAAATATGCGTCCTAGAGCGAAAAGGACTTTAATTCGTGACCACCCCAAAATATTGAAAAATCCACCCAAAACCTAAAAAAAATTGAAATTTTTATATGAAAAACTTCTTTTGCCCATATCTCCTTAAATATGCGTCCTAGAGCGAAAATGACTTTAATTCGTGACCAGCCCCAAAAAATTGAAAAATCCACCCAAAACCTAAAAAAAATGAAATTTTTATATGAAAAACTTCTTTTGCCCATATCTCCTAAACTAAGCGTCCTAGAGCGAAAAGGACTATAATTCGTGACCACCCCAAAAAATTGAAAAATCCACCCAAAACCTAAAAAAAATTGAAATTTTTATATGAAAAACTTCTTTTGCCCATATCTTCTTAAATATGCGTCCTAGAGCGAAAAGGACTTTAATTCGTGACCACCCTCAAACAATTGAAAAATCCACCCAAAACCTAAAAAAAATTGAAATTTTTATATGAAAAACTTCTTTTGCCCATATCTCCTTAAATATGCGTCCTAGAGCGAAAATGACTTTAATTCATGACCAACCCCAAAAAATTGAAAAATCCACCCAAAACCTAAAAAAATTGAAATTTTTATATGAAAAACTTCTTTTGCTCATATCTCCTAAACTAAGCGTCCTAGAGCGAAAAGGACTATAATTCGTGACCACCCCAAAAAATTGAAAAATCCACCCAAAACCTCAAAAAATTGAAGTTTTTATATGAAAAACTTCTTTTGCCCATATCTCCTTAAATATGCGTCCTAGAGCGAAAAGGACTTTAATTCAAGACCACCCCCAAAAAATTGAAAAATCCACCCAAAACCTAAAAAAATTGAAACTTTTATATTGAAAACTTCTTTTGCCCATATCTCCTTAAATATGCGTCCTAGAGCGAAAAGGACTTTAATTCGTGACCACCCCCAAAAAATTGAAAAATCCACCCAAAACCTAAAAAATTGAAATTTTAAATGAAAAACTTCTTTTGCCCATATCTCCTTAAATATGCGTCCTAGAGCGAAAAGGACTTTAATTCGTGACCACCCCCAAAAAATTGAAAAATCCACCCAAAACCTAAAAAAATTTAAATTTTTATATGAAAAACTTCTTTTGCCCATATCTCCTTAAATATGCGTCCTAGAGCGAAAAGGACTTAAATTCGTGACCACCCCAAAAAATTGAAAAATCCACCCAAAACCTAAAAAAAATTGAAATTTTTATATGAAAAACTTCTTTTGCCCATATCTCCTTAAATATGCGTCCTACAGCGAAAAGGACTTTAATTCGTGACCACCCCAAAATATTGAAAAATCCACCCAAAACCTAAAAAAAATTGAAATTTTTATATGAAAAACTTATTTTGCCGATATCTTCTTAAATATGCGTCCTAGAGCGAAAAGGACTTTAATTCGTGACCACCCTCAAACAATTGAAAAATCCACCCAAAACCTAAAAAAAATTGAAATTTTTATATGAAAAACTTCTTTTGCCCATATCTCCTTAAATATGCGTCCTAGAGCGAAAAGGTCTTTAATTCGTGACCACCCTCAAACAATTGAAAAATCCACCCAAAACCTAAAAAAAATTGAAATTTTTATATGAAAAACTTCTTTTGCCCATATCTCCTTAAATATGCGTCCTAGAGCGAAAAGGACTTTAATTCGTGACCACCCCCAAAAAATTGAAAAATCCTCCCAAAACCTAAAAAAATTTAAATTTTTATATGGAAAACTTCTTTTGCCCATATCTCCTAAACTAAGCGTCCTAGAGCGACAAGGACTATAATTCGTGACCACCCCAAAAAATTGAAAAATCCACCCAAAACCTAAAAAAATTGAAACTTTTATATTGAAAACTTCTTTTGCCCATATCTCCTTAAATATGCGTCCTAGAGCGAAAAGGACTTTAATTCGTGAACACCTTCAAAAAATTGAAAAATCCACCCAAAACCTAAAAAAATTGAAATTTTAAATGAAAAACTTCTTTTGCCCATATCTCCTTAAATATGCGTCCTAGAGCGAAAAGGACTTTAATTCGTGACCACCCCCAAAAAATTGAAAAATTCACCCAAAACCTAAAAAAATTTAAATTTTTATATGAAAAACTTCTTTTGCCCATATCTCCTAAACTAAGCGTCCTAGAGCGAAAAGGACTATAATTCGTGACCACCCCAAAAAATTGAAAAATCCACCCAAAACCTTAACAAAATTGAAATTTTTATATGAAAAACTTCTTTTGCCCATATCTCCTAAACTAAACGTCCTAGAGCGAAAAGGACTTTAATTCGTGACCACCCCCAAAAAATTGAAAACTCCACCCAAAACCTAAAAAAATTGAAATTTTTATATGAAAACCTTCTTTTGCCCATATCTCCTTAAATATGCGTCGTAGAGCGAAAAGGACTTTAATTCGTGACCACCCCCAAAAAATTGAAAAATCCACCCAAAACCTAAAAAAATTTAAATTTTTATATGAAAACCTTCTTTTGCCCATATCTCCTTAAATATGCGTCCTCGAGCGAAAAGGACTTTAATTAGTGACCACCCCCAAAAAATTGAAAAATCCACCCAAAACCTAAAAAAATTGAAATTTTTATATGAAAACCTTCTTTTGCCCATATCTCCTAAACTAAGCGTCCTAGAGCGAAAAGGACTATAATTCGTGACCACCCCAAAAAATTGAAAAATCCTCCCAAAACCTAAAAAAATTGAAATTTTTATATGAAAAACTTCTTTTGTCCATATCTCCTTAAATATGCGTCCTAGAGCAAAAAGGACTTTAATTCGTGACCACCCCCAAAAAATTTAAAAATCCACCCAAAACCTAAAAAAATTGAAATTTTTATATGAAAACCTTCTTTTGCCCATATCTCCTTAAATATGCGTCCTAGAGCGAAAAGGACTTTAATTCGTGACCACCCTCAAACAATTGAAAAATCCACCCAAAACCTAAAAAAAATTGAAATTTTTATATGAAAAACTTCTTTTGCCCATATCTCCTTAAATATGCGTCCTAGAGCGAAAAGGACTTTAATTCGTGACCACCCCCAAAAACTTGAAAAATCCACCCAAAACCTAAAAAAATTGAAATTTTTATATGAAAAACTTCTTTTGCCCATATCTCCTAAACTAAGCGTCCTAGAGCGAAAAGGACTATAATTCGTGACCACCCCAAAAAATTGAAAAATCCACCCCAAAAAACCTAAAAAAATTGACATTTTTATATGAAAACCTTCTTTTGCCCATATCTCCTTAAATATGCGTCCTACAGCGAAAAGGACTTTAATTCGTGACCACCCCAAAATATTGAAAAATCCACCCAAAACCTAAAAAAAAATGAAATTTTTATATGAAAAACTTCTTTTGCCCATATCTCCTTAAATATGCGTCCTAGAGCGAAAATGACTTTAATTCGTGACCAGCCCCAAAAAATTGAAAAATCCACCCAAAACCTAAAAAATTTAAATTTTTATATGAAAAACTTCTTTTGCCCATATCTCCTAAACTAAGCGTCCTAGAGCGAAAAGGACTATAATTCGTGACCACCCCAAAAAATTGAAAAATCCACCCAAAACCTAAAAAAAATTGAAATTTTTATATGAAAAACTTATTTTGCCGATATCTTCTTAAATATGCGTCCTAGAGCGAAAAGGACTTTAATTCGTGACCACCCCAAAAAATTGAAAAATCCACCCAAAACCTAAAAAAATTGAAACTTTTATATTGAAAACTTCTTTTGCCCATATCTCCTTAAATATGCGTCCTAGAGCGAAAAGGACTTTAATTCGTGAACACCCCCAAAAAATTGAAAAATCCACCCAAAACCTAAAAAAATTGAAATTTTAAATGAAAAACTTCTTTTGCCCATATCTCCTTAAATATGCGTCCTAGAGCGAAAAGGACTTAAATTCGTGACCACCCCAAAAAATTGAAAAATCCACCCAAAACCTTAAAAAAATTGAAATTTTTATATGAAAAACTTCTTTTGCCCATATCTCCTAAACTAAACGTCCTAGAGCGAAAAGGACTTTAATTCGTGACCACCCCCAAAAAATTGAAAACTCCACCCAAAACCTAAAAAAATTTAAATTTTTATATGAAAACCTTCTTTTGCCCATATCTCCTTAAATATGCGTCGTAGAGCGAAAAAGACTTTAATTCGTGAACACCCCCAAAAAATTTAAAAATCCACCCAAAACCTAAAAAAATTGAAATTTTAAATGAAAAACTTCTTTTGCCCATATCTTCTTAAATATGCGTCCTAGAGCGAAAAGGACTTTAATTCGTGACCACCCCAAAAAATTGAAAAATCCACCCAAAACCTTAAAAAA
Source organism: Haematobia irritans (assembly GCF_050003625.1). Taxonomy (NCBI): domain Eukaryota; kingdom Metazoa; phylum Arthropoda; class Insecta; order Diptera; family Muscidae; genus Haematobia; species Haematobia irritans. The sequence goes on along the minus strand of NC_134399.1, from coordinate 100,207,292 downwards.
ATTGAAATTTTTATATGAAAAACTTCTTTTGCCCATATCTCCTAAACTAAACGTCCTAGAGCGAAAAGGACTTTAATTCGTGACCACCCCCAAAAAATTGAAAACTCCACCCAAAACCTAAAAAAATTTAAATTTTTATATGATAACCTTCTTTTGTCCATATCTCCTTAAATATGCGTCGTAGAGCGAAAAGGACTTTAATTCGTGACCACCCCCAAAAAATTGAAAAATCCACCCAAAACCTAAAAAAAATTGAAATTTTTATATGAAAAACTTATTTTGCCGATATCTTCTTAAATATGCGTCCTAGAGCGAAAAGGACTTTAATTCGTGACCACCCCCAAAAAATTTAAAAATCCACCCAAAACCTAAAAAAATTGAAATTTTTATATGAAAACCTTCTTTTGCCCATATCTCCTTAAATATGCGTCCTAGAGCGAAAAGGACTTTAATTCGTGACCACCCTCAAACAATTGAAAAATCCACCCAAAACCTAAAAAAATTGAAATTTTTATATGAAAAACTTCTTTTGCCCATATCTCCTTAAATATGCGTCCTAGAGCGAAAAGGACTTTAATTCGTGACCACCCCAAAATATTGAAAAATCACCCAAAACCTAAAAAAAATTGAAATTTTTATATGAAAAACTTCTTTTGCCCATATCTGCTTAAATATACGTCCTAGAGCGAAAAGGACTTTAATTCGTGACCACCCCAAAAAATTGAAAAATCCACCCAAAACCTAAAAAAATTGAAATTTTTATATGAAAAACTTCTTTTGCCCATATCTCCTAAACTAAGCGTCCTAGAGCGAAAAGGACTATAATTCGTGACCACCCCAAAAAATTGAAAAATCCACCCAAAACCTAAAAAATTGAAGTTTTTATATGAAAAACTTCTTTTGCCTATATCTCCTTAAATATACGTCCTAGAGCGAAAAGGACTTTAATTCGTGACCACCCCAAAAAAATTAAAAAATCCACCCAAAACCTAAAAAAATTGAAATTTTTATATGAAAAACTTCTTTTGCCCATATCTCCTTAAATATGCGTCCTACAGCGAAAAGGACTTTAATTCGTGACCACCCCAAAAAATTGAAAAATCCACCCAAAACCTAAAAAAATTGAAATTTTTATATGAAAAACTTCTTTTGCCCATATCTCCTTAAATATGCGTCCTAGAGCGAAAAGGACTTTAATTCGTGACCACCCCAAAAAATTGAAAAATCCACCCAAAACCTAAAAAAATTGAAATTTTTATATGAAAAACTTCTTTTGCCCATATCTCCTTAAATATGCGTCCTAGAGCGAAAAGGACTTTAATTCGTGTCCACCCCCAAAAAATTGAAAAATCCACCCAAAACCTAAAAAAATTTAAATTTTTATATGAAAAACTTCTTTTGCCCATATCTCCTAAACTAAGCGTCCTAGAGCGAAAAGGACTATAATTCGTGACCACCCCAAAAAATTGTAAAATCCGCCCAAAACCTAAAAAAATTGAAGTTTTTATATGAAAAACTTCTTTTGCCGATATCTTCTTAAATATGCGTCCTAGAGCGAAAAGGACTTTAATTCGTGACCACCCTCAAACAATTGAAAAATCCACCCAAACCTAAAAAAAATTGAAATTTTTATATGGAAAACTTCTTTTGCCCATATCTCCTAAACTAAGCGTCCTAGAGCGAAAAGGACTATAATTCGTGACCACCCCAAAAAATTGAAAAATCCACCCAAAACCTAAAAAAATTGAAACTTTTATATTGAAAACTTCTTTTGCCCATATCTCCTTAAATATGCGTCCTAGAGCGAAAAGGACTTTAATTCGTGAACACCCCCAAAAAATTGAAAAATCCACCCAAAACCTAAAAAAATTGAAATTTTAAATGAAAAACTTCTTTTGCCCATATCTCCTTAAATATGCGTCCTAGAGCGAAAAGGACTTAAATTCGTGACCACCCCAAAAAATTGAAAAATCCACCCAAAACCTTAAAAAAATTGAAATTTTTATATGAAAAACTTCTTTTGCCCATATCTCCTAAACTAAACGTCCTAGAGCGAAAAGGACTTTAATTTGTGACCACCCCCAAAAAATTGAAAACTCCACACAAAACCTAAAAAAATTTAAATTTTTATATGAAAACCTTCTTTTGTCCATATCTCCTTAAATATGCGTCGTAGAGCGAAAAGGACTTTAATTCGTGAACACCCCCAAAAAATTGAAAAATCCACCCAAAACCTAAAAAAATTGAAATTTTAAATGAAAAACTTCTTTTGCCCATATCTTCTTAAATATGCGTCCTAGAGCGAAAAGGACTTTAATTCGTGACCACCCCAAAAAATTGAAAAATCCACCCAAAACCTTAAAAAAATTGAAATTTTTATATGAAAAACTTCTTTTGCCCATATCTCCTAAACTAAACGTCCTAGAGCGAAAAGGACTTTAATTCGTGACCACCCCCAAAAAATTGAAAACTCCACCCAAAACCTAAAAAAATTTAAATTTTTATATGAAAACCTTCTTTTGTCCATATCTCCTTAAATATGCGTCGTAGAGCGAAAAGGACTTTAATTCGTGACCACCCCCAAAAAATTGAAAAATCCACCCAAAACCTAAAAAAAATTGAAATTTTTATATGAAAAACTTATTTTGCCGATATCTTCTTAAATATGCGTCCTAGAGCGAAAAGGACTTTAATTCGTGACCACCCCCAAAAAATTTAAAAATCCACCCAAAACCTAAAAAAATTGAAATTTTTATATGAAAACCTTCTTTTGCCCATATCTCCTTAAATATGCGTCCTAGAGCGAAAAGGACTTTAATTCGTGACCACCCTCAAACAATTGAAAAATCCACCCAAAACCTAAAAAAAATTGAAATTTTTATATGAAAAACTTCTTTTGCCCATATCTCCTTAAATATGCGTCCTAGAGCGAAAAGGACTTTAATTCGTGACCACCCCAAAATATTAAAAAATCACCCAAAACCTACAAAAATTGAAATTTTTATATGAAAAACTTCTTTTGCCCATATCTGCTTAAATATACGTCCTAGAGCGAAAAGGACTTTAATTCGTGACCACCCCAAAAAATTGAAAAATCCACCCAAAACCTAAAAAAATTGAAATTTTTATATGAAAAACTTCTTTTGCCCATATCTCCTAAACTAAGCGTCCTAGAGCGAAAAGGACTATAATTCGTGACCACCCCAAAAAATTGAAAAATCCACCCAAAACCTAAAAAAATTGAAGTTTTTATATGAAAAACTTCTTTTGCCTATATCTCCTTAAATATACGTCCTAGAGCGAAAAGGACTTTAATTCGTGACCACCCCAAAAAATTTAAAAATCCACCCAAAACCTAAAAAAATTGAAATTTTTATATGAAAAACTTCTTTTGCCCATATCTCCTTAAATATGCGTCCTACAGCGAAAAGGACTTTAATTCGTGACCACCCCCAAAAAATTGAAAAATCCACCCAAAACCTAAAAAAATTGAAATTTTTATATGAAAAACTTCTTTTGCCCATATCTCCTTAAATATGCGTCCTAGAGCGAAAAGGACTTTAATTCGTGACCACCCCAAAAAATTGAAAAATCCACCCAAAACCTAAAAAAATTGAAATTTTTATATGAAAAACTTCTTTTGCCCATATCTCCTTAAATATGCGTCCTAGAGCGAAAAGGACTTTAATTCGTGTCCACCCCCAAAAAATTGAAAAATCCACCCAAAACCTAAAAAAATTTAAATTTTTATATGAAAAACTTCTTTTGCCCATATCTCCTAAACTAAGCGTCCTAGAGCGAAAAGGACTATAATTCGTGACCACCCCAAAAAATTGAAAAATCCACCCAAAACCTAAAAAAATTGAAGTTTTTATATGAAAAACTTCTTTTGCCCATATTCCTTAAATATGCGTCCTAGAGCGAAAAGGACTTTAATTCGTGACCACCCCAAAATATTGAAAAATCCACCCAAAACCTAAAAAATTGAAATTTTTATATGAAAAACTTCTTTTGCCCATATCTCCTTAAATATGCGTCCTAGAGCGAATTTAATTCGTGACCACCCCAAAATATAGAAAAATCCACCCAAAACCTAAAAAAAATTGAAATTTTTATATGAAAAACTTCTTTTGCCCATATCTCCTTAAATATGCGTCCTAGAGCGAACAGGACTTTAATTCGTGACCACCCCCAAAAAATTGAAAAATCCACCCAAAACCTAAAAAAATTGAAATTTTAAATGAAAAACTTCTTTTGCCCATATCTCCTTAAATATGCGTCCTAGAGCGAAAAGGACTATAATTCGTGACCACCCCAAAATATTGAAAAATCCACCCAAAACCTAAAAAAAATAGAAATTTTTATATGAAAAACTTCTTTTGCCCATATCTCCTTAAATATGCGTCATAGAGCGAAAATGACTTTAATTCGTGACCAGCCCCAAAAAATTGAAAAATCCACCCAAAACCTAAAAAATTTAAATTTTTATATGAAAAACTTCTTTTGCCCATATCTCCTAAACTAAGCGTCCTAGAGCGAAAAGGACTATAATTCGTGACCACCCCAAAAAATTGAAAAATCCACCCAAAACCTAAAAAAAATTGAAATTTTTATATGAAAAACTTATTTTGCCCATATCTCCTTAAATATGCGTCCTAGAGCGAAAAGGACTTCAATTCGTGACCACCCCCAAAAAATTGAAAAATCCACCCAAACCCTAAAAAAATTGAAATTTTTATATGAAAACCTTCTTTTGCCCATATCTCCTTAAATATGCGTCCTAGAGCGAAAAGGACTTTAATTCGTGACCACCCCCAAAAAATTGAAAAATCCACCCAAAACCTAAAAAAATTGAAATTTTTATATGAAAACCTTCGTTTGCCGATATCTTCTTAAATATGCGTCCAAGAGCGAAAAGGACTTTAATTCGTGACCACCCTCAAACAATTGAAAAATCCACCCAAACCTAAAAAATATTGAAATTTTTATATGAAAAACTTCTTTTGCCCATATCTCCTTAAATATGCGTCCTAGAGCGAAAAGGACTTTAATTCGTGACCAACCCCAAAAAATTGAAAAATCCACCCAAAACCTAAAAAAATTGAAATTTTTATATGAAAAACTTCTTTTGCCCATATCTCCTAAACTAAGCGTCCTAGAGCGAAAAGGACTATAATTCGTGACCACCCCAAAAAATTGAAAAATCCACCCAAAACCTAAAAAAATTGAAACTTTTATATTGAAAACTTCTTTTGCCCATATCTCCTTAAATATGCGTCCTAGAGCGAAAAGGACTTTAATTCGTGAACACCCCCAAAAAATTGAAAAATCCACCCAAAACCTAAAAAAATTGAAATTTTAAATGAAAAACTTCTTTTGCCCATATCTCCTTAAATATGCGTCCTAGAGCGAAAAGGACTTTAATTCGTGACCACCCCCAAAAAATTGAAAAATCCACCCAAAACCTAAAAAAAATTTAAATTTTTATATGAAAACCTTCTTTTGCCCATATCTCCTTAAATATGCGTCCTAGAGCGAAAAGGACTTTAATTAGTGACCACCCCCAAAAAATTGAAAAATCCACCCAAAACCTAAAAAAATTGAATTTTTTATATGAAAACCTTCTTTTGCCCATATCTCCTAAACTAAGCGTCCTAGAGCGAAAAGGACTATAATTCGTGACCACCCCAAAAAATTGAAAAATCCACCCAAAACCTAAAAAAATTTAAGTTTTATATGAAAAACTTCTTTTGCCCATATCTCCTTAAATATGCGTCCTAGAGCGAAAAGGACTCTAATTCGTGACCACCCCCAAAAAATTGAAAAATCCACCCAAAACCTAAAAAAATTGATATTTTTATATGAAAACCTTCTTTTGCCCATATCTCCTTAAATATGCGTCCTAGAGCGAAAAGGACTTTAATTCGTGACCACCCTCAAACAATTGAAAAATCCACCCAAAACCTAAAAAAAATTGAAATTTTTATATGAAAAACTTCTTTTGCCCATATCTCCTTAAATATGCGTCCTAGAGCGAAAAGGACCACCCCACAAACTTGAAAAATCCACCCAAAACCTAAAAAAATTGAAATTTTTATATGAAAAACTTCTTTTGCCCATATCTCCTAAACTAAGCGTCCTAGAGCGAAAAGGACTATAATTCGTGACTACCCCAAAAAATTTAAAAATCCACCCAAAACTTAAAAAATTGAAGTTTTTATATGAAAAACTTCTTTTGCCCATATCTCCTTAAATATGCGTCCTAGAGCGAAAAGGACTTTAATTCGTGACCACCCCAAAAAATTGAAAAATCCACCCAAAACCTAAAAAAATTGAAATTTTTATATGAAAAACTTATTTTGCCGATATCTTCTTAAATATGCGTCCTAGAGCGAAAAGGACTTTAATTCGTGACCACCCTCAAACAATTGAAAAATCCACCCAAACCTAAAAAAAATTGAAATTTTTATATGGAAAACTTCTTTTGCCCATATCTCCTAAACTAAGCGTCCTAGAGCGAAAAGGACTATAATTCGTGACCACCCCAAAAAATTGAAAAATCCACCCAAAACCTAAAAAAAATTGAAATTTTTATATGAAAAACTTATTTTGCCGATATCTTCTTAAATATGCGTCCTAGAGCGAAAAGGACTTTAATTCGTGACCACCCTCAAACAATTGAAAAATCCACCCAAACCTAAAAAAAATTGAAATTTTTATATGGAAAACTTCTTTTGCCCATATCTCCTAAACTAAGCGTCCTAGAGCGAAAAGGACTTTAATTCGTGACCACCCCAAAAAATTGAAAAATCCACCCAAAACCTAAAAAAATTGAAACTTTTATATTGAAAACTTCTTTTGCCCATATCTCCTTAAATATGCGTCCTAGAGCGAAAAGGACTTTAATTCGTGAACACCCCCAAAAAATTGAAAAATCCACCCAAAACCTAAAAAAATTGAAATTTTAAATGAAAAACTTCTTTTGCCCATATCTCCTTAAATATGCGTCCTAGAGCGAAAAGGACTTAAATTCGTGACCACCCCAAAAAATTGAAAAATCCACCCAAAACCTTAAAAAAATTGAAATTTTTATATGAAAAACTTCTTTTGCCCATATCTCCTAAACTAAACGTCCTAGAGCGAAAAGGACTTTAATTCGTGACCACCCCCAAAAAATTGAAAACTCCACCCAAAACCTAAAAAAATTTAAATTTTTATATGAAAACCTTCTTTTGTCCATATCTCCTTAAATATGCGTCGTAGAGCGAAAAGGACTTTAATTCGTGAACACCCCCAAAAAATTGAAAAATCCACCCAAAACCTAAAAAAATTGAAATTTTAAATGAAAAACTTCTTTTGCCCATATCTTCTTAAATATGCGTCCTAGAGCGAAAAGGACTTTAATTCGTGACCACCCCAAAAAATTGAAAAATCCACCCAAAACCTTAAAAAAATTGAAATTTTTATATGAAAAACTTCTTTTGCCCATATCTCCTAAACTAAACGTCCTAGAGCGAAAAGGACTTTAATTCGTGACCACCCCCAAAAAATTGAAAACTCCACCCAAAACCTAAAAAAATTTAAATTTTTATATGAAAACCTTCTTTTGTCCATATCTCCTTAAATATGCGTCGTAGAGCGAAAAGGACTTTAATTCGTCACCACCCCCAAAAAATTGAAAAATCCACCCAAAACCTAAAAAAAATTGAAATTTTTATATGAAAAACTTATTTTGCCGATATCTTCTTAAATATGCGTCCTAGAGCGAAAAGGACTTTAATTCGTGACCACCCCCAAAAAATTTAAAAATCCACCCAAAACCTAAAAAAATTGAAATTTTTATATGAAAACCTTCTTTTGCCCATATCTCCTTAAATATGCGTCCTAGAGCGAAAAGGACTTTAATTCGTGACCACCCTCAAACAATTGAAAAATCCACCCAAAACCAAAAAAAAATTGAAATTTTTATATGAAAAACTTCTTTTGCCCATATCTCCTTAAATATGCGTCCTAGAGCGAAAAGGACTTTAATTCGTGACCACCCCAAAATATTGAAAAATCACCCAAAACCTAAAAAAAATTGAAATTTTTATATGAAAAACTTCTTTTGCCCATATCTGCTTAAATATACGTCCTAGAGCGAAAAGGACTTTAATTCGTGACCACCCCAAAAAATTGAAAAATCCACCCAAAACCTAAAAAAAATTGAAATTTTTATATGAAAAACTTCTTTTGCCCATATCTCCTAAACTAAGCGTCCTAGAGCGAAAAGGACTATAGTTCGTGACCACCCCAAAAAATTGAAAAATCCACCCAAAACCTAAAAAAATTGAAGTTTTTATATGAAAAACTTCTTTTGCCTATATCTCCTTAAATATACGTCCTAGAGCGAAAAGGACTTTAATTCGTGACCACCCCAAAAAATTAAAAAATCCACCCAAAACCTAAAGAAATTGAAATTTTTATATGAAAAACTTCTTTTGCCCATATCTCCTTAAATATGCGTCCTACAGCGAAAAGGACTTTAATTCGTGACCACCCCCAAAAAATTGAAAAATCCACCCAAAACCTAAAAAAATTGAAATTTTTATATGAAAAACTTCTTTTGCCCATATCTCCTTAAATATGCGTCCTAGAGCGAAAAGGACTTTAATTCGTGACCACCCCAAAAAATTGAAAAATCCACCCAAAACCTAAAAAAATTGAAATTTTTATATGAAAAACTTCTTTTGCCCATATCTCCTTAAATATGCGTCCTAGAGCGAAAAGGACTTTAATTCATGTCCACCCCCAAAAAATTGAAAAATCCACCCAAAACCTAAAAAAATTTAAATTTTTATATGAAAAACTTCTTTTGCCCATATCTCCTAAACTAAGCGTCCTAGAGCGAAAAGGACTATAATTCGTGACCACCCCAAAAAATTGAAAAATCCACCCAAAACCTAAAAAAATTGAAGTTTTTATATGAAAAACTTCTTTTGCCCATATCTCCTTAAATATGCGTCCTAGAGCGAAAAGGACTTTAATTCGTGTCCACCCCCAAAAAATTGAAAAATCCACCCAAAACCTAAAAAAATTTAAATTTTTATATGAAAAACTTCTTTTGCCCATATCTCCTAAACTAAGCGTCCTACAGCGAAAAGGACTATAATTCGTGACCACCCCAAAAAATTGAAAAATCCACCCAAACCCTAAAAAAATTGAAATTTTTATATGAAAACCTTCTTTTGCCCATATTTCCTTAAATATGCGTCCTAGAGCGAAAAGGACTTTAATTCGTGACCACCCCCAAAAAATTGAAAAATCCACCCAAAACCTAAAAAAATTGAAATTTTTATATGAAAACCTTCGTTTGCCGATATCTTCTTAAATATGCGTCCAAGAGCGAAAAGGACTTTAATTCGTGACCACCCTCAAACAATTGAAAAATCCACCCAAACCTAAAAAAAATTGAAATTTTTATATGAAAAACTTCTTTTGCCCATATCTCCTTAAATATGCGTCCTAGAGCGAAAAGGACTTTAATTCGTGACCAACCCCAAAAAATTGAAAAATCCACCCAAAACCTAAAAAAATTGAAATTTTTATATGAAAAACTTCTTTTGCCCATATCTCCTAAACTAAGCGTCCTAGAGCGAAAAGGACTATAATTCGTGACCACCCCAAAAAATTGAAAAATCCACCCAAAACCTAAAAAAATTGAAACTTTTATATTGAAAACTTCTTTTGCCCATATCTCCTTAAATATGCGTCCTAGAGCGAAAAGGACTTTAATTCGTGAACACCCCCAAAAAATTGAAAAATCCACCCAAAACCTAAAAAAATTGAAATTTTAAATGAAAAACTCCTTTTGCCCATATCTCCTTAAATATGCGTCCTAGAGCGAAAAGGACTTTAATTCGTGACCACCCCCAAAAAATTGAAAAATCCACCCAAAACCTAAAAAAAATTTAAATTTTTATATGAAAACCTTCTTTTGCCCATATCTCCTTAAATATGCGTCCTAGAGCGAAAAGGACTTTAATTAGTGACCACCCCCAAAAAATTGAAAAATCCACCCAAAACCTAAAAAAATTGAATTTTTTATATGAAAACCTTCTTTTGCCCATATCTCCTAAACTAAGCGTCCTAGAGCGAAAAGGACTATAATTCGTGACCACCCCAAAAAATTGAAAAATCCACCCAAAACCTAAAAAAATTGAAGTTTTATATGAAAAACTTCTTTTGCCCATATCTCCTTAAATATGCGTCCTAGAGCGAAAAGGACTTTAATTCGTGACCAACCCCAAAAAATTGAAAAATCCACCCAAAACCTAAAAAAATTGATATTTTATATGAAAACCTTCTTTTGCCCATATCTCCTTAAATATGCGTCCTAGAGCGAAAAGGACTTTAATTCGTGACCACCCTCAAACAATTGAAAAATCCACCCAAAACCTAAAAAAAATTGAAATTTTTATATGAAAAACTTCTTTTGCCCATATCTCCTAAACTAAGCGTCCTAGAGCGAAAAGGACTATAATTCGTGACCACCCCAAAAAATTTAAAAATCCACCCAAAACTTAAAAAAATTGAAGTTTTTATATGAAAAACTTCTTTTGCCCATATCTCCTTAAATATGCGTCCTAGAGCGAAAAGGACTTTAATTCGTGACCACCCCAAAGAATTGAAAAATCCACCCAAAACCTAAAAAAAATTGAAATTTTTATATGAAAAACTTATTTTGCCGATATCTTCTTAAATATGCGTCCTAGAGCGAAAAGGACTTTAATTCGTGACCACCCTCAAACAATTGAAAAATCCACCCAAACCTAAAAAAAATTGAAATTTTTATATGGAAAACTTCTTTTGCCCATATCTCCTAAACTAAGCGTCCTAGAGCGAAAAGGACTATAATTCGTGACCACCCCAAAAAATTGAAAAATCCACCCAAAACCTAAAAAAAATTGAAATTTTTATATGAAAAACTTATTTTGCCGATATCTTCTTAAATATGCGTCCTAGAGCGAAAAGGACTTTAATTCGTGACCACCCTCAAACAATTGAAAAATCCACCCAAACCTAAAAAAAATTGAAATTTTTATATGGAAAACTTCTTTTGCCCATATCTCCTAAACTAAGCGTCCTAGAGCGAAAAGGACTATAATTCGTGACCACCCCAAAAAATTGGAAAATCCACCCAAAACCTAAAAAAATTGAAACTTTTATATTGAAAACTTCTTTTGCCCATATCTCCTTAAATATGCGTCCTAGAGCGAAAAGGACTTTAATTCGTGAACACCCCCAAAAAATTGAAAAATCCACCCAAAACCTAAAAAAATTGAAATTTTAAATGAAAAACTTCTTTTGCCCATATCTCCTTAAATATGCGTCCTAGAGCGAAAAGGACTTAAATTCGTGACCACCCCAAAAAATTGAAAAATCCACCCAAAACCTTAAAAAAATTGAAATTTTTATATGAAAAACTTCTTTTGCCCATATCTCCTAAACTAAACGTCCTAGAGCGAAAAGGACTTTAATTCGTGACCACCCCCAAAAAATTGAAAACTCCACCCAAAACCTAAAAAAATTTAAATTTTTATATGAAAACCTTCTTTTGTCCATATCTCCTTAAATATGCGTCGTAGAGCGAAAAGGACTTTAATTCGTGAACACCCCCAAAAAATTGAAAAATCCATCCAAAACCTAAAAAAATTGAAATTTTAAATGAAAAACTTCTTTTGCCCATATCTTCTTAAATATGCGTCCTAGAGCGAAAAGGACTTTAATTCGTGACCACCCCAAAAAATTTAAAAATCCACCCAAAACCTTAAAAAAATTGAAATTTTTATATGAAAAACTTCTTTTGCCCATATCTCCTAAACTAAACGTCCTAGAGCGAAAAGGACTTTAATTCGTGACCACCCCCAAAAAATTGAAAACTCCACCCAAAACCTAAAAAAATTGAAATTTTTATATGAAAAACTTCTTTTGCCCATATCTCCTTAAATATGCGTCCTAGAGCGAAAAGGACTTTAATTCGTGACCACCCCAAAATATTGAAAAATCACCCAAAACCTAAAAAAAATTGAAATTTTTATATGAAAAACTTCTTTTGCCCATATCTGCTTAAATATACGTCCTAGAGCGAAAAGGACTTTAATTCGTGACCACCCCAAAAAATTGAAAAATCCACCCAAAACCTAAAAAAATTGAAATTTTTATATGAAAAACTTCTTTTGCCCATATCTCCTAAACTAAGCGTCCTAGAGCGAAAAGGACTATAATTCGTGACCACCCCAAAAAATTGAAAAATCCACCCAAAACCTAAAAAAAATTGAAATTTTTATATGAAAAACTTATTTTGCCGATATCTTCTTAAATATGCGTCCTAGAGCGAAAAGGACTTTAATTCGTGACCACCCTCAAACAATTGAAAAATCCACCCAAACCTAAAAAAAATTGAAATTTTTATATGGAAAACTTCTTTTGCCCATATCTCCTAAACTAAGCGTCCTAGAGCGAAAAGGACTATGATTCGTGACCACCCCAAAAAATTGAAAAATCCACCCAAAACCTAAAAAAATTGAAACTTTTATATTGAAAACTTCTTTTGCCCATATCTCCTTAAATATGCGTCCTAGAGCGAAAAGGACTTTAATTCGTGAACACCCCCAAAAAATTGAAAAATCCACCCAAAACCTAAAAAAAATTGAAATTTTTATATGAAAAACTTATTTTGCCGATATCTTCTTAAATATGCGTCCTAGAGCGAAAAGGACTTTAATTCGTGACCACCCCCAAAAAATTTAAAAATCCACCCAAAACCTAAAAAAATTGAAATTTTTATATGAAAACCTTCTTTTGCCCATATCTCCTTAAATATGCGTCCTAGAGCGAAAAGGACTTTAATTCGTGACCACCCTCAAACAATTGAAAAATCCACCCAAAACCTAAAAAAAATTGAAATTTTTATATGAAAAACTTCTTTTGCCCATATCTCCTTAAATATGCGTCCTAGAGCGAAAAGGACTTTAATTCGTGACCACCCCAAAATATTGAAAAATCACCCAAAACCTAAAAAAAATTGAAATTTTTATATGAAAAACTTCTTTTGCCCATATCTGCTTAAATATACGTCCTAGAGCGAAAAGGACTTTAATTCGTGACCACCCCAAAAAATTGAAAAATCCACCCAAAACCTAAAAAAATTGAAATTTTTATATGAAAAACTTCTTTTGCCCATATCTCCTAAACTAAGCGTCCTAGAGCGAAAAGGACTATAATTCGTGACCACCCCAAAAAATTGAAAAATCCACCCAAAACCTAAAAAAAATTGAAATTTTTATATGAAAAACTTATTTTGCCGATATCTTCTTAAATATGCGTCCTAGAGCGAAAAGGACTTTAATTCGTGACCACCCTCAAACAATTGAAAAATCCACCCAAACCTAAAAAAAATTGAAATTTTTATATGGAAAACTTCTTTTGCCCATATCTCCTAAACTAAGCGTCCTAGAGCGAAAAGGACTATGATTCGTGACCACCCCAAAAAATTGAAAAATCCACCCAAAACCTAAAAAAATTGAAACTTTTATATTGAAAACTTCTTTTGCCCATATCTCCTTAAATATGCGTCCTAGAGCGAAAAGGACTTTAATTCGTGAACACCCCCAAAAAATTGAAAAATCCACCCAAAACCTAAAAAAATTGAAATTTTAAATGAAAAACTTCTTTTGCCCATATCTCCTTAAATATGCGTCCTAGAGCGAAAAGGACTTAAATTCGTGACCACCCCAAAAAATTGAAAAATCCACCCAAAACCTTAAAAAAATTGAAATTTTTATATGAAAAACTTCTTTTGCCCATATCTCCTAAACTAAACGTCCTAGAGCGAAAAGGACTTTAATTCGTGACCACCCCCAAAAAATTGAAAACTCCACCCAAAACCTAAAAAAATTTAAATTTTTATATGAAAACCTTCTTTTGTCCATATCTCCTTAAATATGCGTCGTAGAGCGAAAAGGACTTTAATTCGTGAACACCCCCAAAAAATTGAAAAATCCATCCAAAACCTAAAAAAATTGAAATTTTAAATGAAAAACTTCTTTTGCCCATATCTTCTTAAATATGCGTCCTAGAGCGAAAAGGACTTTAATTCGTGACCACCCCAAAAAATTGAAAAATCCACCCAAAACCTTAAAAAAATTGAAATTTTTATATGAAAAACTTCTTTTGCCCATATCTCCTAAACTAAACGTCCTAGAGCGAAAAGGACTTTAATTCGTGACCACCCCCAAAAAATTGAAAACTCCACCCAAAACCTAAAAAAATTTAAATTTTTATATGAAAACCTTCTTTTGTCCATATCTCCTTAAATATGCGTCGTAGAGCGAAAAGGACTTTAATTCGTGACCACCCCCAAAAAATTGAAAAATCCACCCAAAACCTAAAAAAAATTGAAATTTTTATATGAAAAACTTATTTTGCCGATATCTTCTTAAATATGCGTCCTAGAGCGAAAAGGACTTTAATTCGTGACCACCCCCAAAAAATTTAAAAATCCACCCAAAACCTAAAAAAATTGAAATTTTTATATGAAAACCTTCTTTTGCCCATATCTCCTTAAATATGCGTCCTAGAGCGAAAAGGACTTTAATTCGTGACCACCCTCAAACAATTGAAAAATCCACCCAAAACCAAAAAAAAATTGAAATTTTTATATGAAAAACTTCTTTTGCCCATATATCCTTAAATATGCGTCCTAGAGCGAAAAGGACTTTAATTCGTGACCACCCCAAAATATTGAAAAATCACCCAAAACCTAAAAAAAATTGAAATTTTTATATGAAAAACTTCTTTTGCCCATATCTGCTTAAATATACGTCCTAGAGCGAAAAGGACTTTAATTCGTGACCACCCCAAAAAATTGAAAAATCCACCCAAAACCTAAAAAAATTTAAATTTTTATATGAAAACCTTCTTTTGTCCATATCTCCTTAAATATGCGTCGTAGAGCGAAAAGGACTTTAATTCGTGAACACCCCCAAAAAATTGAAAAATCCATCCAAAACCTAAAAAAATTGAAATTTTAAATGAAAAACTTCTTTTGCCCATATCTTCTTAAATATGCGTCCTAGAGCGAAAAGGACTTTAATTCGTGACCACCCCAAAAAATTGAAAAATCCACCCAAAACCTTAAAAAAATTGAAATTTTTATATGAAAAACTTCTTTTGCCCACATCTCCTAAACTAAGCGTCCTAGAGCGAAAAGGACTATAATTCGTGACCACCCCAAAAAATTGAAAAATCCACCCAAAACCTAAAAAAATTGAAGTTTTTATATGAAAAACTTCTTTTGCCTATATCTCCTTAAATATACGTCCTAGAGCGAAAAGGACTTTAATTCGTGACCACCCCAAAAAATTAAAAAATCCACCCAAAACCTAAAGAAATTGAAATTTTTATATGAAAAACTTCTTTTGCCCATATCTCCTTAAATATGCGTCCTACAGCGAAAAGGACTTTAATTCGTGACCACCCCCAAAAAATTGAAAAATCCACCCAAAACCTAAAAAAATTGAAATTTTTATATGAAAAACTTCTTTTGCCCATATCTCCTTAAATATGCGTCCTAGAGCGAAAAGGACTTTAATTCGTGACCACCCCAAAAATTGAAAAATCCACCCAAAACCTAAAAAAATTGAAATTTTTATATGAAAAACTTCTTTTGCCCATATCTCCTTAAATATGCGTCCTAGAGCGAAAAGGACTTTAATTCGTGTCCACCCCCAAAAAATTGAAAAATCCACCCAAAACCTAAAAAAATTTAAATTTTTATATGAAAAACTTCTTTTGCCCATATCTCCTAAACTAAGCGTCCTAGAGCGAAAAGGACTATAATTCGTGACCACCCCAAAAAATTGAAAAATCCACCCAAAACCTAAAAAAATTGAAGTTTTTATATGAAAAACTTCTTTTGCCCATATCTCCTTAAATATGCGTCCTAGAGCGAAAAGGACTTTAATTCGTGTCCACCCCAAAAAATTGAAAAATCCACCCAAAACCTAAAAAAATTTAAATTTTTATATGAAAAACTTCTTTTGCCCATATCTCCTAAACTAAGCGTCCTAGAGCGAAAAGGACTATAATTCGTGACCACCCCAAAAAATTGAAAAATCCACCCAAACCCTAAAAAAATTGAAATTTTTATATGAAAACCTTCGTTTGCCGATATCTTCTTAAATATGCGTCCAAGAGCGAAAAGGACTTTAATTCGTGACCACCCTCAAACAATTGAAAAATCCACCCAAACCTAAAAAAAATTGAAATTTTTATATGAAAAACTTCTTTTGCCCATATCTCCTTAAATATGCGTCCTAGAGCGAAAAGGACTTTAATTCGTGACCAACCCCAAAAAATTGAAAAATCCACCCAAAACCTAAAAAAATTGAAATTTTTATATGAAAAACTTCTTTTGCCCATATCTCCTAAACTAAGCGTCCTAGAGCGAAAAGGACTATAATTCGTGACCACCCCAAAAAATTGAAAAATCCACCCAAAACCTAAAAAAATTGAAACTTTTATATTGAAAACTTCTTTTGCCCATATCTCCTTAAATATGCGTCCTAGAGCGAAAAGGACTTTAATTCGTGAACACCCCCAAAAAATTGAAAAATCCACCCAAAACCTAAAAAAATTGAAATTTTAAATGAAAAACTTCTTTTGCCCATATCTCCTTAAATATGCGTCCTAGAGCGAAAAGGACTTTAATTCGTGACCACCCCCAAAAAATTGAAAAATCCACCCAAAACCTAAAAAAAATTTAAATTTTTATATGAAAACCTTCTTTTGCCCATATCTCCTTAAATATGCGTCCTAGAGCGAAAAGGACTTTAATTAGTGACCACCCCCAAAAAATTGAAAAATCCACCCAAAACCTAAAAAAATTGAATTTTTTATATGAAAACCTTCTTTTGCCCATATCTCCTAAACTAAGCGTCCTAGAGCGAAAAGGACTATAATTCGTGACCACCCCAAAAAATTGAAAAATCCACCCAAAACCTAAAAAAATTGAAGTTTTATATGAAAAACTTCTTTTGCCCATATCTCCTTAAATATGCGTCCTAGAGCGAAAAGGACTTTAATTCGTGACCACCCCCAAAAAATTGAAAAATCCACCCAAAACCTAAAAAAATTGATATTTTATATGAAAACCTTCTTTTGCCCATATCTCCTTAAATATGCGTCCTAGAGCGAAAAGGACTTTAATTCGTGACCACCCTCAAACAATTGAAAAATCCACCCAAAACCTAAAAAAAATTGAAATTTTTATATGAAAAACTTCTTTTGCCCATATCTCCTTAAATATGCGTCCTAGAGCGAAAAGGACCACCCCAAAAACTTGAAAAATCCACCCAAAACCTAAAAAAATTGAAATTTTTATATGAAAAACTTCTTTTGCCCATATCTCCTAAACTAAGCGTCCTAGAGCGAAAAGGACTATAATTCGTGACCACCCCAAAAAATTGAAAAATCCACCCAAAACCTAAAAAAATTGAAACTTTTATATTGAAAACTTCTTTTGCCCATATCTCCTTAAATATGCGTCCTAGAGCGAAAAGGACTTTAATTCGTGAACACCCCCAAAAAATTGAAAAATCCACCCAAAACCTAAAAAAATTGAAATTTTAAATGAAAAACTTCTTTTGCCCATATCTCCTTAAATATGCGTCCTAGAGCGAAAAGGACTTAAATTCGTGACCACCCCAAAAAATTGAAAAATCCACCCAAAACCTTAAAAAAATTGAAATTTTTATATGAAAAAATTCTTTTGCCCATATCTCCTAAACTAAACGTCCTAGAGCGAAAAGGACTTTAATTCGTGACCACCCCCAAAAAATTGAAAACTCCACCCAAAACCTAAAAAAATTTAAATTTTTATATGAAAACCTTCTTTTGTCCATATCTCCTTAAATATGCGTCGTAGAGCGAAAAGGACTTTAATTCGTGAACACCCCCAAAAAATTGAAAAATCCATCCAAAACCTAAAAAAATTGAAATTTTAAATGAAAAACTTCTTTTGCCCATATCTTCTTAAATATGCGTCCTAGAGCGAAAAGGACTTTAATTCGTGACCACCCCAAAAAATTGAAAAATCCACCCAAAACCTTAAAAAAATTGAAATTTTTATATGAAAAACTTCTTTTGCCCATATCTCCTAAACTAAACGTCCTAGAGCGAAAAGGACTTTAATTCGTGACCACCCCCAAAAAATTGAAAACTCCACCCAAAACCTAAAAAAATTTAAATTTTTATATGAAAACCTTCTTTTGTCCATATCTCCTTAAATATGCGTCGTAGAGCGAAAAGGACTTTAATTCGTGACCACCCCCAAAAAATTGAAAAATCCACACAAAACCTAAAAAAATTGATATTTTATATGAAAACCTTCTTTTGCCCATATCTCCTTAAATATGCGTCCTAGAGCGAAAAGGACTTTAATTCGTGACCACCCTCAAACAATTGAAAAATCCACCCAAAACCTAAAAAAAATTGAAATTTTTATATGAAAAACTTCTTTTGCCCATATCTCCTTAAATATGCGTCCTAGAGCGAAAAGGACCACCCCAAAAACTTGAAAAATCCACCCAAAACCTAAAAAAATTGAAATTTTTATATGAAAAACTTCTTTTGCCCATATCTCCTAAACTAAGCGTCCTAGAGCGAAAAGGACTATAATTCGTGACCACCCCAAAAAATTGAAAAATCCACCCAAAACCTAAAAAAATTGAAACTTTTATATTGAAAACTTCTTTTGCCCATATCTCCTTAAATATGCGTCCTAGAGCGAAAAGGACTTTAATTCGTGAACACCCCCAAAAAATTGAAAAATCCACCCAAAACCTAAAAAAATTGAAATTTTAAATGAAAAACTTCTTTTGCCCATATCTCCTTAAATATGCGTCCTAGAGCGAAAAGGACTTAAATTCGTGACCACCCCAAAAAATTGAAAAATCCACCCAAAACCTTAAAAAAATTGAAATTTTTATATGAAAAAATTCTTTTGCCCATATCTCCTAAACTAAACGTCCTAGAGCGAAAAGGACTTTAATTCGTGACCACCCCCAAAAAATTGAAAACTCCACCCAAAACCTAAAAAAATTTAAATTTTTATATGAAAACCTTCTTTTGTCCATATCTCCTTAAATATGCGTCGTAGAGCGAAAAGGACTTTAATTCGTGAACACCCCCAAAAAATTGAAAAATCCATCCAAAACCTAAAAAAATTGAAATTTTAAATGAAAAACTTCTTTTGCCCATATCTTCTTAAATATGCGTCCTAGAGCGAAAAGGACTTTAATTCGTGACCACCCCAAAAAATTGAAAAATCCACCCAAAACCTTAAAAAAATTGAAATTTTTATATGAAAAACTTCTTTTGCCCATATCTCCTAAACTAAACGTCCTAGAGCGAAAAGGACTTTAATTCGTGACCACCCCCAAAAAATTGAAAACTCCACCCAAAACCTAAAAAAATTTAAATTTTTATATGAAAACCTTCTTTTGTCCATATCTCCTTAAATATGCGTCGTAGAGCGAAAAGGACTTTAATTCGTGACCACCCCCAAAAAATTGAAAAATCCACACAAAACCTAAAAAAAATTGAAATTTTTATATGAAAAACTTATTTTGCCGATATCTTCTTAAATATGCGTCCTAGAGCGAAAAGGACTTTAATTCGTGACCACCCCCAAAAAATTTAAAAATCCACCCAAAACCTAAAAAAATTGAAATTTTTATATGAAAAACTTCTTTTGCCCATATCTGCTGAAACATACGTCCTAGAGCGAAAAGGACTTTAATTCGTGACCACCCTCAAACAATTGAAAAATCCACCCAAAACCTAAAAAAAATTGAAATTTTTATATGAAAAACTTCTTTTGCCCATATCTCCTTAAATATGCGTCCTAGAGCGAAAAGGACTTTATTTCGTGACCACCCCAAAATATTGAAAAATCACCCAAAACCTAAAAAAAATTGAAATTTTTATATGAAAAACTTCTTTTGCCCATATCTGCTTAAATATACGTCCTAGAGCGAAAAGGACTTTAATTCGTGACCACCCCAAAAAATTGAAAAATCCACCCAAAACCTAAAAAAATTGAAATTTTTATATGAAAAACTTCTTTTGCCCATATCTCCTAAACTAAGCGTCCTAGAGCGAAAAGGACTATAATTCGTGACCACCCCAAAAAATTGAAAAATCCACCCAAAACCTAAAAAAATTGAAGTTTTTATATGAAAAACTTCTTTTGCCTATATCTCCTTAAATATACGTCCTAGAGCGAAAAGGACTTTAATTCGTGACCACCCCAAAAAATTGAAAAATCCACCCAAAACCTAAAAAAATTGAAATTTTTATATGAAAAACTTCTTTTGCCCATATCTCCTTAAATATGCGTCCTAGAGCGAAAAGGACTTTAATTCGTGACCACCCCAAAAAATTGAAAAATCCACCCAAAACCTAAAAAAATTGAAATTTTTATATGAAAAACTTCTTTTGCCCATATCTCCTTAAATATGCGTCCTAGAGCGAAAAGGACTTTAATTCGTGTCCACCCCCAAAAAATTGAAAAATCCACCCAAAACCTAAAAAAATTTAAATTTTTATATGAAAAACTTCTTTTGCCCATATCTGCTGAAATATACGTCCTAGAGCGAAAAGGACTTTAATTCGTGACCACCCTCAAACAATTGAAAAATCCACCCAAAACCTAAAAAAAATTGAAATTTTTATATGAAAAACTTCTTTTGCCCATATCTCCTTAAATATGCGTCCTAGAGCGAAAAGGACTTTAATTCGTGACCACCCCAAAATATTGAAAAATCACCCAAAACCTAAAAAAAATTGAAATTTTTATATGAAAAACTTCTTTTGCCCATATCTGCTTAAATATACGTCCTAGAGCGAAAAGGACTTTAATTCGTGACCACCCCAAAAAATTGAAAAATCCACCTAAAACCTAAAAAAATTGAAATTTTTATATGAAAAACTTCTTTTGCCCATATCTCCTAAACTAAGCGTCCTAGAGCGAAAAGGACTATAATTCGTGACCACCCCAAAAAATTGAAAAATCCACCCAAAACCTAAAAAAATTGAAGTTTTTATATGAAAAACTTCTTTTGCCTATATCTCCTTAAATATACGTCCTAGAGCGAAAAGGACTTTAATTCGTGACCACCCCAAAAAATTGAAAAATCCACCCAAAACCTAAAAAAATTGAAATTTTTATATGAAAAACTTCTTTTGCCCATATCTCCTTAAATATGCGTCCTAGAGCGAAAAGGACTTTAATTCGTGACCACCCCAAAAAATTGAAAAATCCACCCAAAACCTAAAAAAATTGAAATTTTTATATGAAAAACTTCTTTTGCCCATATCTCCTTAAATATGCGTCCTAGAGCGAAAAGGACTTTAATTCGTGTCCACCCCCAAAAAATTGAAAAATCCACCCAAAACCTAAAAAAATTTAAATTTTTATATGAAAAACTTCTTTTGCCCATATCTCCTAAACTAAGCGTCCTAGAGCGAAAAGGACTATAATTCGTGACCACCCCAAAAAATTGAAAAATCCACCCAAAACCTAAAAAAATTGAAGTTTTTATATGAAAAACTTCTTTTGCCGATATCTTCTTAAATATGCGTCCTAGAGCGAAAAGGACTTTAATTCGTGACCACCCTCAAACAATTGAAAAATCCACCCAAAACCTAAAAAAATTGAAATTTTAAATGAAAAACTTCTTTTGCCCATATCTCCTTAAATATGCGTCATAGAGCGAAAAGGACTTAAATTCGTGACCACCCCAAAAAATTGAAAAATCCACCCAAAACCTTAAAAAAATTGAAATTTTTATATGAAAAACTTCTTTTGCCCATATCTCCTAAACTAAACGTCCTAGAGCGAAAAGGACTTTAATTCGTGACCACCCCCAAAAAATTGAAAACTCCACCCAAAACCTAAAAAAATTTAAATTTTTATATGAAAACCTTCTTTTGTCCATATCTCCTTAAATATGCGTCGTAGAGCGAAAAGGACTTTAATTCGTGAACACCCCCAAAAAATTGAAAAATCCACCCAAAACCTAAAAAAATTGAAATTTTAAATGAAAAACTTCTTTTGCCCATATCTTCTTAAATATGCGTCCTAGAGCGAAAAGGACTTTAATTCGTGACCACCCCAAAAAATTGAAAAATCCACCCAAAACCTTAAAAAAATTGAAATTTTTATATGAAAAACTTCTTTTGCCCATATCTCCTAAACTAAACGTCCTAGAGCGAAAAGGACTTTAATTCGTGACCACCCCCAAAAAATTGAAAACTCCACCCAAAACCTAAAAAAATTTAAATTTTTATATGAAAACCTTCTTTTGTCCATATCTCCTTAAATATGCGTCGTAGAGCGAAAAGGACTTTAATTCGTGACCACCCCCAAAAAATTGAAAAATCCACCCAAAACCTAAAAAAAATTGAAATTTTTATATGAAAAACTTATTTTGCCGATATCTTCTTAAATATGCGTCCTAGAGCGAAAAGGACTTTAATTCGTGACCACCCCCAAAAAATTTAAAAATCCACCCAAAACCTAAAAAAATTTAAATTTTTATATGAAAACCTTCTTTTGCCCATATCTCCTTAAATATGCGTCCTAGAGCGAAAAGGACTTTAATTCGTGACCACCCTCAAACAATTGAAAAATCCACCCAAAACCTAAAAAAAATTGAAATTTTTATATGAAAAACTTCTTTTGCCCATATCTCCTTAAATATGCGTCCTAGAGCGAAAAGGACTTTAATTCGTGACCACCCCAAAATATTGAAAAATCACCCAAAACCTAAAAAAAATTGAAATTTTTATATGAAAAACTTCTTTTGCCCATATCTGCTTAAATATACGTCCTAGAGCGAAAAGGACTTTAATTCGTGACCACCCCAAAAAATTGAAAAATCCACCCAAAACCTAAAAAAATTGAAATTTTTATATGAAAAACTTCTTTTGCCCATATCTCCTAAACTAAGCGTCCTAGAGCGAAAAGGACTATAATTCGTGACCACCCCAAAAAATTGAAAAATCCACCCAAAACCTAAAAAAATTGAAGTTTTTATATGAAAAACTTCTTTTGCCTATATCTCCTTAAATATACGTCCTAGAGCGAAAAGGACTTTAATTCGTGACCACCCCAAAAAATTGAAAAATCCACCCAAAACCTAAAAAAATTGAAATTTTTATATGAAAAACTTCTTTTGCCCATATCTCCTTAAATATGCGTCCTACAGCGAAAAGGACTTTAATTCGTGACCACCCCAAAAAATTGAAAAATCCACCCAAAACCTAAAAAAATTGAAGTTTTTATATGAAAAACTTCTTTTGCCCATATCTCCTTAAATATGCGTCCTAGAGCGAAAAGGACTTTAATTCGTGACCACCCCAAAAAATTGAAAAATCCACCCAAAACCTAAAAAAATTGAAATTTTTATATGAAAAACTTCTTTTGCCCATATCTCCTTAAATATGCGTCCTAGAGCGAAAAGGACTTTAATTCGTGTCCACCCCCAAAAAATTGAAAAATCCACCCAAAACCTAAAAAATTTTAAATTTTTATATGAAAAACTTCTTTTGCCCATATCTCCTAAACTAAGCGTCCTAGAGCGAAAAGGACTATAATTCGTGACCACCCCAAAAAATTGAAAAATCCACCCAAAACCTAAAAAAATTGAAGTTTTTATATGAAAAACTTCTTTTGCCCATATTCCTTAAATATGCGTCCTAGAGCGAAAAGGACTTTAATTCGTGACCACCCCAAAATATTGAAAAATCCACCCAAAACCTAAAAAATTGAAATTTTTATATGAAAAACTTCTTTTGCCCATATCTCCTTAAATATGCGTCCTAGAGCGAATTTAATTCGTGACCACCCCAAAATATTGAAAAATCCACCCAAAACCTAAAAAAAATTGAAATTTTTATATGAAAAACTTCTTTTGCCCATATCTCCTTAAATATGCGTCCTAGAGCGAACAGGACTTTAATTCGTGACCACCCCCAAAAAATTGAAAAATCCACCCAAAACCTAAAAAAATTGAAATTTTAAATGAAAAACTTCTTTTGCCCATATCTCCTTAAATATGCGTCCTAGAGCGAAAAGGACTTTAATTCGTGACCACCCCAAAATATTGAAAAATCCACCCAAAACCTAAAAAAAATAGAAATTTTTATATGAAAAACTTCTTTTGCCCATATCTCCTTAAATATGCGTCATAGAGCGAAAATGACTTTAATTCGTGACCAGCCCCAAAAAATTGAAAAATCCACCCAAAACCTAAAAAATTGAAATTTTTATATGAAAAACTTCTTAAACTAAGCGTCCTAGAGCGAAAAGGACTATAATTCGTGACCACCCCAAAAAATTGAAAATCCACCCAAAACCTAAAAAAAATTGAAATTTTTATATGAAAAACTTATTTTGCCCATATCTCCTTAAATATGCGTCCTAGAGCGAAAAGGACTTCAATTCGTGACCACCCCCAAAAAATTGAAAAATCCACCCAAAACCTAAAAAAATTGAAATTTTTATATGAAAAACTTCTTTTGCCCATATCTCCTTAAATATGCGTCCTAGAGCGAAAAGGACTTTAATTCGTGTCCACCCCCAAAAAATTGAAAAATCCACCCAAAACCTAAAAAAATTTAAATTTTTATATGAAAAACTTCTTTTGCCCATATCTCCTAAACTAAGCGTCCTAGAGCGAAAAGGACTATAATTCGTGACCACCCCAAAAAATTGAAAAATCCACCCAAAACCTAAAAAAATTGAAGTTTTTATATGAAAAACTTCTTTTGCCCATATTCCTTAAATATGCGTCCTAGAGCGAAAAGGACTTTAATTCGTGACCACCCCAAAATATTGAAAAATCCACCCAAAACCTAAAAAATTGAAATTTTTATATGAAAAACTTCTTTTGCCCATATCTCCTTAAATATGCGTCCTAGAGCGAATTTAATTCGTGACCACCCCAAAATATTGAAAAATCCACCCAAAACCTAAAAAAAATTGAAATTTTTATATGAAAAACTTCTTTTGCCCATATCTCCTAAACTAAGCGTCCTAGAGCGAAAAGGACTATAATTCGTGACCACCCCAAAAAATTGAAAAATCCACCCAAACCCTAAAAAAATTGAAATTTTTATATGAAAACCTTCGTTTGCCGATATCTTCTTAAATATGCGTCCAAGAGCGAAAAGGACTTTAATTCGTGACCACCCTCAAACAATTGAAAAATCCACCCAAACCTAAAAAAAATTGAAATTTTTATATGAAAAACTTCTTTTGCCCATATCTCCTTAAATATGCGTCCTAGAGCGAAAAGGACTTTAATTCGTGACCAACCCCAAAAAATTGAAAAATCCACCCAAAACCTAAAAAAATTGAAATTTTTATATGAAAAACTTCTTTTGCCCATATCTCCTAAACTAAGCGTCCTAGAGCGAAAAGGACTATAATTCGTGACCACCCCAAAAAATTGAAAAATCCACCCAAAACCTAAAAAAATTGAAACTTTTATATTGAAAACTTCTTTTGCCCATATCTCCTTAAATATGCGTCCTAGAGCGAAAAGGACTTTAATTCGTGAACACCCCCAAAAAATTGAAAAATCCACCCAAAACCTAAAAAAATTGAAATTTTAAATGAAAAACTTCTTTTGCCCATATCTCCTTAAATATGCGTCCTAGAGCGAAAAGGACTTTAATTCGTGACCACCCCCAAAAAATTGAAAAATCCACCCAAAACCTAAAAAAAATTTAAATTTTTATATGAAAACCTTCTTTTGCCCATATCTCCTTAAATATGCGTCCTAGAGCGAAAAGGACTTTAATTAGTGACCACCCCCAAAAAATTGAAAAATCCACCCAAAACCTAAAAAAATTGAATTTTTTATATGAAAACCTTCTTTTGCCCATATCTCCTAAACTAAGCGTCCTAGAGCGAAAAGGACTATAATTCGTAACCACCCCAAAAAATTGAAAAATCCACCCAAAACCTAAAAAAATTGAAGTTTTATATGAAAAACTTCTTTTGCCCATATCTCCTTAAATATGCGTCCTAGAGCGAAAAGGACTTTAATTCGTGACCACCCCCAAAAAATTGAAAAATCCACCCAAAACCTAAAAAAATTGATATTTTATATGAAAACCTTCTTTTGCCCATATCTCCTTAAATATGCGTCCTAGAGCGAAAAGGACTTTAATTCGTGACCACCCTCAAACAATTGAAAAATCCACCCAAAACCTAAAAAAAATTGAAATTTTTATATGAAAAACTTCTTTTGCCCATATCTCCTTAAATATGCGTCCTAGAGCGAAAAGGACCACCCCAAAAACTTGAAAAATCCACCCAAAACCTAAAAAAATTGAAATTTTTATATGAAAAACTTCTTTTGCCCATATCTCCTAAACTAAGCGTCCTAGAGCGAAAAGGACTATAATTCGTGACCACCCCAAAAAATTGAAAAATCCACCCAAAACCTAAAAAAATTGAAACTTTTATATTGAAAACTTCTTTTGCCCATATCTCCTTAAATATGCGTCCTAGAGCGAAAAGGACTTTAATTCGTGAACACCCCCAAAAAATTGAAAAATCCACCCAAAACCTAAAAAAATTGAAATTTTAAATGAAAAACTTCTTTTGCCCATATCTCCTTAAATATGCGTCCTAGAGCGAAAAGGACTTAAATTCGTGACCACCCCAAAAAATTGAAAAATCCACCCAAAACCTTAAAAAAATTGAAATTTTTATATGAAAAAATTCTTTTGCCCATATCTCCTAAACTAAACGTCCTAGAGCGAAAAGGACTTTAATTCGTGACCACCCCCAAAAAATTGAAAACTCCACCCAAAACCTAAAAAAATTTAAATTTTTATATGAAAACCTTCTTTTGTCCATATCTCCTTAAATATGCGTCGTAGAGCGAAAAGGACTTTAATTCGTGAACACCCCCAAAAAATTGAAAAATCCATCCAAAACCTAAAAAAATTGAAATTTTAAATGAAAAACTTCTTTTGCCCATATCTTCTTAAATATGCGTCCTAGAGCGAAAAGGACTTTAATTCGTGACCACCCCAAAAAATTGAAAAATCCACCCAAAACCTTAAAAAAATTGAAATTTTTATATGAAAAACTTCTTTTGCCCATATCTCCTAAACTAAACGTCCTAGAGCGAAAAGGACTTTAATTCGTGACCACCCCCAAAAAATTGAAAACTCCACCCAAAACCTAAAAAAATTTAAATTTTTATATGAAAACCTTCTTTTGTCCATATCTCCTTAAATATGCGTCGTAGAGCGAAAAGGACTTTAATTCGTGACCACCCCCAAAAAATTGAAAAATCCACACAAAACCTAAAAAAAATTGAAATTTTTATATGAAAAACTTATTTTGCCGATATCTTCTTAAATATGCGTCCTAGAGCGAAAAGGACTTTAATTCGTGACCACCCCCAAAAAATTTAAAAATCCACCCAAAACCTAAAAAAATTGAAATTTTTATATGAAAAACTTCTTTTGCCCATATCTGCTTAAATATACGTCCTAGAGCGAAAAGGACTTTAATTCGTGACCACCCTCAAACAATTGAAAAATCCACCCAAAACCTAAAAAAAATTGAAATTTTTATATGAAAAACTTCTTTTGCCCATATCTCCTTAAATATGCGTCCTAGAGCGAAAAGGACTTTAATTCGTGACCACCCCAAAATATTGAAAAATCACCCAAAACCTAAAAAAAATTGAAATTTTTATATGAAAAACTTCTTTTGCCCATATCTGCTTAAATATACGTCCTAGAGCGAAAAGGACTTTAATTCGTGACCACCCCAAAAAATTGAAAAATCCACCCAAAACCTAAAAAAATTGAAATTTTTATATGAAAAACTTCTTTTGCCCATATCTCCTAAACTAAGCGTCCTAGAGCGAAAAGGACTATAATTCGTGACCACCCCAAAAAATTGAAAAATCCACCCAAAACCTAAAAAAATTGAAGTTTTTATATGAAAAACTTCTTTTGCCTATATCTCCTTAAATATACGTCCTAGAGCGAAAAGGACTTTAATTCGTGACCACCCCAAAAAATTGAAAAATCCACCCAAAACCTAAAAAAATTGAAATTTTTATATGAAAAACTTCTTTTGCCCATATCTCCTTAAATATGCGTCCTAGAGCGAAAAGGACTTTAATTCGTGACCACCCCAAAAAATTGAAAAATCCACCCAAAACCTAAAAAAATTGAAATTTTTATATGAAAAACTTCTTTTGCCCATATCTCCTTAAATATGCGTCCTAGAGCGAAAAGGACTTTAATTCGTGTCCACCCCCAAAAAATTGAAAAATCCACCCAAAACCTAAAAAAATTTAAATTTTTATATGAAAAACTTCTTTTGCCCATATCTCCTAAACTAAGCGTCCTAGAGCGAAAAGGACTATAATTCGTGACCACCCCAAAAAATTGAAAAATCCACCCAAAACCTAAAAAAATTGAAGTTTTTATATGAAAAACTTCTTTTGCCGATATCTTCTTAAATATGCGTCCTAGAGCGAAAAGGACTTTAATTCGTGACCACCCTCAAACAATTGAAAAATCCACCCAAAACCTAAAAAAATTGAAATTTTAAATGAAAAACTTCTTTTGCCCATATCTCCTTAAATATGCGTCATAGAGCGAAAAGGACTTAAATTCGTGACCACCCCAAAAAATTGAAAAATCCACCCAAAACCTTAAAAAAATTGAAATTTTTATATGAAAAACTTCTTTTGCCCATATCTCCTAAACTAAACGTCCTAGAGCGAAAAGGACTTTAATTCGTGACCACCCCCAAAAAATTGAAAACTCCACCCAAAACCTAAAAAAATTGAAATTTTTATATGAAAACCTTCTTTTGCCCATATCTCCTTAAATATGCGTCCTAGAGCGAAAAGGACTTTAATTCGTGACCACCCCCAAAAAATTGAAAAATCCACCCAAAACCTAAAAAAATTGAAATTTTTATATGAAAAACTTCTTTTGCCCATATCTCCTTAAATATGCGTCCTAGAGCGAAAAGGACTTTAATTCGTGACCACCCCCAAAAAATTGAAAAATCCACCCAAAACCTAAAAAAATTGAAATTTTTATATGAAAAACTTCTTTTGCCCATATCTCCTAAACTAAACGTCCTAGAGCGAAAAGGACTTTAATTCGTGACCACCCCCAAAAAATTGAAAACTCCACCCAAAACCTAAAAAAATTTAAATTTTTATATGAAAACCTTCTTTTGTCCATATCTCCTTAAATATGCGTCGTAGAGCGAAAAGGACTTTAATTCGTGACCACCCCCAAAAAATTGAAAAATCCACCCAAAACCTAAAAAAAATTGAAATTTTTATATGAAAAACTTATTTTGCCGATATCTTCTTAAATATGCGTCCTAGAGCGAAAAGGACTTTAATTCGTGACCACCCCCAAAAAATTTAAAAATCCACCCAAAACCTAAAAAAATTTAAATTTTTATATGAAAACCTTCTTTTGCCCATATCTCCTTAAATATGCGTCCTAGAGCGAAAAGGACTTTAATTCGTGACCACCCTCAAACAATTGAAAAATCCACCCAAAACCTAAAAAAAATTGAAATTTTTATATGAAAAACTTCTTTTGCCCATATCTCCTTAAATATGCGCCCTAGAGCGAAAAGGACTTTAATTCGTGACCAGCCCCAAAAAATTGAAAAATCCACCCAAAACCTAAAAAAATTGAAATTTTTATATGAAAAACTTCTTTTGCCCATATCTCCTAAACTAAGCGTCCTAGAGCGAAAAGGACTATAATTCGTGACCACCCCAAAAAATTGAAAAATCCACCCAAAACCTAAAAAAAATTGAAATTTTTATATGAAAAACTTCTTTTGCCCATATCTTCTTAAATATGCGTCCTAGAGCGAAAAGGACTTTAATTCGTGACCACCCTCAAACAATTGAAAAATCCACCCAAAACCTAAAAAAAATTGAAATTTTTATATGAAAAACTTCTTTTGCCCATATCTCCTTAAATATGCGTCCTAGAGCGAAAAGGACTTTAATTCGTGACCAACCCCAAAAAATTGAAAAATCCACCCCAAAAAACCTAAAATAAATTGAAATTTTTATACGAAAAACTTCTTTTGCCCATATCTCCTTAAATATGCGTCCTAGAGCGAAAAGGACTTTAATTCGTGACCACCCCCAAAAAATTGAAAAATCCACCCCAAAAAACCTAAAAAAATTGAAATTTTTATATGAAAACCTTATTTTGCCCATATCCCCTTAAATATGCGTCCTAGAGCGAAAAGGACTTTAATTCGTGACCACCCCAAAATATTGAAAAATCCACCCAAAACCTAAAAAAAATTGAAATTTTTATATGAAAAACTTCTTTTGCCCATATCTCCTTAAATATGCGTCCTAGAGCGAAAAGGACTTTAATTCGTGACCACCCCCAAAAAATTGAAAAATCCACCCAAAACCTAAAAAATTGAAATTTTAAATGAAAAACTTCTTTTGCCCATATCTCCTTAAATATGCGTCCTAGAGCGAAAAGGACTTTAATTCGTGACCACCCCCAGAAAAATCCACCCAAAACCTAAAAAAATTTAAATTTTTATATGAAAAACTTCTTTTGCCCATATCTCCTTAAATATGCGCCCTAGAGCGAAAAGGACTTTAATTCGTGACCACCCCAAAATATTGAAAAATCACCCAAAACCTAAAAAAAATTGAAATTTTTATATGAAAAACTTCTTTTGCCCATATCTGCTTAAATATACGTCCTAGAGCGAAAAGGACTTTAATTCGTGACCACCCCAAAAAATTGAAAAATCCACCCAAAACCTAAAAAAATTGAAATTTTTATATGAAAAACTTCTTTTGCCCATATCTCCTAAACTAAGCGTCCTAGAGCGAAAAGGACTATAATTCGTGACCACCCCAAAAAATTGAAAAATCCACCCAAAACCTAAAAAAATTGAAGTTTTTATATGAAAAACTTCTTTTGCCTATATCTCCTTAAATATACGTCCTAGAGCGAAAAGGACTTTAATTCGTGACCACCCCAAAAAATTAAAAAATCCACCCAAAACCTAAAAAAATTGAAATTTTTATATGAAAAACTTCTTTTGCCCATATCTCCTTAAATATGCGTCCTACAGCGAAAAGGACTTTAATTCGTGACCACCCCAAAAAATTGAAAAATCCACCCAAAACCTAAAAAAATTGAAGTTTTTATATGAAAAACTTCTTTTGCCCATATCTCCTTAAATATGCGTCCTAGAGCGAAAAGGACTTTAATTCGTGACCACCCCAAAAAATTGAAAAATCCACCCAAAACCTAAAAAAATTGAAATTTTTATATGAAAAACTTCTTTTGCCCATATCTCCTTAAATATGCGTCCTAGAGCGAAAAGGACTTTAATTCGTGTCCACCCCCAAAAAATTGAAAAATCCACCCAAAACCTAAAAAATTTTAAATTTTTATATGAAAAACTTCTTTTGCCCATATCTCCTAAACTAAGCGTCCTAGAGCGAAAAGGACTATAATTCGTGACCACCCCAAAAAATTGAAAAATCCACCCAAAACCTAAAAAAATTGAAGTTTTTATATGAAAAACTTCTTTTGCCCATATTCCTTAAATATGCGTCCTAGAGCGAAAAGGACTTTAATTCGTGACCACCCCAAAATATTGAAAAATCCACCCAAAACCTAAAAAATTGAAATTTTTATATGAAAAACTTCTTTTGCCCATATCTCCTTAAATATGCGTCCTAGAGCGAATTTAATTCGTGACCACCCCAAAATATTGAAAAATCCACCCAAAACCTAAAAAAAATTGAAATTTTTATATGAAAAACTTCTTTTGCCCATATCTCCTTAAATATGCGTCCTAGAGCGAACAGGACTTTAATTCGTGACCACCCCCAAAAAATTGAAAAATCCACCCAAAACCTAAAAAAATTGAAATTTTAAATGAAAAACTTCTTTTGCCCATATCTCCTTAAATATGCGTCCTAGAGCGAAAAGGACTTTAATTCGTGACCACCCCAAAATATTGAAAACTCCACCCAAAACCTAAAAAAAATAGAAATTTTTATATGAAAAACTTCTTTTGCCCATATCTCCTTAAATATGCGTCATAGAGCGAAAATGACTTTAATTCGTGACCAGCCCCAAAAAATTGAAAAATCCACCCAAAACCTAAAAAATTGAAATTTTTATATGAAAAACTTCTTAAACTAAGCGTCCTAGAGCGAAAAGGACTATAATTCGTGACCACCCCAAAAAATTGAAAATCCACCCAAAACCTAAAAAAAATTGAAATTTTTATATGAAAAACTTATTTTGCCCATATCTCCTTAAATATGCGTCCTAGAGCGAAAAGGACTTCAATTCGTGACCACCCCCAAAAAATTGAAAAATCCACCCAAAACCTAAAAAAATTGAAATTTTTATATGAAAAACTTCTTTTGCCCATATCTCCTTAAATATGCGTCCTAGAGCGAAAAGGACTTTAATTCGTGTCCACCCCCAAAAAATTGAAAAATCCACCCAAAACCTAAAAAAATTTAAATTTTTATATGAAAAACTTCTTTTGCCCATATCTCCTAAACTAAGCGTCCTAGAGCGAAAAGGACTATAATTCGTGACCACCCCAAAAAATTGAAAAATCCACCCAAAACCTAAAAAAATTGAAGTTTTTATATGAAAAACTTCTTTTGCCCATATTCCTTAAATATGCGTCCTAGAGCGAAAAGGACTTTAATTCGTGACCACCCCAAAATATTGAAAAATCCACCCAAAACCTAAAAAATTGAAATTTTTATATGAAAAACTTCTTTTGCCCATATCTCCTTAAATATGCGTCCTAGAGCGAATTTAATTCGTGACCACCCCAAAATATTGAAAAATCCACCCAAAACCTAAAAAAAATTGAAATTTTTATATGAAAAACTTCTTTTGCCCATATCTCCTTAAATATGCGTCCTAGAGCGAACAGGACTTTAATTCGTGACCACCCCCAAAAAATTGAAAAATCCACCCAAAACCTAAAAAAATTGAAATTTTAAATGAAAAACTTCTTTTGCCCATATCTCCTTAAATATGCGTCCTAGAGCGAAAAGGACTTTAATTCGTGACCACCCCAAAATATTGAAAAATCCACCCAAAACCTAAAAAAAATAGAAATTTTTATATGAAAAACTTCTTTTGCCCATATCTCCTTAAATATGCGTCATAGAGCGAAAATGACTTTAATTCGTGACCAGCCCCAAAAAATTGAAAAATCCACCCAAAACCTAAAAAATTGAAATTTTTATATGAAAAACTTCTTAAACTAAGCGTCCTAGAGCGAAAAGGACTATAATTCGTGACCACCCCAAAAAATTGAAAAATCCACCCAAAACCTAAAAAAAATTGAAATTTTTATATGAAAAACTTATTTTGCCCATATCTCCTTAAATATGCGTCCTAGAGCGAAAAGGACTTCAATTCGTGACCACCCCCAAAAAATTGAAAAATCCACCCAAACCCTAAAAAAATTGAAATTTTTATATGAAAACCTTCTTTTGCCCATATCTCCTTAAATATGCGTCCTAGAGCGAAGAGGACTTTAATTCGTGACCACCCCCAAAAAATTGAAAAATCCACCCAAAACCTAAAAAAATTGAAATTTTTATATGAAAACCTTCGTTTGCCGATATCTTCTTAAATATGCGTCCAAGAGCGAAAAGGACTTTAATTCGTGACCACCCTCAAACAATTGAAAAATCCACCCAAACCTAAAAAAAATTGAAATTTTTATATGAAAAACTTCTTTTGCCCATATCTCCTTAAATATGCGTCCTAGAGCGAAAAGGACTTTAATTCGTGACCAACCCCAAAAAATTGAAAAATCCACCCAAAACCTAAAAAAATTGAAATTTTTATATGAAAAACTTCTTTTGCCCATATCTCCTAAACTAAGCGTCCTAGAGCGAAAAGGACTATAATTCGTGACCACCCCAAAAAATTGAAAAATCCACCCAAAACCTAAAAAAATTGAAACTTTTATATTGAAAACTTCTTTTGCCCATATCTCCTTAAATATGCGTCCTAGAGCGAAAAGGACTTTAATTCGTGAACACCCCCAAAAAATTGAAAAATCCACCCAAAACCTAAAAAAATTGAAATTTTAAATGAAAAACTTCTTTTGCCCATATCTCCTTAAATATGCGTCCTAGAGCGAAAAGGACTTTAATTCGTGACCACCCCCAAAAAATTGAAAAATCCACCCAAAACCTAAAAAAAATTTAAATTTTTATATGAAAACCTTCTTTTGCCCATATCTCCTTAAATATGCGTCCTAGAGCGAAAAGGACTTTAATTAGTGACCACCCCCAAAAAATTGAAAAATCCACCCAAAACCTAAAAAAATTGAATTTTTTATATGAAAACCTTCTTTTGCCCATATCTCCTAAACTAAGCGTCCTAGAGCGAAAAGGACTATAATTCGTGACCACCCCAAAAAATTGAAAAATCCACCCAAAACCTAAAAAAATTGAAGTTTTATATGAAAAACTTCTTTTGCCCATATCTCCTTAAATATGCGTCCTAGAGCGAAAAGGACTTTAATTCGTGACCACCCCCAAAAAATTGAAAAATCCACCCAAAACCTAAAAAAAATGATATTTTTATATGAAAACCTTCTTTTGCCCATATCTCCTTAAATATGCGTCCTAGAGCGAAAAGGACTTTAATTCGTGACCACCCTCAAACAATTGAAAAATCCACCCAAAACCTAAAAAAAATTGAAATTTTTATATGAAAAACTTCTTTTGCCCATATCTCCTTAAATATGCGTCCTAGAGTGAAAAGGACCACCCCAAAAACTTGAAAAATCCACCCAAAACCTAAAAAAATTGAAATTTTTATATGAAAAACTTCTTTTGCCCATATCTCCTAAACTAAGCGTCCTAGAGCGAAAAGGACTATAATTCGTGACCACCCCAAAAAATTTAAAAATCCACCCAAAACTTAAAAAAATTGAAGTTTTTATATGAAAAACTTCTTTTGCCCATATCTCCTTAAATATGCGTCCTAGAGCGAAAAGGACTTTAATTCGTGACCACCCCAAAAAATTGAAAAATCCACCCAAAACCTAAAAAAAATGAAATTTTTATATGAAAAACTTCTTTTGCCCATATCTCCTTAAATATGCGTCCTACAGCGAAAAGGACTTTAATTCGTGACCAGCCCCAAAAAATTGAAAAATCCACCCAAAACCTAAAAAAATTTAAATTTTTATATGAAAAACTTCTTTTGCCCATATCTCCTAAACTAAGCCTCCTAGAGCGATAAGGACTATAATTCGTGACCACCCAAAAAATTGAAAAATCCACCCAAAACCTAAAAAAAATTGAAATTTTTATATGAAAAACTTATTTTGCCCATATCTCCTTAAATATGCGTCCTAGAGCGAAAACGACTTCAATTCGTGACCACCCCCAAAAAATTGAAAAATCCACCCAAACCCTAAAAAAATTGAAATTTTTATATGAAAACCTTCTTTTGCCCATATCTCCTTAAATATGCGTCCTAGAGCGAAAAGGACTTTAATTCGTGACCACCCCCAAAAAATTGAAAAATCCACCCAAAACCTAAAAAAATTGAAATTTTTATATGAAAACCTTCTTTTGCCGATATCTTCTTAAATATGCGTCCTAGAGCGAAAAGGACTTTAATTCGTGACCACCCTCAAACAATTGAAAAATCCACCCAAAACCTAAAAAAAATTGAAATTTTTATATGAAAAACTTCTTTTTCCCATATCTCCTTAAATATGCGTCCTAGAGCGAACAGGACTTTAATTCGTGACCAACCCCAAAAAATTGAAAAATCCACCCAAAACCTAAAAAAAATTTAAATTTTTATATGAAAAACTTCTTTTGCCCATATCTCCTAAACTAAGCGTCCTAGAGCGAAAAGGACTATAATTCGTGACCACCCCAAAAAATTGAAAAATCCACCCAAAACCTAAAAAAATTGAAACTTTTATATTGAAAACTTCTTTTGCCCATATCTCCTTAAATATGCGTCCTAGAGCGAAAAAGACTTTAATTCGTGACCACCCCAAAAAAAATTGAAAAATCCACCCAAAACCTAAAAAAATTGAAATTTTTATATGAAAACCTTCTTTTGCCCATATCTCCTTAAATATGCGTCCTAGAGCGAAAAGGACTTTAATTCGTGACCACCCTCAAACAATTGAAAAATCCACCCAAAACCTAAAAAAAATTGAAATTTTTATATGAAAAACTTCGTTTGCCCATATCTCCTTAAATATGCGTCCTAGAGCGAAAAGGACTTTAATTCGTGACCACCCCCAAAAACTTGAAAAATCCACCCAAAACCTAAAAAAATTGAAATTTTTATACGAAAAACTTCTTTTGCCCATATCTCCTAAACTAAGCGTCCTAGAGCGAAAAGGACTATAATTCGTGACCACCCCAAAAAATTGAAAAATCCACCCAAAACTTAAAAAAATTGAAGTTTTTATATGAAAAACTTCTTTTGCCCATATCTCCTTAAATATGCGTCCTAGAGCGAAAAGGACTTTAATTCGTGACCACCCCAAAAAATTGAAAAATCCACCCAAAACCTAAAAAAAATGAAATTTTTATATGAAAAACTTCTTTTGCCCATATCTCCTTAAATATGCGTCCTACAGCGAAAAGGACTTTAATTCGTGACCACCCCAAAATATTGAAAAATCCACCCAAAACCTAAAAAAAATTGAAATTTTTATATGAAAAACTTCTTTTGCCCATATCTCCTTAAATATGCGTCCTAGAGCGAAAATGACTTTAATTCGTGACCAGCCCCAAAAAATTGAAAAATCCACCCAAAACCTAAAAAAATTGAAATTTTTATATGAAAAACTTCTTTTGCCCATATCTCCTAAACTAAGCGTCCTAGAGCGAAAAGGACTATAATTCGTGACCACCCCAAAAAATTGAAAAATCCACCCAAAACCTAAAAAAAATTGAAATTTTTATATGAAAAACTTCTTTTGCCCATATCTTCTTAAATATGCGTCCTAGAGCGAAAAGGACTTTAATTCGTGACCACCCTCAAACAATTGAAAAATCCACCCAAAACCTAAAAAAAATTGAAATTTTTATATGAAAAACTTCTTTTGCCCATATCTCCTTAAATATGCGTCCTAGAGCGAAAAGGACTTTAATTCGTGACCAACCCCAAAAAATTGAAAAATCCACCCCACAAAACCTAAAATAAATTGAAATTTTTATACGAAAAACTTCTTTTGCCCATATCTCCTTAAATATGCGTCCTAGAGCGAAAAGGACTTTAATTCGTGACCACCCCCAAAAAATTGAAAAATCCACCCCAAAAAACCTAAAAAAATTGAAATTTTTATATGAAAACCTTATTTTGCCCATATCCCCTTAAATATGCGTCCTAGAGCGAAAAGGACTTTAATTCGTGACCACCCCAAAATATTGAAAAATCCACCCAAAACCTAAAAAAAATTGAAATTTTTATATGAAAAACTTCTTTTGCCCATATCTCCTTAAATATGCGTCCTAGAGCGAAAAGGACTTTAATTCGTGACCACCCCCAAAAAATTGAAAAATCCACCCAAAACCTAAAAAATTGAAATTTTAAATGAAAAACTTCTTTTGCCCATATCTCCTTAAATATGCGTCCTAGAGCGAAAAGGACTTTAATTCGTGACCACCCCCAGAAAAATCCACCCAAAACCTAAAAAAATTTAAATTTTTATATGAAAAACTTCTTTTGCCCATATCTCCTTAAATATGCGCCCTAGAGCGAAAAGGACTTAAATTCGTGACCACCCCAAAAAATTGAAAAATCCACCCAAAACCTAAAAAAAATTGAAATTTTTATATGAAAAACTTCTTTTGCCCATATCTCCTTAAATATGCGTCCTACAGCGAAAAGGACTTTAATTCGTGACCACCCCAAAATATTGAAAAATCCACCCAAAACCTAAAAAAAATTGAAATTTTTATATGAAAAACTTATTTTGCCGATATCTTCTTAAATATGCGTCCTAGAGCGAAAAGGACTTTAATTCGTGACCACCCTCAAACAATTGAAAAATCCACCCAAAACCTAAAAAAAATTGAAATTTTTATATGAAAAAATTCTTTTGCCCATATCTCCTTAAATATGCGTCCTAGAGCGAAAAGGACTTTAATTCGTGACCACCCTCAAACAATTGAAAAATCCACCCAAAACCTAAAAAAAATTGAAATTTTTATATGAAAAACTTCTTTTGCCCATATCTCCTAAACTAAGCGTCCTAGAGCGACAAGGACTATAATTCGTGACCACCCCAAAAAATTGAAAAATCCACCCAAAACCTAAAAAAATTGAAACTTTTATATTGAAAACTTCTTTTGCCAATATCTCCTTAAATATGCGTCCTAGAGCGAAAAGGACTTTAATTCGTGAACACCCCCAAAAAATTGAAAAATCCACCCAAAACCTAAAAAAATTGAAATTTTAAATGAAAAACTTCTTTTGCCCATATCTCCTTAAATATGCGTCCTAGAGCGAAAAGGACTTTAATTCGTGACCACCCCCAAAAAATTGAAAAATTCACCCAAAACCTAAAAAAATTTAAATTTTTATATGAAAAACTTCTTTTGCCCATATCTCCTAAACTAAGCGTCCTAGAGCGAAAAGGACTATAATTCGTGACCACCCCAAAAAATTGAAAAATCCACCCAAAACCTTAACAAAATTGAAATTTTTATATGAAAAACTTCTTTTGCCCATATCTCCTAAACTAAACGTCCTAGAGCGAAAAGGACTTTAATTCGTGACCACCCCCAAAAAATTGAAAACTCCACCCAAAACCTAAAAAAATTGAAATTTTTATATGAAAACCTTCTTTTGCCCATATCTCCTTAAATATGCGTCGTAGAGCGAAAAGGACTTTAATTCGTGACCACCCCCAAAAAATTGAAAAATCCACCCAAAACCTAAAAAAATTTAAATTTTTATATGAAAACCTTCTTTTGCCCATATCTCCTTAAATATGCGTCCTCGAGCGAAAAGGACTTTAATTAGTGACCACCCCCAAAAAATTGAAAAATCCACCCAAAACCTAAAAAAATTGAAATTTTTATATGAAAACCTTCTTTTGCCCATATCTCCTAAACTAAGCGTCCTAGAGCGAAAAGGACTATAATTCGTGACCACCCCAAAAAATTGAAAAATCCTCCCAAAACCTAAAAAAATTGAAATTTTTATATGAAAAACTTCTTTTGTCCATATCTCCTTAAATATGCGTCCTAGAGCGAAAAGGACTTTAATTCGTGACCACCCCCAAAAAATTGAAAAATCCACCCAAAACCTAAAAAAATTGAAATTTTTATATGAAAACCTTCTTTTGCCCATATCTCCTTAAATATGCGTCCTAGAGCGAAAAGGACTTTAATTCGTGACCACCCTCAAACAATTGAAAAATCCACCCAAAACCTAAAAAAAATTGAAATTTTTATATGAAAAACTTCTTTTGCCCATATCTCCTTAAATATGCGTCCTAGAGCGAAAAGGACTTTAATTCGTGACCACCCCCAAAAACTTGAAAAATCCACCCAAAACCTAAAAAAATTGAAATTTTTATATGAAAAACTTCTTTTGCCCATATCTCCTAAACTAAGCGTCCTAGAGCGAAAAGGACTATAATTCGTGACCACCCCAAAAAATTGAAAAATCCACCCCAAAAAACCTAAAAAAATGACATTTTTATATGAAAACCTTCTTTTGCCCATATCTCCTTAAATATGCGTCCTACAGCGAAAAGGACTTTAATTCGTGACCACCCCAAAATATTGAAAAATCCACCCAAAACCTAAAAAAAAATGAAATTTTTATATGAAAAACTTCTTTTGCCCATATCTCCTTAAATATGCGTCCTAGAGCGAAAATGACTTTAATTCGTGACCAGCCCCAAAAAATTAAAAAATCCACCCAAAACCTAAAAAATTTAAATTTTTATATGAAAAACTTCTTTTGCCCATATCTCCTAAACTAAGCGTCCTAGAGCGAAAAGGACTATAATTCGTGACCACCCCAAAAAATTGAAAAATCCACCCAAAACCTAAAAAAAATTGAAATTTTTATATGAAAAACTTATTTTGCCGATATCTTCTTAAATATGCGTCCTAGAGCGAAAAGGACTTTAATTCGTGACCACCCTCAAACAATTGAAAAATCCACCCAAACCTAAGAAAAATTGAAATTTTTATATGGAAAACTTCTTTTGCCCATATCTCCTAAACTAAGCGTCCTAGAGCGAAAAGGACTATAATTCGTGACCACCCCAAAAAATTGAAAAATCCACCCCAAAACCTAAAAAAATTGAAACTTTTATATTGAAAACTTCTTTTGCCCATATCTCCTTAAATATGCGTCCTAGAGCGAAAAGGACTTTAATTCGTGAACACCCCCAAAAAATTGAAAAATCCACCCAAAACCTAAAAAAATTGAAATTTTAAATGAAAAACTTCTTTTGCCCATATCTCCTTAAATATGCGTCCTAGAGCGAAAAGGACTTAAATTCGTGACCACCCCAAAAAATTGAAAAATCCACCCAAAACCTTAAAAGAATTGAAATTTTTATATGAAAAACTTCTTTTGCCCATATCTCCTAAACTAAACGTCCTAGAGCGAAAAGGACTTTAATTCGTGACCACCCCCAAAAAATTGAAAACTCCACCCAAAACCTAAAAAAATTTAAATTTTTATATTAAAACCTTCTTTTGTCCATATCTCCTTAAATATGCGTCGTAGAGCGAAAAGGACTTTAATTCGTGACCACCCCCAAAAAATTGAAAAATCCACCCAAAACCTAAAAAAATTTAAATTTTTATATGAAAACCTTCTTTTGCCCATATCTCCTTAAATATGCGTCCTAGAGCGAAAAGGACTTTAATTAGTGACCACCCCCAAAAAATTGAAAAATCCACCCAAAACCTAAAAAAATTTAAATTTTTATATGAAAACCTTCTTTTGCCCATATCTCCTAAACTAAGCGTCCTAGAGCGAAAAGGACTATAATTCGTGACCACCCCAAAAAATTGAAAAATCCACCCAAAACCTAAAAAAATTGAAATTTTTATATGAAAAACTTCTTTTGCCCATATCTCCTTAAATATGCGTCCTAGAGCGAAAAGGACTTTAATTCGTGACCACCCCCAAAAAATTGAAAAATCCACCCAAAACCTAAAAAAAATGAAATTTTTATATGAAAACCTTCTTTTGCCCATATCTCCTTAAATATGCGTCCTAGAGCGAAAAGGACTTTAATTCGTACCACCCTCAAACAATTGAAAAATCCACCCAAAACCTAAAAAAATTGAAATTTTTATATGAAAAACTTCTTTTGCCCATATATCCTTAAATATGCGTCCTAGAGCGAAAAGGACTTTAATTCGTGACCACCCCCAAAAACTTGAAAAATCCACCCAAAACCTAAAAAAATTGAAATTTTTATATGAAAAACTTCTTTTGCCCATATCTCCTAAACTAAGCGTCCTAGAGCGAAAAGGACTATAATTCGTGACCACCCCAAAAAATTGAAAAATCCACCCAAAACTTAAAAAAATTGAAGTTTTTATATGAAAAACTTCTTTTGCCCATATCTCCTTAAATATGCGTCCTAGAGCGAAAAGGACTTTAATTCGTGACCACCCCAAAAAATTGAAAAATCCACCCAAAACCTAAAAAATTGAAGTTTTTATATGAAAAACTTCTTTTGCCCATATCTCCTTAAATATACGTCCTAGAGCGAAAAGGACTTTAATTCGTGACCACCCCAAAAAATTGAAAAATCCACCCAAAACCTAAAAAAATTGAAATTTTTATATGAAAAACTTCTTTTGCCCATATCTCCTTAAATATGCGTCCTAGAGCGAAAAGGACTTTAATTCGTGACCACCCCCAAAAAATTGAAAAATCCACCCAAAACCTAAAAAAATTGAAATTTTTATATGAAAAACTTCTTTTGCCCATATCTCCTTAAATATGCGTCGTAGAGCGAAAAGGACTTTAATTCGTGACCACCCCCAAAAAATTGTAAAATCCACCCAAAACCTAAAAAAATTGAAATTTTTATATGAAAAACTTCTTTTGCCCATATCTCCTTAAATATGCGTCCTACAGCGAAAAGGACTTTAATTCGTGACCACCCAAAAAAAAAAATCCACCCAAAACCTAAAAAATTGAAATTTTTATATGAAAAACTTCTTTTGCCCATATCTCCTTAAATATGCGTCCTAGAGAGAAAAGGACTTTAATTCGTGACCACCCCCAAAAAATTGAAAAATCCACCCAAAACCTAAAAAAATTGAAATTTTTATATGAAAACCTTCTTTTGCCCATATCTCCTTAAATATGCGTCCTAGAGCGAAAAGGACTTTAATTCGTGACCACCCCAAAAAATTGAAAAATCCACCCAAAACCTAAAAAAATTGAAATTTTTAAATGAAAAACTTCTTTTGCCCATATCTCCTTAAATATGCGTCCTAGAGCGAAAAGGACTTTAATTCGTGACCACCCCAAAAAATTGAAAAATCCACCCAAAACCTAAAAAAATTGAAATTTTTATATGAAAAACTTCTTTTGCCCATATCTCCTTAAATATGCGTCCTAGAGCGAAAAGGACTTTACTTCGTGACCACCCCCAAAAAATTGAAAAATCCACCCAAAACCTAAAAAAATTGAAATTTTTATATGGAAACCTTCTTTTGCCCATATCTCCTTAAATATGCGTCCTAGAGCGAAAAGGACTTTAATTCGTGACCACCCTCAAACAATTGAAAAATCCACCCAAAACCTAAAAAAAATTGAAATTTTTGTATGAAAAACTTCTTTTGTCCATATCTCCTTAAATATGCGTCCTAGAGCGAAAAGGACTTTAATTCGTGACCACCCCCAAAAAATTGAAAAATCCACCCAAAACCTAAAAAAATTGAAATTTTTATATAAAAAACTTCTTTTGCCCATATCTCCTTAAATATGCGTCCTAGAGCGAAAAGGACTTTAATTCGTGACCACCCCAAAAAATTGAAAAATCCACCCAAAACCTAAAAAAATTGAAATTTTTATATGAAAACCTTCTTTTGCCCATATCTCCTTAAATATGCGTCCTAGAGCGAAAAGGACTTTAATTCGTGACCACCCCCAAAAAATTGAAAAATCCACCCAAAACCTAAAAAAATTGAAATTTTTATATGAAAACCTTCTTTTGCCCATATCTCCTTAAATATGCGTCCTAGAGCGAAAAGGACTTTAATTCGTGACCACCCTCAAACAATTGAAAAATCCACACAATACCTAAAAAAAATTGAAATTTTTATATGAAAAACTTCTTTTGCCCATATCTCCTTAAATATGCGTCCTAGAGCGAAAAGGACTTTAATTCGTGACCACCCCCAAAAAATTGAAAAATCCTCCCAAAACCTAAAAAAAATTAAATTTTTATATGGAAAACTTCTTTTGCCCATATCTCCTAAACTAAGCGTCCTAGAGCGACAAGGACTATAATTCGTGACCACCCCAAAAAATTGAAAAATCCACCCAAAACCTTAACAAAATTGAAATTTTTATATGAAAAACTTCTTTTGCCCATATCTCCTAAACTAAACGTCCTAGAGCGAAAAGGACTTTAATTCGTGACCACCCAAAAAAAAATCCACCCAAAACAAAAAAAATAGAAATTTTTATATGAAAAACTTCTTTTGCCCATATCTCCTTAAATATGCGTCCTAGAGCGAAAAGGACTTTACTTCGTGACCACCC
This sequence comes from Haematobia irritans, assembly GCF_050003625.1. Lineage (NCBI taxonomy): Eukaryota > Metazoa > Arthropoda > Insecta > Diptera > Muscidae > Haematobia > Haematobia irritans. The sequence goes on along the minus strand of NC_134399.1, from coordinate 100,163,366 downwards.
CCAAAAAATTGAAAAATCCACCCAAAACCTAAAAAAATTTAAATTTTTATATGAAAACCTTCTTTTGCCCATATCTCCTTAAATATGCGTCCTAGAGCGAAAAGAACTTTAATTCGTGACCACCCTCAAACAATTGAAAAATCCACCCAAAACCTAAAAAAAATTGAAATTTTTATATGAAAAACTTCTTTTGCCCATATCTCCTTAAATATGCGTCCTAGAGCGAAAAGGACTTTAATTCGTGACCACCCCCAAAAATTTGAAAAATCCACCCAAAACCTAAAAAAATTGAAATTTTTATATGAAAAACTTCTTTTGCCCATATCTCCTTAAATATGCGTCCTAGAGCGAAAAGGACTTTAATTCGTGACCACTTTAATTCGTGACCACCCCAAAAAATGAAAAATCCACCCAAAACATAAAAAAATTGAAATTTTTATATGAAAAACTTCTTTTGCCCATATCTCCTTAAATATGCGTCCTAGAGCGAAAAGGACTTTAATTCGTGACCACCCCAAAAAAGTGAAAAATCCACCCAAAACCTAAAAAAATTTAAATTTTTATATGAAAAACTTCTTTTGCCCATATCTCCTTAAATATGCGTCCTAGAACGAAAAGGACTGTAATTCGTGACCACCCCCAAAATATTGAAAAATCCACCCAAAACCTAAAAAAAATTGAAATTTTTATATGGAAAACTTCTTTTGCCCATATCTCCTTAAATATGCGTCCTAGAACGAAAAGGACTGTAATTCGTGACCACCCCCAAAAAATTGAAAAATCCACCCAAAACCTAAAAAAATTGAAATTTTAAATGAAAAACTTCTTTTGCCCATATCTCCTTAAATATGCGTCCTAGAGCGAAAAGGACTTTAATTCGTGACCACCCCAAAATATTGAAAAATCCACCCAAAACCTAAAAAAATTGAAATTTTTATATGAAAAACTTCTTTTGCCCATATCTCCTTAAATATGCGTCCTAGAGCGAAAAGGACTTTAATTCGTGACCACCCCCAAAAAATTGAAAAATCCACCCAAAACCTAAAAAAATTGAAATTTTTATATGAAAAACTTCTTTTGCCCATATCTCCTTAAATATGCGTCGTAGAGCGAAAAGGACTTTAATTCGTGACCACCCCCAAAAAATTGTAAAATCCACCCAAAACCTAAAAAAATTGAAATTTTTATATGAAAAACTTCTTTTGCCCATATCTCCTTAAATATGCGTCCTACAGCGAAAAGGACTTTAATTCGTGACCACCCAAAAAAAAAAATCCACCCAAAACCTAAAAAATTGAAATTTTTATATGAAAAACTTCTTTTGCCCATATCTCCTTAAATATGCGTCCTAGAGAGAAAAGGACTTTAATTCGTGACCACCCCCAAAAAATTGAAAAATCCACCCAAAACCTAAAAAAATTGAAATTTTTATATGAAAACCTTCTTTTGCCCATATCTCCTTAAATATGCGTCCTAGAGCGAAAAGGACTTTAATTCGTGACCACCCCAAAAAATTGAAAAATCCACCCAAAACCTAAAAAAATTGAAATTTTTAAATGAAAAACTTCTTTTGCCCATATCTCCTTAAATATGCGTCCTAGAGCGAAAAGGACTTTAATTCGTGACCACCCCAAAAAATTGAAAAATCCACCCAAAACCTAAAAAAATTGAAATTTTTATATGAAAAACTTCTTTTGCCCATATCTCCTTAAATATGCGTCCTAGAGCGAAAAGGACTTTACTTCGTGACCACCCCCAAAAAATTGAAAAATCCACCCAAAACCTAAAAAAATTGAAATTTTTATATGGAAACCTTCTTTTGCCCATATCTCCTTAAATATGCGTCCTAGAGCGAAAAGGACTTTAATTCGTGACCACCCTCAAACAATTGAAAAATCCACCCAAAACCTAAAAAAAATTGAAATTTTTGTATGAAAAACTTCTTTTGTCCATATCTCCTTAAATATGCGTCCTAGAGCGAAAAGGACTTTAATTCGTGACCACCCCCAAAAAATTGAAAAATCCACCCAAAACCTAAAAAAATTGAAATTTTTATATAAAAAACTTCTTTTGCCCATATCTCCTTAAATATGCGTCCTAGAGCGAAAAGGACTTTAATTCGTGACCACCCCAAAAAATTGAAAAATCCACCCAAAACCTAAAAAAATTGAAATTTTTATATGAAAACCTTCTTTTGCCCATATCTCCTTAAATATGCGTCCTAGAGCGAAAAGGACTTTAATTCGTGACCACCCCCAAAAAATTGAAAAATCCACCCAAAACCTAAAAAAATTGAAATTTTTATATGAAAACCTTCTTTTGCCCATATCTCCTTAAATATGCGTCCTAGAGCGAAAAGGACTTTAATTCGTGACCACCCTCAAACAATTGAAAAATCCACACAATACCTAAAAAAAATTGAAATTTTTATATGAAAAACTTCTTTTGCCCATATCTCCTTAAATATGCGTCCTAGAGCGAAAAGGACTTTAATTCGTGACCACCCCCAAAAAATTGAAAAATCCTCCCAAAACCTAAAAAAAATTAAATTTTTATATGGAAAACTTCTTTTGCCCATATCTCCTAAACTAAGCGTCCTAGAGCGACAAGGACTATAATTCGTGACCACCCCAAAAAATTGAAAAATCCACCCAAAACCTTAACAAAATTGAAATTTTTATATGAAAAACTTCTTTTGCCCATATCTCCTAAACTAAACGTCCTAGAGCGAAAAGGACTTTAATTCGTGACCACCCAAAAAAAAATCCACCCAAAACAAAAAAAATAGAAATTTTTATATGAAAAACTTCTTTTGCCCATATCTCCTTAAATATGCGTCCTAGAGCGAAAAGGACTTTACTTCGTGACCACCCCCAAAAAATTGAAAAATCCACCCAAAACCTAAAAAAATTTAAATTTTTATATGAAAACCTTCTTTTGCCCATATCTCCTTAAATATGCGTCCTAGAGCGAAAAGAACTTTAATTCGTGACCACCCTCAAACAATTGAAAAATCCACCCAAAACCTAAAAAAAATTGAAATTTTTATATGAAAAACTTCTTTTGCCCATATCTCCTTAAATATGCGTCCTAGAGCGAAAAGGACTTTAATTCGTGACCACCCCCAAAAATTTGAAAAATCCACCCAAAACCTAAAAAAATTGAAATTTTTATATGAAAAACTTCTTTTGCCCATATCTCCTTAAATATGCGTCCTAGAGCGAAAAGGACTTTAATTCGTGACCACTTTAATTCGTGACCACCCCAAAAAATGAAAAATCCACCCAAAACATAAAAAAATTGAAATTTTTATATGAAAAACTTCTTTTGCCCATATCTCCTTAAATATGCGTCCTAGAGCGAAAAGGACTTTAATTCGTGACCACCCCAAAAAAGTGAAAAATCCACCCAAAACCTAAAAAAATTTAAATTTTTATATGAAAAACTTCTTTTGCCCATATCTCCTTAAATATGCGTCCTAGAACGAAAAGGACTGTAATTCGTGACCACCCCCAAAATATTGAAAAATCCACCCAAAACCTAAAAAAAATTGAAATTTTTATATGGAAAACTTCTTTTGCCCATATCTCCTTAAATATGCGTCCTAGAACGAAAAGGACTGTAATTCGTGACCACCCCCAAAAAATTGAAAAATCCACCCAAAACCTAAAAAAATTGAAATTTTAAATGAAAAACTTCTTTTGCCCATATCTCCTTAAATATGCGTCCTAGAGCGAAAAGGACTTTAATTCGTGACCACCCCAAAATATTGAAAAATCCACCCAAAACCTAAAAAAATTGAAATTTTTATATGAAAAACTTCTTTTGCCCATATCTCCTTAAATATGCGTCCTAGAGCGAAAATGACTTTAATTCGTGACCAGCCCCAAAAAATTGAAAAATCCACCCAAAACCTAAAAAAATTGAAATTTTTATATGAAAAACTTCTTTTGCCCATATCTCCTAAACTAAGCGTCCTAGAGCGAAAAGGACTATAATTCGTGACCACCCCAAAAAATTGAAAAATCCACCCAAAACCTAAAAAAAATTGAAATTTTTATATGAAAAACTTATTTTGCCCATATCTCCTTAAATATACGTCCTAGAGCGAAAAGGACTTCAATTCGTGACCACCCCCAAAAAATTGAAAAATCCACCCAAAACCTAAAAAAATTGAAATTTTGATATGAAAGCCTTCTTTTGCCGATATCTTCTTAAATATGCGTCCTAGAGCGAAAAGGACTTTAATTCGTGACCACCCTCAAACAATTGAAAAATCCACCCAAAACCTAAAAAAATTGAAATTTTTATATGAAAAACTTCTTTTGCCCATATCTCCTTAAATATGCGTCCTAGAGCGAAAAGGACTTTAATTCGTGACCACCCCAAAAAATTGAAAAATCCACCCAAAACCTAAAAAAATTGAAATTTGTATATGAAAAACTTCTTTTGCCCATATCTCCTTAAATATGCGTCCTAGAGCGAAAAGGACTTTAATTCGTGACCACCCCAAAAAAGTGAAAAATCCACCCAAAACCTAAAAAAATTTAAATTTTTATATGAAAAACTTCTTTTGCCCATATCTCCTTAAATATGCGTCCTAGAACGAAAAGGACTGTAATTCGTGACCACCCCCAAAATATTGAAAAATCCACCCAAAACCTAAAAAAAATTGAAATTTTTATATGGAAAACTTCTTTTGCCCATATCTCCTTAAATATGCGTCCTAGAACGAAAAGGACTGTAATTCGGGACCACCCCCAAAAAATTGAAAAATCCACCCAAAACCTAAAAAAATTGAAATTTTAAATGAAAAACTTCTTTTGCCCATATCTCCTTAAATATGCGTCCTAGAGCGAAAAGGACTTTAATTCGTGACCACCCCAAAATATTGAAAAATCCACCCAAAACCTAAAAAAATTGAAATTTTTATATGAAAAACTTCTTTTGCCTATATCTCCTTAAATATGCGTCCTAGAGCGAAAATGACTTTAATTCGTGACCAGCCCCAAAAAATTGAAAAATCCACCCAAAACCTAAAAAAATTGAAATTTTTATATGAAAAACTTCTTTTGCCCATATCTCCTAAACTAAGCGTCCTAGAGCGAAAAGGACTATAATTCGTGACCACCCCAAAAAATTGAAAAATCCACCCAAAACCTAAAAAAAATTGAAATTTTTATATGAAAAACTTATTTTGCCCATATCTCCTTAAATATACGTCCTAGAGCGAAAAGGACTTCAATTCGTGACCACCCCCAAAAAATTGAAAAATCCACCCAAACCCTAAAAAAATTGAAATTTTTATATGAAAACCTTCTTTTGCCCATATCTTCTTAAATATGCGTCCTAGAGCGAAAAGGACTTTAATTCGTGACCACCCCCAAAAAATTGAAAAATCCACCCAAAACCTAAAAAAATTGAAATTTTGATATGAAAGCCTTCTTTTGCCGATATCTTCTTAAATATGCGTCCTAGAGCGAAAAGGACTTTAATTCGTGACCACCCTCAAACAATTGAAAAATCCACCCAAAACCTAAAAAAATTGAAATTTTTATATGAAAAACTTCTTTTGCCCATATCTCCTTAAATATGCGTCCTAGAGCGAAAAGGACTTTAATTCGTGACCACCCCAAAAAATTGAAAAATCCACCCAAAACCTAAAAAAATTGAAATTTGTATATGAAAAACTTCTTTTGCCCATATCTCCTTAAATATGCGTCCTAGAGCGAAAAGGACTTTAATTCGTGACCACCCCCAAAAAATTGAAAAATCCACCCAAAACCTAAAAAAATTGAAATTTTTATATGGAAAACTTCTTTTGCCCATATCTCCTTAAATATGCGTCCTAGAGCGAAAAGGACATTAATTCGTGACCACCCCCAAAAAATTGAAAAATCCACCCAAAACCTAAAAAAATTGAAATTTTAAATGAAAAACTTCTTTTGCCCATATCTCCTTAAATATGCGTCCTAGAGCGAAAAGGACTTTAATTCGTGACCACCCCAAAAAATTGAAAAATCCACCCAAACCCTAAAAAAAATTGAAATTTTTATATGAAAAACTTCTTTTGCCCATATCTCCTTAAATATACGTCCTAGAACGAAAAGGACTTTAATTCGTGACCACCCCAAAAAATTGAAAAATCCACCCAAAACCTAAAAAAATTGAAGATTTTATATGAAAAACTTCTTTTGCCCATATCTCCTTAAATATACGTCCTAGAGCGAAAAGGACTTTAATTCGTGACCACCGAAAAAATTGAAAAATCCACCCAAAACCTAAAAAAATTGAAATTTTTATATGAAAAACTTCTTTTGCCCATATCTCCTTAAATATGCGTCCTAGAGCGAAAAGGACTTTAATTCGTGACCACCCCCAAAAAATTGAAAAATCCACCCAAAACCTAAAAAAATTGAAATTTTAAATGAAAAACTTCTTTTGCCCATATCTCCTTAAATATGCGTCCTAGAGCGAAAAGGACTTTAATTCGTGACCACCCCAAAATATTGAAAAATCCACCCAAAACCTAAAAAAAATTGAAATTTTTATATGAAAAACTTCTTTTGCCCATATCTCCTTAAATATGCGTCCTAGAGCGAAAATGACTTTAATTCGTGACCAGCCCCAAAAAATTGAAAAATCCACCCAAAACCTAAAAAAATTGAAATTTTTATATGAAAAACTTCTTTTGCCCATATCTCCTAAACTAAGCGTCCTAGAGCGAAAAGGACTATAATTCGTGACCACCCCAAAAAATTGAAAAATCCACCCAAAACCTAAAAAAAATTGAAATTTTTATATGAAAAACTTATTTTGCCCATATCTCCTTAAATATACGTCCTAGAGCGAAAAGGACTTCAATTCGTGACCACCCCCAAAAAATTGAAAAATCCACCCAAACCCTAAAAAAATTGAAATTTTTTATATGAAAACCTTCTTTTGCCCATATCTCCTTAAATATGCGTCCTAGAGCGAAAAGGACTTTAATTCGTGACCACCCCCAAAAAATTGAAAAATCCACCCAAAACCTAAAAAAATTGAAATTTTTATATGAAAGCCTTCTTTTGCCGATATCTTCTTAAATATGCGTCCTAGAGCGAAAAGGACTTTAATTCGTGACCACCCTCAAACAATTGAAAAATCCACCCAAAACCTAAAAAAATTGAAATTTTTATATGAAAAACTTCTTTTGCCCATATCTCCTTAAATATGCGAAAAGGACTTTAATTCGTGACCACCCCAAAAAATTGAAAAATCCACCCAAAACCTAAAAAAATTGAAATTTTTATACGAAAAACTTCTTTTGCCCATATCTCCTTAAATATGCGTCCTAGAGCGAAAAGGACTTTAATTCGTGACCACCCCCAAAAAATTGAAAAATCCACCCAAAACCTAAAAAAATTGAAATTTTTATATGGAAAACTTCTTTTGCCCATATCTCCTTAAATATGCGTCCTAGAGCGAAAAGGACTTTAATTCGTGACCACCCCCAAAAAATTGAAAAATCCACCCAAAACCTAAAAAAATTGAAATTTTAAATGAAAAACTTCTTTTGCCCATATCTCCTTAAATATGCGTCCTAGAGCGAAAAGGACTTTAATTCGTGACCACCCCAAAAAATTGAAAAATCCATCCAAAACCTAAAAAAAATTGAAATTTTTATATGAAAAACTTCTTTTGCCCATATCTCCTTAAATATACGTCCTAGAGCGAAAAGGACTTTAATTCGTGACCACCCCAAAAAATTGAAAAATCCACCCAAAACCTAAAAAAATTGAAATTTTTATATGAAAAACTTCTTTTGCCCATATCTCCTAAACTAAGCGTCCTAGAGCGAAAAGGACTATAATTCGTGACCACCCCAAAAAATTGAAAAATCCACCCAAAACCTAAAAAAATTGAAGATTTTATATGAAAAACTTCTTTTGCCCATATCTCCTTAAATATACGTCCTAGAGCGAAAAGGACTTTAATTCGTGACCACCCCAAAAAATTGAAAAATCCACCCAAAACCTAAAAAAATTGAAATTTTTATATGAAAAACTTCTTTTGCCCATATCTCCTTAAATATGCGTCCTAGAGCGAAAAGGACTTTAATTCGTGACCACCCCCAAAAAATTGAAAAATCCACCCAAAACCTAAAAAATTGAAATTTTTACATGAAAAACTTCTTTTGCCCATATCTCCTTAAATATGCGTCCTAGAGCGAAAAGGACTTTAATTCGTGACCATCCCAAAAAATTGAAAAATCCACCCAAAACCTAAAAAAATTGAAATTTTTATATGAAAAACTTCTTTTGCCCATATCTCCTTAAATATGCGTCCTAGAGCGAAAAGGACTTTAATTCGTGACCAGCCCCAAAAAATTGAAAAATCCACCCAAAACCTAAAAAAATTTAAATTTTTATATGAAAAACTTCTTTTGCCCATATCTCCTAAACTATGCGTCCTAGAGCGAAAAGGACTATAATTCGTGACCACCCCAAAAAATTGAAAAATCCACCCAAAACCTAAAAAAATTGAAGATTTTATATGAAAAACTTCTTTTGCCCATATCTCCTTAAATATACGTCCTAGAGCGAAAAGGACTTTAATTCGTGACCACCGAAAAAATTGAAAAATCCACCCAAAACCTAAAAAAATTGAAATTTTTATATGAAAAACTTCTTTTGCCCATATCTCCTTAAATATGCGTCCTAGAGCGAAAAGGACTTTAATTCGTGACCACCCCCAAAAAATTGAAAAATCCACCCAAAACCTAAAAAAATTGAAATTTTAAATGAAAAACTTCTTTTGCCCATATCTCCTTAAATATGCGTCCTAGAGCGAAAAGGACTTTAATTCGTGACCACCCCAAAATATTGAAAAATCCACCCAAAACCTAAAAAAAATTGAAATTTTTATATGAAAAACTTCTTTTGCCCATATCTCCTTAAATATGCGTCCTAGAGCGAAAATGACTTTAATTCGTGACCAGCCCCAAAAAATTGAAAAATCCACCCAAAACCTAAAAAAATTGAAATTTTTATATGAAAAACTTCTTTTGCCCATATCTCCTAAACTAAGCGTCCTAGAGCGAAAAGGACTATAATTCGTGACCACCCCAAAAAATTGAAAAATCCACCCAAAACCTAAAAAAAATTGAAATTTTTATATGAAAAACTTATTTTGCCCATATCTCCTTAAATATACGTCCTAGAGCGAAAAGGACTTCAATTCGTGACCACCCCCAAAAAATTGAAAAATCCACCCAAACCCTAAAAAAATTGAAATTTTTATATGAAAACCTTCTTTTGCCCATATCTCCTTAAATATGCGTCCTAGAGCGAAAAGGACTTTAATTCGTGACCACCCCCAAAAAATTGAAAAATCCACCCAAAACCTAAAAAAATTGAAATTTTTATATGAAAGCCTTCTTTTGCCGATATCTTCTTAAATATGCGTCCTAGAGCGAAAAGGACTTTAATTCGTGACCACCCTCAAACAATTGAAAAATCCACCCAAAACCTAAAAAAATTTAAATTTTTATATGAAAAACTTCTTTTGCCCATATCTCCTTAAATATGCGAAAAGGACTTTAATTCGTGACCACCCCAAAAAATTGAAAAATCCACCCAAAACCTAAAAAAATTGAAATTTTTATACGAAAAACTTCTTTTGCCCATATCTCCTTAAATATGCGTCCTAGAGCGAAAAGGACTTTAATTCGTGACCACCCCCAAAAAATTGAAAAATCCACCCAAAACCTAAAAAAATTGAAATTTTTATATGGAAAACTTCTTTTGCCCATATCTCCTTAAATATGCGTCCTAGAGCGAAAAGGACTTTAATTCGTGACCACCCCCAAAAAATTGAAAAATCCACCCAAAACCTAAAAAAATTGAAATTTTAAATGAAAAACTTCTTTTGCCCATATCTCCTTAAATATGCGTCCTAGAGCGAAAAGGACTTTAATTCGTGACCACCCCAAAAAATTGAAAAATCCATCCAAAACCTAAAAAAAATTGAAATTTTTATATGAAAAACTTCTTTTGCCCATATCTCCTTAAATATACGTCCTAGAGCGAAAAGGACTTTAATTCGTGACCACCCCAAAAAATTGAAAAATCCACCCAAAACCTAAAAAAATTGAAATTTTTATATGAAAAACTTCTTTTGCCCATATCTCCTAAACTAAGCGTCCTAGAGCGAAAAGGACTATAATTCGTGACCACCCCAAAAAATTGAAAAATCCACCCAAAACCTAAAAAAATTGAAGATTTTATATGAAAAACTTCTTTTGCCCATATCTCCTTAAATATACGTCCTAGAGCGAAAAGGACTTTAATTCGTGACCACCCCAAAAAATTGAAAAATCCACCCAAAACCTAAAAAAATTGAAATTTTTATATGAAAAACTTCTTTTGCCCATATCTCCTTAAATATGCGTCCTAGAGCGAAAAGGACTTTAATTCGTGACCACCCCCAAAAAATTGAAAAATCCACCCAAAACCTAAAAAATTGAAATTTTTACATGAAAAACTTCTTTTGCCCATATCTCCTTAAATATGCGTCCTAGAGCGAAAAGGACTTTAATTCGTGACCATCCCAAAAAATTGAAAAATCCACCCAAAACCTAAAAAAATTGAAATTTTTATATGAAAAACTTCTTTTGCCCATATCTCCTTAAATATGCGTCCTAGAGCGAAAAGGACTTTAATTCGTGACCAGCCCCAAAAAATTGAAAAATCCACCCAAAACCTAAAAAAATTTAAATTTTTATATGAAAAACTTCTTTTGCCCATATCTCCTAAACTATGCGTCCTAGAGCGAAAAGGACTATAATTCGTGACCACCCCAAAAAATTGAAAAATCCACCCAAAACCTAAAAAAATTGAAGTTTTTATATGAAAAACTTCTTTTGCCCATATTCCTTAAATATGCGTCCTAGAGCGAAAAGGACTTTAATTCGTGACCACCCCAAAATATTGAAAATTCCACCCAAAACCTAAAAAAAATTGAAATTTTTATATGAAAAACTTCTTTTGTCCATATCTCCTTAAATATGCGTCCTAGAGCGAAAATGACTTTAATTCGTGACCAGCCCCAAAAAATTGAAAAATCCACCCAAAACCTAAAAAATTGAAATTTTTATATGAAAAACTTCTTTTGCCCATATCTCCTAAACTAAGCGTCCTAGAGCGAAAAGGACTTTAATTCGTGACCACCCCCAAAAAATTGAAAAATCCACCCAAAACCTAAAAAAATTGAAATTTTTATATGGAAAACTTCTTTTGCCCATATCTCCTTAAATATGCGTCCTAGAGCGAAAAGGACTTTAATTCGTGACCACCCCAAAAAATTGAAAAATCCACCCAAAACCTAAAAAAATTGAAATTTTAAATGAAAAACTTCTTTTGCCCATATCTCCTTAAATATGCGTCCTAGAGCGAAAAGGACTTTAATTCGTGACCACCCCAAAAAATTGAAAAATCCATCCAAAACCTAAAAAAAATTGAAATTTTTATATGAAAAACTTCTTTTGCCCATATCTCCTTAAATATACGTCCTAGAGCGAAAAGGACTTTAATTCGTGACCACCCCAAAAAATTGAAAAATCCACCCAAAACCTAAAAAAATTGAAATTTTTATATGAAAAACTTCTTTTGCCCATATCTCCTAAACTAAGCGTCCTAGAGCGAAAAGGACTATAATTCGTGACCACCCCAAAAAATTGAAAAATCCACCCAAAACCTAAAAAAATTGAAATTTTTATATGAAAGCCTTCTTTTGCCGATATCTTCTTAAATATGCGTCCTAGAGCGAAAAGGACTTTAATTCGTGACCACCCTCAAACAATTGAAAAATCCACCCAAAACCTAAAAAAATTGAAATTTTTATATGAAAAACTTCTTTTGCCCATATCTCCTTAAATATGCGTCCTAGAGCGAAAAGGACTTTAATTCGTGACCACCCCCAAAAAATTGAAAAATCCACCCAAAACCTAAAAAAATTGAAATTTTTATATGAAAGCCTTCTTTTGCCGATATCTTCTTAAATATGCGTCCTAGAGCGAAAAGGACTTTAATTCGTGACCACCCTCAAACAATTGAAAAATCCACCCAAAACCTAAAAAAATTGAAATTTTTATATGAAAAACTTCTTTTGCCCATATCTCCTTAAATATGCGAAAAGGACTTTAATTCGTGACCACCCCAAAAAATTGAAAAATCCACCCAAAACCTAAAAAAATTGAAATTTTTATACGAAAAACTTCTTTTGCCCATATCTCCTTAAATATGCGTCCTAGAGCGAAAAGGACTTTAATTCGTGACCACCCCCAAAAAATTGAAAAATCCACCCAAAACCTAAAAAAATTGAAATTTTTATATGGAAAACTTCTTTTGCCCATATCTCCTTAAATATGCGTCCTAGAGCGAAAAGGACTTTAATTCGTGACCACCCCCAAAAAATTGAAAAATCCACCCAAAACCTAAAAAATTGAAATTTTAAATGAAAAACTTCTTTTGCCCATATCTCCTTAAATATGCGTCCTAGAGCGAAAAGGACTTTAATTCGTGACCACCCCAAAAAATTGAAAAATCCATCCAAAACCTAAAAAAAATTGAAATTTTTATATGAAAAACTTCTTTTGCCCATATCTCCTTAAATATACGTCCTAGAGCGAAAAGGACTTTAATTCGTGACCACCCCAAAAAATTGAAAAATCCACCCAAAACCTAAAAAAATTGAAATTTTTATATGAAAAACTTCTTTTGCCCATATCTCCTAAACTAAGCGTCCTAGAGCGAAAAGGACTATAATTCGTGACCACCCCAAAAAATTGAAAAATCCACCCAAAACCTAAAAAAATTGAAGATTTTATATGAAAAACTTCTTTTGCCCATATCTCCTTAAATATACGTCCTAGAGCGAAAAGGACTTTAATTCGTGACCACCCCAAAAAATTGAAAAATCCACCCAAAACCTAAAAAAATTGAAATTTTTATATGAAAAACTTCTTTTGCCCATATCTCCTTAAATATGCGTCCTAGAGCGAAAAGGACTTTAATTCGTGACCACCCCCAAAAAATTGAAAAATCCACCCAAAACCTAAAAAATTGAAATTTTTACATGAAAAACTTCTTTTGCCCATATCTCCTTAAATATGCGTCCTAGAGCGAAAAGGACTTTAATTCGTGACCATCCCAAAAAATTGAAAAATCCACCCAAAACCTAAAAAAATTGAAATTTTTATATGAAAAACTTCTTTTGCCCATATCTCCTTAAATATGCGTCCTAGAGCGAAAAGGACTATAATTCGTGACCACCCCAAAAAATTGAAAAATCCACCCAAAACCTAAAAAAATTGAAGTTTTTATATGAAAAACTTCTTTTGCCCATATTCCTTAAATATGCGTCCTAGAGCGAAAAGGACTTTAATTCGTGACCACCCCAAAATATTGAAAATTCCACCCAAAACCTAAAAAAAATTGAAATTTTTATATGAAAAACTTCTTTTGTCCATATCTCCTTAAATATGCGTCCTAGAGCGAAAATGACTTTAATTCGTGACCAGCCCCAAAAAATTGAAAAATCCACCCAAAACCTAAAAAATTGAAATTTTTATATGAAAAACTTCTTTTGCCCATATCTCCTAAACTAAGCGTCCTAGAGCGAAAAGGACTTTAATTCGTGACCACCCCCAAAAAATTGAAAAATCCACCCAAAACCTAAAAAAATTGAAATTTTTATATGGAAAACTTCTTTTGCCCATATCTCCTTAAATATGCGTCCTAGAGCGAAAAGGACTTTAATTCGTGACCACCCCCAAAAAATTGAAAAATCCACCCAAAACCTAAAAAAATTGAAATTTTAAATGAAAAACTTCTTTTGCCCATATCTCCTTAAATATGCGTCCTAGAGCGAAAAGGACTTTAATTCGTGACCACCCCAAAAAATTGAAAAATCCATCCAAAACCTAAAAAAAATTGAAATTTTTATATGAAAAACTTCTTTTGCCCATATCTCCTTAAATATACGTCCTAGAGCGAAAAGGACTTTAATTCGTGACCACCCCAAAAAATTGAAAAATCCACCCAAAACCTAAAAAAATTGAAATTTTTATATGAAAAACTTCTTTTGCCCATATCTCCTAAACTAAGCGTCCTAGAGCGAAAAGGACTATAATTCGTGACCACCCCAAAAAATTGAAAAATCCACCCAAAACCTAAAAAAATTGAAGATTTTATATGAAAAACTTCTTTTGCCCATATCTCCTTAAATATACGTCCTAGAGCGAAAAGGACTTTAATTCGTGACCACCCCAAAAAATTGAAAAATCCACCCAAAACCTAAAAAAATTGAAATTTTTATATGAAAAACTTCTTTTGCCCATATCTCCTTAAATATGCGTCCTAGAGCGAAAAGGACTTTAATTCGTGACCACCCCAAAAAATTGAAAAATCCACCCAAAACCTAAAAAATTGAAATTTTTATATGAAAAACTTCTTTTGCCCATATCTCCTTAAATATGCGTCCTAGAGCGAAAAGGACTTTAATTCGTGACCATCCCAAAAAATTGAAAAATCCACCCAAAACCTAAAAAAATTGAAATTTTTATATGAAAAACTTCTTTTGCCCATATCTCCTTAAATATGCGTCCTAGAGCGAAAAGGACTTTAATTCGTGACCACCCCCAAAAAATTGAAAAATCCACCCAAAACCTAAAAAAATTTAAATTTTTATATGAAAAACTTCTTTTGCCCATATCTCCTAAACTATGCGTCCTAGAGCGAAAAGGACTATAATTCGTGACCACCCCAAAAAATTGAAAAATCCACCCAAAACCTAAAAAAATTGAAGTTTTTATATGAAAAACTTCTTTTGCCCATATTCCTTAAATATGCGTCCTAGAGCGAAAAGGACTTTAATTCGTGACCACCCCAAAATATTGAAAAATCCACCCAAAACCTAAAAAAAATTGAAATTTTTATATGAAAAACTTCTTTTGTCCATATCTCCTTAAATATGCGTCCTAGAGCGAAAATGACTTTAATTCGTGACCAGCCCCAAAAAATTGAAAAATCCACCCAAAACCTAAAAAATTGAAATTTTTATATGAAAAACTTCTTTTGCCCATATCTCCTAAACTAAGCGTCCTAGAGCGAAAAGGACTTTAATTCGTGACCACCCCCAAAAAATTGAAAACTCCACCCAAAACCTAAAAAAATTTAAATTTTTATATGAAAACCTTCTTTTGCCCATATCTCCTTAAATATGCGTCGTAGAGCGAAAAGGACTTTAATTCGTGACCACCCCCAAAAAATTGAAAAATCCACCCAAAACCTAAAAAAATTGAAATTTTTATATGAAAACCTTCTTTTGCCCATATCTCCTTAAATATGCGTCCTAGAGCGAAAAGGACTTTAATTCGTGACCACCCCAAAAAATTTAAAAATCCACCCAAAACCTAAAAAAATTGAAATTTTTATATGAAAAACTTCTTTTGCCCATATCTCCTTAAATATGCGTCCTAGAGCGAAAAGGACTTTAATTCGTGACCACCCCCAAAAAATTGAAAAATCCACCCCAAAAAACCTAAAAAAATTGAAATTTTTATATGAAAACCTTCTTTTGCACATATCTCCTTAAATATGCGTCCTACAGCGAAAAGGACTTTAATTCGTGACCACCCCAAAATATTGAAAAATCCACCCAAAACCTAAAAAAAAATTGAAATTTTTATATGAAAAACTTCTTTTGTCCATATCTCCTTAAATATGCGTCCTAGAGCGAAAATGACTTTAATTCGTGACCAGCCCCAAAAAATTGAAAAATCCACCCAAAACCTAAAAAATTGAAATTTTTATATGAAAAACTTCTTTTGCCCATATCTCCTAAACTAAGCGTCCTAGAGCGAAAAGGACTATAATTCGTGACCACCCCAAAAAATTGAAAAATCCACCCAAAACCTAAAAAAAATTGAAATTTTTATATGAAAAACTTCTTTTGCCCATATCTCCTTAAATATGCGTCCTAGAGCGAAAAGGACTTCAATTCGTGACCACCCCCAAAAAATTGAAAAATTTACCCAAACCCTAAAAAAATTGAAATTTTTATATGAAAACCTTCTTTTGCCCATATCTCCTTAAATATGCGTCCTAGAGCGAAAAGGACTTTAATTCGTGACCACCCCCAAAAAATTGAAAAATCCACCCAAAACCTAAAAAAATTGAAATTTTTATATGAAAACCTTCTTTTGCCGATATCTTCTTAAATATGCGTCCTAGAGCGAAAAGGACTTTAATTCGTGACCACCCTCAAACAATTGAAAAATCCACCCAAAACCTAAAAAAAAATTGAAATTTTTATATGAAAAACTTCTTTTGCCCATATCTCCTTAAATATGCGTCCTAGAGCGAAAAGGACTTTAATTCGTGACCAACCCCAAAAAATTGAAAAATCCACCCAAAACCTAAAAAATTGAAATTTTTATATGAAAAACTTCTTTTGCCCATATCTCCTAAACTAAGCGTCCTAGAGCGAAAAGGACTATAATTCGTGACCACCCCAAAAAATTGAAAAAT
Organism: Haematobia irritans; assembly: GCF_050003625.1. Classification (NCBI taxonomy): domain Eukaryota; kingdom Metazoa; phylum Arthropoda; class Insecta; order Diptera; family Muscidae; genus Haematobia; species Haematobia irritans. Next base: position 100,146,795 of record NC_134399.1, on the reverse strand, counting down.
CCACCCAAAACCTAAAAAAATTGAAACTTTCATATTGAAAACTTCTTTTGCCCATATCTCCTTAAATATGCGTCCTAGAGCGAAAAGGACTTTAATTCGTGAACACCCCCAAAAAATTGAAAAATCCACCCAAAACCTAAAAAAATTGAAATTTTAAATGAAAAACTTCTTTTGCCCATATCTTCTTAAATATGCGTCCTAGAGCGAAAAGGACTTTAATTCGTGACCACCCCCAAAAAATTGAAAAATCCACCCAAAACCTAAAAAAAATTAAATTTTTATATGAAAAACTTCTTTTGCCCATATCTCCTTAAATATGCGTCCTAGAGCGAAAAGGACTTAAATTCGTGACCACCCCAAAAAATTTAAAAATCCACCCAAAACCTAAAAAAAATTGAAATTTTTATATGAAAAACTTCTTTTGCCCATATCTCCTAAACTAAGCGTCCTAGAGCGAAAAGGACTTTAATTCGTGACCACCCCCAAAAAATTGAAAACTCCACCCAAAACCTAAAAAAATTGAAATTTTTATATGAAAACCTTCTTTTGCCCATATCTCCTTAAATATGCGTCGTAGAGCGAAAAGGACTTTAATTCGTGACCACCCCCAAAAAATTGAAAACTCCACCCAAAACCTAAAAAAATTGAAATTTTTATATGAAAACCTTCTTTTGCCCATATCTCCTTAAATATGCGTCCTAGAGCGAAAAGGACTTTAATTCGTGACCACCCCCAAAAAATTGAAAAATCAACCCAAAACCTAAAAAATGGAAATTTTTATATGAAAACCTTCTTTTGCCCATATCTCCTTAAATATGCGTCCTAGAGCGAAAAGGACTTTAATTCGTGACCACCCCAAAAAAATTGAAAAATCCACCCAAAACCTAAAAAAATTGAAATTTTTATATGAAAAACTTCTTTTGCCCATATCTCCTTAAATATGCGTCCTAGAGCGAAAAGGACTTTAATTCGTGACCACCCTCAAACAATTGAAAAATCCACCCAAACCCTAAAAAAAAAATTGAAATTTTTATATGAAAAACTTCTTTTGCCCATATCTCCTTAAATATGCGTCGTAGAGCGAAAAGGACTTTAATTCGTGACCACCCTCAAACAATTGAAAAATCCACCCAAACCCTAAAAAAAAAATTGAAATTTTTATATGAAAAACTTCTTTTGCCCATATCTCCTTAAATATGCGTCGTAGAGCGAAAAGGACTTTAATTCGTGACCACCCCCAAAAAATTGAAAAATCCACCCAAAACCTAAAAAAATTTAAATTTTTATATGAAAAACTTCTTTTGCCCATATCTCCTTAAATATGCGTCCTAGAGCGAAAAGGAATTTACTTCGTGACCACCCTCAAACAATTGAAAAATCCACCCAAAACCTAAAAAAATTGAAATTTTTATATGGAAAACTTCTTTTGCCCATATCTCCTTAAATATGCGTCCTAGAGCGAAAAGGACTTTAATTCGTGACCACCCTCAAACAATTGAAAAATCCACCCAAACCCTAAAAAAAAAATTGAAATTTTTATATGAAAAACTTCTTTTGCCCATATCTCCTTAAATATGCGTCCTAGAGCGAAAAGGACTTTAATTCGCGACCACCCTCAAACAATTGAAAAATCCACCCAAAACCTAAAAAAAAATTGAAATTTTTATATGAAAAACTTCTTTTGCCCATATCTCCTTAAATATGCGTCCTAGAGCGAAAAGGACTTTAATTCGTGACCACCCCCAAAAAATTGAAAAATCCACCCAAAACCTAAAAAATTGAAATTTTTATATGAAAAACTTCTTTTGCCCATATCTCCTAAACTAAGCGTCCTAGAGCGAAAAGGACTATAATTCGTGACCACCCCAAAAAATTGAAAAATCCACCCAAAACCTAAAAAAATTGAAACTTTTATATTGAAAACTTCTTTTGCCCATATCTCCTTAAATATGCGTCCTAGAGCGAAAAGGACTTTAATTCGTGAACACCCCCAAAAAATTGAAAAATCCACCCAAAACCTAAAAAAATTGAAATTTTAAATGAAAAACTTCTTTTGCCCATATCTTCTTAAATATGCGTCCTAGAGCGAAAAGGACTTTAATTCGTGACCACCCCCAAAAAATTGAAAAATCCACCCAAAACCTAAAAAAAATTAAATTTTTATATGAAAAACTTCTTTTGCCCATATCTCCTTAAATATGCGTCCTAGAGCGAAAAGGACTTAAATTCGTGACCACCCCAAAAAATTTAAAAATCCACCCAAAACCTAAAAAAAATTGAAATTTTTATATGAAAAACTTCTTTTGCCCATATCTCCTAAACTAAGCGTACTAGAGCGAAAAGGACTTTAATTCGTGACCACCCCCAAAAAATTGAAAACTCCACCCAAAACCTAAAAAAATTGAAATTTTTATATGAAAACCTTCTTTTGCCCATATCTCCTTAAATATGCGTCGTAGAGCGAAAAGGACTTTAATTCGTGACCACCCCCAAAAAATTGAAAAATCCACCCAAAACCTAAAAAAATTTAAATTTTTATATGAAAACCTTCTTTTGCCCATATCTCCTTAAATATGCGTCCTAGAGCGAAAAGGACTTTAATTCGTGACCACCCCCAAAAAATTGAAAAATCAACCCAAAACCTAAAAAATGGAAATTTTTATATGAAAACCTTCTTTTGCCCATATCTCCTAAACTAAGCGTCCTAGAGCGAAAAGGACTATAATTCGTGACCACCCCAAAAAATTGAAAAATCCACCCAAAACCTAAAAAAATTGAAGTTTTTATATGAAAAACTTCTTTTGCCCATATCTCCTTAAATATGCGTCCTAGAGCGAAAAGGACTTTAATTCGTGACCACCCCAAAAAAATTGAAAAATCCACCCAAAACCTAAAAAAATTGAAATTTTTATATGAAAAACTTCTTTTGCCCATATCTCCTTAAATATGCGTCCTAGAGCGAAAAGGACTTTAATTCGTGACCACCCTCAAACAATTGAAAAATCCACCCAAACCCTAAAAAAAAAATTGAAATTTTTATATGAAAAACTTCTTTTGCCCATATCTCCTTAAATATGCGTCGTAGAGCGAAAAGGACTTTAATTCGTGACCACCCCCAAAAAATTGAAAAATCCACCCAAAACCTAAAAAAATTTAAATTTTTATATGAAAAACTTCTTTTGCCCATATCTCCTTAAATATGCGTCCTAGAGCGAAAAGGACTTTACTTCGTGACCACCCTCAAACAATTGAAAAATCCACCCAAAACCTAAAAAAAATTGAAATTTTTATATGGAAAACTTCTTTTGCCCATATCTCCTTAAATATGCGTCCTAGAGCGAAAAGGACTTTAATTCGTGACCACCCTCAAACAATTGAAAAATCCACCCAAACCCTAAAAAAAAAATTGAAATTTTTATATGAAAAACTTCTTTTGCCCATATCTCCTTAAATATGCGTCCTAGAGCGAAAAGGACTTTAATTCGTGACCACCCCCAAAAAATTGAAAAATTCACCCAAAACTTAAAAAAATTTAAGTTTTTATATGAAAAACTTCTTTTGCCCATATCTCCTTAAATATGCGTCCTAGAGCGAAAAGGACTTTAATTCGTGACCACCCCAAAAAATTGAAAAATCCACCCAAAACCTAAAAAAAATGAAATTTTTATATGAAAAACTTCTTTTGCCCATATCTCCTTAAATATGCGTCCTACAGCGAAAAGGACTTTAATTCGTGACCACCCTCAAACAATTGAAAAATCCACCCAAAACCTAAAAAAATTGAAATTTTTATATGGAAAACTTCTTTTGCCCATATCTCCTTAAATATGCGTCCTAGAACGAAAAGGACTGTAATTCGTGACCACCCCCAAAAAATTGAAAAATCCACCCAAAACCTAAAAAAATTGAAATTTTAAATGAAAAACTTCTTTTGCCCATATCTCCTTAAATATGCGTCCTAGAGCGAAAAGGACTTTAATTCGTGACCACCCCAAAATATTGAAAAATCACCCAAAACCTAAAAAAAATTGAAATTTTTATATGAAAAACTTCTTTTGCCCATATCTGCTTAAATATACGTCCTAGAGCGAAAAGGACTTTAATTCGTGACCACCCCAAAAAATTGAAAAATCCACCCAAAACCTAAAAAAATTGAAATTTTTATATGAAAAACTTCTTTTGCCCATATCTCCTAAACTAAGCGTCCTAGAGCGAAAAGGACTATAATTCGTGACCACCCCAAAAAATTGAAAAATCCACCCAAAACCTAAAAAAATTGAAGTTTTTATATGAAAAACTTCTTTTGCCTATATCTCCTTAAATATACGTCCTAGAGCGAAAAGGACTTTAATTCGTGACCACCCCAAAAAATTAAAAAATCCACCCAAAACCTAAAAAAATTGAAATTTTTATATGAAAACCTTCTTTTGCCGATATCTTCTTAAATATGCGTCCTAGAGCGAAAAGGACTTTAATTCGTGACCACCCTCAAACAATTGAAAAATCCACCCAAAACCTAAAAAAAAATTGAAATTTTTATATGAAAAACTTCTTTTGCCCATATCTCCTTAAATATGAGTCCTAGAGCGAAAAGGACTTTAATTCGTGACCAACCCCAAAAAATTGAAAAATCCACCCAAAACCTAAAAAAATTGAAATTTTTATATGAAAAACTTCTTTTGCCCATATCTCCTAAACTAAGCGTCCTAGAGCGAAAAGGACTATAATTCGTGACCACCCCAAAAAATTGAAAAATCCACCCAAAACGTAAAAAAATTGAAACTTTTATATTGAAAACTTCTTTTGCCCATATCTCCTTAAATATGCGTCCTAGAGCGAAAAGGACTTTAATTCGTGAACACCCCCAAAAAATTGAAAAATCCACCCAAAACCTAAAAAAATTGAAATTTTAAATGAAAAACTTCTTTTGCCCATATCTTCTTAAATATGCGTCCTAGAGCGAAAAGGACTTTAATTCGTGACCACCCCCAAAAAATTGAAAAATCCACCCAAAACCTAAAAAAAATTAAATTTTTATATGAAAAACTTCTTTTGCCCATATCTCCTTAAATATGCGTCCTAGAGCGAAAAGGACTTAAATTCGTGACCACCCCAAAAAATTTAAAAATCCACCCAAAACCTAAAAAAAATTGAAATTTTTATATGAAAAACTACTTTTGCCCATATCTCCTAAACTAAGCGTCCTAGAGCGAAAAGGACTTTAATTCGTGACCACCCCCAAAAAATTGAAAACTCCACCCAAAACCTAAAAAAATTGAAATTTTTATATGAAAACCTTCTTTTGCCCATATCTCCTTAAATATGCGTCGTAGAGCGAAAAGGACTTTAATTCGTGACCACCCCCAAAAAAATTGAAAAATCCACCCAAAACCTAAAAAAAATTAAATTTTTATATGAAAACCTTCTTTTGCCCATATCTCCTTAAATATGCGTCCTAGAGCGAAAAGGACTTTAATTCGTGACCACCCCCAAAAAATTGAAAAATCCACCCAAAACCTAAAAAAATTGAAATTTTTATATGAAAAACTTCTTTTGCCCATATCTCCTAAACTAAGCGTCCTAGAGCGAAAAGGACTATAATTCGTGACCACCCCAAAAAATTGAAAAATCCACCCAAAACTTAAAAAAATTGAAGTTTTTATATGAAAAACTTCTTTTGCCCATATCTCCTTAAATATGCGTCCTAGAGCGAAAAGGACTTTAATTCGTGACCACCCCAAAAAATTGAAAAATCCACCCAAAACCTAAAAAAAATGAAATTTTTATATGAAAAACTTCTTTTGCCCATATCTCCTTAAATATGCGTCCTAGAGCGAAAAGGACTTTAATTCGTGACCACCCTCAAACAATTGAAAAATCCACCCAAAACCTAAAAAAATTGAAATTTTTATATGGAAAACTTCTTTTGCCCATATCTCCTTAAATATGCGTCCTAGAACGAAAAGGACTGTAATTCGTGACCACCCCCAAAAAATTGAAAAATCCACCCAAAACCTAAAAAAATTGAAATTTTAAATGAAAAACTTCTTTTGCCCATATCTCCTTAAATATGCGTCCTAGAGCGAAAAGGACTTTAATTCGTGACCACCCCAAAATATTGAAAAATCACCCAAAACCTAAAAAAAATTGAAATTTTTATATGAAAAACTTCTTTTGCCCATATCTGCTTAAATATACGTCCTAGAGCGAAAAGGACTTTAATTCGTGACCACCCCAAAAAATTGAAAAATCCACCCAAAACCTAAAAAAATTGAAATTTTTATATGAAAAACTTCTTTTGCCCATATCTCCTAAACTAAGCGTCCTAGAGCGAAAAGGACTATAATTCGTGACCACCCCAAAAAATTGAAAAATCCACCCAAAACCTAAAAAAATTGAAGTTTTTATATGAAAAACTTCTTTTGCCTATATCTCCTTAAATATACGTCCTAGAGCGAAAAGGACTTTAATGCGTGACCACCCCAATAAATTAAAAAATCCACCCAAAACCTAAAAAAATTGAAATTTTTATATGAAAACCTTCTTTTGCCGATATCTTCTTAAATATGCGTCCTAGAGCGAAAAGGACTTTAATTCGTGACCACCCTCAAACAATTGAAAAATCCACCCAAAACCTAAAAAAAAATTGAAATTTTTATATGAAAAACTTCTTTTGCCCATATCTCCTTAAATATGAGTCCTAGAGCGAAAAGGACTTTAATTCGTGACCAACCCCAAAAAATTGAAAAATCCACCCAAAACCTAAAAAAATTGAAATTTTTATATGAAAAACTTCTTTTGCCCATATCTCCTAAACTAAGCGTCCTAGAGCGAAAAGGACTATAATTCGTGACCACCCCAAAAAATTGAAAAATCCACCCAAAACGTAAAAAAATTGAAACTTTTATATTGAAAACTTCTTTTGCCCATATCTCCTTAAATATGCGTCCTAGAGCGAAAAGGACTTTAATTCGTGAACACCCCCAAAAAATTGAAAAATCCACCCAAAACCTAAAAAAATTGAAATTTTAAATGAAAAACTTCTTTTGCCCATATCTTCTTAAATATGCGTCCTAGAGCGAAAAGGACTTTAATTCGTGACCACCCCCAAAAAATTGAAAAATCCACCCAAAACCTAAAAAAAATTAAATTTTTATATGAAAAACTTCTTTTGCCCATATCTCCTTAAATATGCGTCCTAGAGCGAAAAGGACTTAAATTCGTGACCACCCCAAAAAATTTAAAAATCCACCCAAAACCTAAAAAAAATTGAAATTTTTATATGAAAAACTACTTTTGCCCATATCTCCTAAACTAAGCGTCCTAGAGCGAAAAGGACTTTAATTCGTGACCACCCCCAAAAAATTGAAAACTCCACCCAAAACCTAAAAAAATTAAATTTTTATATGAAAACCTTCTTTTGCCCATATCTCCTTAAATATGCGTCGTAGAGCGAAAAGGACTTTAATTCGTGACCACCCCCAAAAAAATTGAAAAATCCACCCAAAACCTAAAAAAAATTAAATTTTTATATGAAAACCTTCTTTTGCCCATATCTCCTTAAATATGCGTCCTAGAGCGAAAAGGACTTTAATTCGTGACCACCCCCAAAAAATTGAAAAATCCACCCAAAACCTAAAAAAAATTAAATTTTTATATGAAAAACTTCTTTTGCCCATATCTCCTTAAATATGCGTCCTAGAGCGAAAAGGACTTAAATTCGTGACCACCCCAAAAAATTTAAAAATCCACCCAAAACCTAAAAAAAATTGAAATTTTTATATGAAAAACTACTTTTGCCCATATCTCCTAAACTAAGCGTCCTAGAGCGAAAAGGACTTTAATTCGTGACCACCCCCAAAAAATTGAAAACTCCACCCAAAACCTAAAAAAATTGAAATTTTTATATGAAAACCTTCTTTTGCCCATATCTCCTTAAATATGCGTCGTAGAGCGAAAAGGACTTTAATTCGTGACCACCCCCAAAAAAATTGAAAAATCCACCCAAAACCTAAAAAAAATTAAATTTTTATATGAAAACCTTCTTTTGCCCATATCTCCTTAAATATGCGTCCTAGAGCGAAAAGGACTTTAATTCGTGACCACCCCCAAAAAATTGAAAAATCCACCCAAAACCTAAAAAAATTGAAATTTTTATATGAAAAACTTCTTTTGCCCATATCTCCTAAACTAAGCGTCCTAGAGCGAAAAGGACTATAATTCGTGACCACCCCAAAAAATTGAAAAATCCACCCAAAACTTAAAAAAATTGAAGTTTTTATATGAAAAACTTCTTTTGCCCATATCTCCTTAAATATGCGTCCTAGAGCGAAAAGGACTTTAATTCGTGACCACCCCAAAAAATTGAAAAATCCACCCAAAACCTAAAAAAATGAAATTTTTATATGAAAAACTTCTTTTGCCCATATCTCCTTAAATATGCGTCCTAGAGCGAAAAGGACTTTAATTCGTGACCACCCTCAAACAATTGAAAAATCCTCCCAAAACCTAAAAAAATTGAAATTTTTATATGGAAAACTTCTTTTGCCCATATCTCCTTAAATATGCGTCCTAGAACGAAAAGGACTGTAATTCGTGACCACCCCCAAAAAATTGAAAAATCCACCCAAAACCTAAAAAAATTGAAATTTTAAATGAAAAACTTCTTTTGCCCATATCTCCTTAAATATGCGTCCTAGAGCGAAAAGGACTTTAATTCGTGACCACCCCAAAATATTGAAAAATCATCCAAAACCTAAAAAAAATTGAAATTTTTATATGAAAAACTTCTTTTGCCCATATCTGCTTAAATATACGTCCTAGAGCGAAAAGGACTTTAATTCGTGACCACCCCAAAAAATTGAAAAATCCACCCAAAACCTAAAAAAATTGAAATTTTTATATGAAAAACTTCTTTTGCCCATATCTCCTAAACTAAGCGTCCTAGAGCGAAAAGGACTATAATTCGTGACCACCCCAAAAAATTGAAAAATCCACCCAAAACTTAAAAAAATTGAAGTTTTTATATGAAAACCTTCTTTTGCCCATATCTCCTTAAATATGCGTCCTAGAGCGAAAAGGACTTTAATTCGTGACCACCCCAAAAAATTGAAAAATCCACCCAAAACCTAAAAAAAATGAAATTTTTATATGAAAAACTTCTTTTGCCCATATCTCCTTAAATATGCGTCCTAGAGCGAAAAGGACTTTAATTCGTGACCATCCCAAAAAATTGAAAAATCCACCCAAAACCTAAAAAAATTGAAATTTTTATATGAAAAACTTCTTTTGCCCATATCTCCTAAACTAAGCGTCCTAGAGCGAAAAGGACTATAATTCGTGACCACCCCAAAAAATTGAAAAATCCACCCAAAACCTAAAAAAATTGAAGTTTTTATATGAAAAACTTCTTTTGCCCATATTCCTTAAATATGCGTCCTAGAGCGAAAAGGACTTTAATTCGTGACCATCCCAAAATATTGAAAAATCCACCCAAAACCTAAAAAAAATTGAAATTTTTATATGAAAAACTTCTTTTGCCCATATCTCCTTAAATATGCGTCCTAGAGCGAATTTAATTCGTGACCACCCCAAAATATTGAAAAATCCACCCAAAACCTAAAAAAAATTGAAATTTTTATATGAAAAACTTCTTTTGCCCATATCTCCTTAAATATGCGTCCTAGAGCGAACAGGACTTTAATTCGTGACCACCCCCAAAAAATTGAAAAATCCACCCAAAACCTAAAAAAATTGAAATTTTAAATGAAAAACTTCTTTTGCCCATATCTCCTTAAATATGCGTCCTACAGCGAAAAGGACTTTAATTCGTGACCACCCCAAAATATTGAAAAATCCACCCAAAACCTAAAAAAAATTGAAATTTTTATATGAAAAACTTCTTTTGCCCATATCTCCTTAAATATGCGTCCTAGAGCGAAAATGACTTTAATTCGTGACCAGCCCCAAAAAATTGAAAAATCCACCCAAAACCTAAAAAATTTAAATTTTTATATGAAAAACTTCTTTTGCCCATATCTCCTAAACTAAGCGTCCTAGAGCGAAAAGGACTATAATTCGTGACCACCCCAAAAAATTGAAAAATCCACCCAAAACCTAAAAAAAATTGAAATTTTTATATGAAAAACTTATTTTGCCCATATCTCCTTAAATATGCGTCCTAGAGCGAAAAGGACTTCAATTCGTGACCACCCCCAAAAAATTGAAAAATCCACCCAAACCCTAAAAAAATTGAAATTTTTATATGAAAACCTTCTTTTGCCCATATCTCCTTAAATATGCGTCCTAGAGCGAAAAGGACTTTAATTCGTGACCACCCCCAAAAAATTGAAAAATCCACCCAAAACCTAAAAAAATTGAAATTTTTATATGAAAACCTTCTTTTGCCGATATCTTCTTAAATATGCGTCCAAGAGCGAAAAGGACTTTAATTCGTGACCACCCTCAAACAATTGAAAAATCCACCCAAAACCTAAAAAAAATTGAAATTTTTATATGAAAAACTTCTTTTGCCCATATCTCCTTAAATATGCGTCCTAGAGCGAAAAGGACTTTAATTCGTGACCAACCCCAAAAAATTGAAAAATCCACCCAAAACCTAAAAAAATTGAAATTTTTATATGAAAAACTTCTTTTGCCCATATCTCCTAAACCAAAAAATTGAAAAATCCACCCAAAACCTAAAAAAATTGAAATTTTAAATGAAAAACTTCTTTTGCCCATATCTCCTTAAATATGCGTCCTAGAGCGAAAAGGACTTTAATTCGTGACCACCCCCAAAAAATTGAAAAATCCACCCAAAACCTAAAAAAAATTAAATTTTTATATGAAAACCTTCTTTTGCCCATATCTCCTTAAATATGCGTCCTAGAGCGAAAAGGACTTTAATTAGTGACCACCCCCAAAAAATTGCAAAATCCACCCAAAACCTAAAAAAATTGAAATTTTAAACGAAAAACTTCTTTTGCCCATATCTTCTTAAATATGCGTCCTAGAGCGAAAAGGACTTTAATTCGTGACCACCCCCAAAAAATTGAAAAATCCACCCAAAACCTAAAAAAATTTAAATTTTTATATGAAAACCTTCTTTTGCCCATATCTCCTTAAATATGCGTCCTAGAGCGAAAAGGACTTTAATTAGTGACCACCCCCAAAAAATTGAAAAATCCACCCAAAACCTAAAAAAATTGAATTTTTTATATGAAAACCTTCTTTTGCCCATATCTCCTAAACTAAGCGTCCTAGAGCGAAAAGGACTATAATTCGTGACCACCCCAAAAAATTGAAAAATCCACCCAAAACCTAAAAAAATTGAAGTTTTTATATGAAAAACTTCTTTTGCCCATATCTCCTTAAATATGCGTCCTAGAGCGAAAAGGACTTTAATTCGTGACCACCCCCCAAAAATTGAAAAATCCACCCAAAACCTAAAAAAATTGAAATTTTTATATGAAAACCTTCTTTTGCCCATATCTCCTTAAATATGCGTCCTAGAGCGAAAAGGACTTTAATTCGTGACCACCCTCAAACAATTGAAAAATCCACCCAAAACCTAAAAAAAAATTGAAATTTTTATATGAAAAACTTCTTTTGCCCATATCTCCTTAAATATGCGTCCTAGAGCGAAAAGGACTATAATTCGTGACCACCCCAAAAAATTGAAAAATCCACCCAAAACTTAAAAAAATTGAAGTTTTTATTTGAAAAACTTCTTTTGCCCATATCTCCTTAAATATGCGTCCTAGAGCGAAAAGGACTTTAATTCGTGACCACCCCAAAAAATTGAAAAATCCACCCAAAACCTAAAAAAAATGAAATTTTTATATGAAAAACTTCTTTTGCCCATATCTCCTTAAATATGCGTCCTACAGCGAAAAGGACTTTAATTCGTGACCACCCCAAAATATTGAAAAATCCACCCAAAACCTAAAAAAAATTGAAATTTTTATATGAAAAACTTCTTTTGCCCATATCTCCTTAAATATGCGTCCTAGAGCGAAAAGGACTTTAATTCGTGACCACCCCCAAAAAATTTAAAAATCCACCCAAAACCTAAAAAAATTGAAATTTTTATATGAAAACCTTCTTTTGCACATATCTCCTTAAATATGCGTCCGAGAGCGAAAAGGACTTTAATTCGTGACCACCCTCAAACAATTGAAAAATCCACCCAAAACCTAAAAAAAATTGAAATTTGTATATGAAAAACTTCTTTTGCCCATATCTCCTTAAATATGCGTCCTAGAGCGAAAAGGACTTTAATTCGTGACCACCCCAAAATATTGAAAAATCACCCAAAACCTAAAAAAATTGAAATTTTTATATGAAAAACTTCTTTTGCCCATATCTGCTTAAATATACGTCCTAGAGCGAAAAGGACTTTAATTCGTGACCACCCCAAAAAATTGAAAAATCCACCCAAAACCTAAAAAAATTGAAATTTTTATATGAAAAACTTCTTTTGCCCATATCTCCTAAACTAAGCGTCCTAGAGCGAAAAGGACTATAATTCGTGACCACCCCAAAAAATTGAAAAATCCACCCAAAACCTAAAAAAATTGAAATTTTTATATGAAAAACTTCTTTTGCCCATATCTCCTTAAATATGCGTCCTACAGCGAAAAGGACTTTAATTCGTGACCACCCCCAAAAAATTGAAAAATCCACCCAAAACCTAAAAAAATTGAAATTTTTATATGAAAAACTTCTTTTGCCCATATATCCTTAAATATGCGTCCTAGAGCGAAAAGGACTTTAATTCGTGACCACCCCAAAAAATTGAAAAATCCACCCAAAACCTAAAAAAATTGAAATTTTTATATGAAAAACTTCTTTTGCCCATATCTCCTTAAATATGCGTCCTAGAGCGAAAAGGACTTTAATTCGTGTCCACCCCCAAAAAATTGAAAAATCCACCCTAAACCTAAAAAAATTTAAATTTTTATATGAAAAACTTCTTTTGCCCATATCTCCTAAACTAAGCGTCCTAGAGCGAAAAGGACTATAATTCGTGACCACCCCAAAAAATTGAAAAATCCACCCAAAACCTAAAAAAATTGAAGTTTTTATATGAAAAACTTCTTTTGCCCATATTCCTTAAATATGCGTCCTAGAGCGAAAAGGACTTTAATTCGTGACCACCCCAAAATATTGAAAAATCCACCCAAAACCTAAAAAATTGAAATTTTTATATGAAAAACTTCTTTTGCCCATATCTCCTTAAATATGCGTCCTAGAGCGAATTTAATTCGTGACCACCCCAAAATATTGAAAAATCCACCCAAAACCTAAAAAAAATTGAAATTTTTATATGAAAAACTTCTTTTGCCCATATCTCCTTAAATATGCGTCCTAGAGCGAACAGGACTTTAATTCGTGACCACCCCCAAAAAATTGAAAAATCCACCCAAAACCTAAAAAAATTGAAATTTTAAATGAAAAACTTCTTTTGCCCATATCTCCTTAAATATGCGTCCTAGAGCGAAAAGGACTATAATTCGTGACCACCCCAAAATATTGAAAAATCCACCCAAAACCTAAAAAAAAATAGAAATTTTTATATGAAAAACTTCTTTTGCCCATATCTCCTTAAATATGCGTCATAGAGCGAAAATGACTTTAATTCGTGACCAGCCCCAAAAAATTGAAAAATCCACCCAAAACCTAAAAAATTTAAATTTTTATATGAAAAACTTCTTTTGCCCATATCTCCTAAACTAAGCGTCCTAGAGCGAAAAGGACTATAATTCGTGACCACCCCAAAAAATTGAAAAATCCACCCAAAACCTAAAAAAAATTGAAATTTTTATATGAAAAACTTATTTTGCCCATATCTCCTTAAATATGCGTCCTAGAGCGAAAAGGACTTCAATTCGTGACCACCCCCAAAAAATTGAAAAATCCACCCAAACCCTAAAAAAATTGAAATTTTTATATGAAAACCTTCTTTTGCCCATATCTCCTTAAATATGCGTCCTAGAGCGAAAAGGACTTTAATTCGTGACCACCCCCAAAAAATTGAAAAATCCACCCAAAACCTAAAAAAATTGAAATTTTTATATGAAAACCTTCTTTTGCCGATATCTTCTTAAATGTGCGTCCAAGAGCGAAAAGGACTTTAATTCGTGACCACCCTCAAACAATTGAAAAATCCACCCAAAACCTAAAAAAAATTGAAATTTTTATATGAAAAACTTCTTTTGCCCATATCTCCTTAAATATGCGTCCTAGAGCGAAAAGGACCACCCCAAAAACTTGAAAAATCCACCCAAAACCTAAAAAAATTGAAATTTTTATATGAAAAACTTCTTTTGCCCATATCTCCTAAACTAAGCGTCCTAGAGCGAAAAGGACTATAATTCGTGACCACCCCAAAAAATTTAAAAATCCACCCAAAACTTAAAAAAATTGAAGTTTTTATATGAAAAACTTCTTTTGCCCATATCTCCTTAAATATGCGTCCTAGAGCGAAAAGGACTTTAATTCGCGACCACCCCAAAAAATTGAAAAATTCACCCAAAACCTAAAAAAAATGAAATTTTTATATGAAAAACTTCTTTTGCCCATATCTCCTTAAATATGCGTCCTACAGCGAAAAGGACTTTAATTCGTGACCAGCCCCAAAAAATTGAAAAATCCACCCAAAACCTAAAAAAATTTAAATTTTTATATGAAAAACTTCTTTTGCCCATATCTCCTAAACTAAGCCTCCTAGAGCGATAAGGACTATAATTCGTGACCACCCAAAAAATTGAAAAATCCACCCAAAACCTAAAAAAATTGAAACTTTTATATTGAAAACTTCTTTTGCCCATATCTCCTTAAATATGCGTCCTAGAGCGAAAAGGACTTTAATTCGTGACCACCCCAAAAAAATTGAAAAATCCACCCAAAACCTAAAAAAATTGAAATTTTTATATGAAAACCTTCTTTTGCCCATATCTCCTTAAATATGCGTCCTAGAGCGAAAAGGACTTTAATTCGTGACCACCCTCAAACAATTGAAAAATCCACCCAAAACCTAAAAAAAATTGAAATTTTTATATGAAAAACTTCTTTTGCCCATATCTCCTTAAATATGCGTCCTAGAGCGAAAAGGACTTTAATTCGTGACCACCCCCAAAAACTTGAAAAATCCACCCAAAACCTAAAAAAATTGAAATTTTTATATGAAAAACTTCTTTTGCCCATATCTCGTAAACTAAGCGTCCTAGAGCGAAAAGGACTATAATTCGTGACCACCCCAAAAAATTGAAAAATCCACCCAAAACTTAAAAAAATTGAAGTTTTTATATGAAAAACTTTTTTTGCCCATATCTCCTTAAATATGCGTCCTAGAGCGAAAAGGACTTTAATTCGTGACCACCCCAAAAAATTGAAAAATCCACCCAAAACCTAAAAAAAATGAAATTTTTATATGAAAAACTTCTTTTGCCCATATCTCCTTAAATATGCGTCCTACAGCGAAAAGGACTTTAATTCGTGAACACCCCAAAATATTGAAAAATCCACCCAAAACCTAAAAAAAATTGAAATTTTTATATGAAAAACTTCTTTTGCCCATATCTCCTTAAATATGCGTCCTAGAGCGAAAATGACTTTAATTCGTGACCAGCCCCAAAAAATTGAAAAATCCACCCAAAACCTAAAAAAATTGAAATTTTTATATGAAAAACTTCTTTTGCCCATATCTCCTAAACTAAGCGTCCTAGAGCGAAAAGGACTATAATTCGTGACCACCCCAAAAAATTGAAAAATCCACCCAAAACCTAAAAAAAATTGAAATTTTTATATGAAAAACTTCTTTTGCCCATATCTTCTTAAATATGCGTCCTAGAGCGAAAAGGACTTTAATTCGTGACCACCCTCAAACAATTGAAAAATCCACCCAAAACCTAAAAAAAATTGAAATTTTTATATGAAAAACTTCTTTTGCCCATATCTCCTTAAATATGCGTCCTAGAGCGAAAAGGACTTTAATTAGTGACCAACCCCAAAAAATTGAAAAATCCACCCAAAACCTAAAAAAATTGAAATTTTTATATGAAAAACTTCTTTTGCCCATATCTCCTAAACTAAGCGTCCTAGAGCGAAAAGGACTATAATTCGTGACCACCCCAAAAAATTGAAAAATCCACCCAAAACCTCAAAAAATTAAAGTTTTTATATGAAAAACTTCTATTGCCCATATCTCCTTAAATATGCGTCCTAGAGCGAAAAGGACTTTAATTCGTGACCACCCCCAAAAAATTGAAAAATCCACCCAAAACCTAAAAAAATTGAAACTTTTATATTGAAAACTTCTTTTGCCCATATCTCCTTAAATATGCGTCCTAGAGCGAAGAGGACTTTAATTCGTGACCACCCCCAAAAAATTGAAAAATCCACCCAAAACCTAAAAAATTGAAATTTTAAATGAAAAACTTCTTTTGCCCATATCTCCTTAAATATGCGTCCTAGAGCGAAAAGGACTTTAATTCGTGACCACCCCCAAAAAATTGAAAAATCCACCCAAAACCTAAAAAAATTTAAATTTTTATATGAAAAACTTCTTTTGCCCATATCTCCTTAAATATGCGCCCTAGAGCGAAAAGGACTTAAATTCGTGACCACCCCAAAAAATTGAAAAATCCACCCAAAACCTAAAAAAAATTGAAATTTTTATATGAAAAACTTCTTTTGCCCATATCTCCTTAAATATGCGTCCTACAGCGAAAAGGACTTTAATTCGTGACCACCCCAAAATATTGAAAAATCCACCCAAAACCTAAAAAAAATTGAAATTTTTATATGAAAAATTTATTTTGCCGATATCTTCTTAAATATGCGTCCTAGAGCGAAAAGGACTTTAATTCGTGACCACCCTCAAACAATTGAAAAATCCACCCAAAACCTAAAAAAAATGAAATTTTTATATGAAAAACTTCTTTTGCCCATATCTCCTTAAATATGCGTCCTAGAGCGAAAAGGACTTTAATTCGTGACCACCCTCAAACAATTGAAAAATCCACCCAAAACCTAAAAAAAATTGAAATTTTTATATGAAAAACTTCTTTTGCCCATATCTCCTTAAATATGCGTCCTAGAGCGAAAAGGACTTTAATTCGTGACCACCCCCAAAAAATTGAAAAATCCTCCCAAAACCTAAAAAAATTTAAATTTTTATATGGAAAACTTCTTTTGCCCATATCTCCTAAACTAAGCGTCCTAGAGCGACAAGGACTATAATTCGTGACCACCCCAAAAAATTGAAAAATCCACCCAAAACCTAAAAAAATTGAAACTTTTATATTGAAAACTTCTTTTGCCCATATCTCCTTAAATATGCGTCCTAGAGCGAAAAGGACTTTAATTCGTGAACACCCCCAAAAAATTGAAAAATCCACCCAAAACCTAAAAAAATTGAAATTTTAAATGAAAAACTTCTTTTGCCCATATCTCCTTAAATATGCGTCCTAGAGCGAAAAGGACTTTAATTCGTGACCACCCCCAAAAAATTGAAAAATTCACCCAAAACCTAAAAAAATTTAAATTTTTATATGAAAAACTTCTTTTGCCCATATCTCCTAAACTAAGCGTCCTAGAGCGAAAAGGACTATAATTCGTGACCACCCCAAAAAATTGAAAAATCCACCCAAAACCTTAACAAAATTGAAATTTTTATATGAAAAACTTCTTTTGCCCATATCTCCTAAACTAAACGTCCTAGAGCGAAAAGGACTTTAATTCGTGACCACCCCCAAAAAATTGAAAACTCCACCCAAAACCTAAAAAAATTGAAATTTTTATATGAAAACCTTCTTTTGCCCATATCTCCTTAAATATGCGTCGTAGAGCGAAAAGGACTTTAATTCGTGACCACCCCCAAAAAATTGAAAAATCCACCCAAAACCTAAAAAAATTTAAATTTTTATATGAAAACCTTCTTTTGCCCATATCTCCTTAAATATGCGTCCTCGAGCGAAAAGGACTTTAATTAGTGACCACCCCCAAAAAATTGAAAAATCCACCCAAAACCTAAAAAAATTGAAATTTTTATATGAAAACCTTCTTTTGCCCATATCTCCTAAACTAAGCGTCCTAGAGCGAAAAGGACTATAATTCGTGACCACCCCAAAAAATTGAAAAATCCTCCCAAAACCTAAAAAAATTGAAATTTTTATATGAAAAACTTCTTTTGTCCATATCTCCTTAAATATGCGTCCTAGAGCGAAAAGGACTTTAATTCGTGACCACCCCCAAAAAATTGAAAAATCCACCCAAAACCTAAAAAAATTGAAATTTTTATATGAAAACCTTCTTTTGCCCATATCTCCTTAAATATGCGTCCTAGAGCGAAAAGGACTTTAATTCGTGACCACCCTCAAACATTTGAAAAATCCACCCAAAACCTAAAAAAAATTGAAATTTTTATATGAAAAACTTCTTTTGCCCATATCTCCTTAAATATGCGTCCTAGAGCGAAAAGGACTTTAATTCGTGACCACCCCCAAAAACTTGAAAAATCCACCCAAAACCTAAAAAAATTGAAATTTTTATATGAAAAACTTCTTTTGCCCATATCTCCTAAACTAAGCGTCCTAGAGCGAAAAGGACTATAATTCGTGACCACCCCAAAAAATTGAAAAATCCACCCCAAAAAACCTAAAAAAATTGACATTTTTATATGAAAACCTTCTTTTGCCCATATCTCCTTAAATATGCGTCCTAGAGCGAAAAGGACTTTAATTAGTGACCACCCCCAAAAAATTGAAAAATCCACCCAAAACCTAAAAAAATTTAAATTTTTATATGAAAACCTTCTTTTGCCCATATCTCCTAAACTAAGCGTCCTAGAGCGAAAAGGACTATAATTCGTGACCACCCCAAAAAATTGAAAAATCCACCCAAAACCTAAAAAAATTGAAATTTTTATATGAAAAACTTCTTTTGCCCATATCTCCTTAAATATGCGTCCTAGAGCGAAAAGGACTTTAATTCGTGACCACCCCCAAAAAATTGAAAAATCCACCCAAAACCTAAAAAAAAATGAAATTTTTATATGAAAACCTTCTTTTGCCCATATCTCCTTAAATATGCGTCCTAGAGCGAAAAGGACTTTAATTCGTGACCACCCTCAAACAATTGAAAAATCCACCCAAAACCTAAAAAAATTGAAATTTTTATATGAAAAACTTCTTTTGCCCATATATCCTTAAATATGCGTCCTAGAGCGAAAAGGACTTTAATTCGTGACCACCCCCAAAAACTTGAAAAATCCACCCAAAACCTAAAAAAATTGAAATTTTTATATGAAAAACTTCTTTTGCCCATATCTCCTAAACTAAGCGTCCTAGAGCGAAAAGGACTATAATTCGTGACCACCCCAAAAAATTGAAAAATCCACCCAAAACTTAAAAAAATTGAAGTTTTTATATGAAAAACTTCTTTTGCCCATATCTCCTTAAATATGCGTCCTAGAGCGAAAAGGACTTTAATTCGTGACCACCCCAAAAAATTGAAAAATCCACCCAAAACCTAAAAAAATGAAATTTTTATATGAAAAACTTCTTTTGCTCATATCTCCTTAAATATGCGTCCTACAGCGAAAAGGACTTTAATTCGTGACCACCCTCAAACAATTGAAAAATCCACCCAAAACCTAAAAAAAATTGAAATTTTTATATGAAAAACTTCTTTTGCCCATATCTCCTTAAATATGCGTCCTAGAGCGAAAAGGACTTTAATTCGTGACCAACCCCAAAAAATTGAAAAATCCACCCAAAACCTAAAAAAATTGAAATTTTTATATGAAAAACTTCTTTTGCCCATATCTCCTAAACTAAGCGTCCTAGAGCGAAAAGGACTATAATTCGTGACCACCCCAAAAAATTGAAAAATCCACCCAAAACCTCAAAAAATTGAAGTTTTTATATGAAAAACTTCATTTGCCCATATCTCCTTAAATATGCGTCCTAGAGCGAAAAGGACTTTAATTCGTGACCACCCCCAAAAAATTTAGAAATCCACCCAAAACCTAAAAAAATTGAAACTTTTATATTGAAAACTTCTTTTGCCCATATCTCCTTAAATATGCGTCCTAGAGCGAAAAGGACTTTAATTCGTGACCACCCCCAAAAAATTGAAAAATCCACCCAAAACCTAAAAAAATTGAAATTTTAAATGAAAAACTTCTTTTGCCCATATCTCCTTAAATATGCGTCCTAGGGCGAAAAGGACTTTAATTCGTGACCACCCCCAAAAAATTGAAAAATCCACCCAAAACCTAAAAAAATTTAAATTTTTATATGAAAAACTTCTTTTGCCCATATCTCCTTAAATATGCGTCGTAGAGCGAAAAGGACTTTAATTCGTGACCACCCCCAAAAAATTGAAAAATCCACCCAAAACCTAAAAAAATTGAAATTTTTATATGAAAAACTTCTTTTGCCCATATCTCCTTAAATATGCGTCCTAGAGCGAAAAGGACTTCAATTCGTGACCACCCCCAAAAAATTGAAAAATCCACCCAAACCCTAAAAAAATTGAAATTTTTATATGAAAAACTTCTTTTGCCCATATCTCCTTAAATATGCGTCGTAGAGCGAAAAGGACTTTAATTCGTGACCACCCCCAAAAAATTGAAAAATCCACCCAAAACCTAAAAAAATTGAAATTTTTATATGAAAAACTTCTTTTGCCCATATCTCCTTAAATATGCGTCCTAGAGCGAAAAGGACTTCAATTCGTGACCACCCCCAAAAAATTGAAAAATCCACCCAAACCCTAAAAAAATTGAAATTTTTATATGAAAAACTTCTTTTGCCCATATCTCCTTAAATATGCGTCGTAGAGCGAAAAGGACTTTAATTCGTGACCACCCCCAAAAAATTGAAAAATCCACCCAAAACCTAAAAAAATTGAAATTTTTATATGAAAAACTTCTTTTGCCCATATCTCCTTAAATATGCGTCCTAGAGCGAAAAGGACTTTAATTCGTGACCAGCCCCAAAAAATTGAAAAATTCACCCAAAACCTAAAAAAATTTAAATTTTTATATGAAAAACTTCTTTTGCCCATATCTCCTAAACTAAGCGTCCTAGAGCGAAAAGGACTATAATTCGTGACCACCCCAAAAAATTGAAAAATCCACCCAAAACCTTAAAAAAATTGAAATTTTTATATGAAAAACTTCTTTTGCCCATATCTCCTAAACTAAACGTCCTAGAGCGAAAAGGACTTTAATTCGTGACCACCCCCAAAAAATTGAAAACTCCACCCAAAACCTAAAAAAATTGAAATTTTTATACGAAAACCTTCTTTTGCCCATATCTCCTTAAATATGGGTCGTAGAGCGAAAAGGACTTTAATTCGTGACCACCCCCAAAAAATTGAAAAATCCACCCAAAACCTAAAAAAATTTAAATTTTTATATGAAAACCTTCTTTTGCCCATATCTCCTTAAATATGCGTCCTAGAGCGAAAAGGACTTTAATTAGTGACCACCCCCAAAAAATTGAAAAATCCACCCAAAACCTAAAAAAATTGAAATTTTTATATGAAAACCTTCTTTTGCCCATATCTCCTAAACTAAGCGTCCTAGAGCGAAAAGGACTATAATTCGTGACCACCCCAAAAAATTGAAAAATCATCCCAAAACCTACAAAAATTGAAATTTTTATATGAAAAACTTCTTTTGCCCATATCTCCTTAAATATGCGTCCTAGAGCGAAAAGGACTTTAATTCGTGACCACCCCCAAAAAATTGAAAAATCCACCCAAAACCTAAAAAAATTGAAATTTTTATATGAAAACCTTCTTTTGCCCATATCTCCTTAAATATGCGTCCTAGAGCGAAAAGGACTTTAATTCGTGACCACCCTCAAACAATTGAAAAATCCACCCAAAACCTAAAACAAATTGAAATTTTTATATGAAAAACTTCTTTTGCCCATATCTCCTTAAATATGCGTCCTAGAGCGAAAAGGACTTTAATTCGTGACCACCCCCAAAAACTTGAAAAATCCACCCAAAACCTAAAAAAATTGAAATTTTTATATGAAAAACTTCTTTTGCCCATATCTCCTAAACTAAGCGTCCTAGAGCGAAAAGGACTATAATTCGTGACCACCCCAAAAAATTGAAAAATCCACCCAAAACTTAAAAAAATTGAAGTTTTTATATGAAAAACTTCTTTTGCCCATATCTCCTTAAATATGCGTCCTAGAGCGAAAAGGACTTTAATTCGTGACCACCCCAAAAAATTGAAAAATCCACCCAAAACCTAAAAAAAATGAAATTTTTATATGAAAAACTTCTTTTGGCCATATCTCCTTAAATATGCGTCCTACAGCGAAAAGGACTTTAATTCGTGACCACCCTCAAACAATTGAAAAATCCACCCAAAACCTAAAAAAAAATTATAATTTTTATATGAAAAACTTCTTTTGCCCATATCTCCTTAAATATGCGTCCTAGAGCGAAAAGGACTTTAATTCGTGACCAACCCCAAAAAATTGAAAAATCCACCCAAAACCTAAAAAAATTGAAATTTTTATATGAAAAACTTCTTTTGCCCATATCTCCTTAAATATGCGTCCTAGAGCGAAAAGGACTTTAATTCGTGACCACCCCCAAAAATTTTAAAAATCCACCCAAAACCTAAAAAAATTGAAATTTTTATATGAAAAACTTCTTTTGCCCATATCTCCTAAACTAAGCGTCCTAGAGCGAAAAGGACTATAATTCGTGACCACCCCAAAAAATTGAAAAATCCACCCAAAACCTAAAAAAATTGAAGTTTTTATATGAAAAACTCCTTTGGCCCATATCTCCTTAAATATGCGTCCTAGAGCGAAAAGGACTTTAATTCGTGACCACCCCCAAAAAATTGAAAAATCCACCCAAAACCTAAAAAAATAGAAATTTTTATATGGAAAACTTCTTTTGCCCATATCTCCTTAAATATGCGTCCTAGAGCGAAAAGGACTTTAATTCGTGACCACCCCCAAAAAATTGCAAAATCCACCCAAAACCTAAAAAAATTGAAATTTTAAATGAAAAACTTCTTTTGCGCATATCTCCTTAAATATGCGTCCTAGAGCGAAAAGGACTTTAATTCGTGACCACCCCCAAAAAATTGAAAAATCCACCCAAAACCTAAAAAAATTTAAATTTTTATATGAAAACCTTCTTTTGCCCATATCTCCTTAAATATGCGTCCTAGAGCGAAAAGGACTTTAATTCCTGACCACCCTCAAACAATTGAAAAATCCACCCAAAACCTAAAAAAAATTGAAATTTTTATATGAAAAACTTCTTTTGCCCATATCTCCTTAAATATGCGTCCTAGAGCGAAAAGGACTTTAATTCGTGACCACCCCCAAAAAATTGAAAAATCCACCCAAAACCTAAAAAAATTGAAATTTTTATATGAAAAACTTCTTTTGCCCATATCTCCTTAAATATGCGTCCTAGAGCGAAAAGGACTATAATTCGTGACCACCCCAAAAAATTGAAAAATCCACCCAAAACCTAAAAAAAATTGAAGTTTTTATATGAAAAACTTCTTTTGCCCATATCTCCTTAAATATGCGTCCTAGAGCGAAAAGGACTTTAATTCGTGACCACCCCCAAAAAATTTAAAAATCCACCCAAAACCTAAAAAAATTGAAATTTTTATATGAAAAACTTCTTTTGCCCATATCTCCTAAACTAAGCGTCCTAGAGCGAAAAGGACTATAATTCGTGACCACCCCAAAAAATTGAAAAATCCACCCAAAACCTAAAAAAATTGAAGTTTTTATATGAAAAACTCCTTTGGCCCATATCTCCTTAAATATGCGTCCTAGAGCGAAAAGGACTTTAATTCGTGACCACCCCCAAAAAATTGAAAAATCCACCCAAAACCTAAAAAAATAGAAATTTTTATATGGAAAACTTCTTTTGCCCATATCTCCTTAAATATGCGTCCTAGAGCGAAAAGGACTTTAATTCGTGACCACCCCCAAAAAATTGCAAAATCCACCCAAAACCTAAAAAAATTGAAATTTTAAATGAAAAACTTCTTTTGCGCATATCTCCTTAAATATGCGTCCTAGAGCGAAAAGGACTTTAATTCGTGACCACCCCCAAAAAATTGAAAAATCCACCCAAAACCTAAAAAAATTGAAATTTTTATATGAAAACCTTCTTTTGCCCATATCTACTTAAATATGCGTCCTAGAGCGAAAAGGACTTTAATTCGTGATCACCCTCAAACAATTGAAAAATCCACCCAAAACCTAAAAAAATTGAAATTTTTATATGAAAAACTTCTTTTGCCCATATCTCCTTAAATATGCGTCCTAGAGCGAAAAGGACTTTAATTCGTGACCACCCCCAAAAAATTGAAAAATCCACCCAAAACCTAAAAATATTGAAATTTTTATATGAAAAACTCCTTTGGCCCATATCTCCTTAAATATGCGTCCTAGAGCGAAAAGGACTTTAATTCGTGACCACCCCCAAAAAATTGAAAAATCCACCCAAAACCTAAAAAAATAGAAATTTTTATATGGAAAACTTCTTTTGCCCATATCTCCTTAAATATGCGTCCTAGAGCGAAAAGGACTTTAATTCGTGACCACCCCCAAAAAATTGCAAAATCCACCCAAAACCTAAAAAAATTGAAATTTTAAATGAAAAACTTCTTTTGCGCATATCTCCTTAAATATGCGTCCTAGAGCGAAAAGGACTTTAATTCGTGACCACCCCCAAAAAATTGAAAAATCCACCCAAAACCTAAAAAAATTTAAATTTTTATATGAAAACCTTCTTTTGCCCATATCTCCTTAAATATGCGTCCTAGAGCGAAAAGGACTTTAATTCGTGACCACCCCAAAAAATTGAAAAATCCACCCAAAACCTAAAAAAATTGAAGTTTTTATATGAAAAACTTCTTTTGCCCATATCTCCTTAAATATGCGTCCTAGAGCGAAAAGGACTTTCATTCGTGACCACCCCAAAAAATTGAAAAAATTGAAAAATCCACCCAAAACCTAAAAAAATTTAAATTTTTATATGAAAAACTTCTTTTGCCCATATCTCCTTAAATATGCGTCCTAGAGCGAAAAGGACTTTAATTCGTGACCACCCCCAAAAACTTGAAAAATCCACCCAAAACCTAAAAAAATTGAAATTTTTATATGAAAAACTTCTTTTGCCCATATCTCCTAAACTAAGCGTCCTAGAGCGAAAAGGACTATAATTCGTGACCACCCCCCAAAAATTGAAAAATCCACCCCAAAAAACCTAAAAAAAATTGACATTTTTATATGAAAACCTTCTTTTGCCCATATCTCTTTAAATATGCGTCCTACAGCGAAAAGGACTTTAATTCGTGACCACCCCAAAATATTGAAAAATCCACCAAAAAACCTAAAAAAAATTGAAATTTTTATATGAAAAACTTCTTTTGCCCATATCTCCTTAAATATGCGTCCTAGAGCGAAAAGGACTTTAATTCGTGACCAGCCCCAAAAAATTGAAAAATCCACCCAAAACCTAAAAAAATTTAAATTTTTATATGAAAAACTTCTTTTGCCCATATCTCCTAAACTAAGCGTCCTAGAGCGAAAAGGACTATAATTCGTGACCACCCCAAAAAATTGAAAAATCCACCCAAAACCTAAAAAAAATTGAAATTTTTATATGAAAAACTTATTTTGCCGATATCTTCTTAAATATGCGTCCTAGAGCGAAAAGGACTTTAATTCGTGACCACCCTCAAACAATTGAAAAATCCACCAAAACCTAAAAAAAATTGAAATTTTTATATGAAAAACTTCTTTTGCCCATATCTCCTTAAATATGCGTCCTAGAGCGAAAAGGACTTTAATTCGTGACCACCCTCAAACAATTGAAAAATCCACCCAAAACCTAAAAAAAATTGAAATTTTTATATGAAAAACTTCTTTTGCCCATATCTCCTTAAATATGCGTCCTAGAGCGATTCGTGACCACCCCCAAAAAATTGAAAAATCCTCTCAAAACCTAAAAAAATTGAAATTTTTATATGGAAAACTTCTTTTGCGCATATCTCCTAAACTAAGCGTCCTAGAGCGAAAAGGACTATAATTCGTGACCACCCCAAAAAATTGAAAAATCCACCCAAAACCTAAAAAAATTGAAACTTTTATATTGAAAACTTCTTTTGCCCATATCTCCTTAAATATGCGTCCTAGAGCGAAAAGGACTTTAATTCGTGAACACCCCCAAAAAATTGAAAAATCCACCCAAAACCTAAAAAAATTGAAATTTTAAATGAAAAACTTCTTTTGCCCATATCTCCTTAAATATGCGTCCTAGAGCGAAAAGGACTTAAATTCGTGACCACCCCAAAAAATTGAAAAATCCACCCAAAACCTTAAAAAAATTTAAATTTTTATATGAAAAACTTCTTTTGCCCATATCTCCTAAACTAAACGTCCTAGAGCGAAAAGGACTTTAATTCGTGACCACCCCCAAAAAATTGAAAACTCCACCCAAAACCTAAAAAAATTGAAATTTTTATATGAAAACCTTCTTTTGCCCATATCTCCTTAAATATGCGTCGTAGAGCGAAAAGGACTTTAATTCGTGACCACCCCCAAAATATTGAAAAATCCACCCAAAACCTAAAAAAATTTAAATTTTTATATGAAAACCTTCTTTTGCCCATATCTCCTTAAATATGCGTCCTAGAGCGAAAAGGACTTTAATTAGTGACCACCCCCAAAAAATTGAAAAATCCACCCAAAACCTAAAAAAATTTAAATTTTTATATGAAAACCTTCTTTTGCCCATATCTCCTAAACTAAGCGTCCTAGAGCGAAAAGGACTATAATTCGTGACCACCCCAAAAAATTGAAAAATCCACCCAAAACCTAAAAAAATTGAAATTTTTATATGAAAAACTTCTTTTGCCCATATCTCCTTAAATATGCGTCCTAGAGCGAAAAGGACTTTAATTCGTGACCACCCCCAAAAATTTGAAAAATCCACCCAAAACCTAAAAAAATTGAAATTTTTATATGAAAACCTTCTTTTGCCCATATCTCCTTAAATATGCGTCCTAGAGCGAAAAGGACTTTAATTCGTGACCACCCTCAAACAATTGAAAAATCCACCCAAAACCTAAAAAAAATTGAAATTTTTATATGAAAAACTTCTTTTGCCCATATCTCCTTAAATATGCGTCCTAGAGCGAAAAGGACTTTAATTCGTGACCACCCCCAAAAACTTGAAAAATCCACCCAAAACCTAAAAAAATTGAAATTTTTATATGAAAAACTTCTTTTGCCCATATCTCCTAAACTAAGCGTCCTAGAGCGAAAAGGACTATAATTCGTGACCACCCCAAAAAATTGAAAAATCCACCCAAAACTTAAAAAAATTGAAGTTTTTATATGAAAAACTTCTTTTGCCCATATCTCCTTAAATATGCGTCCTAGAGCGAAAAGGACTTTAATTCGTGACCACCCCAAAAAATTGAAAAATCCACCCAAAACCTAAAAAAATGAAATTTTTATATGAAAAACTTCTTTTGCCCATATCTCCTTAAATATGCGTCCTACAGCGAAAAGGACTTTAATTCGTGACCACCCTCAAACAATTGAAAAATCCACCCAAAACCTAAAAAAAATTGAAATTTTTATATGAAAAAATCCACCCAAAACCTAAAAAAAATTGAAGTTTTTATATGAAAAACTTCTTTTGCCCATATCTCCTTAAATATGCGTCATAGAGCGAAAAGGACTTTAATTCGAGACCACCCCAAAAAATTGAAAAATCCACCCAAAACCTAAAAAAATTGAAATTTTTATATGAAAAACTTCTTTTGCCCATATCTCCTTAAATATGCGTCCTAGAGCGAAAAGGACTTTAATTCGTGACCACCCCAAAAAATTGAAAAATCCATCCAAAACCTAAAAAAATTGAAATTTTTGTATGAAAAACTTCTTTTCCATATCTCCTTAAATATGCGTCCTAGAGCGAAAAGGACTTTAATTCGTGACCACCCCAAAAAATTGAAAAATCCACCCAAAACCTAAAAAAATTGAAATTTTTATATGAAAAACTTCTTTTGTCCATATCTCCTTAAATATGCGTCCTAGAGCGAAAAGGACTTTAATTCGTGACCACCCCCAAAAAATTGAAAAATCCACCCAAAACCTAAAAAATTGAAATTCTTATATGAAAACCTTCTTTTGCCCATATCTCCTAAACTAAGCGTCCTAGAGCGAAAAGGACTATAATTCGTGACCACCCCAAAAAAAATTCAAAAAATCCACCCAAAACCTAAAAAAATTGAAGTTTTTATATGAAAAACTTCTTTTGCCCATATCTCCTTAAATATGCGTCCTAGAGCGAAAAGGACTTTAATTCGTGACCACCCCAAAAAATTGAAAAATCCACCCAAAACCTAAAAAAATTGAAATTTTTATATGAAAAACTTCTTTTGTCCATATCTCCTTAAATATGCGTCCTAGAGCGAAAAGGACTTTAATTCGTGACCACCCCCAAAAACTTGAAAAATCCACCCAAAACCTAAAAAAATTGAAATTTTTATATGAAAAACTTCTTTTGCCCATATCTCCTAAACTAAGCGTCCTAGAGCGAAAAGGACTATAATTCGTGACCACCCCCCAAAAATTGAAAAATCCACCCCAAAAAACCTAAAAAAAATTGACATTTTTATATGAAAACCTTCTTTTGCCCATATCTCTTTAAATATGCGTCCTACAGCGAAAAGGACTTTAATTCGTGACCACCCCAAAATATTGAAAAATCCACCAAAAAACCTAAAAAAAATTGAAATTTTTATATGAAAAACTTCTTTTGCCCATATCTCCTTAAATATGCGTCCTAGAGCGAAAAGGACTTTAATTCGTGACCACCCTCAAACAATTGAAAAATCCACCCAAAACCTAAAACAAATTGAAATTCTTATATGAAAACCTTCTTTTGCCCATATCTCCTAAACTAAGCGTCCTAGAGCGAAAAGGACTATAATTCGTGACCACCCCAAAAAAAATTCAAAAAATCCACCCAAAACCTAAAAAAATTGAAATTTTTATACGAAAACCTTCTTTTGCCCATATCTCCTTAAATATGGGTCGTAGAGCGAAAAGGACTTTAATTCGTGACCACCCCCAAAAAATTGAAAAATCCACCCAAAACCTAAAAAAATTTAAATTTTTATATGAAAACCTTCTTTTGCCCATATCTCCTTAAATATGCGTCCTAGAGCGAAAAGGACTTTAATTAGTGACCACCCCCAAAAAATTGAAAAATCCACCCAAAACCTAAAAAAATTGAAATTTTTATATGAAAACCTTCTTTTGCCCATATCTCCTAAACTAAGCGTCCTAGAGCGAAAAGGACTATAATTCGTGACCACCCCAAAAAATTGAAAAATCATCCCAAAACCTACAAAAATTGAAATTTTTATATGAAAAACTTCTTTTGCCCATATCTCCTTAAATATGCGTCCTAGAGCGAAAAGGACTTTAATTCGTGACCACCCCCAAAAAATTGAAAAATCCACCCAAAACCTAAAAAAATTGAAATTTTTATATGAAAACCTTCTTTTGCCCATATCTCCTTAAATATGCGTCCTAGAGCGAAAAGGACTTTAATTCGTGACCACCCTCAAACAATTGAAAAATCCACCCAAAACCTAAAACAAATTGAAATTTTTATATGAAAAACTTCTTTTGCCCATATCTCCTTAAATATGCGTCCTAGAGCGAAAAGGACTTTAATTCGTGACCACCCCCAAAAACTTGAAAAATCCACCCAAAACCTAAAAAAATTGAAATTTTTATATGAAAAACTTCTTTTGCCCATATCTCCTAAACTAAGCGTCCTAGAGCGAAAAGGACTATAATTCGTGACCACCCCAAAAAATTGAAAAATCCACCCAAAACTTAAAAAAATTGAAGTTTTTATATGAAAAACTTCTTTTGCCCATATCTCCTTAAATATGCGTCCTAGAGCGAAAAGGACTTTAATTCGTGACCACCCCAAAAAATTGAAAAATCCACCCAAAACCTAAAAAAATGAAATTTTTATATGAAAAACTTCTTTTGGCCATATCTCCTTAAATATGCGTCCTACAGCGAAAAGGACTTTAATTCGTGACCACCCTCAAACAATTGAAAAATCCACCCAAAACCTAAAAAAAAATTATAATTTTTATATGAAAAACTTCTTTTGCCCATATCTCCTTAAATATGCGTCCTAGAGCGAAAAGGACTTTAATTCGTGACCAACCCCAAAAAATTGAAAAATCCACCCAAAACCTAAAAAAATTGAAATTTTTATATGAAAAACTTCTTTTGCCCATATCTCCTTAAATATGCGTCCTAGAGCGAAAAGGACTTTAATTCGTGACCACCCCCAAAAATTTTAAAAATCCACCCAAAACCTAAAAAAATTGAAATTTTTATATGAAAAACTTCTTTTGCCCATATCTCCTTAAATATGCGTCCTAGAGCGAAAAGGACTTTAATTCGTGACCACCCCCAAAAAATTGAAAAATCCACCCAAAACCTAAAAAAATTTAAATTTTTATATGAAAACCTTCTTTTGCCCATATCTCCTTAAATATGCGTCCTAGAGCGAAAAGGACTTTAATTCGTGACCACCCCCAAAAAATTGCAAAATCCACCCAAAACCTAAAAAAATTGAAATTTTAAATGAAAAACTTCTTTTGCGCATATCTCCTTAACTATGCGTCCTAGAGCGAAAAGGACTTTAATTCGTGACCACCCCCAAAAAATTGAAAAATCCACCCAAAACCTAAAAAAATTGAAGTTTTTATATGAAAAACTCCTTTGGCCCATATCTCCTTAAATATGCGTCCTAGAGCGAAAAGGACTTTAATTCGTGACCACCCCCAAAAAATTGAAAAATCCACCCAAAACCTAAAAAAATAGAAATTTTTATATGGAAAACTTCTTTTGCCCATATCTCCTTAAATATGCGTCCTAGAGCGAAAAGGACTTTAAT
This sequence comes from Haematobia irritans, assembly GCF_050003625.1. Lineage (NCBI taxonomy): Eukaryota > Metazoa > Arthropoda > Insecta > Diptera > Muscidae > Haematobia > Haematobia irritans. The sequence continues at coordinate 100,115,763 of NC_134399.1, read as the reverse complement.
TCGTGACCACCCCCAAAAAATTGCAAAATCCACCCAAAACCTAAAAAAATTGAAATTTTAAATGAAAAACTTCTTTTGCGCATATCTCCTTAAATATGCGTCCTAGAGCGAAAAGGACTTTAATTCGTGACCACCCCGAAAAAATTGAAAAATCCACCCAAAACCTAAAAAAATTTAAATTTTTATATGAAAACCTTCTTTTGCCCATATCTCCTTAAATATGCGTCCTAGAGCGAAAAGGACTTTAATTCCTGACCACCCTCAAACAATTGAAAAATCCACCCAAAACCTAAAAAAAATTGAAATTTTTATATGAAAAACTTCTTTTGCCCATATCTCCTTAAATATGCGTCCTAGAGCGAAAAGGACTTTAATTCGTGACCACCCCCAAAAAATTGAAAAATCCACCCAAAACCTAAAAAAATTGAAATTTTTATATGAAAAACTTCTTTTGCCCATATCTCCTTAAATATGCGTCCTAGAGCGAAAAGGACTATAATTCGTGACCACCCCAAAAAATTGAAAAATCCACCCAAAACCTAAAAAAAATTGAAGTTTTTATATGAAAAACTTCTTTTGCCCATATCTCCTTAAATATGCGTCCTAGAGCGAAAAGGACTTTAATTCGTGACCACCCCCAAAAAATTTAAAAATCCACCCAAAACCTAAAAAAATTGAAATTTTTATATGAAAAACTTCTTTTGCCCATATCTCCTAAACTAAGCGTCCTAGAGCGAAAAGGACTATAATTCGTGACCACCCCAAAAAATTGAAAAATCCACCCAAAACCTAAAAAAATTGAAGTTTTTATATGAAAAACTCCTTTGGCCCATATCTCCTTAAATATGCGTCCTAGAGCGAAAAGGACTTTAATTCGTGACCACCCCCAAAAAATTGAAAAATCCACCCAAAACCTAAAAAAATAGAAATTTTTATATGGAAAACTTCTTTTGCCCATATCTCCTTAAATATGCGTCCTAGAGCGAAAAGGACTTTAATTCGTGACCACCCCCAAAAAATTGCAAAATCCACCCAAAACCTAAAAAAATTGAAATTTTAAATGAAAAACTTCTTTTGCGCATATCTCCTTAAATATGCGTCCTAGAGCGAAAAGGACTTTAATTCGTGACCACCCCCAAAAAATTGAAAAATCCACCCAAAACCTAAAAAAATTGAAATTTTTATATGAAAACCTTCTTTTGCCCATATCTCCTTAAATATGCGTCCTAGAGCGAAAAGGACTTTAATTCGTGATCACCCTCAAACAATTGAAAAATCCACCCAAAACCTAAAAAAATTGAAATTTTTATATGAAAAACTTCTTTTGCCCATATCTCCTTAAATATGCGTCCTAGAGCGAAAAGGACTTTAATTCGTGACCACCCCCAAAAAATTGAAAAATCCACCCAAAACCTAAAAATATTGAAATTTTTATATGAAAAACTCCTTTGGCCCATATCTCCTTAAATATGCGTCCTAGAGCGAAAAGGACTTTAATTCGTGACCACCCCCAAAAAATTGAAAAATCCACCCAAAACCTAAAAAAATAGAAATTTTTATATGGAAAACTTCTTTTGCCCATATCTCCTTAAATATGCGTCCTAGAGCGAAAAGGACTTTAATTCGTGACCACCCCCAAAAAATTGCAAAATCCACCCAAAACCTAAAAAAATTGAAATTTTAAATGAAAAACTTCTTTTGCGCATATCTCCTTAAATATGCGTCCTAGAGCGAAAAGGACTTTAATTCGTGACCACCCCCAAAAAATTGAAAAATCCACCCAAAACCTAAAAAAATTTAAATTTTTATATGAAAACCTTCTTTTGCCCATATCTCCTTAAATATGCGTCCTAGAGCGAAAAGGACTTTAATTCGTGACCACCCCAAAAAATTGAAAAATCCACCCAAAACCTAAAAAAATTGAAGTTTTTATATGAAAAACTTCTTTTGCCCATATCTCCTTAAATATGCGTCCTAGAGCGAAAAGGACTTTCATTCGTGACCACCCCAAAAAATTGAAAAAATTGAAAAATCCACCCAAAACCTAAAAAAATTTAAATTTTTATATGAAAAACTTCTTTTGCCCATATCTCCTTAAATATGCGTCCTAGAGCGAAAAGGACTTTAATTCGTGACCACCCCCAAAAACTTGAAAAATCCACCCAAAACCTAAAAAAATTGAAATTTTTATATGAAAAACTTCTTTTGCCCATATCTCCTAAACTAAGCGTCCTAGAGCGAAAAGGACTATAATTCGTGACCACCCCCCAAAAATTGAAAAATCCACCCCAAAAAACCTAAAAAAATTGACATTTTTATATGAAAACCTTCTTTTGCCCATATCTCTTTAAATATGCGTCCTACAGCGAAAAGGACTTTAATTCGTGACCACCCCAAAATATTGAAAAATCCACCAAAAAACCTAAAAAAAATTGAAATTTTTATATGAAAAACTTCTTTTGCCCATATCTCCTTAAATATGCGTCCTAGAGCGAAAAGGACTTTAATTCGTGACCAGCCCCAAAAAATTGAAAAATCCACCCAAAACCTAAAAAAATTTAAATTTTTATATGAAAAACTTCTTTTGCCCATATCTCCTAAACTAAGCGTCCTAGAGCGAAAAGGACTATAATTCGTGACCACCCCAAAAAATTGAAAAATCCACCCAAAACCTAAAAAAAATTGAAATTTTTATATGAAAAACTTATTTTGCCGATATCTTCTTAAATATGCGTCCTAGAGCGAAAAGGACTTTAATTCGTGACCACCCTCAAACAATTGAAAAATCCACCAAAACCTAAAAAAAATTGAAATTTTTATATGAAAAACTTCTTTTGCCCATATCTCCTTAAATATGCGTCCTAGAGCGAAAAGGACTTTAATTCCTGACCACCCTCAAACAATTGAAAAATCCACCCAAAACCTAAAAAAAATTGAAATTTTTATATGAAAAACTTCTTTTGCCCATATCTCCTTAAATATGCGTCCTAGAGCGATTCGTGACCACCCCCAAAAAATTGAAAAATCCTCTCAAAACCTAAAAAAATTGAAATTTTTATATGGAAAACTTCTTTTGCGCATATCTCCTAAACTAAGCGTCCTAGAGCGAAAAGGACTATAATTCGTGACCACCCCAAAAAATTGAAAAATCCACCCAAAACCTAAAAAAATTGAAACTTTTATATTGAAAACTTCTTTTGCCCATATCTCCTTAAATATGCGTCCTAGAGCGAAAAGGACTTTAATTCGTGAACACCCCCAAAAAATTGAAAAATCCACCCAAAACCTAAAAAAATTGAAATTTTAAATGAAAAACTTCTTTTGCCCATATCTCCTTAAATATGCGTCCTAGAGCGAAAAGGACTTAAATTCGTGACCACCCCAAAAAATTGAAAAATCCACCCAAAACCTTAAAAAAATTTAAATTTTTATATGAAAAACTTCTTTTGCCCATATCTCCTAAACTAAACGTCCTAGAGCGAAAAGGACTTTAATTCGTGACCACCCCCAAAAAATTGAAAACTCCACCCAAAACCTAAAAAAATTGAAATTTTTATATGAAAACCTTCTTTTGCCCATATCTCCTTAAATATGCGTCGTAGAGCGAAAAGGACTTTAATTCGTGACCACCCCCAAAATATTGAAAAATCCACCCAAAACCTAAAAAAATTTAAATTTTTATATGAAAACCTTCTTTTGCCCATATCTCCTTAAATATGCGTCCTAGAGCGAAAAGGACTTTAATTAGTGACCACCCCCAAAAAATTGAAAAATCCACCCAAAACCTAAAAAAATTTAAATTTTTATATGAAAACCTTCTTTTGCCCATATCTCCTAAACTAAGCGTCCTAGAGCGAAAAGGACTATAATTCGTGACCACCCCAAAAAATTGAAAAATCCACCCAAAACCTAAAAAAATTGAAATTTTTATATGAAAAACTTCTTTTGCCCATATCTCCTTAAATATGCGTCCTAGAGCGAAAAGGACTTTAATTCGTGACCACCCCCAAAAATTTGAAAAATCCACCCAAAACCTAAAAAAATTGAAATTTTTATATGAAAACCTTCTTTTGCCCATATCTCCTTAAATATGCGTCCTAGAGCGAAAAGGACTTTAATTCGTGACCACCCTCAAACAATTGAAAAATCCACCCAAAACCTAAAAAAAATTGAAATTTTTATATGAAAAACTTCTTTTGCCCATATCTCCTTAAATATGCGTCCTAGAGCGAAAAGGACTTTAATTCGTGACCACCCCCAAAAACTTGAAAAATCCACCCAAAACCTAAAAAAATTGAAATTTTTATATGAAAAACTTCTTTTGCCCATATCTCCTAAACTAAGCGTCCTAGAGCGAAAAGGACTATAATTCGTGACCACCCCAAAAAATTGAAAAATCCACCCAAAACTTAAAAAAATTGAAGTTTTTATATGAAAAACTTCTTTTGCCCATATCTCCTTAAATATGCGTCCTAGAGCGAAAAGGACTTTAATTCGTGACCACCCCAAAAAATTGAAAAATCCACCCAAAACCTAAAAAAATGAAATTTTTATATGAAAAACTTCTTTTGCCCATATCTCCTTAAATATGCGTCCTACAGCGAAAAGGACTTTAATTCGTGACCACCCTCAAACAATTGAAAAATCCACCCAAAACCTAAAAAAAATTGAAATTTTTATATGAAAAAATCCACCCAAAACCTAAAAAAAATTGAAGTTTTTATATGAAAAACTTCTTTTGCCCATATCTCCTTAAATATGCGTCATAGAGCGAAAAGGACTTTAATTCGAGACCACCCCAAAAAATTGAAAAATCCACCCAAAACCTAAAAAAATTGAAATTTTTATATGAAAAACTTCTTTTGCCCATATCTCCTTAAATATGCGTCCTAGAGCGAAAAGGACTTTAATTCGTGACCACCCCAAAAAATTGAAAAATCCATCCAAAACCTAAAAAAATTGAAATTTTTGTATGAAAAACTTCTTTTCCATATCTCCTTAAATATGCGTCCTAGAGCGAAAAGGACTTTAATTCGTGACCACCCCAAAAAATTGAAAAATCCACCCAAAACCTAAAAAAATTGAAATTTTTATATGAAAAACTTCTTTTGTCCATATCTCCTTAAATATGCGTCCTAGAGCGAAAAGGACTTTAATTCGTGACCACCCCCAAAAAATTGAAAAATCCACCCAAAACCTAAAAAATTGAAATTCTTATATGAAAACCTTCTTTTGCCCATATCTCCTAAACTAAGCGTCCTAGAGCGAAAAGGACTATAATTCGTGACCACCCCAAAAAAAATTCAAAAAATCCACCCAAAACCTAAAAAAATTGAAGTTTTTATATGAAAAACTTCTTTTGCCCATATCTCCTTAAATATGCGTCCTAGAGCGAAAAGGACTTTAATTCGTGACCACCCCAAAAAATTGAAAAATCCACCCAAAACCTAAAAAAATTGAAATTTTTATATGAAAAACTTCTTTTGTCCATATCTCCTTAAATATGCGTCCTAGAGCGAAAAGGACTTTAATTCGTGACCACCCCCAAAAACTTGAAAAATCCACCCAAAACCTAAAAAAATTGAAATTTTTATATGAAAAACTTCTTTTGCCCATATCTCCTAAACTAAGCGTCCTAGAGCGAAAAGGACTATAATTCGTGACCACCCCCCAAAAATTGAAAAATCCACCCCAAAAAACCTAAAAAAAATTGACATTTTTATATGAAAACCTTCTTTTGCCCATATCTCTTTAAATATGCGTCCTACAGCGAAAAGGACTTTAATTCGTGACCACCCCAAAATATTGAAAAATCCACCAAAAAACCTAAAAAAAATTGAAATTTTTATATGAAAAACTTCTTTTGCCCATATCTCCTTAAATATGCGTCCTAGAGCGAAAATGACTTTAATTCGTGACCAGCCCCAAAAAATTGAAAAATCCACCCAAAACCTAAAAAAATTTAAATTTTTATATGAAAAACTTCTTTTGCCCATATCTCCTAAACTAAGCGTCCTAGAGCGAAAAGGACTATAATTCGTGACCACCCCAAAAAATTGAAAAATCCACCCAAAACCTAAAAAAAATTGAAATTTTTATATGAAAAACTTATTTTGCCGATATCTTCTTAAATATGCGTCCTAGAGCGAAAAGGACTTTAATTCGTGACCACCCTCAAACAATTGAAAAATCCACCAAAACCTAAAAAAAATTTAAATTTTTATATGAAAAACTTCTTTTGCCCATATCTCCTTAAATATGCGTCCTAGAGCGAAAAGGACTTTAATTCGTGACCACCCTCAAACAATTGAAAAATCCACCCAAAACCTAAAAAAAATTGAAATTTTTATATGAAAACTTCTTTTGCCCATATCTCCTTAAATATGCGTCCTAGAGCGATTCGTGACCACCCCCAAAAAATTGAAAAATCCTCTCAAAACCTAAAAAATTGAAATTTTTATATGGAAAACTTCTTTTGCGCATATCTCCTAAACTAAGCGTCCTAGAGCGAAAAGGACTATAATTCGTGACCACCCCAAAAAATTGAAAAATCCACCCAAAACCTAAAAAAATTGAAACTTTTATATTGAAAACTTCTTTTGCCCATATCTCCTTAAATATGCGTCCTAGAGCGAAAAGGACTTTAATTCGTGAACACCCCCAAAAAATTGAAAAATCCACCCAAAACCTAAAAAAATTGAAATTTTAAATGAAAAACTTCTTTTGCCCATATCTCCTTAAATATGCGTCCTAGAGCGAAAAGGACTTAAATTCGTGACCACCCCAAAAAATTGAAAAATCCACCCAAAACCTTAAAAAAATTTAAATTTTTATATGAAAAACTTCTTTTGCCCATATCTCCTAAACTAAACGTCCTAGAGCGAAAAGGACTTTAATTCGTGACCACCCCCAAAAAATTGAAAACTCCACCCAAAACCTAAAAAAATTGAAATTTTTATATGAAAACCTTCTTTTGCCCATATCTCCTTAAATATGCGTCCTAGAGCGAAAAGGACTTTAATTCGTGACCACCCCCAAAAAATTGAAAAATCCACCCAAAACCTAAAAAAATTTAAATTTTTATATGAAAACCTTCTTTTGCCCATATCTCCTTAAATATGCGTCCTAGAGCGAAAAGGACTTTAATTAGTGACCACCCCCAAAAAATTGAAAAATCCACCCAAAACCTAAAAAAATTTAAATTTTTATATGAAAACCTTCTTTTGCCCATATCTCCTAAACTAAGCGTCCTAGAGCGAAAAGGACTATAATTCGTGACCACCCCAAAAAATTGAAAAATCCACCCAAAACCTAAAAAAATTGAAATTTTTATATGAAAAACTTCTTTTGCCCATATCTCCTTAAATATGCGTCCTAGAGCGAAAAGGACTTTAATTCGTGACCACCCCCAAAAATTTGAAAAATCCACCCAAAACCTAAAAAAATTGAAATTTTTATATGAAAACCTTCTTTTGCCCATATCTCCTTAAATATGCGTCCTAGAGCGAAAAGGACTTTAATTCGTGACCACCCTCAAACAATTGAAAAATCCACCCAAAACCTAAAAAAAATTGAAATTTTTATATGAAAAACTTCTTTTGCCCATATCTCCTTAAATATGCGTCCTAGAGCGAAAAGGACTTTAATTCGTGACCACCCCCAAAAACTTGAAAAATCCACCCAAAACCTAAAAAAATTGAAATTTTTATATGAAAAACTTCTTTTGCCCATATCTCCTAAACTAAGCGTCCTAGAGCGAAAAGGACTATAATTCGTGACCACCCCAAAAAATTGAAAAATCCACCCAAAACTTAAAAAATTTGAAGTTTTTATATGAAAAACTTCTTTTGCCCATATCTCCTTAAATATGCGTCATAGAGCGAAAAGGACTTTAATTCGTGACCACCCCAAAAAATTGAAAAATCCACCCAAAACCTAAAAAAATTGAAATTTTTATATGAAAAACTTCTTTTGCCCATATCTCCTTAAATATGCGTCCTAGCGCGAAACGGACTTTAATTCGTGACCACCCCAAAAAATTGAAAAATCCATCCAAAACCTAAAAAAATTGAAATTTTTATATGAAAAACTTCTTTTCCATATCTCCTTAAATATGCGTCCTAGAGCGAAAAGGACTTTAATTCGTGACCACCCCCAAAAAATTGAAAAATCCACCCAAAACCTAAAAAAATTGAAATTTTTATATGAAAAACTTCTTTTGTCCATATCTCCTTAAATATGCGTCCTAGAGCGAAAAGGACTTTAATTCGTGACCACCCCCAAAAAATTGAAAAATCCACCCAAAACCTAAAAAATTGAAATTCTTATATGAAAACCTTCTTTTGCCCATATCTCCTAAACTAAGCGTCCTAGAGCGAAAAGGACTATAATTCGTGACCACCCCAAAAAAATTCAAAAAATCCACCCAAAACCTAAAAAAATTGAAGTTTTTATATGAAAAACTTCTTTTGCCCATATCTCCTTAAATATGCGTCCTAGAGCGAAAAGGACTTTAATTAATTAAAATTGAAAAATCCACCCAAAACCTAAAAAAATTGAAGTTTTTATATGAAAAACTTATTTTGCCCATATCTCCTTAAATATGCGTCCTAGAGCGAAAAGGACTTTAATTCGTGACCACCCCAAAATATTGAAAAATCCACCCAAAACCTAAAAAAATTGAAATTTTTATATGAAAAACTTCTTTTGCCCATATCTCCTAAACTAAGCGTCCTAGAGCGAAAAGGACTTTAATTCGTGACCACCCCAAAAAATTGAAAAATCCACCCAAAACCTAAAAAAATTGAAATTTTTTATATGAAAAATTTCTTTTGCCCATATCTCCTTAAATATGCGTCCTAGAGCGAAAAGGACTTTAATTCGTGACCACCCCCAAAAAATTGAAAAATCCACCCAAAACCTAAAAAAATTGAAATTTTTATATGAAAAACTTATTTTGCCCATATCTCCCAAACTAAGCGTCCTACAGCGAAAAGGACTATAATTCGTGACCACCCCAAAAAATTGAAAAATCCACCCAAAACCTAAAAAAATTGAAATTTTTATATGAAAAACTTCTTTTGCCCATATCTCCTTAAATATGCGTCCTAGAGCGAAAAGGACTTTAATTCGTGACCACCCCCAAAAAATTAAAAATCCACCCAAAACCTAAAAAAAATTAAATTTTTATATGGAAAACTTCTTTTGCCCATATCTCCTTAAATATGCGTCCTAGAGCGAAAAGGACTTTAATTCATGACCACCCCAAAAAATTGAAAAATCCACCCAAAACCTAAAAAAATTGAAATTTTTATATGAAAAACTTCTTTTGCCCACATCTCCTTAAATATGCGTCCTAGAGCGAAAAGTACTTTAATTCGTGACCACCCAAAAAATTGAAAAATCCACCCAAAACCTAAAAAAATTGAAATTTTTATATGAAAACCTTCTTTTGCCCATATCTCCTTAAATATGCGTCCTAGAGCGAAAAGGACTTTAATTCGTGACCACCCCCAAAAAAATGAAAAATCCACCCGAAACCTAAAAAAATTGAAATTTTTATATGAAAACCTTCTTTTGCCCATATCTCCTTAAATATGCGTCCTAGAGCGAAAAGGACTTTAATTCGTGACCACCCTCAAACAATTGAAAAACCCACCCAAAACCTAAAAAAATTGAAATTTTTTATATGAAAAATTTCTTTTGCCCATATCTCCTTAAATATGCGTCCTAGAGCGAAAAGGACTTTAATTCGTGACCACCCCCAAAAAATTGAAAAATCCACCCAAAACCTAAAAAAATTGAAATTTTTATATGAAAAACTTCTTTTGCCCATATCTCCTTAAATATGCGTCCTAGAGCGAAAAGGACTTTAATTCGTGACCACCCCCAAAAAATTGAAAAATCCACCCAAAACCTAAAAAAATTGAAATTTTTATATGAAAACCTTCTTTTGTCCATATCTCCTAAACTAAGCGTCCTAGAGCGAAAAGGACTATAATTCGTGACCACCCCAAAAAATTGAAAAATCCACCCAAAACCTAAAAAAATTGAAATTTTTATATGAAAAACTTGTTTTGCCCACATCTCCTTAAATATGCGTCCTAGAGCGAAAAGGACTTTAATTCGTGACCACCCCCAAAAAATTGAAAAATCCACCCAAAACCTAAAAAAATTGAAATTTTTATATGAAAACCTTCTTTTGCCCATATCTCCTTAAATATGCGTCCTAGAGCGAAAAGGACTTTAATTCGTGACCACCCCCAAAAAATTGAAAAATCCACCCAAAACCTAAAAAAATTGAAATTTTTATATGAAAACCTTCTTTTGCCCATATCTCCTTAAATATGCGTCCTAGAGCGAAAAGGACTTTAATTCGTGACCACCCTCAAACAATTGAAAAATCCACCCAAAACCTAAAAAAATTGAAATTTTTTATATGAAAAATTTCTTTTGCCCATATCTCCTTAAATATGCGTCCTAGAGCGAAAAGGACTTTAATTCGTGACCACCCCAAAAAATTGAAAAATCCACTCAAAACCTAAAAAAATTGAAGTTTTTATGTGAAAAACTTCTTTTGCCCATATCTCCTTAAATATGCGTCCTAGAGCGAAAAGGACTTTAATTCGTGACCACCCCCAAAAAATTGAAAAATCCACCCAAAACCTAAAAAAATTGAAATTTTTATATGAAAACCTTCTTTTGCCCATATCTCCTTAAATATGCGTCCTAGAGCGAAAAGGACTTTAATTCGTGACCACCCCAAAAAATTGAAAAATCCACCCAAAACTTAAAAAAATTGAAGTTTTTATATGAAAAACTTCGTTTGCCCATATCTCCTTAAATATGCGTCCTAGAGCGAAAAGGACATTAATTCGTGACCACCCCAAAAAATTGAAAAATCCACCCAAAACCTAAAAAAATTGAAATTTTTATATGAAAAACTTCTTTTGTCCATATCTCCTTAAATATGCGTCCTAGAGCGAAAAGGACTTTAATTCGTGACCACCCCCAAAAAATTGAAAAATCCACCCAAAACCTAAAAAATTGAAATTTTTATATGAAAACCTTCTTTTGCCCATATCTCCTAAACTAAGCGTCCTAGACCGAAAAGGACTATAATTCGTGACCACCCCAAAAAATTGAAAAATCCACTCAAAACCTAAAAAAATTGAAGTTTTTATGTGAAAAACTTCTTTTGCCCATATCTCCTTAAATATGCGTCCTAGAGCGAAAAGGACTTTAATTCGTGACCACCCCAAAAAATTGAAAAATCCATCCAAAACCTAAAAAAATTGAAATTTTTGTATGAAAAACTTCTTTTCCATATCTCCTTAAATATGCGTCCTAGAGCGAAAAGGACTTTAATTCGTGACCACCCCAAAAAATTGAAAAATCCACCCAAAACCTAAAAAAATTGAAATTTTTATATGAAAAACTTCTTTTGTCCATATCTCCTTAAATATGCGTCCTAGAGCGAAAAGGACTTTAATTCGTGACCACCCCCAAAAAATTGAAAAATCCACCCAAAACCTAAAAAATTGAAATTCTTATATGAAAACCTTCTTTTGCCCATATCTCCTAAACTAAGCGTCCTAGAGCGAAAAGGACTATAATTCGTGACCACCCCAAAAAAAATTCAAAAAATCCACCCAAAACCTAAAAAAATTGAAGTTTTTATATGAAAAACTTCTTTTGCCCATATCTCCTTAAATATGCGTCCTAGAGCGAAAAGGACTTTAATTCGTGACCACCCCAAAAAATTGAAAAATCCACCCAAAACCTAAAAAAATTGAAATTTTTATATGAAAAACTTCTTTTGTCCATATCTCCTTAAATATGCGTCCTAGAGCGAAAAGGACTTTAATTCGTGACCACCCCCAAAAACTTGAAAAATCCACCCAAAACCTAAAAAAATTGAAATTTTTATATGAAAAACTTCTTTTGCCCATATCTCCTAAACTAAGCGTCCTAGAGCGAAAAGGACTATAATTCGTGACCACCCCCCAAAAATTGAAAAATCCACCCCAAAAAACCTAAAAAAAATTGACATTTTTATATGAAAACCTTCTTTTGCCCATATCTCTTTAAATATGCGTCCTACAGCGAAAAGGACTTTAATTCGTGACCACCCCAAAATATTGAAAAATCCACCAAAAAACCTAAAAAAAATTTAAATTTTTATATGAAAAACTTCTTTTGCCCATATCTCCTTAAATATGCGTCCTAGAGCGAAAATGACTTTAATTCGTGACCAGCCCCAAAAAATTGAAAAATCCACCCAAAACCTAAAAAAATTTAAATTTTTATATGAAAAACTTCTTTTGCCCATATCTCCTAAACTAAGCGTCCTAGAGCGAAAAGGACTATAATTCGTGACCACCCCAAAAAATTGAAAAATCCACCCAAAACCTAAAAAAAATTGAAATTTTTATATGAAAAACTTATTTTGCCGATATCTTCTTAAATATGCGTCCTAGAGCGAAAAGGACTTTAATTCGTGACCACCCTCAAACAATTGAAAAATCCACCAAAACCTAAAAAAAATTTAAATTTTTATATGAAAAACTTCTTTTGCCCATATCTCCTTAAATATGCGTCCTAGAGCGAAAAGGACTTTAATTCGTGACCACCCTCAAACCAGGGCTGTGGAGTCGGAGTCGGAGTCGGAGTCTTGGAGTCGGAGTCTGAAGATTTGGCTGGAGTCGGAGTCGGAGTCGGAGTCGTAAAAATTTTGCTCGACTCCGACTCCGGCTAAACCAAATATTTTAAAACACTACACATTTTTGTGACTAAAAAAGTTTTTACGCAAATTAGTTTCCAATGCGTTATGCATTCGATCAATGTACACCATGATTGGAAATGAAAATCAACTTCCAATTACGGCTATCATTTTATGTTTCCTAGAATGTTAGACTAGCAAATGGGCTGGATCGATCCATTTTAAACCCCATATCAATTTATTTGAAATAATTCGAACAATAATTCGAATTTATTGTTTTTAATTTTATTTTAAGGCTATATACCTACACACATATGACAGAAAAAATTGTCAAAGCTGTTTTTTATAGAAAATTTTGTCACTATTGTATTTATATAGAATGTTTTGTCAAAATTTAATTTCTATAAAAAAATTATTCGAGATATTATTACTATAGAAATATTTTTTTCTATAGAAAATTAAGTCAACATTTATTTCTATAGAAAATAAAAAATAAAACAAGTATATACAGCAGTAAGTTCGTCCGGGCCGAATCATAAATACCCACCACCATGAATAAAATATACTAATTTCCTTAGAAAATTTCATGGGGGTTTGATGACAGATCAGTTTAACCAGTTCGCATCCCGAAAATAAATGCAAAGATTTTACCTATCAGATTCCGGATTTATAAGAACTATTTTTGTTTGAGTTTTAAAGGAATCATAAACATATCCTGTAAATGTGCAAGAAAATTAAGAAAAAATACCTTGATTTGAAATCTAAAATCTATAGTACACCAACTGTTTTATGATTACGAGAAGAATTATCTGGCAAATTTACATTTATGGTAAATGCACCTTCTGTACCCTCAATATCTGAAATCGGTCTATATGGAGGCCTTACCAGCGTTGCAACAACGAATTTTTATTTTGGACCAAATTTTTCCAAAATTCGTACCAGGGGACCAGTTTTCTAATTTAAATTAATATAATTTAAAAGTTACAATTTTTCTAAAATTTTTCTTCGAAAGAAAATTTTTTCAAAATTTTATTTCTATATAAAATTTTGACCTCATTCTATTTCTATCGAAAATTTTGTCCATATTTTATTTCTATAGAAAATTTGGTCCAAATTTTATTTCAATAGATTTCATTTTAGCCAAAATTTAATTTCTATAGAAAATGTAGCCAAAAATTAATTCTATTGAAAATTTAGCCAAAATTTAATTTCTGTAAAAAATTTAGCCAAAATGTTATTTCTATTACATATTTAGCAGAAATCTTTTTCTATAGAAAGTTATCGCAAAATTTTATTTTTTCTTAAAATTTGTACAAAATTTTTGCATAATATTGTATCCCAAAATTTTTTAAGAAGCTTATTTCTATACACAATTTTGTTAAAATTTTATTTCTATGAAAAATTTGTTAACATTTTATTTCTATGAAAATTTTGTTAAAATTTTATTTCTATAGAAATTTTTGTCCAAATGTTATTTCTGCAGAAAAATTCCATTTGGTCTGACCATCAGACCAACTTCAATAATTTTTTGGATCTATTTTGGTCCAATCGGACTAATGGGGTTACGCCAAAAACATGGAAGGATACGTACAGTATTCAGCACATCTATTGTAGTTCTAGAATATAGACCCCAAAACGGAGGGCCGGTTTGTAAGGAGACTATATCAAAAACTGGACCGATACACAATATATTCGGCACACCTCTTAATGGTCCTAGAATACCTCCAGATTTCAAATTTCAGGCAAATTGGATAAAAACTACGGATTGTAGAAGTCCAAGAAGTAAACTCGTAACATCGGTCTAAAAGGGGGCTATATCAAAACTTCGTCCAATAATGACCATCTTCGGCACGCCTTGTAATGGTCCTATAATACCTCTAGATTTCCAATTTCAGACAAATTGGATAAAAACTATGGATTCTAGAAGCTCAAGAAATAAAATCGGGAGTTCTGTCTATATGGGAGCTATATTAAAACATGGTCCGATAATCACCATTTTCAGCACTCCTCCTTATAGCCCTAGAATACCTCTAGGTTTCCAATTTCTGGCAAATTGGATAAAAACTACGGTTTTTATAAGCCCAAGACCCCAAATCGGACGATCGGTTGATATGGGAGCTATATCAAAACCTGGACCGATCTAGCTCATCTTCGACATGACAAACTTATTATACCCCTGTCACCATTCTATGGTGGTGGGTATAAAAATATTTTTATGTAGAAAATTTTGTCAAAAATTTATTTCTATAGAAAATTTAGCCAAAATTTTGCTTCTATAGAAAATTGTGCAAAATTTTATTTACACAAAAAATTTTCCAAAATTTCTATTAATAATTTTTTCAAATTTTTTTTTATAGAAAATTGTGCCAAAATTTTGTTACTATAGATTTTTTTTATACAAAATTTTATATTTTATTTTTATAGAAAATTTAGTCTAAATTTTCTTTCTATAGAACATTTAGCAGCATTTTATTTGTTTAGAAAATTTTGCAAAATTTTATTTACTACACAAAAAATTTTCCAAAAATTTCTATTGATATTTTTTTCAAAATTTTATTTCTATAGAAAATTTTGTCAAAATTTGTTTACTATAGTTTTTTTTTTATAGAAAATTTGGTAAAAATTTATTTATATAGAAAATTTTCTCAAACATTTATTTATATAGAGAATTTAGTTCAAATTTTGTTTCTATAGAAAATTTTGCAAACTTTTATTTACTACACAAAAATTTTTCCAAAATTTCTATTTATATTTTTTTCAAAATTTTATTTCTATAAAACAATTTGTCAAATTTTTATTTATATAGCAAATTTTCTCAAATTTTTTTCTTACTGATACTCACTGATATGTCGAAAACTGGTAAAAGTGACTCAAATTTTGCTATATAAAAAATTATGGACGTTTCCCAAATACTGCACGAGATTTTGTAGAAGTCTGATTTCAGATTTTATCGAAATGTAGATCTAAATACAAAGTTGTGCAGAGTATGTTACAATCGGCCCGCCCGACTTTAGACTTTCTTTGCATTTTTATTTTTTGCTATAATTGTGATACGTCCCATAACGTTAGATTTAAATTTTAGGTACAGAGATTTTCTAGAAGTATATACAATTTTGTCTAAATCGATTCAGATTCAAATTCATGCATATGGGAATATAACCCTTTATAATAATTTTCGTCCACAAATACATATACTGTCGGTATCTTCTCATATTATGATGGGTATTTATATCATTATTTTATTTATTAAACATTGCCCTAAATTTGAAATAAAGAGTTTAATTGGTATAAATGCGAAATTAAGACCTTTCTTGCACACATAAATAAATACGATAGTTTATATCGTTCCATATATATACCCCATATATACCCCCTCAATAGAACTACAAATTAGTGGTACTAAAATGAGATTTAGTTATATTACCCGGAGTCGACTCCGGAGTCGGAGTCGGAGTCGAGCTGATGAAAAATGCTGGAGTCGGAGTCGGAGTCGGAGTCGAGCAAAATTGGCTCGACTCCACAGCCCTGCCTCAAACAATTGAAAAATCCAC
This sequence comes from Haematobia irritans, assembly GCF_050003625.1. Classification (NCBI taxonomy): domain Eukaryota; kingdom Metazoa; phylum Arthropoda; class Insecta; order Diptera; family Muscidae; genus Haematobia; species Haematobia irritans. The sequence continues at coordinate 100,099,491 of NC_134399.1, read as the reverse complement.
CCAAAACCTAAAAAAAATTGAAATTTTTATATGAAAACTTCTTTTGCCCATATCTCCTTAAATATGCGTCCTAGAGCGATTCGTGACCACCCCCAAAAAATTGAAAAATCCTCTCAAAACCTAAAAAAATTGAAATTTTTATATGGAAAACTTCTTTTGCGCATATCTCCTAAACTAAGCGTCCTAGAGCGAAAAGGACTATAATTCGTGACCACCCCAAAAAATTGAAAAATCCACCCAAAACCTAAAAAAATTGAAACTTTTATATTGAAAACTTCTTTTGCCCATATCTCCTTAAATATGCGTCCTAGAGCGAAAAGGACTTTAATTCGTGAACACCCCCAAAAAATTGAAAAATCCACCCAAAACCTAAAAAAATTGAAATTTTAAATGAAAAACTTCTTTTGCCCATATCTCCTTAAATATGCGTCCTAGAGCGAAAAGGACTTAAATTCGTGACCACCCCAAAAAATTGAAAAATCCACCCAAAACCTTAAAAAAATTTAAATTTTTATATGAAAAACTTCTTTTGCCCATATCTCCTAAACTAAACGTCCTAGAGCGAAAAGGACTTTAATTCGTGACCACCCCCAAAAAATTGAAAACTCCACCCAAAACCTAAAAAAATTGAAATTTTTATATGAAAACCTTCTTTTGCCCATATCTCCTTAAATATGCGTCCTAGAGCGAAAAGGACTTTAATTCGTGACCACCCCCAAAAAATTGAAAAATCCACCCAAAACCTAAAAAAATTTAAATTTTTATATGAAAACCTTCTTTTGCCCATATCTCCTTAAATATGCGTCCTAGAGCGAAAAGGACTTTAATTAGTGACCACCCCCAAAAAATTGAAAAATCCACCCAAAACCTAAAAAAATTTAAATTTTTATATGAAAACCTTCTTTTGCCCATATCTCCTAAACTAAGCGTCCTAGAGCGAAAAGGACTATAATTCGTGACCACCCCAAAAAATTGAAAAATCCACCCAAAACCTAAAAAAATTGAAATTTTTATATGAAAAACTTCTTTTGCCCATATCTCCTTAAATATGCGTCCTAGAGCGAAAAGGACTTTAATTCGTGACCACCCCCAAAAATTTGAAAAATCCACCCAAAACCTAAAAAAATTGAAATTTTTATATGAAAACCTTCTTTTGCCCATATCTCCTTAAATATGCGTCCTAGAGCGAAAAGGACTTTAATTCGTGACCACCCTCAAACAATTGAAAAATCCACCCAAAACCTAAAAAAAATTGAAATTTTTATATGAAAAACTTCTTTTGCCCATATCTCCTTAAATATGCGTCCTAGAGCGAAAAGGACTTTAATTCGTGACCACCCCCAAAAACTTGAAAAATCCACCCAAAACCTAAAAAAATTGAAATTTTTATATGAAAAACTTCTTTTGCCCATATCTCCTAAACTAAGCGTCCTAGAGCGAAAAGGACTATAATTCGTGACCACCCCAAAAAATTGAAAAATCCACCCAAAACTTAAAAAATGTGAAGTTTTTATATGAAAAACTTCTTTTGCCCATATCTCCTTAAATATGCGTCATAGAGCGAAAAGGACTTTAATTCGTGACCACCCCAAAAAATTGAAAAATCCACCCAAAACCTAAAAAAATTGAAATTTTTATATGAAAAACTTCTTTTGCCCATATCTCCTTAAATATGCGTCCTAGCGCGAAACGGACTTTAATTCGTGACCACCCCAAAAAATTGAAAAATCCATCCAAAACCTAAAAAAATTGAAATTTTTATATGAAAAACTTCTTTTCCATATCTCCTTAAATATGCGTCCTAGAGCGAAAAGGACTTTAATTCGTGACCACCCCCAAAAAATTGAAAAATCCACCCAAAACCTAAAAAAATTGAAATTTTTATATGAAAAACTTCTTTTGTCCATATCTCCTTAAATATGCGTCCTAGAGCGAAAAGGACTTTAATTCGTGACCACCCCCAAAAAATTGAAAAATCCACCCAAAACCTAAAAAATTGAAATTCTTATATGAAAACCTTCTTTTGCCCATATCTCCTAAACTAAGCGTCCTAGAGCGAAAAGGACTATAATTCGTGACCACCCCAAAAAAATTCAAAAAATCCACCCAAAACCTAAAAAAATTGAAGTTTTTATATGAAAAACTTCTTTTGCCCATATCTCCTTAAATATGCGTCCTAGAGCGAAAAGGACTTTAATTAATTAAAATTGAAAAATCCACCCAAAACCTAAAAAAATTGAAGTTTTTATATGAAAAACTTATTTTGCCCATATCTCCTTAAATATGCGTCCTAGAGCGAAAAGGACTTTAATTCGTGACCACCCCAAAATATTGAAAAATCCACCCAAAACCTAAAAAAATTGAAATTTTTATATGAAAAACTTCTTTTGCCCATATCTCCTAAACTAAGCGTCCTAGAGCGAAAAGGACTTTAATTCGTGACCACCCCAAAAAATTGAAAAATCCACCCAAAACCTAAAAAAATTGAAATTTTTTATATGAAAAATTTCTTTTGCCCATATCTCCTTAAATATGCGTCCTAGAGCGAAAAGGACTTTAATTCGTGACCACCCCCAAAAAATTGAAAAATCCACCCAAAACCTAAAAAAATTGAAATTTTTATATGAAAAACTTATTTTGCCCATATCTCCCAAACTAAGCGTCCTACAGCGAAAAGGACTATAATTCGTGACCACCCCAAAAAATTGAAAAATCCACCCAAAACCTAAAAAAATTGAAATTTTTATATGAAAAACTTCTTTTGCCCATATCTCCTTAAATATGCGTCCTAGAGCGAAAAGGACTTTAATTCGTGACCACCCCCAAAAAATTAAAAATCCACCCAAAACCTAAACAAAATTAAATTTTTATATGGAAAACTTCTTTTGCCCATATCTCCTTAAATATGCGTCCTAGAGCGAAAAGGACTTTAATTCGTGACCACCCCAAAAAATTGAAAAATCCACCCAAAACCTAAAAAAATTGAAATTTTTATATGAAAAACTTCTTTTGCCCACATCTCCTTAAATATGCGTCCTAGAGCGAAAAGTACTTTAATTCGTGACCACCCCAAAAAATTGAAAAATCCACCCAAAACCTAAAAAAATTGAAATTTTTATATGAAAACCTTCTTTTGCCCATATCTCCTTAAATATGCGTCCTAGAGCGAAAAGGACTTTAATTCGTGACCACCCCCAAAAAAATGAAAAATCCACCCGAAACCTAAAAAAATTGAAATTTTTATATGAAAACCTTCTTTTGCCCATATCTCCTTAAATATGCGTCCTAGAGCGAAAAGGACTTTAATTCGTGACCACCCTCAAACAATTAAAAATCCACCCAAAACCTAAACAAAATTAAATTTTTATATGGAAAACTTCTTTTGCCCATATCTCCTTAAATATGCGTCCTAGAGCGAAAAGGACTTTAATTCGTGACCACCCCAAAAAATTGAAAAATCCACCCAAAACCTAAAAAAATTGAAATTTTTATATGAAAAACTTCTTTTGCCCACATCTCCTTAAATATGCGTCCTAGAGCGAAAAGTACTTTAATTCGTGACCACCCCAAAAAATTGAAAAATCCACCCAAAACCTAAAAAAATTGAAATTTTTATATGAAAACCTTCTTTTGCCCATATCTCCTTAAATATGCGTCCTAGAGCGAAAAGGACTTTAATTCGTGACCACCCCCAAAAAAATGAAAAATCCACCCGAAACCTAAAAAAATTGAAATTTTTATATGAAAACCTTCTTTTGCCCATATCTCCTTAAATATGCGTCCTAGAGCGAAAAGGACTTTAATTCGTGACCACCCTCAAACAATTGAAAAACCCACCCAAAACCTAAAAAAATTGAAATTTTTTATATGAAAAATTTCTTTTGCCCATATCTCCTTAAATATGCGTCCTAGAGCGAAAAGGACTTTAATTCGTGACCACCCCCAAAAAATTGAAAAATCCACCCAAAACCTAAAAAAATTGAAATTTTTATATGAAAAACTTCTTTTGCCCATATCTCCTTAAATATGCGTCCTAGAGCGAAAAGGACTTTAATTCGTGACCACCCCCAAAAAATTGAAAAATCCACCCAAAACCTAAAAAAATTGAAATTTTTATATGAAAACCTTCTTTTGTCCATATCTCCTAAACTAAGCGTCCTAGAGCGAAAAGGACTATAATTCGTGACCACCCCAAAAAATTGAAAAATCCACCCAAAACCTAAAAAAATTGAAATTTTTATATGAAAAACTTGTTTTGCCCACATCTCCTTAAATATGCGTCCTAGAGCGAAAAGGACTTTAATTCGTGACCACCCCCAAAAAATTGAAAAATCCACCCAAAACCTAAAAAAATTGAAATTTTTATATGAAAACCTTCTTTTGCCCATATCTCCTTAAATATGCGTCCTAGAGCGAAAAGGACTTTAATTCGTGACCACCCCCAAAAAATTGAAAAATCCACCCAAAACCTAAAAAAATTGAAATTTTTATATGAAAACCTTCTTTTGCCCATATCTCCTTAAATATGCGTCCTAGAGCGAAAAGGACTTTAATTCGTGACCACCCTCAAACAATTGAAAAATCCACCCAAAACCTAAAAAAATTGAAATTTTTTATATGAAAAATTTCTTTTGCCCATATCTCCTTAAATATGCGTCCTAGAGCGAAAAGGACTTTAATTCGTGACCACCCCAAAAAATTGAAAAATCCACTCAAAACCTAAAAAAATTGAAGTTTTTATGTGAAAAACTTCTTTTGCCCATATCTCCTTAAATATGCGTCCTAGAGCGAAAAGGACTTTAATTCGTGACCACCCCCAAAAAATTGAAAAATCCACCCAAAACCTAAAAAAATTGAAATTTTTATATGAAAACCTTCTTTTGCCCATATCTCCTTAAATATGCGTCCTAGAGCGAAAAGGACTTTAATTCGTGACCACCCCAAAAAATTGAAAAATCCACCCAAAACTTAAAAAAATTGAAGTTTTTATATGAAAAACTTCGTTTGCCCATATCTCCTTAAATATGCGTCCTAGAGCGAAAAGGACATTAATTCGTGACCACCCCAAAAAATTGAAAAATCCACCCAAAACCTAAAAAAATTGAAATTTTTATATGAAAAACTTCTTTTGTCCATATCTCCTTAAATATGCGTCCTAGAGCGAAAAGGACTTTAATTCGTGACCACCCCCAAAAAATTGAAAAATCCACCCAAAACCTAAAAAATTGAAATTTTTATATGAAAACCTTCTTTTGCCCATATCTCCTAAACTAAGCGTCCTAGACCGAAAAGGACTATAATTCGTGACCACCCCAAAAAATTGAAAAATCCACTCAAAACCTAAAAAAATTGAAGTTTTTATGTGAAAAACTTCTTTTGCCCATATCTCCTTAAATATGCGTCCTAGAGCGAAAAGGACTTTAATTCGTGACCACCCCCAAAAAATTGAAAAATCCACCCAAAACCTAAAAAAATTGAAATTTTTATATGAAAACCTTCTTTTGCCCATATCTCCTTAAATATGCGTCCTAGAGCGAAAAGGACTTTAATTCGTGACCACCCCAAAAAATTGAAAAATCCACCCAAAACTTAAAAAAATTGAAGTTTTTATATGAAAAACTTCGTTTGCCCATATCTCCTTAAATATGCGTCCTAGAGCGAAAAGGACATTAATTCGTGACCACCCCAAAAAATTGAAAAATCCACCCAAAACCTAAAAAAATTGAAATTTTTATATGAAAAACTTCTTTTGTCCATATCTCCTTAAATATGCGTCCTAGAGCGAAAAGGACTTTAATTCGTGACCACCCCCAAAAAATTGAAAAATCCACCCAAAACCTAAAAAATTGAAATTTTTATATGAAAACCTTCTTTTGCCCATATCTCCTAAACTAAGCGTCCTAGACCGAAAAGGACTATAATTCGTGACCACCCCAAAAAAATTGAAAAATCCACCCAGAACCTAAAAAAATTGAAGTTTTTATATGAAAAACTTCTTTTGCCCATATCTCCTTAAATATGCGTCCTAGAGCGAAAAGGACTTTAATTCGTGACCACCCCCAAAAAATTGAAAAATCCACCCAAAACCTAAAAAAATTGAAATTTTTATATGAAAAACTTCTTTTGCCCACATCTCCTTAAATATGCGTCCTAGAGCGAAAAGGACTTTAATTCGTGACCTACCCCAAAAAATTTAAAAATCCACCCAAAACCTAAAAAAATTGAAACTTTTATATTGAAAACTTCTTTTGCCCATATCTCCTTAAATATGCGTCCTAGAGCGAAAAGGACTTTAATTCGTGACCACCCCCAAAAAATTGAAAAATCCACCCAAAACCTAAAAAAATTGAAATTTTAAATGAAAAACTTCTTTTGCCCATATTTCCTTAAATATGCGTCCTAGAGCGAAAAGGACTTTAATTCGTGACCACCCCCAAAAAATTGAAAAATCCACCCAAAACCTAAAAAAATTTAAATTTTTATATGAAAAACTTCTTTTGCCCATATCTCCTTAAATATGCGTTGTAGAGCGAAAAGGACTTTAATTCGTGACCACCCCCAAAAAATTGAAAAATCCACCCAGAACCTAAAAAAATTTAAGTTTTTATATGAAAAACTTCTTTTGCCCATATCTCCTTAAATATGCGTCCTAGAGCGAAAAGGACTTTAATTCGTGACCACCCTCAAAAAATTGCAAAATCCACCCAAAACCTAAAAAAATTGAAATTTTTATATGAAAAACTTCTTTTGCCCATATCTCCTTAAATATGCGTCCTAGAGCGAAAAGGACTTTAATTCGTGACCACCCCCAAAAAATTGAAAAATCCACCCAAAACCTAAAAAAATTGAAATTTTTATACGAAAACCTTCTTTTGCCCATATCTCCTTAAATATGCGTCCTAGAGCGAAAAGGACTTTAATTCGTGACCACCCTCAAACAATTGAAAAATCTACCCAAAACCTAAAAAAATTGAAATTTTTATATGAAAAACTTCTTTTGCCCATATCTCCTTAAATATGCGTCCTAGAGCGAAAAGGACTTTAATTCGTGACCACTCCCAAAAAATTGAAAAATCCACCCAAAACCTAAAAAAATTGAAATTTTTATATGAAAAACTTCTTTTGCCCATATCTCCTTAAATATGCGTCCTGGAGCGAAAAGGACTTTAATTCGTGACCACCCCCCAAAAATTGAAAAATCCATATCTCCTAAACTAAGCGTCCTAGAGCGAAAAGGACTATAATTCGTGACCACCCCAAAAAATTGAAAAATCCACCCAAAACCTAAAAAAATTGAAGTTTTTATATGAAAAACTTCTTCTGCCCATATCTCCTTAAATATGCGTCCTAGAGCGAAAAGGACTTTTATTCGTGACCACCCCAAAAAATTGACAAATCCACCCAAAACCTAAAAAAATTGAAATTTTTATATGGAAAACTTCTTTTGCCCATATCTCCTTAAATATGCGTCCTAGAGCGAAAAGGACTTTAATTCGTGACCACCCCCATAAAATTGAAAAATCCACCCAAAACCTAAAAAAATTTAAATTTTTATATGAAAAACTTCTTTTGCCCATATCTCCTTAAATATGCGTCCTAGAGCGAAAAGGACTTAAATTCGTGACCACCCCAAAAAATTGAAAAATCCACCCAAAACCTAAAAAAAATTGAAATTTTTATATGAAAAACTTCTTTTGCCCATATCTCCTAAACTAAGCGTCCTAGAGCGAAAAGGACTTTAATTCGTGACCACCCCCAAAAAATTGAAAAATCCACCCAAAACCTAAAAAAAAATGAAATTTTTATATGGAAAACTTCTTTTGCCCATATCTCCTTAAAAAAATTTAAATTTTTATATGAAAAACTTCTTTTGCCCATATCTCCTTAAATATGCGTCCTAGAGCGAAAAGGACTTAAATTCGTGACCACCCCAAAAAATTGAAAAATCCACCCAAAACCTAAAAAAAATTGAAATTTTTATATGAAAAACATCTTTTGCCCATATCTCCTAAACTAAGCGTCCTAGAGCGAAAAGGACTTTAATTCGTGACCACCCCCAAAAAATTGAAAAATCCACCCAAAACCTAAAAAAATTGAATTTTTTATATGAAAACCTTCTTTTGCCCATATCTCCTTAAATATGCGTCCTAGAGCGAAAAGGACTTTAATTCGTGACCACCCCCAAAAACTTGAAAAATCCACCCAAAACCTAAAAAAATTGAAATTTTTATATGAAAAACTTCTTTTGCCCATATCTCCTAAACTAAGCGTCCTAGAGCGAAAAGGACTATAATTCGTGACCACCCCAAAAAATTGAAAAATCCACCCAAAACTTAAAAAAATTGAAGTTTTTATATGAAAAACTTCTTTTGCCCATATCTCCTTAAATATGCGTCCTAGAGCGAAAAGGACTTTAATTCGTGACCACCTCAAAAAATTGAAAAATCCACCCAAAACCTAAAAAAAAAATGAAATTTTTATATGAAAAACTTCTTTTGCCCATATCTCCTTAAATATGCGTCCTACAGCGAAAAGGACTTTAATTCGTGACCACCCCAAAATATTGAAAAATCCACCCAAAACCTAAAAAAAATTTAAATTTTTATATGAAACACTTCTTTTGCCCATATCTCCTTAAATATGCGTCCTAGAGCGAAAATGACTTTAATTCGTGACCAGCCCCAAAAAATTGAAAAATCCACCCAAAACCTAAAAAAATTGAAATTTTTATATGAAAAACTTCTTTTTCCCATATCTCCTAAACTAAGCGTCCTAGAGCGAAAAGGACTATAATTCGTGACCACCCCAAAAAATTGAAAAATCCACCCAAAACCTAAAAAAAATTGAAATTTTTATATGAAAAACTTCTTTTGCCCATATCTCCTTAAATATGCGTCCTAGAGCGAAAAGGACTTCAATTCGTGACCACCCCCAAAAAATTGAAAAATCCACCCAAACCCTAAAAAAATTGAAATTTTTATATGAAAAACTTCTTTTGCCCATATCTCCTAAACTAAACGTCCTAGAGCGAAAAGGACTTTAATTCGTGACCACCCCCAAAAAATTGAAAACTCCACCCAAAACCTAAAAAAATTGAAATTTTTATATGAAAACCTTCTTTTGCCCATATCTCCTTAAATATGCGTCGTAGAGCGAAAAGGACTTTAATTCGTGACCACCCCCAAAAAATTGAAAAATCCACCCAAAACCTAAAAAAATTTAAATTTTTATATGAAAACCTTCTTTTGCCCATATCTCCTTAAATATGCGTCCTAGAGCGAAAAGGACTTTAATTAGTGACCACCCCCAAAAAATTGAAAAATCCACCCAAAACCTAAAAAAATTGAAATTTTTATATGAAAACCTTCTTTTGCCCATATCTCCTAAACTAAGCGTCCTAGAGCGAAAAGGACTATAATTCGTGACCACCCCAAAAAATTGAAAAATCCTCCCAAAACCTACAAAAATTGAAATTTTTATATGAAAAACTTCTTTTGCCCATATCTCCTTAAATATGCGTCCTAGAGCGAAAAGGACTTTAATTCGTGACCACCCCCAAAAAATTGAAAAATCCACCCAAAACCTAAAAAAATTGAAATTTTTATATGAAAACCTTCTTTTGCCCATATCACCTTAAATATGCGTCCTAGAGCGAAAAGGACTTTAATTCGTGACCACCCTCAAACAATTGAAAAATCCACCCAAAACCTAAAAAAAATTGAAATTTTTATATGAAAAACTTCTTTTGCCCATATCTCCTTAAATATGCGTCCTAGAGCGAAAAGGACTTTAATTCGTGACCACCCTCAAACAATTGAAAAACCCACCCAAAACCTAAAAAAATTGAAATTTTTTATATGAAAAATTTCTTTTGCCCATATCTCCTTAAATATGCGTCCTAGAGCGAAAAGGACTTTAATTCGTGACCACCCCCAAAAAATTGAAAAATCCACCCAAAACCTAAAAAAATTGAAATTTTTATATGAAAAACTTCTTTTGCCCATATCTCCTTAAATATGCGTCCTAGAGCGAAAAGGACTTTAATTCGTGACCACCCCAAAAAATTGAAAAATCCACCCAAAACCTAAAAAAATGAAATTTTTATATGAAAAACTTCTTTTGGCCATATCTCCTTAAATATGCGTCCTACAGCGAAAAGGACTTTAATTCGTGACCACCCTCAAACAATTGAAAAATCCACCCAAAACCTAAAAAAAATTGAAATTTTTATATGAAAAACTTCTTTTGCCCATATCTCCTTAAATATGCGTCCTAGAGCGAAAAGGACTTTAATTCGTGACCAACCCCAAAAAATTGAAAAATCCACCCAAAACCTAAAAAAATTGAAATTTTTATATGAAAAACTTCTTTTGCCCATATCTCCTAAACTAAGCGTCCTAGAGCGAAAAGGACTATAATTCGTGACCACCCCAAAAAATTGAAAAATCCACCCAAAACCTCAAAAAATTGAAGTTTTTATATGAAAAACTTCTTTTGCCCATATCTCCTTAAATATGCGTCCTAGAGCGAAAAGGACTTTAATTCGTGACCACCCCCAAAAAATTTAAAAATCCACCCAAAACCAAAAAAAATTGAAATTTTTATATGAAAAACTTCTTTTGCCCATATCTCCTAAACTAAGCGTCCTAGAGCGAAAAGGACTATAATTCGTGACCACCCCAAAAAATTGAAAAATCCACCCAAAACCTAAAAAAATTGAAATTTTTATATGAAAAACTTCTTTTGCCCATATCTCCTAAACTAAGCGTCCTAGAGCGAAAAGGACTTTAATTCGTGACCACCCCCAAAAAATTGAAAAATCCACCCAAAACCTAAAAAAATAGAAATTTTTATATGGAAAACTTCTTTTGCCCATATCTCCTTAAATATGCGTCCTAGAGCGAAAAGGACTTTAATTCGTGACCACCCCCAAAAAATTGCAAAATCCACCCAAAACCTAAAAAAATTGAAATTTTAAATGAAAAACTTCTTTTGCCCATATCTCCTTAAATATGCGTCCTAGAGCGAAAAGGACTTTAATTCGTGACCACCCCAAAAAAATTGAAAAATCCACCCAAAACCTAAAAAAATTTAAATTTTTATATGAAAACCTTCTTTTGCCCATATCTCCTTAAATATGCGTCCTAGAGCGAAAAGGACTTTAATTCGTGACCACCCTCAAACAATTGAAAAATCCACCCAAAACCTAAAAAAATTGAAATTTTTATATGAAAAACTTATTTTGCCCATATCTCCTTAAATATGCGTCCTAGAGCGAAAAGGACTTTAATTCGTGACCACCCCCAAAAAATTGAAAAATCCACCCAACACCTAAAAAATTGAAATTTTTATATGAAAAACTTCTTTTGCCCATATCTCCTAAACTAAGCGCCCTAGAGCGAAAAGGACTATAATTCGTGACCACCCCAAAAAATTGAAAAATCCACCCAAAACCTAAAAAAAATTGAAGTTTTTATATGAAAAACTTCTTTTGCCCATATCTCCTTAAATATGCGTCCTAGAGCGAAAAGGACTTTAATTCGTGACCACCCCCAAAAAATTTAAAAATCCACCCAAAACCTAAAAAATTGAAATTTTTATATGAAAAACTTCTTTTGCCCATATCTCCTAAACTAAGCGTCCTAGAGCGAAAAGGACTATAATTCGTGACCACCCCAAAAAATTGAAAAATCCACCCAAAACCTAAAAAAATTGAAGTTTTTATATGAAAAACTCCTTTGGTCCATATCTCCTTAAATATGCGTCCTAGAGCGAAAAGGACTTTAATTCGTGACCACCCCCAAAAAATTTAAAAATCCACCCAAAACCTAAAAAAAATAGAAATTTTTATATGGAAAACTTCTTTTGCCCATATCTCCTTAAATATGCGTCCTAGAGCGAAAAGGACTTTAATTCGTGACCACCCCCAAAAAATTGCAAAATCCACCCAAAACCTAAAAAAATTGAAATTTTAAATGAAAAACTTCTTTTGCGCATATCTCCTTAAATATGCGTCCTAGAGCGAAAAGGACTTTAATTCGTGACCACCCCCAAAAACTTGAAAAATCCACCCAAAACCTAAAAAAATTGAAATTTTTATATGAAAAACTTCTTTTGCCCATATCTCCTTAAATATGCGTCCTAGAGCGAAAAGGACTTTAATTCGTGACCACCCCAAAAAATTGAAAAATCCACCCAAAACTTAAAAAAATTGAAGTTTTTATATAAAAAACTTCTTTTGCCCATATCTCCTTAAATATGCGTCCTAGAGCGAAAAGGACTTTAATTCGTGACCACCCCAAAAAATTGAAAAATCCACCCAAAACCTAAAAAAAAATGAAATTTTTATATGAAAAACTTCTTTTGGCCATATCTCCTTAAATATGCGTCCTACAGCGAAAAGGACTTTAATTCGTGACCACCCTCAAACAATTGAAAAATCCACCCAAAACCTAAAAAAAATTGAAATTTTTATATGAAAAACTTCTTTTGCCCATATCTCCTTAAATATGCGTCCTAGAGCGAAAAGGACTTTAATTCGTGACCAACCCCAAAAAATTGAAAAATCCACCCAAAACCTAAAAAAATTGAAATTTTTATATGAAAACCTTCTTTTGCCCATATCTCCTAAACTAAGCGTCCTAGAGCGAAAAGGACTATAATTCGTGACCACCCCAAAAAATTGAAAAATCCACCCAAAACCTCAAAAAATTGAAGTTTTTATATGAAAAACTTCTTTTGCCCATATCTCCTTAAATATGCGTCCTAGAGCGAAAAGGACTTTAATTCGTGACCACCCCAAAAAAATTGAAAAATCCACCCAAAACCTAAAAAAATTGAAATTTTTATATGAAAAACTTCTTTTGCCCATATCTCCTAAACTAAGCGTCCTAGAGCGAAAAGGACTATAATTCGTGACCACCCCAAAAAATTGAAAAATCCACCCAAAACCTAAAATAATTGAAATTTTTATATGAAAAACTTCTTGTGCCCATATCTCCTAAACTAAGCGTCCTAGAGCGAAAAGGACTTTAATTCGTGACCACCCCCAAAAAATTGAAAAATCCACCCAAAACCTAAAAAAAATAGAAATTTTTATATGGAAAACTTCTTTTGCCCATATCTCCTTAAATATGCGTCCTAGAGCGAAAAGGACTTTAATTCGTGACCACCCCCAAAAAATTGCAAAATCCACCCAAAACCTAAAAAAATTGAAATTTTAAATGAAAAACTTCTTTTGCGCATATCTCCTTAAATATGCGTCCTAGAGCGAAAAGGACTTTAATTCGTGACCACCCCCAAAAAATTGAAAAATCCACCCAAAACCTAAAAAAATTGAAATTTTTATATGAAAACCTTCTTTTGCCCATATCTCCTTAAATATGCGTCCTAGAGCGAAAAGGACTTTAATTCGTGACCACCCTCAAACAATTGAAAAATCCACCCAAAACCTAAAAAAATTGAAATTTTTATATGAAAAACTTCTTTTGCCCATATCTCCTTAAATATGCGTCCTAGAGCGAAAAGGACTTTAATTCGTGACCACCCCCAAAAAATTGAAAAATCCACACAAAACCTAAAAAATTGAAATTTTTATATGAAAAACTTCTTTTGCCCATATCTCCTAAACTAAGCGCCCTAGAGCGAAAAGGACTATAATTCGTGACCACCCCAAAAAATTGAAAAATCCACCCAAAACCTAAAAAAAATTGAAGTTTTTATATGAAAAACTTCTTTTGCCCATATCTCCTTAAATATGCGTCCTAGAGCGAAAAGGACTTTAATTCGTGACCACCCCCAAAAATTTAAAAATCCACCCAAAATCTAAAAAATTGAAATTTTTATATGAAAAACTTCTTTTGCCCATATCTCCTAAACTAAGCGTCCTAGAGCGAAAAGGACTATAATTCGTGACCACCCCAAAAAATTGAAAAATCCACCCAAAACCTAAAAAAATTGAAGTTTTTATATGAAAAACTCCTTTGGCCCATATCTCCTTAAATATGCGTCCTAGAGCGAAAAGGACTTTAATTCGTGACCACCCCCAAAAAATTTAAAAATCCACCCAAAACCTAAAAAAATAGAAATTTTTATATGGAAAACTTCTTTTGCCCATATCTCCTTAAATATGCGTCCTAGAGCGAAAAGGACTTTAATTCGTGACCACCCCCAAAAAATTGCAAAATCCACCCGAAACCTAAAAAAATTGAAATTTTAAATGAAAAACTTCTTTTGCGCATATCTCCCTAAATATGCGTCCTAGAGCGAAAAGGACTTTAATTCGTGACCACCCCCAAAAAATTGAAAAATCCACCCAAAACCTAAAAAAATTGAAATTTTTATATGAAAACCTTCTTTTGCCCATATCTCCTTAAATATGCGTCCTAGAGCGAAAAGGACTTTAATTCGTGACCACCCTCAAACAATTGACAAATCCACCCAAAACCTAAAAAAATTGAAATTTTTATATGAAAAACTTCTTTTGCCCATATCTCCTTAAATATGCGTCCTAGAGCGAAAAGGACTTTAATTCGTGACCACCCCCAAAAAATTGAAAAATCCACCCAAAACCTAAAAAAATTGAAATTTTTATATGAAAAACTTCTTTTGCCCATATCTCCTAAACTAAGCGCCCTAGAGCGAAAAGGACTATAATTCGTGACCACCCCAAAAAATTGAAAAATCCACCCAAAACCTAAAAAAATTGAAATTTTTATATGAAAAACTTCTTTTGCCCATATCTCCTTAAATATGCGTCCTAGAGCGAAAAGGACTTTAATTCGTGACCACCCCCAAAAAATTGAAAAATCCACCCAAAACCTAAAAATATTGAAATTTTTATATGAAAAACTTCCCAAACCTAAAAAAATTGAAATTTTTATATGAAAAACTTCTTTTGCCCATATCTCCTTAAATATGCGTCCTAGAGCGAAAAGGACTTTAATTCGTGACCACCCCCAAAAAATTGAAAAATCCACACAAAACCTAAAAAATTGAAATTTTTATATGAAAAACTTCTTTTGCCCATATCTCCTAAACTAAGCGCCCTAGAGCGAAAAGGACTATAATTCGTGACCACCCCAAAAAATTGAAAAATCCACCCAAAACCTAAAAAAAATTGAAGTTTTTATATGAAAAACTTCTTTTGCCCATATCTCCTTAAATATGCGTCCTAGAGCGAAAAGGACTTTAATTCGTGACCACCCCCAAAAAATTTAAAAATCCACCCAAAACCTAAAAAATTGAAATTTTTATATGAAAAACTTCTTTTGCCCATATCTCCTAAACTAAGCGTCCTAGAGCGAAAAGGACTATAATTCGTGACCACCCCAAAAAATTGAAAAATCCACCCAAAACCTAAAAAAATTGAAGTTTTTATATGAAAAACTCCTTTGGCCCATATCTCCTTAAATATGCGTCCTAGAGCGAAAAGGACTTTAATTCGTGACCACCCCCAAAAAATTTAAAAATCCACCCAAAACCTAAAAAAATAGAAATTTTTATAAGGAAAACTTCTTTTGCCCATATCTCCTTAAATATGCGTCCTAGAGCGAAAAGGACTTTAATTCGTGACCACCCCCAAAAAATTGCAAAATCCACCCAAAACCTAAAAAAATTGAAATCTCCTTAAATATGCGTCCTAGAGCGAAAAGGACTTTAATTCGTGACCACCCCCAAAAAATTGAAAAATCCACCCAAAACCTAAAAAAATTGAAATTTTTATATGAAAACCTTCTTTTGCCCATATCTCCTTAAATATGCGTCCTAGAGCGAAAAGGACTTTAATTCGTGACCACCCTCAAACAATTGAAAAATCCACCCAAAACCTAAAAAAATTGAAATTTTTATATGAAAAACTTCTTTTGCCCATATCTCCTTAAATATGCGTCCTAGAGCGAAAAGCTTTAATTCGTGACCACCCCCAAAAAATTGAAAAATCCACCCAAAACCTCAAAATATTGAAATTTTTATATGAAAAACTTCTTTTGCCCATATCTCCTAAACTAAGCGCCCTAGAGCGAAAAGGACTATAATTCGTGACCACCCCAAAAAATTGAAAAATCCACCCAAAACCTAAAAAAATTGAAGTTTTTATATGAAAAACTTCTTTTGCCCATATCTCCTTAAATATGCGTCCTAGAGCGAAAAGGACTTTAATTCGTGACCACCCCCAAAAAATTGCAAAATCCACCCAAAACCTAAAAAAATTGAAATTTAAAATGAAAAACTTCTTTTGCGCATATCTCCTTAAATATGCGTCCTAGAGCGAAAAGGACTTTAATTCGTGACCACCCCCAAAAAATTGAAAAATCCACCCAAAACCTAAAAAAAATAGAAATTTTTATATGGAAAACTTCTTTTGCCCATATCTCCTTAAATATGCGTCCTAGAGCGAAAAGGACTTTAATTCGTGACCACCCTCAAACAATTGACAAATCCACCCAAAACCTAAAAAAATTGAAATTTTTATATGAAAAACTTCTTTTGCCCATATCCCCTTAAATATGCGTCCTAGAGCGAAAAGGACTTTAATTCGTGACCACCCCCAAAAAATTGAAAAATCCACCCAAAACCTAAAAAAATTGAAATTTTTATATGAAAAACTTCTTTTGCCCATATCTCCTAAACTAAGCGCCCTAGAGCGAAAAGGACTATAATTCGTGACCACCCCAAAAAATTGAAAAATCCAACCAAAACCTAAAAAAATTGAAATTTTTATATGAAAAACTTCTTTTGCCCATATCTCCTTAAATATGCGTCCTAGAGCGAAAAGGACTTTAATTCGTGACCACCCCCAAAAAATTGAAAAATCCACCCAAAACCTAAAAATATTGAAATTTTTATATGAAAAACTTCTTTTGCCCATATCTCCTAAACTAAGCGCCCTAGAGCGAAAAGGACTATAATTCGTGACCACCCCAAAAAATTGAAAAATCCACCCAAAACCTAAAAAAATTGAAGTTTTTATATGAAAAACTTCTTTTGCCCATATCTCCTTAAATATGCGTCCTAGAGCGAAAAGGACTTTAATTCGTGACCACCCCCAAAAAATTGCAAAATCCACCCAAAACCTAAAAAAATTGAAATTTTAAATGAAAAACTTCTTTTGCGCATATCTCCTTAAATATGCGTCCTAGAGCGAAAAGGACTTTAATTCGTGACCACCCCCAAAAAATTGAAAAATCCACCCAAAACCTAAAAAAATTTACATTTTTATATGAAAACCTTCTTTTGCCCATATCTCCTTAAATATGCGTCCTAGAGCGAAAAGGACTTTAATTCGTGACCACCCTCAAACAATTGAAAAATCCACCCAAAACCTAAAAAAATTGAAATTTTTATATGAAAAACTTCTTTTGCCCATATCTCCTTAAATATGCGTCCTAGAGCGAAAAGGACTTTAATTCGTGACCACCCCCAAAAAATTGAAAAATCCACCCAAAACCTAAAAAAATTGAAATTTTTATATGAAAAACTTCTTTTGCCCATATCTCCTAAACTAAGCGCCCTAGAGCGAAAAGGACTATAATTCGTGACCACCCCAAAAAATTGAAAAATCCACCCAAAACCTAAAAAAATTGAAGTTTTTATATGAAAAACTTCTTTTGCCCATATCTCCTTAAATATGCGTCCTAGAGCGAAAAGGACTTTAATTCGTGACCACCCCAAAAAATTGAAAAATCCACCCAAAACCTAAAAAAATTGAAATTTTTATATGAAAAACTTCTTTTGCCCATATCTCCTAAACTAAGCGTCCTAGAGCGAAAAGGACTTTAATTCGTGACCACCCCCAAAAAATTTAAAAATCCACCCAAAACCTAAAAAAATTGAAATTTTTATATGAAAACCTTCTTTCGCCCATATCTCCTTAAATATGCGTCCTAGAGCGAAAAGGACTTTAATTCGTGACCACCCCCAAAAAATTGAAAAATCCACCCAAAACCTAAAAAAAATTAAATTTTTATATGAAAAACTTCTTTTGCCCATATCTCCTTAAATATGCGTCCTAGAGCGAAAAGGACTTTAATTCGTGACCACCCCCAAAAAATTGAAAAATCCACCCAAAACCTAAAAAAATTGAAATTTTGATATGAAAAACTTCTTTTGCCCATATCTCCTTAAATATGCGTCCTAGAGCGAAAAGGACTTTAATTCGTGACCACCCCCAAAAACTTGAAAAATCCACCCAAAACCTAAAAAAATTGAAATTTTTATATGAAAAACTTCTTTTGCCCATATCTCCTAAACTAAGCGTCCTAGAGCGAAAAGGACTATAATTCGTGACCACCCCCCAAAAATTGAAAAATCCACCCCAAAAAACCTAAAAAAATTGACATTTTTATATGAAAACCTTCTTTTGCCCATATCTCCTTAAATATGCGTCCTACAGCGCAAAGGACTTTAATTCGTGACCACCCCAAAATATTGAAAAATCCACCCAAAACCTAAAAAAATTTAAATTTTTATATGAAAAACTTCTTTTGCCCATATCTCCTAAACTAAGCGTCCTAGAGCGAAAAGGACTATAATTCGTGACCACCCCCCAAAAATTGAAAAATCCACCCCAAAAAACCTAAAAAAATTGAAATTTTTATATGAAAAACTTCTTTGCCCATATCTCCTTAAATATGCGTCCTAGAGCGAAAATGACTTTAATTCGTGACCAGCCCCAAAAAATTGAAAAATCCACCCAAAACCTAAAAAAATTTAAATTTTTATATGAAAAACTTCTTTTGCCCATATCTCCTAAACTAAGCGTCCTAGAGCGAAAAGGACTATAATTCGTGACCACCCCAAAAAATTGAAAAATCCACCCAAATCCTAAAAAAAATTGAAATTTTTATATGAAAAACTTATTTTGCCGATATCTTCTTAAATATGCGTCCTAGAGCGAAAAGGACTTTAATTCGTGACCACCCTCAAACAATTGAAAAATCCACCCAAACCTAAAAAAATTGAAATTTTTATATGAAAAACTTCTTTTGCCCATATCTCCTTAAATATGCGTCCTAGAGCGAAAAGGACTTTAATTCGTGACCACCCTCAAACAATTGAAAAATCCACCCGAAACCTAAAAAAAATTGAAATTTTTATATGAAAAACTTCTTTTGCCCATATCTCCTTAAATATGCGTCCTAGAGCGAAAAGGACTTTAATTCGTGACCACCCCCAAAAAATTGAAAAATCCTCTCAAAACCTAAAAAAATTGAAATTTTTATATGGAAAACTTCTTTTGCCCATATCTCCTAAACTAAGCGTCCTAGAGCGAAAAGGACTATAATTCGTGACCACCCCAAAAAATTGAAAAATCCACCCAAAACCTAAAAAAATTTAAACTTTTATATTGAAAACTTCTTTTGCCCATATCTCCTTAAAAATGCGTCCTAGAGCGAAAAGGACTTTAATTCGTGACCACCCCCAAAAAATTGAAAAATCCACCCAAAACCTAAAAAAATTGAAATTTTGAATGAAAAACTTCTTTTGCCCATATCTCCTTAAATATGCGTCCTAGAGCGAAAAGGACTTAAATTCGTGACCACCCCAAAAAATTGAAATTTTTATATGAAAACCTTCTTTTGCCCATATCTCCTTAAATATGCGTCGTAGAGCGAAAAGGACTTTAATTCGTGACCACCCCCAAAAAATTGAAAAATCCACCCAAAACCTAAAAAAATTTAAATATTTATATGAAAACCTTCTTTTGCCCATATCTCCTTAAATATGCGTCCTAGAGCGAAAAGGACTTTAATTAGTGACCACCCCCAAAAAAATTGAAAAATCCACCCAAAACCTAAAAAAATTTAAATTTTTATATGAAAACCTTCTTTTGCCCATATCTCCTAAACTAAGCGTCCTAGAGCGAAAAGGACTATAATTCGTGACCACCCCAAAAAATTGAAAAATCCACCCAAAACCTAAAAAAATTGAAATTTTTATATGAAAAACTTCTTTTGCCCATATCTCCTTAAATATGCGTCCTAGAGCGAAAAGGACTTTAATTCGTGACCACCCCAAAAAATTGAAAAATCCACCCAAAACCTAAAAAAATTGAAATTTTTTATATGAAAAATTTCTTTTGCCCATATCTCCTTAAATATGCGTCCTAGAGCGAAAAGGACTTTAATTCGTGACCACCCCCAAAAAATTGAAAAATCCACCCAAAACCTAAAAAAATTGAAATTTTTATATGAAAAACTTATTTTGCCCATATCTCCCAAACTAAGCGTCCTACAGCGAAAAGGACTATAATTCGTGACCACCCCAAAAAATTGAAAAATCCACCCAAAACCTAAAAAAATTGAAATTTTTAGATGAAAAACTTCTTTTGCCCATATCTCCTTAAATATGCGTCCTAGAGCGAAAAGGACTTTAATTCGTGACCACCCTCAAACAATTGAAAAATCCACCCAAAACCTAAAAAAAATTGAAATTTTTATATGAAAAACTTCTTTTGCCCATATCTCCTTAAATATGCGTCCTAGAGCGAAAAGGACTTTAATTCGTGACCACCCCCAAAAAATTGAAAAATCCTCTCAAAACCTAAAAAAATTGAAATTTTTATATGGAAAACTTCTTTTGCCCATATCTCCTAAACTAAGCGTCCTAGAGCGAAAAGGACTATAATTCGTGACCACACGAAAAAATTGAAAAATCCACCCAAAACCTAAAAAAATTGAAATTTTTATATGAAAAACTTATTTTGCCCATATCTCCTTAAATATGCGTCCTAGAGCGAAAAGGACTTTAATTCGTGACCACCCCCAAAAAATTGAAAAATCCACCCAACACCTAAAAAATTGAAATTTTTATATGAAAAACTTCTTTTGCCCATATCTCCTAAACTAAGCGCCCTAGAGCGAAAAGGACTATAATTCGTGACCACCCCAAAAAATTGAAAAATCCACCCAAAACCTAAAAAAAATTGAAGTTTTTATATGAAAAACTTCTTTTGCCCATATCTCCTTAAATATGCGTCCTAGAGCGAAAAGGACTTTAATTCGTGACCACCCCCAAAAAATTTAAAAATCCACCCAAAACCTAAAAAATTGAAATTTTTATATGAAAAACTTCTTTTGCCCATATCTCCTAAACTAAGCGTCCTAGAGCGAAAAGGACTATAATTCGTGACCACCCCAAAAAATTGAAAAATCCACCCAAAACCTAAAAAAATTGAAGTTTTTATATGAAAAACTCCTTTGGCCCATATCTCCTTAAATATGCGTCCTAGAGCGAAAAGGACTTTAATTCGTGACCACCCCCAAAAAATTTAAAAATCCACCCAAAACCTAAAAAATTGAAATTTTTATATGAAAAACTTCTTTTGCCCATATCTCCTAAACTAAGCGTCCTAGAGCGAAAAGGACTATAATTCGTGACCACCCCAAAAAATTGAAAAATCCACCCAAAACCTAAAAAAATTGAAGTTTTTATATGAAAAACTCCTTTGGCCCATATCTCCTTAAATATGCGTCCTAGAGCGAAAAGGACTTTAATTCGTGACCACCCCCAAAAAATTTAAAAATCCACCCAAAACCTAAAAAAAATAGAAATTTTTATATGGAAAACTTCTTTTGCCCATATCTCCTTAAATATGCGTCCTAGAGCGAAAAGGACTTTAATTCGTGACCACCCCCAAAAAATTGCAAAATCCACCCAAAACCTAAAAAAATTGAAATTTTAAATGAAAAACTTCTTTTGCGCATATCTCCTTAAATATGCGTCCTAGAGCGAAAAGGACTTTAATTCGTGACCACCCCCAAAAACTTGAAAAATCCACCCAAAACCTAAAAAAATTGAAATTTTTATATGAAAAACTTCTTTTGCCCATATCTCCTTAAATATGAGTCCTAGAGCGAAAAGGACTTTAATTCGTGACCACCCCAAAAAATTGAAAAATCCACCCAAAACTTAAAAAAATTGAAGTTTTTATATAAAAAACTTCTTTTGCCCATATCTCCTTAAATATGCGTCCTAGAGCGAAAAGGACTATAATTCGTGACCACCCCAAAAAATTGAAAAATCCACCCAAAACCTAAAAAAAAATGAAATTTTTATATGAAAAACTTCTTTTGGCCATATCTCCTTAAATATGCGTCCTACAGCGAAAAGGACTTTAATTCGTGACCACCCTCAAACAATTGAAAAATCCACCCAAAACCTAAAAAAAATTGAAATTTTTATATGAAAAACTTCTTTTGCCCATATCTCCTTAAATATGCGTCCTAGAGCGAAAAGGACTTTAATTCGTGACCAACCCCAAAAAATTGAAAAATCCACCCAAAACCTAAAAAAATTGAAATTTTTATATGAAAACCTTCTTTTGCCCATATCTCCTAAACTAAGCGTCCTAGAGCGAAAAGGACTATAATTCGTGACCACCCCAAAAAATTGAAAAATCCACCCAAAACCTCAAAAAATTGAAGTTTTTATATGAAAAACTTCTTTTGCCCATATCTCCTTAAATATGCGTCCTAGAGCGAAAAGGACTTTAATTCGTGACCACCCCAAAAAAATTGAAAAATCCACCCAAAACCTAAAAAAATTGAAATTTTTATATGAAAAACTTCTTTTGCCCATATCTCCTAAACTAAGCGTCCTAGAGCGAAAAGGACTATAATTCGTGACCACCCCAAAAAATTGAAAAATCCACCCAAAACCTAAAATAATTGAAATTTTTATATGAAAAACTTCTTGTGCCCATATCTCCTAAACTAAGCGTCCTAGAGCGAAAAGGACTTTAATTCGTGACCACCCCCAAAAAATTGAAAAATCCACCCAAAACCTAAAAAAAATAGAAATTTTTATATGGAAAACTTCTTTTGCCCATATCTCCTTAAATATGCGTCCTAGAGCGAAAAGGACTTTAATTCGTGACCACCCCCAAAAAATTGCAAAATCCACCCAAAACCTAAAAAAATTGAAATTTTAAATGAAAAACTTCTTTTGCGCATATCTCCTTAAATATGCGTCCTAGAGCGAAAAGGACTTTAATTCGTGACCACCCCCAAAAAATTGAAAAATCCACCCAAAACCTAAAAAAATTGAAATTTTTATATGAAAACCTTCTTTTGCCCATATCTCCTTAAATATGCGTCCTAGAGCGAAAAGGACTTTAATTCGTGACCACCCTCAAACAATTGAAAAATCCACCCAAAACCTAAAAAAATTGAAATTTTTATATGAAAAACTTCTTTTGCCCATATCTCCTTAAATATGCGTCCTAGAGCGAAAAGGACTTTAATTCGTGACCACCCCCAAAAAATTGAAAAATCCACACAAAACCTAAAAAAATTGAAGTTTTTATATGAAAAACTCCTTTGGCCCATATCTCCTTAAATATGCGTCCTAGAGCGAAAAGGACTTTAATTCGTGACCACCCCCAAAAAATTTAAAAATCCACCCAAAACCTAAAAAAATAGAAATTTTTATATGGAAAACTTCTTTTGCCCATATCTCCTTAAATATGCGTCCTAGAGCGAAAAGGACTTTAATTCGTGACCACCCCCAAAAAATTGCAAAATCCACCCAAAACCTAAAAAAATTGAAATTTTAAATGAAAAACTTCTTTTGCGCATATCTCCCTAAATATGCGTCCTAGAGCGAAAAGGACTTTAATTCGTGACCACCCCCAAAAAATTGAAAAATCCACCCAAAACCTAAAAAAATTGAAATTTTTATATGAAAACCTTCTTTTGCCCATATCTCCTTAAATATGCGTCCTAGAGCGAAAAGGACTTTAATTCGTGACCACCCTCAAACAATTGACAAATCCACCCAAAACCTAAAAAAATTGAAATTTTTATATGAAAAACTTCTTTTGCCCATATCTCCTTAAATATGCGTCCTAGAGCGAAAAGGACTTTAATTCGTGACCACCCCCAAAAAATTGAAAAATCCACCCAAAACCTAAAAAAATTGAAATTTTTATATGAAAAACTTCTTTTGCCCATATCTCCTAAACTAAGCGCCCTAGAGCGAAAAGGACTATAATTCGTGACCACCCCAAAAAATTGAAAAATCCACCCAAAACCTAAAAAAATTGAAATTTTTATATGAAAAACTTCTTTTGCCCATATCTCCTTAAATATGCGTCCTAGAGCGAAAAGGACTTTAATTCGTGACCACCCCCAAAAAATTGAAAAATCCACCCAAAACCTAAAAATATTGAAATTTTTATATGAAAAACTTCCCAAACCTAAAAAAATTGAAATTTTTATATGAAAAACTTCTTTTGCCCATATCTCCTTAAATATGCGTCCTAGAGCGAAAAGGACTTTAATTCGTGACCACCCCCAAAAAATTGAAAAATCCACACAAAACCTATAAAATTGAAATTTTTATATGAAAAACTTCTTTTGCCCATATCTCCTAAACTAAGCGCCCTAGAGCGAAAAGGACTATAATTCGTGACCACCCCAAAAAATTGAAAAATCCACCCAAAACCTAAAAAAAATTGAAGTTTTTATATGAAAAACTTCTTTTGCCCATATCTCCTTAAATATGCGTCCTAGAGCGAAAAGGACTTTAATTCGTGACCACCCCCAAAAAATTTAAAAATCCACCCAAAACCTAAAAAATTGAAATTTTTATATGAAAAACTTCTTTTGCCCATATCTCCTAAACTAAGCGTCCTAGAGCGAAAAGGACTATAATTCGTGACCACCCCAAAAAATTGAAAAATCCACCCAAAACCTAAAAAAATTGAAGTTTTTATATGAAAAACTCCTTTGGCCCATATCTCCTTAAATATGCGTCCTAGAGCGAAAAGGACTTTAATTCGTGACCACCCCCAAAAAATTTAAAAATCCACCCAAAACCTAAAAAAATAGAAATTTTTATAAGGAAAACTTCTTTTGCCCATATCTCCTTAAATATGCGTCCTAGAGCGAAAAGGACTTTAATTCGTGACCACCCCCAAAAAATTGCAAAATCCACCCAAAACCTAAAAAAATTGAAATCTCCTTAAATATGCGTCCTAGAGCGAAAAGGACTTTAATTCGTGACCACCCCCAAAAAATTGAAAAATCCACCCAAAACCTAAAAAAATTGAAATTTTTATATGAAAACCTTCTTTTGCCCATATCTCCTTAAATATGCGTCCTAGAGCGAAAAGGACTTTAATTCGTGACCACCCTCAAACAATTGAAAAATCCACCCAAAACCTAAAAAAATTGAAATTTTTATATGAAAAACTTCTTTTGCCCATATCTCCTTAAATATGCGTCCTAGAGCGAAAAGGACTTTAATTCGTGACCACCCCCAAAAAATTGAAAAATCCACCCAAAACCTCAAAATATTGAAATTTTTATATGAAAAACTTCTTTTGCCCATATCTCCTAAACTAAGCGCCCTAGAGCGAAAAGGACTATAATTCGTGACCACCCCAAAAAATTGAAAAATCCACCCAAAACCTAAAAAAATTGAAGTTTTTATATGAAAAACTTCTTTTGCCCATATCTCCTTAAATATGCGTCCTAGAGCGAAAAGGACTTTAATTCGTGACCACCCCCAAACAATTGCAAAATCCACCCAAAACCTAAAAAAATTGAAATTTTAAATGAAAAACTTCTTTTGCGCATATCTCCTTAAATATGCGTCCTAGAGCGAAAAGGACTTTAATTCGTGACCACCCCCAAAAAATTGAAAAATCCACCCAAAACCTAAAAAAATTTAAATTTTTATATGAAAACCTTCTTTTGCCCATATCTCCTTAAATATGCGTCCTAGAGCGAAAAGGACTTTAATTCGTGACCACCCTCAAACAATTGCAAAATCCACCCAAAACCTAAAAAAATTGAAATTTTTATATGAAAAACTTCTTTTGCCCATATCTCCTTAAATATGCGTCCTAGAGCGAAAAGGACTTTAATTCGTGACCACCCCCAAAAAATTGAAAAATCCACCCAAAACCTAAAAAAATTGAAATTTTTATATGAAAAACTTCTTTTGCCCATATCTCCTAAACTAAGCGCCCTAGAGCGAAAAGGACTATAATTCGTGACCACCCCAAAAAATTGAAAAATCCACCCAAAACCTAAAAAAATTGAAGTTTTTATATGAAAAACTTCTTTTGCCCATATCTCCTTAAATATGCGTCCTAGAGCGAAAAGGACTTTAATTCGTGACCACCCCAAAAAATTGAAAAATCCACCCAAAACCTAAAAAAATTGAAATTTTTATATGAAAAACTTCTTTTGCCCATATCTCCTAAACTAAGCGTCCTAGAGCGAAAAGGACTTTAATTCGTGACCACCCCCAAAAAATTTAAAAATCCACCCAAAACCTAAAAAAATTGAAATTTTTATATGAAAACCTTCTTTTGCCCATATCTCCTTAAATATGCGTCCTAGAGCGAAAAGGACTTTAATTCGTGACCACCCCCAAAAAATTGAAAAATCCACCCAAAACCTAAAAAAAATTAAATTTTTATATGAAAAACTTCTTTTGCCCATATCTCCTTAAATATGCGTCCTAGAGCGAAAAGGACTTTAATTCGTGACCACCCCCAAAAAATTGAAAAATCCACCCAAAACCTAAAAAAATTGAAATTTTTATATGAAAAACTTCTTTTGCCCATATCTCCTTAAATATGCGTCCTAGAGCGAAAAGGACTTTAATTCGTGACCACCCCCAAAAACTTGAAAAATCCACCCAAAACCTAAAAAAATTGAAATTTTTATATGAAAAACTTCTTTTGCCCATATCTCCTAAACTAAGCGTCCTAGAGCGAAAAGGACTATAATTCGTGACCACCCCCCAAAAATTGAAAAATCCACCCCAAAAAACCTAAAAAAATTGACATTTTTATATGAAAACCTTCTTTTGCCCATATCTCCTTAAATATGCGTCCTACAGCGCAAAGGACTTTAATTCGTGACCACCCCAAAATATTGAAAAATCCACCCAAAACCTAAAAAAATTTAAATTTTTATATGAAAAACTTCTTTTGCCCATATCTCCTAAACTAAGCGTCCTAGAGCGAAAAGGACTATAATTCGTGACCACCCCCCAAAAATTGAAAAATCCACCCCAAAAAACCTAAAAAAATTGAAATTTTTATATGAAAAACTTCTTTGCCCATATCTCCTTAAATATGCGTCCTAGAGCGAAAATGACTTTAATTCGTGACCAGCCCCAAAAAATTGAAAAATCCACCCAAAACCTAAAAAAATTTAAATTTTTATATGAAAAACTTCTTTTGCCCATATCTCCTAAACTAAGCGTCCTAGAGCGAAAAGGACTATAATTCGTGACCACCCCAAAAAATTGAAAAATCCACCCAAATCCTAAAAAAAATTGAAATTTTTATATGAAAAACTTATTTTGCCGATATCTTCTTAAATATGCGTCCTAGAGCGAAAAGGACTTTAATTCGTGACCACCCTCAAACAATTGAAAAATCCACCCAAACCTAAAAAAATTGAAATTTTTATATGAAAAACTTCTTTTGCCCATATCTCCTTAAATATGCGTCCTAGAGCGAAAAGGACTTTAATTCGTGACCACCCTCAAACAATTGAAAAATCCACCCGAAACCTAAAAAAAATTGAAATTTTTATATGAAAAACTTCTTTTGCCCATATCTCCTTAAATATGCGTCCTAGAGCGAAAAGGACTTTAATTCGTGACCACCCCCAAAAAATTGAAAAATCCTCTCAAAACCTAAAAAAATTGAAATTTTTATATGGAAAACTTCTTTTGCCCATATCTCCTAAACTAAGCGTCCTAGAGCGAAAAGGACTATAATTCGGACCACCCCAAAAAATTGAAAAATCCACCCAAAACCTAAAAAAATTTAAACTTTTATATTGAAAACTTCTTTTGCCCATATCTCCTTAAAAATGCGTCCTAGAGCGAAAAGGACTTTAATTCGTGAACACCCCCAAAAAATTGAAAAATCCACCCAAAACCTAAAAAAATTGAAATTTTAAATGAAAAACTTCTTTTGCCCATATCTCCTTAAATATGCGTCCTAGAGCGAAAAGGACTTAAATTCGTGACCACCCCAAAAAATTGAAATTTTTATATGAAAACCTTCTTTTGCCCATATCTCCTTAAATATGCGTCGTAGAGCGAAAAGGACTTTAATTCGTGACCACCCCCAAAAAATTGAAAAATCCACCCAAAACCTAAAAAAATTTAAATATTTATATGAAAACCTTCTTTTGCCCATATCTCCTTAAATATGCGTCCTAGAGCGAAAAGGACTTTAATTAGTGACCACCCCCAAAAAAATTGAAAAATCCACCCAAAACCTAAAAAAATTTAAATTTTTATATGAAAACCTTCTTTTGCCCATATCTCCTAAACTAAGCGTCCTAGAGCGAAAAGGACTATAATTCGTGACCACCCCAAAAAATTGAAAAATCCACCCAAAACCTAAAAAAATTGAAATTTTTATATGAAAAACTTCTTTTGCCCATATCTCCTTAAATATGCGTCCTAGAGCGAAAAGGACTTTAATTCGTGACCACCCCAAAAAATTGAAAAATCCACCCAAAACCTAAAAAAATTGAAATTTTTTATATGAAAAATTTCTTTTGCCCATATCTCCTTAAATATGCGTCCTAGAGCGAAAAGGACTTTAATTCGTGACCACCCCCAAAAAATTGAAAAATCCACCCAAAACCTAAAAAAATTGAAATTTTTATATGAAAAACTTATTTTGCCCATATCTCCCAAACTAAGCGTCCTACAGCGAAAAGGACTATAATTCGTGACCACCCCAAAAAATTGAAAAATCCACCCAAAACCTAAAAAAATTGAAATTTTTAGATGAAAAACTTCTTTTGCCCATATCTCCTTAAATATGCGTCCTAGAGCGAAAAGGACTTTAATTCGTGACCACCCTCAAACAATTGAAAAATCCACCCAAAACCTAAAAAAAATTGAAATTTTTATATGAAAAACTTCTTTTGCCCATATCTCCTTAAATATGCGTCCTAGAGCGAAAAGGACTTTAATTCGTGACCACCCCCAAAAAATTGAAAAATCCTCTCAAAACCTAAAAAAATTGAAATTTTTATATGGAAAACTTCTTTTGCCCATATCTCCTAAACTAAGCGTCCTAGAGCGAAAAGGACTATAATTCGTGACCACCCGAAAAAATTGAAAAATCCACCCAAAACCTAAAAAAATTTAAACTTTTATATTGAAAACTTCTTTTGCCCATATCTCCTTAAAAATGCGTCCTAGAGCGAAAAGGACTTTAATTCGTGAACACCCCCAAAAAATTGAAAAATCCACCCAAAACCTAAAAAAATTGAAATTTTAAATGAAAAACTTCTTTTGCCCATATCTCCTTAAATATGCGTCCTAGAGCGAAAAGGACTTAAATTCGTGACCACCCCAAAAAATTGAAATTTTTATATGAAAACCTTCTTTTGCCCATATCTCCTTAAATATGCGTCGTAGAGCGAAAAGGACTTTAATTCGTGACCACCCCCAAAAAATTGAAAAATCCACCCAAAACCTAAAAAAATTTAAATTTTTATATGAAAACCTTCTTTTGCCCATATCTCCTTAAATATGCGTCCTAGAGCGAAAAGGACTTTAATTAGTGACCACCCCCAAAAAAATTGAAAAATCCACCCAAAACCTAAAAAAATTTAAATTTTTATATGAAAACCTTCTTTTGCCCATATCTCCTAAACTAAGCGTCCTAGAGCGAAAAGGACTATAATTCGTGACCACCCCAAAAAATTGAAAAATCCACCCAAAACCTAAAAAAATTGAAATTTTTATATGAAAAACTTCTTTTGCCCATATCTCCTTAAATATGCGTCCTAGAGCGAAAAGGACTTTAATTCGTGACCACCCCAAAAAATTGAAAAATCCACCCAAAACCTAAAAAAATTGAAATTTTTTATATGAAAAATTTCTTTTGCCCATATCTCCTTAAATATGCGTCCTAGAGCGAAAAGGACTTTAATTCGTGACCACCCCCAAAAAATTGAAAAATCCACCCAAAACCTAAAAAAATTGAAATTTTTATATGAAAAACTTATTTTGCCCATATCTCCCAACCTAAGCGTCCTACAGCGAAAAGGACTATAATTCGTGACCACCCCAAAAAATTGAAAAATCCACCCAAAACCTAAAAAAATTGAAATTTTTATATGAAAAACTTCTTTTGCCCATATCTCCTTAAATATGCGTCCTAGAGCGAAAAGGACTTTAATTCGTGACCACCCCCAAAAAATTGAAAAATCCACCCAAAACCTAAAAAATTGAAATTTTTATATGAAAACCTTCTTTTGCCCATATCTCCTTAAATATGCGTCCTAGAGCGAAAAGGACTTTAATTCGTGACCACCTCCAAAAAATTGAAAAATCCACCCAAAACCTAAAAAAATTGAAATTTTTATATGAAAACCTTCTTTTGCCCATATCTCCTTAAATATGCGTCCTAGAGCGAAAAGGACTTTAATTCGTGACCACCCCAAAAAATTGACAATTCCACCCAAAACCTAAAAAAATTGAAATTTTTTATATGAAAAATTTCTTTTGCCCATATCTCCTTAAATATGCGTCCTAGAGCGAAAAGGACTTTAATTCGTGACCACCCCCAAAAAATTGAAAAATCCACCCAAAACCTAAAAAAATTGAAATTTTTATATGAAAAACTTATTTTGCCCATATCTCCCAAACTAAGCGTCCTACAGCGAAAAGGACTATAATTCGTGACCACCCCAAAAAATTGAAAAATCCACCCAAAACCTAAAAAAAATGAAATTTTTATATGAAAAACTTCTTTTGCCCATATCTCCTTAAATATGCGTCCTAGAGCGAAAAGGACTTTAATTCGTGACCACCCCCAAAAAATTGAAAAATCCACCCAAAACCTAAAAAAATTGAAATTTTTATATGAAAACCTTCTTTTGCCCATATCTCCTTAAATATGCGTCCTAGAGCGAAAAGGACTTTAATTCGTGACCACCTCCAAAAAATTGAAAAATCCACCCAAAACCTAAAAAAATTGAAATTTTTATATGAAAACCTTCTTTTGCCCATATCTCCTTAAATATGCGTCCTAGAGCGAAAAGGACTTTAATTCGTGACCACCCTCAAACAATTGAAAAATCCACCCAAAACCCAAAAAAAATTGAAATTTTTTATATGAAAAATTTCTTTTGCCCATATCTCCTTAAATATGCGTCCTAGAGCGAAAAGGACTTTAATTCGTGACCAACCCCAAAAAATTGAAAAATCCACCCAAAACCTAAAAAAATTGAAATTTTTATATGCAAAAATCCACCCAAAACCTAAAAAAAATTTAAGTTTTTATATGAAAAACTTCTTTTGCCCATATCTCCTTAAATATGCGTCCTAGAGCGAAAAGGACTTTAATTCGTGACCACCCCAAAAAATTGAAAAATCCACCCAAAACCTAAAAAAATTGAAATTTTTATATAAAAAACTTCTTTTGCCCATATCTCCTTAAATATGCGTCCTAGAGCGAAAAGGACTTTAATTCGTGACCACCCCAAAAAATTGAAAAATCCATCCAAAACCTAAAAAAATTGAAATTTTTATATGAAAAACTTCTTTTCCATATCTCCTTAAATATGCGTCCTAGAGCGAAAAGGACTTTAATTCGTGACCACACTCAAACAATTGAAAAATCCACCCAAAACCTAAAAAAATTTAAATTTTTTATATGAAAAATTTCTTTTGCCCATATCTCCTTAAATATGCGTCATAGAGCGAAAAGGACTTTAATTCGTGACCACCCCCACAAAATTGAAAAATCCACCCAAAACCTAAAAAAATTGAAATTTTTATATGCAAAACTTCTTTTGCCCATATCTCCTAAACTAAGCGTCCTAGAGCGAAAAGGACTTTAATTCGTGACCACCACAAAAAATTTAAAAATCCATCCAAAACCTAAAAAAATTGAAATTTTTATATGAAAAACTTCTTTTCCATATCTCCTTAAATATGCGTCCTAGAGCGAAAAGGACTTTAATTCGTGACCACCCCAAAAAATTGAAAAATCCACCCAAAACCTAAAAAAATTGAAATTTTTATATGAAAAACTTCTTTTGCCCATATCTCCTAAACTAAGCGTCCTAGAGCGAAAAGGACTTTAATTCGTGACCACCCCCAAAAAATTGAAAAATCCACCCAAAACCTAAAAAAATTGAAATTTTTATATGAAAACCTTCTTTTGCCCATATCTCCTTAAATATGCGTCCTAGAGCGAAAAGGACTTTAATTCGTGACCACACTCAAACAATTGAAAAATCCACCCAAAACCTAAAAAAATTTAAATTTTTTATATGAAAAATTTCTTTTGCCCATATCTCCTTAAATATGCGTCCTAGAGCGAAAAGGACTTTAATTCGTGACCACCCCAAAAAATTGAAAAATCCACCCAAAACCTAAAAAAATTGAAATTTTTATATGAAAAACTTCTTTTGCCCATATCTCCTTAAATATGCGTCCTAGAGCGAAAAGGACTTTAATTCGTGACCACCCCAAAAAATTGAAAAATCCATCCAAAACCTAAAAAAATTGAAATTTTTATATGAAAAACTTCTTTTGCCCATATCTCCTTAAATATGCGTCCTAGAGCGAAAAGGACTTTAATTCGTGACCACCCCAAAAAATTGAAAAATCCACCCAAAACCTAAAAAAATTGAAATTTTTATATGAAAAACTTCTTTTGCCCATATCTCCTTAAATATGCGTCCTAGAGCGAAAAGGACTTTAATTCGTGACCACCCCCAAAAAATTGAAAAATCCACCCAAAACCTAAAAAAATTGAAATTTTTATATGAAAACCTTCTTTTGCCCATATCTCCTTAAATATGCGTCCTAGAGCGAAAAGGACTTTAATTCGTGACCACCCCCAAAAAATTGAAAAATCCACCCAAAACCTAAAAAAATTGAAATTTTTATATGAAAACCTTCTTTTGCCCATATCTCCTTAAATATGCGTCCTAGAGCGAAAAGGACTTTAATTCGTGACCACCCTCAAACAATTGAAAAATCCACCCAAAACCTAAAAAAAATTGAAATTTTTTATATGAAAAATTTCTTTTGCCCATATCTCCTTAAATATGCGTCCTAGAGCGAAAAGGACTTTAATTCGTGACCACCCCCAAAAAATTGAAAAATCCACCCAAAACCTAAAAAAATTGAAATTTTTATATGCAAAAATCCACCCAAAACCTAAAAAAAATTGAAGTTTTTATATGAAAAACTTCTTTTGCCCATATCTCCTTAAATATGCGTCCTAGAGCGAAAAGGACTTTAATTCGTGACCACCCCAAAAAATTGAAAAATCCACCCAAAACCTAAAAAAATTGAAATTTTTATATGAAAAACTTCTTTTGCCCATATCTCCTTAAATATGCGTCCTAGAGCGAAAAGGACTTTAATTCGTGACCACCCCAAAAAATTGAAAAATCCATCCAAAACCTAAAAAAAATGAAATTTTTATATGAAAAACTTCTTTTCCATATCTCCTTAAATATGCGTCCTAGAGCGAAAAGGACTTTAATTCGTGACCACCCCAAAAAATTGAAAAATCCACCCAAAACCTAAAAAAATTGAAATTTTTATATGAAAAACTTCTTTTGTCCATATCTCCTTAAATATGCGTCCTAGACCGAAAAGGACTTTAATTCGTGACCACCCTCAAACAATTGAAAAATCCACCCAAAACCTAAAAAAAATTGAAATTTTTATATGAAAAACTTCTTTTGCCCATATCTCCTTAAATATGCGTCCTAGAGCGAAAAGGACTTTAATTCGTGACCACCCCCAAAAAATTGAAAAATCCTCTCAAAACCTAAAAAAATTGAAATTTTTATATGGAAAACTTCTTTTGCCCATATCTCCTAAACTAAGCGTCCTAGAGCGAAAAGGACTATAATTCGTGACCACCCCAAAAAATTGAAAAATCCACCCAAAACCTAAAAAAATTGAAACTTTTATATTGAAAACTTCTTTTGCCCATATCTCCTTAAATATGCGTCCTAGACCGAAAAGGACTTTAATTCGTGAACACCCCCAAAAAATTGAAAAATCCACCCAAAACCTAAAAAAATTGAAATTTTAAATGAAAAACTTCTTTTGCCCATATCTCCTTAAATATGCGTCCTAGAGCGAAAAGGACTTAAATTCGTGACCACCCCAAAAAATTGAAAAATCCACCCAAAACCTTAAAAAAATTGAAATTTTTATATGAAAAACTTCTTTTGCCCATATCTCCTAAACTAAACGTCCTAGAGCGAAAAGGACTTTAATTCGTGACCACCCCCAAAAAATTTAAAACTCCACCCAAAACCTAAAAAATTGTAAATTTTTATATGAAAACCTTCTTTTGCCCATATCTCCTTAAATATGCGTCGTAGAGCGAAAAGGACTTTAATTCGTGACCACCCCCAAAAATTTGAAAAATCCACCCAAAACCTAAAAAAATTTAAATTTTTATATGAAAACCTTCTTTTGCCCATATCTCCTTAAATATGCGTCCTAGAGCGAAAAGGACTTTAATTAGTGACCACCCCCAAAAAATTGAAAAATCCACCCAAAACCTAAAAAAATTTAAATTTTTATATGAAAACCTTCTTTTGCCCATATCTCCTAAACTAAGCGTCCTAGAGCGAAAAGGACTATAATTCGTGACCACCCCAAAAAATTGAAAAATCCACCCAAAACCTAAAAAAATTGAAATTTTTATATGAAAAACTTCTTTTGCCCATATCTCCTTAAATATGCGTCCTAGAGCGAAAAGGACTTTAATTCGTGACCACCCCCAAAAAATTGAAAAATCCACCCAAAACCTAAAAAAATTGAAATTTTTATATGAAAACCTTCTTTTGCCCATATCTCCTTAAATATGCGTCCTAGAGCGAAAAGGACTTTAATTCGTGACCACCCTCAAACAATTGAAAAATCCACCCAAAACCTAAAAAAATTGAAATTTTTATATGAAAAACTTCTTTTGCCCATATCTCCTTAAATATGCGTCCTAGAGCGAAAAGGACTTTAATTCGTGACCACCCCAAAAAATTGAAAAATCCACCCAAAACCTAAAAAAATTGAAATTTTTTATATGAAAAATTTCTTTTGCCCATATCTCCTTAAATATGCGTCCTAGAGCGAAAAGGACTTTAATTCGTGACCACCCCCAAAAAATTGAAAAATCCACCCAAAACCTAAAAAAATTGAAATTTTTATATGAAAAACTTATTTTGCCCATATCTCCCAAACTAAGCGTCCTACAGCGAAAAGGACTATAATTCGTGACCACCCCAAAAAATTGAAAAATCCACCCAAAACCTAAAAAAATTGAAATTTTTATATGAAAAACTTCTTTTGCCCATATCTCCTTAAATATGCGTCCTAGAACGAAAAGGACTTTAATTCGTGGCCACCCCCAAAAAATTGAAAAATCCACCCAAAACCTAAAAAAATTGAAATTTTTATATGAAAACCTTCTTTTGCCCATATCTCCTTAAATATGCGTCCTAGAGCGAAAAGGACTTTAATTCGTGACCACCCCCAAAAAATTGAAAAATCCACCCAAAACCTAAAAAAATTGAAATTTTTATATGAAAACCTTCTTTTGCCCATATCTCCTTAAATATGCGTCCTAGAGCGAAAAGGACTTTAATTCGTGACCACCCTCAAACAATTGAAAAATCCACCCAAAACCTAAAAAAAATTGAAATTTTTTATATGAAAAATTTCTTTTGCCCATATCTCCTTAAATATGCGTCCTAGAGCGAAAAGGACTTTAATTCGTGACCACCCCCAAAAAATTGAAAAATCCACCCAAAACCTAAAAAAATTGAAATTTTTATATGCAAAAATCCACCCAAAACCTAAAAAAAATTGAAGTTTTTATATGAAAAACTTCTTTTGCCCATATCTCCTTAAATATGCGTCCTAGAGCGAAAAGGACTTTAATTCGTGACCACCCCAAAAAATTGAAAAATCCACCCAAAACCTAAAAAAATTGAAATTTTTATATGAAAACCTTCTTTTGCCCATATCTCCTTAAATATGCGTCCTAGAGCGAAAAGGACTTTAATTCGTGACCACCCCCAAAAAATTGAAAAATCCACCCAAAACCTAAAAAAATTGAAATTTTTATATGAAAACCTTCTTTTGCCCATATCTCCTTAAATATGCGTCCTAGAGCGAAAAGGACTTTAATTCGTGACCACCCTCAAACAATTGAAAAATCCACCCAAAACCTAAAAAAAATTGAAATTTTTTATATGAAAAACTTCTTTTGCCCATATCTCCTTAAATATGCGTCCTAGAGCGAAAAGGACTTTAATTCGTGACCACCCCAAAAAATTGAAAAATCCACCCAAAACCTAAAAAAATTGAAATTTTTATATAAAAAACTTCTTTTGCCCATATCTCCTTAAATATGCGTCCTAGAGCGAAAAGGACTTTAATTCGTGACCACCCCCAAAAAATTGAAAAATCCTCTCAAAACCTAAAAAAATTGAAATTTTTATATGGAAAACTTCTTTTGCCCATATCTCCTAAACTAAGCGTCCTAGAGCGAAAAGGACTATAATTCGTGACCACCCCAAAAAATTGAAAAATCCACCCAAAACCTAAAAAAATTGAAACTTTTATATTGAAAACTTCTTTTGCCCATATCTCCTTAAATATGCGTCCTAGAGCGAAAAGGACTTTAATTCGTGAACACCCCCAAAAAATTGAAAAATCCACCCAAAACCTAAAAAAATTGAAATTTTTATATGAAAAACTTCTTTTGCCCATATCTCCTAAACTAAACATCCTAGAGCGAAAAGGACTTTAATTCGTGACCACCCCCAAAAAATTTAAAACTCCACCCAAAACCTAAAAAATTGTAAATTTTTATATGAAAACCTTCTTTTGCCCATATCTCCTTAAATATGCGTCGTAGAGCGAAAAGGACTTTAATTCGTGACCACCCCCAAAAATTTGAAAAATCCACCCAAAACCTAAAAAAATTTAAATTTTTATATGAAAACCTTCTTTTGCCCATATCTCCTTAAATATGCGTCCTAGAGCGAAAAGGACTTTAATTAGTGACCACCCCCAAAAAATTGAAAAATCCACCCAAAACCTAAAAAAATTTAAATTTTTATATGAAAACCTTCTTTTGCCCATATCTCCTAAACTAAGCGTCCTAGAGCGAAAAGGACTATAATTCGTGACCACCCCAAAAAATTGAAAAATCCACCCAAAACCTAAAAAAATTGAAATTTTTATATGAAAAACTTCTTTTGCCCATATCTCCTTAAATATGCGTCCTAGAGCGAAAAGGACTTTAATTCGTGACCACCCCCAAAAAATTGAAAAATCCACCCAAAACCTAAAAAAATTGAAATTTTTATATGAAAACCTTCTTTTGCCCATATCTCCTTAAATATGCGTCCTAGAGCGAAAAGGACTTTAATTCGTGACCACCCCCAAAAAATTGAAAAATCCACCCAAAACCTAAAAAAATTGAAATTTTTATATGAAAACCTTCTTTTGCCCATATCTCCTTAAATATGCGTCCTAGAGCGAAAAGGACTTTAATTCGTGACCACCCTCAAACAATTGAAAAATCCACCCAGAACCTAAAAAAATTGAAATTTTTATATGAAAAACTTCTTTTGCCCATATCTCCTTAAATATGCGTCCTAGAGCGAAAAGGACTTTAATTCGTGACCACCCCAAAAAATTGAAAAATCCACCCAAAACCTAAAAAAATTGAAATTTTTTATATGAAAAATTTCTTTTGCCCATATCTCCTTAAATATGCGTCCTAGAGCGAAAAGGACTTTAATTCGTGACCACCCCCAAAAAATTGAAAAATCCACCCAAAACCTAAAAAAATTGAAATTTTTATATGAAAAACTTATTTTGCCCATATCTCCCAAACTAAGCGTCCTACAGCGAAAAGGACTATAATTCGTGACCACCCCAAAAAATTGAAAAATCCACCCAAAACCTAAAAAAATTGAAATTTTTATATGAAAAACTTCTTTTGCCCATATCTCCTTAAATATGCGTCCTAGAACGAAAAGGACTTTAATTCGTGACCACCCCCAAAAATTGAAAAATCCACCCAAAACCTAAAAAAATTGAAATTTTTATATGAAAACCTTCTTTTGCCCATATCTCCTTAAATATGCGTCCTAGAGCGAAAAGGACTTTAATTCGTGACCACCCCCAAAAAATTGAAAAATCCACCCAAAACCTAAAAAAATTGAAATTTTTATATGAAAACCTTCTTTTGCCCATATCTCCTTAAATATGCGTCCTAGAGCGAAAAGGACTTTAATTCGTGACCACCCTCAAACAATTGAAAAATCCACCCAAAACCTAAAAAAAATTGAAATTTTTTATATGAAAAATTTCTTTTGCCCATATCTCCTTAAATATGCGTCCTAGAGCGAAAAGGACTTTAATTCGTGACCACCCCAAAAAATTGAAAAATCCACCCAAAACCTAAAAAAATTGAAATTTTTATATGCAAAAATCCACCCAAAACCTAAAAAAAATTGAAGTTTTTATATGAAAAACTTCTTTTGCCCATATCTCCTTAAATATGCGTCCTAGAGCGAAAAGGACTTTAATTCGTGACCACCCCCAAAAAATTGAAAAATCCACCCAAAACCTAAAAAAATTGAAATTTTTATATGAAAACCTTCTTTTGCCCATATCTCCTTAAATATGCGTCCTAGAGCGAAAAGGACTTTAATTCGTGACCACCCCCAAAAAATTGAAAAATCCACCCAAAACCTAAAAAAATTGAAATTTTTATATGAAAACCTTCTTTTGCCCATATCTCCTTAAATATGCGTCCTAGAGCGAAAAGGACTTTAATTCGTGACCACCCTCAAACAATTGAAAAATCCACCCAAAACCTAAAAAAATTGAAATTTTTTATATGAAAAACTTCTTTTGCCCATATCTCCTTAAATATGCGTCCTAGAGCGAAAAGGACTTTAATTCGTGACCACCCCAAAAAATTGAAAAATCCACCCAAAACCTAAAAAAATTGAAATTTTTATATAAAAAACTTCTTTTGCCCATATCTCCTTAAATATGCGTCCTAGAGCGAAAAGGACTTTAATTCGTGACCACCCCAAAAAATTTAAAAATCCATCCAAAACCTAAAAAAATTGAAATTTTTATATGAAAAACTTCTTTTCCATATCTCCTTAAATATGCGTCCTAGAGCGAAAAGGACTTTAATTCGTGACCACACTCAAACAATTGAAAAATCCACCCAAAACCTAAAAAAAATTTAAATTTTTTATATGAAAAATTTCTTTTGCCCATATCTCCTTAAATATGCGTCCTAGAGCGAAAAGGACTTTAATTCGTGACCACCCCAAAAAATTGAAAAATCCACCCAAAACCTAAAAAAATTGAAATTTTTATATGAAAAACTTCTTTTGCCCATATCTCCTTAAATATGCGTCCTAGAGCGAAAAGGACTTTAATTCGTGACCACCCCCAAAAAATTGAAAAATCCACCCAAAACCTAAAAAAATTGAAATTTTTATATGAAAACCTTCTTTTGCCCATATCTCCTTAAATATGCGTCCTAGAGCGAAAAGGACTTTAATTCGTGACCACCCCCAAAAAATTGAAAAATCCACCCAAAACCTAAAAAAATTGAAATTTTTATATGAAAACCTTCTTTTGCCCATATCTCCTTAAATATGCGTCCTAGAGCGAAAAGGACTTTAATTCGTGACCACCCTCAAACAATTGAAAAATCCACCAAAACCTAAAAAAAATTGAAATTTTTTATATGAAAAATTTCTTTTGCCCATATCTCCTTAAATATGCGTCCTAGAGCGAAAAGGACTTTAATTCGTGACCACCCCCAAAAAATTGAAAAATCCACCCAAAACCTAAAAAAATTGAAATTTTTATATGCAAAAATCCACCCAAAACCTAAAAAAAATTGAAGTTTTTATATGAAAAACTTCTTTTGCCCATATCTCCTTAAAAATTGAAAAATCCACCCAAAACCTAAAAAAATTGAAATTTTTATATGAAAAATTTCTTTTGCCCATATCTCCTTAAATATGCGTCCTAGAGCGAAAAGGACTTTAATTCGTGACCACCCCCAAAAAATTGAAAAATCCACCCAAAACCTAAAAAAATTGAAATTTTTATATGAAAACCTTCTTTTGCCCATATCTCCTTAAATATGCGTCCTAGAGCGAAAAGGACTTTAATTCGTGACCACCCTCAAACAATTGAAAAATCCACCCAAAACCTAAAAAAAATTGAAATTTTTTATATGAAAAATTTCTTTTGCCCATATCTCCTTAAATATGCGTCCTAGAGCGAAAAGGACTTTAATTCGTGACCACCCCCAAAAAATTGAAAAATCCACCCAAAACCTAAAAAAATTGAAATTTTTATATGCAAAAATCCACCCAAAACCTAAAAAAAATTGAAGTTTTTATATGAAAAACTTCTTTTGCCCATATCTCCTTAAATATGCGTCCTAGAGCGAAAAGGACTTTAATTCGTGACCACCCCAAAATATTGAAAAATCCACCCAAAACCTAAAAAAAATTGAAATTTTTATATGAAAAACTTCTTTTGCCCATATCTCCTAAACTAAGCGTCCTAGAGCGAAAAGGACTTTAATTAATTAAAATTGAAAAATCCACCCAAAACCTAAAAAAATTGAAATTTTTATATGAAAAACTTCTTTTGCCCATATCTCCTTAAATATGCGTCCTAGAGCGAAAAGGACTTTAATTCGTGACCACCCCAAAATATTGAAAAATCCACCCAAAACCTAAAAAAAATTG
This sequence comes from Haematobia irritans, assembly GCF_050003625.1. Lineage (NCBI taxonomy): Eukaryota > Metazoa > Arthropoda > Insecta > Diptera > Muscidae > Haematobia > Haematobia irritans. The sequence goes on along the minus strand of NC_134399.1, from coordinate 100,058,692 downwards.
AAATTTTTATATGAAAAACTTCTTTTGCCCATATCTCCTAAACTAAGCGTCCTAGAGCGAAAAGGACTTTAATTCGTGACCACCCCAAAAAATTTAAAAATCCACCCAAAACCTAAAAAAATTGAAATTTTTTATATGAAAAATTTCTTTTGCCCGTATCTCCTTAAATATGCGTCCTAGAGCGAAAATGACTTTAATTCGTGACCACCCCCAAAAAATTGAAAAATCCACCCAAAACCTAAAAAAATTGAAATTTTTATATGAAAAACTTATTTTGCCCATATCTCCCAAACTAAGCGTCCTACAGCGAAAAGGACTATAATTCGTGACCACCCCAAAAAATTGAAAAATCCACCCAAAACCTAAAAAAATTGAAATTTTTATATGAAAAACTTCTTTTGCCCATATCTCCTTAAATATGCGTCCTAGAGCGAAAAGGACTTTAATTCGTGACCACCCCCACAAAATTGAAAAATCCACCCAAAACCTAAAAAAATTGAAATTTTTATATGCAAAATTTCTTTTGCCCATATCTCCTAAACTAAGCGTCCTAGAGCGAAAAGGACTATAATTCGTGACCACCCCAAAAAATTGAAAAATCCACCCAAAACCTAAAAAAATTGAAGTTTTTATATAAAAACTTCTTTTGCCCATATCTCCTTAAATATGTGTCCTAGAGCGAAAAGGACTTTAATTCGTGACCACCCCAAAAAATTGAAAAATCCACCCAAAACCTAAAAAAATTGAAATTTTTATATGAAAAACTTCTTTTGCCCATATCTCCTTAAATATGCGTCTTAGAGCGAAAAGGACTTTAATTCGTGACCACCCCAAAAAATTGAAAAATCCATCCAAAACCTAAAAAAATTGAAATTTTTATATGAAAAACTTCTTTTGCCCATATCTCCTTAAATATGCGTCCTAGAGCGAAAAGGACTTTAATTCGTGACCACCCCAAAAAATTGAAAAATCCACCCAAAACCTAAAAAAATTGAAATTTTTATATGAAAAACTTCTTTTGCCCATATCTCCTTAAATATGCGTCCTAGAGCGAAAAGGACTTTAATTCGTGACCACCCCCAAAAAATTGAAAAATCCACCCAAAACCTAAAAAAATTGAAATTTTTATATGAAAACCTTCTTTTGCCCATATCTCCTTAAATATGCGTCCTAGAGCGAAAAGGACTTTAATTCGTGACCACCCTCAAACAATTGAAAAATCCACCCAGAACCTAAAAAAATTGAAATTTTTATATGAAAAACTTCTTTTGCCCATATCTCCTTAAATATGCGTCCTAGAGCGAAAAGGACTTTAATTCGTGACCACCCCAAAAAATTGAAAAATCCACCCAAAACCTAAAAAAATTGAAATTTTTTATATGAAAAATTTCTTTTGCCCATATCTCCTTAAATATGCGTCCTAGAGCGAAAAGGACTTTAATTCGTGACCACCCCCAAAAAATTGAAAAATCCACCCAAAACCTAAAAAAATTGAAATTTTTATATGAAAAACTTATTTTGCCCATATCTCCCAAACTAAGCGTCCTACAGCGAAAAGGACTATAATTCGTGACCACCCCAAAAAATTGAAAAATCCACCCAAAACCTAAAAAAATTGAAATTTTTATATGAAAAACTTCTTTTGCCCATATCTCCTTAAATATGCGTCCTAGAACGAAAAGGACTTTAATTCGTGACCACCCCCAAAAATTGAAAAATCCACCCAAAACCTAAAAAAATTGAAATTTTTATATGAAAACCTTCTTTTGCCCATATCTCCTTAAATATGCGTCCTAGAGCGAAAAGGACTTTAATTCGTGACCACCCCCAAAAAATTGAAAAATCCACCCAAAACCTAAAAAAATTGAAATTTTTATATGAAAACCTTCTTTTGCCCATATCTCCTTAAATATGCGTCCTAGAGCGAAAAGGACTTTAATTCGTGACCACCCTCAAACAATTGAAAAATCCACCCAAAACCTAAAAAAAATTGAAATTTTTTATATGAAAAATTTCTTTTGCCCATATCTCCTTAAATATGCGTCCTAGAGCGAAAAGGACTTTAATTCGTGACCACCCCAAAAAATTGAAAAATCCACCCAAAACCTAAAAAAATTGAAATTTTTATATGCAAAAATCCACCCAAAACCTAAAAAAAATTGAAGTTTTTATATGAAAAACTTCTTTTGCCCATATCTCCTTAAATATGCGTCCTAGAGCGAAAAGGACTTTAATTCGTGACCACCCCCAAAAAATTGAAAAATCCACCCAAAACCTAAAAAAATTGAAATTTTTATATGAAAACCTTCTTTTGCCCATATCTCCTTAAATATGCGTCCTAGAGCGAAAAGGACTTTAATTCGTGACCACCCCCAAAAAATTGAAAAATCCACCCAAAACCTAAAAAAATTGAAATTTTTATATGAAAACCTTCTTTTGCCCATATCTCCTTAAATATGCGTCCTAGAGCGAAAAGGACTTTAATTCGTGACCACCCTCAAACAATTGAAAAATCCACCCAAAACCTAAAAAAAATTGAAATTTTTTATATGAAAAACTTCTTTTGCCCATATCTCCTTAAATATGCGTCCTAGAGCGAAAAGGACTTTAATTCGTGACCACCCCAAAAAATTGAAAAATCCACCCAAAACCTAAAAAAATTGAAATTTTTATATAAAAAACTTCTTTTGCCCATATCTCCTTAAATATGCGTCCTAGAGCGAAAAGGACTTTAATTCGTGACCACCCCAAAAAATTTAAAAATCCATCCAAAACCTAAAAAAATTGAAATTTTTATATGAAAAACTTCTTTTCCATATCTCCTTAAATATGCGTCCTAGAGCGAAAAGGACTTTAATTCGTGACCACACTCAAACAATTGAAAAATCCACCCAAAACCTAAAAAAAATTTAACTTTTTTATATGAAAAATTTCTTTTGCCCATATCTCCTTAAATATGCGTCCTAGAGCGAAAAGGACTTTAATTCGTGACCACCCCAAAAAATTGAAAAATCCACCCAAAACCTAAAAAAATTGAAATTTTTATATGAAAAACTTCTTTTGCCCATATCTCCTTAAATATGCGTCCTAGAGCGAAAAGGACTTTAATTCGTGACCACCCCCAAAAAATTGAAAAATCCACCCAAAACCTAAAAAAATTGAAATTTTTATATGAAAACCTTCTTTTGCCCATATCTCCTTAAATATGCGTCCTAGAGCGAAAAGGACTTTAATTCGTGACCACCCCCAAAAAATTGAAAAATCCACCCAAAACCTAAAAAAATTGAAATTTTTATATGAAAACCTTCTTTTGCCCATATCTCCTTAAATATGCGTCCTAGAGCGAAAAGGACTTTAATTCGTGACCACCCTCAAACAATTGAAAAATCCACCAAAACCTAAAAAAAATTGAAATTTTTTATATGAAAAATTTCTTTTGCCCATATCTCCTTAAATATGCGTCCTAGAGCGAAAAGGACTTTAATTCGTGACCACCCCCAAAAAATTGAAAAATCCACCCAAAACCTAAAAAAATTGAAATTTTTATATGCAAAAATCCACCCAAAACCTAAAAAAAATTGAAGTTTTTATATGAAAAACTTCTTTTGCCCATATCTCCTTAAAAATTGAAAAATCCACCCAAAACCTAAAAAAATTGAAATTTTTATATGAAAAATTTCTTTTGCCCATATCTCCTTAAATATGCGTCCTAGAGCGAAAAGGACTTTAATTCGTGACCACCCCCAAAAAATTGAAAAATCCACCCAAAACCTAAAAAAATTGAAATTTTTATATGAAAACCTTCTTTTGCCCATATCTCCTTAAATATGCGTCCTAGAGCGAAAAGGACTTTAATTCGTGACCACCCTCAAACAATTGAAAAATCCACCCAAAACCTAAAAAAAATTGAAATTTTTTATATGAAAAATTTCTTTTGCCCATATCTCCTTAAATATGCGTCCTAGAGCGAAAAGGACTTTAATTCGTGACCACCCCCAAAAAATTGAAAAATCCACCCAAAACCTAAAAAAATTGAAATTTTTATATGCAAAAATCCACCCAAAACCTAAAAAAAATTGAAGTTTTTATATGAAAAACTTCTTTTGCCCATATCTCCTTAAATATGCGTCCTAGAGCGAAAAGGACTTTAATTCGTGACCACCCCAAAATATTGAAAAATCCACCCAAAACCTAAAAAAAATTGAAATTTTTATATGAAAAACTTCTTTTGCCCATATCTCCTAAACTAAGCGTCCTAGAGCGAAAAGGACTTTAATTAATTAAAATTGAAAAATCCACCCAAAACCTAAAAAAATTGAAATTTTTATATGAAAAACTTCTTTTGCCCATATCTCCTTAAATATGCGTCCTAGAGCGAAAAGGACTTTAATTCGTGACCACCCCAAAATATTGAAAAATCCACCCAAAACCTAAAAAAAATTGAAATTTTTATATGAAAAACTTCTTTTGCCCATATCTCCTAAACTAAGCGTCCTAGAGCGAAAAGGACTTTAATTCGTGACCACCCCAAAAAATTTAAAAATCCACCCAAAACCTAAAAAAATTGAAATTTTTTATATGAAAAATTTCTTTTGCCCGTATCTCCTTAAATATGCGTCCTAGAGCGAAAATGACTTTAATTCGTGACCACCCCCAAAAAATTGAAAAATCCACCCAAAACCTAAAAAAATTGAAATTTTTATATGAAAAACTTATTTTGCCCATATCTCCCAAACTAAGCGTCCTACAGCGAAAAGGACTATAATTCGTGACCACCCCAAAAAATTGAAAAATCCACCCAAAACCTAAAAAAATTGAAATTTTTATATGAAAAACTTCTTTTGCCCATATCTCCTTAAATATGCGTCCTAGAGCGAAAAGGACTTTAATTCGTGACCACCCCCACAAAATTGAAAAATCCACCCAAAACCTAAAAAAATTGAAATTTTTATATGCAAAATTTCTTTTGCCCATATCTCCTAAACTAAGCGTCCTAGAGCGAAAAGGACTATAATTCGTGACCACCCCAAAAAATTGAAAAATCCACCCAAAACCTAAAAAAATTGAAGTTTTTATATAAAAACTTCTTTTGCCCATATCTCCTTAAATATGTGTCCTAGAGCGAAAAGGACTTTAATTCGTGACCACCCCAAAAAATTGAAAAATCCACCCAAAACCTAAAAAAATTGAAATTTTTATATGAAAAACTTCTTTTGCCCATATCTCCTTAAATATGCGTCTTAGAGCGAAAAGGACTTTAATTCGTGACCACCCCAAAAAATTGAAAAATCCATCCAAAACCTAAAAAAATTGAAATTTTTATATGAAAAACTTCTTTTGCCCATATCTCCTTAAATATGCGTCCTAGAGCGAAAAGGACTTTAATTCGTGACCACCCCAAAAAATTGAAAAATCCACCCAAAACCTAAAAAAATTGAAATTTTTATATGAAAAACTTCTTTTGCCCATATCTCCTTAAATATGCGTCCTAGAGCGAAAAGGACTTTAATTCGTGACCACCCCCAAAAAATTGAAAAATCCACCCAAAACCTAAAAAAATTGAAATTTTTATATGAAAACCTTCTTTTGCCCATATCTCCTTAAATATGCGTCCTAGAGCGAAAAGGACTTTAATTCGTGACCACCCCCAAAAAATTGAAAAATCCACCCAAAACCTAAAAAAATTGAAATTTTTATATGAAAACCTTCTTTTGCCCATATCTCCTTAAATATGCGTCCTAGAGCGAAAAGGACTTTAATTCGTGACCACCCTCAAACAATTGAAAAATCCACCCAAAACCTAAAAAAAATTGAAATTTTTTATATGAAAAATTTCTTTTGCCCATATCTCCTTAAATATGCGTCCTAGAGCGAAAAGGACTTTAATTCGTGACCACCCCCAAAAAATTGAAAAATCCACCCAAAACCTAAAAAAATTGAAATTTTTATATGAAAACCTTCTTTTGCCCATATCTCCTTAAATATGCGTCCTAGAGCGAAAAGGACTTTAATTCGTGACCACCCTCAAACAATTGAAAAATCCACCCAAAACCTAAAAAAAATTGAAATTTTTTATATGAAAAATTTCTTTTGCCCATATCTCCTTAAATATGCGTCCTAGAGCGAAAAGGACTTTAATTCGTGACCACCCCAAAAAATTGAAAAATCCACCCAAAACCTAAAAAAATTGAAATTTTTATATGAAAAACTTCTTTTCCATATCTCCTTAAATATGCGTCCTAGAGCGAAAAGGACTTTAATTCGTGACCACCCCAAAAAATTGAAAAATCCACCCAAAACCTAAAAAATTGAAATTTTTATATGAAAACCTTCTCCTAAACTAAGCGTCCTAGAGCGAAAAGGACTATAATTCGTGACCACCCCAAAAAAAATCAAAAAATCCACCCAAAACCTAAAAAAATTGAAGTTTTTACATGAAAAACTTCTTTTGCCCATATCTCCTTAAATATGCGTCCTAGAGCGAAAAGGACTTTAATTAATTAAAATTGAAAAATCCACCCAAAACCTAAAAAAATTGAAATTTTTATATGAAAAACTTCTTTTGCCCATATCTCCTTAAATATGCGTCCTAGAGCGAAAAGGACTTTAATTCGTGACCACCCCAAAATATTGAAAAATCCACCCAAAACCTAAAAAAAAATTGAAATTTTTATATGAAAAACTTCTTTTGCCCATATCTCCTAAACTAAGCGTCCTAGAGCGAAAAGGACTTTAATTCGTGACCACCCCAAAAAATTGAAAAATCCACCCAAAACCTAAAAAAATTGAAATTTTTTATATGAAAAATTTCTTTTGCCCATATCTCCTTAAATATGCGTCCTAGAGCGAAAAGGACTTTAATTCGTGACCACCCCCAAAAAATTGAAAAATCCACCCAAAACCTAAAAAAATTGAAATTTTTATATGAAAAACTTCTTTTGCCAATATCTCCCAAACTAAGCGTCCTACAGCGAAAAGGACTATAATTCGTGACCACCCCAAAAAATTGAAAAATCCACCCAAAACCTAAAAAAATTGAAATTTTTATATGAAAAACTTCTTTTGCCCATATCTCCTTAAATATGCGTCCTAGAGCGAAAAGGACTTTAATTCGTGACCACCCCCAAAAAATTGAAAAATCCACCCAAAACCTAAAAAAATTGAAATTTTTATATGAAAACCTTCTTTTGCCCATATCTCCTAAAATATGCGTCCTAGAGCGAAAAGGACTTTAATTCGTGACCACCCCCAAAAAATTGAAAAATCCACCCAAAACCTAAAAAAATTGAAATTTTTATATGAAAACCTTCTTTTGCCCATATCTCCTTAAATATGCGTCCTAGAGCGAAAAGGACTTTAATTCGTGACCACCCCAAAATATTGAAAAATCCACCCAAAACCTAAAAAAAATTGAAATTTTTTATATGAAAAATTTCTTTTGCCCATATCTCCTTAAATATGCGTCCTAGAGCGAAAAGGACTTTAATTCGTGACCACCCCCAAAAAATTGAAAAATCCACCCAAAACCTAAAAAAATTGAAATTTTTATATGCAAAAATCCACCCAAAACCTAAAAAAAATTGAAGTTTTTATATGAAAAACTTCTTTTGCCCATATCTCCTTAAATATGCGTCCTAGAGCGAAAAGGACTTTAATTCGTGACCACCCCAAAAAATTTAAAAATCCACCCAAAACCTAAATAAATTGAAATTTTTATATGAAAAACTTCTTTTGCCCATATCTCCTTAAATATGCGTCCTAGAGCGAAAAGGACTTTAATTCGTGACCACCCCAAAAAATTGAAAAATCCATCCAAAACCTAAAAAAATTGAAATTTTTATATGAAAAACTTCTTTTCCATATCTCCTTAAATATGCGTTCTAGAGCGAAAAGGACTTTAATTCGTGACCACCCTCAAACAATTGAAAAATCCACCCAAAACCTAAAAAAATTTAAATTTTTTATATGAAAAATTTCTTTTGCCCATATCTCCTTAAATATGCGTCCTAGAGCGAAAAGGACTTTAATTCGTGACCACCCCCACAAAATTGAAAAATCCACCCAAAACCTAAAAAAATTGAAATTTTTATATGCAAAACTTCTTTTGCCCATATCTCCTAAACTAGGCGTCCTAGAGCGAAAAGGACTATAATTCGTGACCATCCCAAAAAATTGAAAAATCCACCCAAAACCTAAAAAAATTGAAGTTTTTATATAAAAACTTCTTTTGCCCATATCTCCTTAAATATGTGTCCTAGAGCGAAAAGGACTTTAATTCGTGACCACCCCAAAAAATTGAAAAATCCACCCAAAACCTAAAAAAATTTAAATTTTTATATGAAAAACTTCTTTTGCCCATATCTCCTTAAATATGCGTCTTAGAGCGAAAAGGACTTTAATTCGTGACCACCACAAAAAATTGAAAAATCCATCCAAAACCTAAAAAAATTAAAATTTTTATATGAAAAACTTCTTTTGCCCATATCTCCTTAAATATGCGTCCTAGAGCGAAAAGGACTTTAATTCGTGACCACCCCAAAAAAATTGAAAAATCCACCCAAAACCTAAAAAAATTGAAATTTTTATATGAAAAACTTCTTTTGCCCATATCTCCTTAAATATGCGTCCTAGAGCGAAAAGGACTTTAATTCGTGACCACCCCCAAAAAATTGAAAAATCCACCCAAAACCTAAAAAAATTGAAATTTTAAATGAAAAACTTCTTTTGCCCATATCTCCTTAAATATGCGTCCTAGAGCGAAAAGGACTTTAATTCGTGACCACCCCCAAAAAATTGAAAAATCCACCCAAAACCTAAAAAAATTGAAATTTTTATATGAAAAATTTCTTTTGCCCATATCTCCTTAAATATGCGTCCTAGAGCGAAAAGGACTTTAATTCGTGACCACCCCCAAAAAATTGAAAAATCCACCCAAAACCTAAAAAAATTGAAATTTTTATATGAAAAACTTCTTTTGCCCATATCTCCTAAACTAAGCGTCCTAGAGCGAAAAGGACTATAATTCGTGACCACTCTTCTTCTCTTCTTCTCTTTAAATATGCGTCCTAGAGCGAATGGACTTTAATTCGTGACCACCCCAAAAAATTGAAAAATCCACCCAAAACCTAAAAAATTGAAATTTTTATATGAAAACCTTCTTTTGCCCATATCTCCTTAACTATGCGTCCAAGAGCGAAAAGGACTTTAATTCGTGACCACCCTCAAACAATTGAAAAATCCACCCAAAACCTAAAAAAAATTGAAATTTTTATATGAAAAACTTCTCTTACCCATATCTCCTTAAATATGCGTCCTAGAGCGAAAAGGATTTTAATTCGTGACCACCCCCAAAAAATTGAAAAATCCACCCAAAACCTAAAAAAATTGAAATTTTTATATGAAAAACTTCTTTTGCCCATATCTCCTTAAATATGCGTCCTAGAGAGAAAAGGACTTTAGTTCGTGACCACCCCCAAAAAATTGAAAAATCCACCCAAAACCTAAAAAAAATTAAATTTTTATATGAAAAATTTCTTTTGCCCATATCTCCTTAAATATGCGTCCTAGAGCGAAAAGGACTTTAATTCGTGACCACCCCCAAAAAATTGAAAAATCCACCCAAAACCTAAAAAAATTGAAATTTTTATATGAAAAACTTCTTTTGCCCATATCTCCTAAACTAAGCGTCCTAGAGCGAAAAGGACTATAATTCGTGACCACCCCAAAAAATTGAAAAATCCACCCAAAACCTACAAAAATTGAAGTTTTTATATGAAAAACTTCTTTTGCCCATATCTCCTTAAATATGCGTCCTAGAGCGAAAAGGACTATAATTCGTGACCACCCCAAAAAATTGAAAAATCCACCCAAAACCTAAAAAAATTGAAGTTTTTATATGAAAAACTTCTTTTGCCCATATCTCCTTAGATATGCGTCCTAGAGCGAAAAGGACTTTAATTCGTGACCACCCCAAAAAATTGAAAAATCCACCCAAAACCTAAAAAAATTGAAATTTTTATATGAAAACCTTCTTTTGTCCATATCTCCTTAAATATGCGTCCTAGAGCGAAAAGGACTTTAATTCGTGACCACCCCCAAAAAATTGAAAAATCCACCCAAAACCTAAAAAAATTGAAATTTTTATATGAAAAACTTCTTTTTCCCACATATCCTAACCTAAGCGTCCTAGAGCGAAAAGGACTATAATTCGTGACCACCCCAAAAAATTGAAAAATCCACCCAAAACCTAAAAAAATTGAAGTTTTTATATGAAAAACTTCTTTTGCCCATATCTCCTTAAATATGCGTCCTAGAGCGAAAAGGACTTTAATTCGTGACCACCCCCAAAAAATTGAAAAATCCACCCCAAAAAAACTAAAAAAATTGAAATTTTTATATGAAAAATTTCTTTTGCCCATATCTCCTTAAATATGCGTCATAGAGCGAAAAGGACTTTAATTCGTGACCACCCCAAAAAATTGAAAAATCCACCCAAAACCTAAAAAAATTGAAATTTTTATATGAAAAACTTCTTTTGCCCATATCTCCTTAAATATGCGTCCTAGAGCGAAAAGGACTTTAATTCGTGACCACCCCCAAAAAATTGAAAAATCCACCCAAAACCTAAAAAAATTGAAATTTTTATATGAAAACCTTCTTTTGCCCATATCTCCTAAACTAAGCGTCCTAGAGCGAAAAGGACTATAATTCGTGACCACCCCCAAAAAATTGAAAAATCCACCCAAAACCTAAAAAAATTGAAATTTTTATATGAAAAACTTATTTTGCCCATATCTCCTAAACTAAGCGTCCTACAGCGAAAAGGACTTTAATTCGTGACCACCCCAAAAAATTGAAAAATCCACCCAAAACCTAAAAAAATTGAAATTTTTATATGAAAACCTTCTTTTGCCCATATCTCCTAAACTAAGCGTCCTAGAGCGAAAAGGACTATAATTCGTGACCACCCCAAAAAAATTGAAAAATCCACCCAAAACCTAAAACAATTGAAATTTTTTATATGAAAAATTTCTTTTGCCCATATCTCCTTAAATATGCGTCCTAGAGCGAAAAGGACTTTAATTCGTGACCACCCCCAAAAAATTGAAAAATCCACCCAAAACCTAAAAAAATTGAAATTTTTATATGAAAAACTTCTTTTGCCCATATCTCCTTAAATATGCGTCCTAGAGCGAAAAGGACTTTAATTCGTGACCACCCCAAAATATTGAAAAATCCACCCAAAACCTAAAAAAAATTGAAATTTTTATATGAAAAACTTCTTTTGCCCATATCTCCTAAACTAATCGTCCTAGAGCGAAAAGGACTTTAATTCGTGACCACCCCAAAAAATTGAAAAATCCACCCAAAACCTAAAAAAATTGAAATTTTTTATATGAAAAATTTCTTTTGCCCATATCTCCTTAAATATGCGTCCTAGAGCGAAAAGGACTTTAATTCGTGACCACCCCCAAAAAATTGAAAAATCCACCCAAAACCTAAAAAAATTGAAATTTTTATATGAAAAACTTATTTTGCCCATATCTCCTAAACTAAGCGTCCTACAGCGAAAAGGACTATAATTCGTGACCACCCCAAAAAATTGAAAAATCCACCCAAAACCTAAAAAAATTGAAATTTTTATACGAAAAACTTCTTTTGCCCATATCTCCTTCAATATGCGTCCTAGAGCGATAAGGACTTTAATTCGTGACCACCCCAAAAAATTGAAAAATCCACCCAAAACCTAAAAAAATTGAAATTTTTATATGAAAAACTTCTTTTGCCCATATCTCCTTAAATATGCGTCCTAAAGCGAAAAGGACTTTAATTCGTGACCACCCCAAAAAATTGAAAAATCCACCCAAAACCTAAAAAAATTTAAATTTTTATATGAAAAACTTCTTTTGCCCATATCTCCTTAAATATGCGTCCTAGAGCGAAAAGGACTTTAATTCGTGACCACCCCCAAAAAATTGAAAAATCCACCCAAAATCCACCCAAAAACTTCTTTTGTCCATATCTCCTTAAATATGCGTCCTAGAGCGAAAAGAACTTTAATTCGTGACCACCCCCAAAAAATTGAAAAATCCACCCAAAACCTAAAAAATTGACATTTTTATATGAAAACCTTCTTTTGCCCATATCTCCTAAACTAAGCGTCCTAGAGCGAAAAGGACTATAATTCGTGACCACCCCAAAAAAATTGAAAAATCCACCCAAAACCTAAAAAAATTGAAGTTTTTATATGAAAAACTTCTTTTGCCCATATCTCCTTAAATATGCGTCCTAGAGCGAAAAGGACTTTAATTCGTGACCACCCCCAAAAAATTGAAAAATCCACCCAAAACCTAAAAAAATTGAAATTTTTATATGAAAACCTTCTTTTGCCCATATCTCCTTAAATATGCGTCCTTGAGCGAAAAGGACTTTAATTCGTGACCACCCTCAAACAATTGAAAAATCCACCCAAAACCTAAAAAAAATTGAAATTTTTTATATGAAAAATTTCTTTTGCCCATATCTCCTTAAATATGCGTCCTAGAGCGAAAAGGACTTTAATTCGTGACCACCCCCAAAAAATTAAAAATCCACCCAAAACCTAAAAAAATTGAAATTTTTATATGCAAAAATCCACCCAAAACCTAAAAAAAATTGAAGTTTTTATATGAAAAACTTCTTTTGCCCATATCTCTTTAAATATGCGTCCTAGAGCGAAAAGGACTTTAATTCGTGACCACCCCAAAAAATTGAAAAATCCACCCAAAACCTAAAAAAATTGAAATTTTTATATGAAAAACTTCTTTTGCCCATATCTCCTTAAATATGCGTCCTAGAGCGAAAAGGACTTTAATTCGTGACCACCCCAAAAAATTGAAAAATCCATCCAAAACCTAAAAAAATTGAAATTTTTATATGAAAAACTTCTTTTCCATATCTCCTTAAATATGCGTCCTAGAGCGAAAAGGACTTTAATTCGTGACCACCCCAAAAAATTGAAAAATCCACCCAAAACCTAAAAAAATTGAAATTTTTATATGAAAAACTTCTTTTGTCCATATCTCCTTAAATATGCGTCCTAGAGCGAAAAGGACTTTAATTCGTGACCACCCCCAAAAAAATTGAAAAATCCACCCAAAACCTAAAAAATTGAAATTTTTATATGAAAACCTTCTTTTGCCCATATCTCCTAAACTAAGCGTCCTAGAGCGAAAAGGACTATAATTCGTGACCACCCCAAAAAAATTCAAAAAATCCACCCAAAACCTAAAAAAATTGGAGTTTTTATATGAAAAACTTCTTTTGCCCATATCTCCTTAAATATGCGTCCTAGAGCGAAAAGGACTTTAATTAATTAAAATTGAAAAATCCACCCAAAACCTAAAAAAATTGAAATTTTTATATGAAAAACTTCTTTTGCCCATATCTCCTTAAATATGCGTCCTAGAGCGAAAAGGACTTTAATTCGTGACCACCCAGAAAAAAATTGAAACATCCACCCAAAACCTAAATAAATTGAAATTTTTATATGAAAAACTTCTTTTGCCCATATCTCCTTAAATATGCGTCCTAGAGCGAAAAGGACTTTAATTCGTGACCACCCCAAAAAATTGAAAAATCCATCCAAAACCTAAAAAAATTGAAATTTTTATATGAAAAACTTCTTTTCCATATCTCCTTAAATATGCGTTCTAGAGCGAAAAGGACTTTAATTCGTGACCACCCTCAAACAATTGAAAAATCCACCCAAAACCTAAAAAAATTTAAATTTTTTATATGAAAAATTTCTTTTGCCCATATCTCCTTAAATATGCGTCCTAGAGCGAAAAGGACTTTAATTCGTGACCACCCCCACAAAATTGAAAAATCCACCCAAAACCTAAAAAAATTGAAATTTTTATATGCAAAACTTCTTTTGCCCATATCTCCTAAACTAGGCGTCCTAGAGCGAAAAGGACTATAATTCGTGACCATCCCAAAAAATTGAAAAATCCACCCAAAAACTAAAAAAATTGAAGTTTTTATATAAAAACTTCTTTTGCCCATATCTCCTTAAATATGTGTCCTAGAGCGAAAAGGACTTTAATTCGTGACCACCCCAAAAAATTGAAAAATCCACCCAAAACCTAAAAAAATTTAAATTTTTATATGAAAAACTTCTTTTGCCCATATCTCCTTAAATATGCGTCTTAGAGCGAAAAGGACTTTAATTCGTGACCACCACAAAAAATTGAAAAATCCATCCAAAACCTAAAAAAATTGAAATTTTTATATGAAAAACTTCTTTTGCCCATATCTCCTTAAATATGCGTCCTAGAGCGAAAAGGACTTTAATTCGTGACCACCCCAAAAAAATTGAAAAATCCACCCAAAACCTAAAAAAATTGAAATTTTTATATGAAAAACTTCTTTTGCCCATATCTCCTTAAATATGCGTCCTAGAGCGAAAAGGACTTTAATTCGTAACCACCCCCAAAAAATTGAAAAATCCACCCAAAACCTAAAAAAATTGAAATTTTAAATGAAAAACTTCTTTTGCCCATATCTCCTTAAATATGCGTCCTAGAGCGAAAAGGACTTTAATTCGTGACCACCCCCAAAAAATTGAAAAATCCACCCAAAACCTAAAAAAATTGAAATTTTTATATGAAAAATTTCTTTTGCCCATATCTCCTTAAATATGCGTCATAGAGCGAAAAGGACTTTAATTCGTGACCACCCCAAAAAATTGAAAAATCCACCCAAAACCTAAAAAAATTGAAATTTTTATATGAAAAACTTCTTTTGCCCATATCTCCTTAAATATGCGTCCTAGAGCGAAAAGGACTTTAATTCGTGACCACCCCCAAAAAATTGAAAAATCCACCCAAAACCTAAAAAAATTGAAATTTTTATATGAAAACCTTCTTTTGCCCACATCTCCTTAAATATGCGTCCTAGAGCGAAAAGGACTTTAATTCGTGACCACCCCCAAAAAATTGAAAAATCCACCCAAAACCTAAAAAAATTGAAATTTTTATATGAAAACCTTCTTTTGCCCATATCTCCTTAAATATGCGTCCTAGAGCGAAAAGGACTTTAATTCGTGACCACCCTCAAACAATTGAAAAATCCACCCAAAACCTAAAAAAAATTGAAATTTTTTATATGAAAAATTTCTTTTGCCCATATCTCCTTAAATATGCGTCCTAGAGCGAAAAGGACTTTAATTCGTGACCACCCCCAAAAAATTGAAAAATCCACCCAAAACCTAAAAAAATTGAAATTTTTATATGCAAAAATCCACCCAAAACCTAAAAAAAAATTGAAGTTTTTATATGAAAAACTTCTTTTGCCCATATCTCTTTAAATATGCGTCCTAGAGCGAAAAGGACTTTAATTCGTGACCACCCCAAAAAATTGAAAAATCCACCCAAAACCTAAAAAAATTGAAATTTTTATATGAAAAACTTCTTTTGCCCATATCTCCTTAAATATGCGTCCTAGAGCGAAAAGGACTTTAATTCGTGACCACCCCAAAAAATTGAAAAATCCATCCAAAACCTAAAAAAATTGAAATTTTTATATGAAAAACTTCTTTTCCATATCTCCTTAAATATGCGTTCTAGAGCGAAAAGGACTTTAATTCGTGACCACCCTCAAACAATTGAAAAATCCACCCAAAACCTAAAAAAATTTAAATTTTTTATATGAAAAATTTCTTTTGCCCATATCTCCTTAAATATGCGTCCTAGAGCGAAAAGGACTTTAATTCGTGACCACCCCCACAAAATTGAAAAATCCACCCAAAACCTAAAAAAATTGAAATTTTTATATGCAAAACTTCTTTTGCCCATATCTCCTAAACTAGGCGTCCTAGAGCGAAAAGGACTATAATTCGTGACCATCCCAAAAAATTGAAAAATCCACCCAAAAACTAAAAAAATTGAAGTTTTTATATAAAAACTTCTTTTGCCCATATCTCCTTAAATATGTGTCCTAGAGCGAAAAGGACTTTAATTCGTGACCACCCCAAAAAATTGAAAAATCCACCCAAAACCTAAAAAAATTTAAATTTTTATATGAAAAACTTCTTTTGCCCATATCTCCTTAAATATGCGTCTTAGAGCGAAAAGGACTTTAATTCGTGACCACCACAAAAAATTGAAAAATCCATCCAAAACCTAAAAAAATTGAAATTTTTATATGAAAATCTTCTTTTGCCCATATCTCCTTAAATATGCGTCCTAGAGCGAAAAGGACTTTAATTCGTGACCACCCCAAAAAAATTGAAAAATCCACCCAAAACCTAAAAAAATTGAAATTTTTATATGAAAAACTTCTTTTGCCCATATCTCCTTAAATATGCGTCCTAGAGCGAAACGGACTTTAATTCGTGACCACCCCCAAAAAATTGAAAAATCCACCCAAAACCTAAAAAAATTGAAATTTTAAATGAAAAACTTCTTTTGCCCATATCTCCTTAAATATGCGTCCTAGAGCGAAAAGGACTTTAATTCGTGACCACCCCCAAAAAATTGAAAAATCCACCCAAAACCTAAAAAAATTGAAATTTTTATATGAAAAATTTCTTTTGCCCATATCTCCTTAAATATGCGTCATAGAGCGAAAAGGACTTTAATTCGTGACCACCCCAAAAAATTGAAAAATCCACCCAAAACCTAAAAAAATTGAAATTTTTATATGAAAAACTTCTTTTGCCCATATCTCCTTAAATATGCGTCCTAGAGCGAAAAGGACTTTAATTCGTGACCACCCCCAAAAAATTGAAAAATCCACCCAAAACCTAAAAAAATTGAAATTTTTATATGAAAACCTTCTTTTGCCCACATCTCCTTAAATATGCGTCCTAGAGCGAAAAGGACTTTAATTCGTGACCACCCCCAAAAAATTGAAAAATCCACCCAAAACCTAAAAAAATTGAAATTTTTATATGAAAACCTTCTTTTGCCCATATCTCCTTAAATATGCGTCCTAGAGCGAAAAGGACTTTAATTCGTGACCACCCTCAAACAATTGAAAAATCCACCCAAAACCTAAAAAAAATTGAAATTTTTTATATGAAAAATTTCTTTTGCCCATATCTCCTTAAATATGCGTCCTAGAGCGAAAAGGACTTTAATTCGTGACCACCCCCAAAAAATTGAAAAATCCACCCAAAACCTAAAAAAATTGAAATTTTTATATGCAAAAATCCACCCAAAACCTAAAAAAAAATTGAAGTTTTTATATGAAAAACTTCTTTTGCCCATATCTCTTTAAATATGCGTCCTAGAGCGAAAAGGACTTTAATTCGTGACCACCCCAAAAAATTGAAAAATCCACCCAAAACCTAAAAAAATTGAAATTTTTATATGAAAAACTTCTTTTGCCCATATCTCCTTAAATATGCGTCCTAGAGCGAAAAGGACTTTAATTCGTGACCACCCCAAAAAATTGAAAAATCCATCCAAAACCTAAAAAAATTGAAATTTTTATATGAAAAACTTCTTTTCCATATCTCCTTAAATATGCGTCCTAGAGCGAAAAGGACTTTAATTCTTGACCACCCCAAAAAATTGAAAAATCCACCCAAAACCTAAAAAAATTGAAATTTTTATATGAAAAACTTCTTTTGTCCATATCTCCTTAAATATGCGTCCTAGAGCGAAAAGGACTTTAATTCGTGACCACCCCAAAAAATTGAAAAATCCACCCAAAACCTAAAAAATTGAAATTTTTATATGAAAACCTTCTTTTGCCCATATCTCCTAAACTAAGCGTCCTAGAGCGAAAAGGACTATAATTCGTGACCACCCCAAAAAAATTCAAAAAATCCACCCAAAACCTAAAAAAATTGGAGTTTTTATATGAAAAACTTCTTTTGCTCATATCTCCTTAAATATGCGTCCTAGAGCGAAAAGGACTTTAATTAATTAAAATTGAAAAATCCACCCAAAACCTAAAAAAATTGAAATTTTTATATGAAAAACTTCTTTTGCCCATATCTCCTTAAATATGCGTCCTAGAGCGAAAAGGACTTTAATTCGTGACCACCCCAAAATATGGAAAAATCCACCCAAAACCTAAAAAAAATTGAAATTTTTATATGAAAAACTTCTTTTGCCCATATCTCCTAAACTAAGCGTCCTAGAGCGAAAAGGACTTTAATTCGTGACCACCCCAAAAAAATTGAAAAATCCACCCAAAACCTAAAAAAAAGTGAAATTTTTTATATGAAAAATTTCTTTTGCCCATATCTCCTTAAATATGCGTCCTAGAGCGAAAAGGACTTTAATTCGTGACCACCCCCAAAAAATTGAAAAATCCACCCAAAACCTAAAAAAATTGAAATTTTTATATGAAAAACTTACTTTGCCCATATCTCCCAAACTAAGCGTCCTACAGCGAAAAGGACTATAATTCGTGACCACCCCAAAAAATTGAAAAATCCACCCAAAACCTAAAAAAATTGAAATTTTTATATGAAAAACTTCTTTTGCCCATATCTCCTTAAATATGCGTCCTAGAGCGAAAAGGACTTTAATTCGTGACCACCCCCAAAAAATTGAAAAATCCACCCAAAACCTAAAAAAATTGAAATTTTTATATGAAAACCTTCTTTTGCCCATATCTCCTTAAATATGCGTCCTAGAGCGAAAAGGACTTTAATTCGTGACCACCCCCAAAAAATTGAAAAATCCACCCAAAACCTAAAAAAATTGAAATTTTTATATGAAAACCTTCTTTTGCCCATATCTCCTTAAATATGCGTCCTAGAGCGAAAAGGACTTTAATTCGTGACCACCCTCAAACAATTGAAAAATCCACCCAAAACCTAAAAAAAATTGAAATTTTTTATATGAAAAATTTCTTTTGCCCATATCTCCTTAAATATGCGTCCTAGAGCGAAAAGGACTTTAATTCGTGACCACCCCCAAAAAATTGAAAAATCCACCCAAAACCTAAAAAAATTGAAATTTTTATATGCAAAAATCCACCCAAAACCTAAAAAAAATTGAAGTTTTTATATGAAAAACTTCTTTTGCCCATATCTCCTTAAATATGCGTCCTAGAGCGAAAAGGACTTTAATTCGTGACCACCCCAAAAAATTGAAAAATCCATCCAAAACCTAAAAAAATTGAAATTTTTATATGAAAAACTTCTTTTCCATATCTCCTTAAATATGCGTCCTAGAGCGAAAAGGACTTTAATTCGTGACCACCCCCACAAAATTGAAAAATCCACCCAAAACCTAAAAAAATTGAAATTTTTATATGCAAAACTTCTTTTGCCCATATCTCCTAAACTAAGCGTCCTAGAGCGAAAAGGACTATAATTCGTGACCACCCCAAAAAATTGAAAAATCCACCCAAAACCTAAAAAAATTGAAGTTTTTATATAAAAACTTCTTTTGCCCATATCTCCTTAAATATGTGTCCTAGAGCGAAAAGGACTTTAATTCGTGACCACCCCAAAAAATTGAAAAATCCACCCAAAACCTAAAAAAATTGAAATTTTTATATGAAAAACTTCTTTTGCCCATATCTCCTTAAATATGCGTCTTAGAGCGAAAAGGACTTTAATTCGTGACCACCCCAAAAAATTGAAAAATCCATCCAAAACCTAAAAAAATTGAAATTTTTATATGGAAAACTTATTTTGCCCATATCTCCTTAAATATGCGTCCTAGAGCGAAAAGGACTTTAATTCGTGACCACCCCAAAAAATTGAAAAATCCACCCAAAACCTAAAAAAATTGAAATTTTTATATGAAAAACTTCTTTTGCCCATATCTCCTTAAATATGCGTCCTAGAGCGAAAAGGACTTTAATTCGTGACCACCCCCAAAAAATTGAAAAATCCACCCAAAACCTAAAAAAATTGAAATTTTAAATGAAAAACTTCTTTTGCCCATATCTCCTTAAATATGCGTCCTAGAGCGAAAAGGACTTTAATTCGTGACCACCCCCAAAAAATTGAAAAATCCACCCAAAACCTAAAAAAATTGAAATTTTTATATGAAAACCTTCTTTTGCCCATATCTCCTTAAATATGCGTCCTAGAGCGAAAAGGACTTTAATTCGTGACCACCCTCAAACAATTGAAAAATCCACCCAAAACCTAAAAAAAATTGAAATTTTTTATATGAAAAATGTCTTTTGCCCATATCTCCTTAAATATGCGTCCTAGAGCGAAAAGGACTTTAATTCGTGACCACCCCCAAAAAATTGAAAAATCCACCCAAAACCTAAAAAAATTTAAATTTTTATATGCAAAAATCCACCCAAAACCTAAAAAAAATTGAAGTTTTTATATGAAAAACTTCTTTTGCCCATATCTCCTTAAATATGCGTCCTAGAGCGAAAAGGACTTTAATTCGTGACCACCCCAAAAAATTGAAAAATCCACCCAAAACCTAAAAAAATTGAAATTTTTATATGAAAAACTTCTTTTGCCCATATCTCCTTAAATATGCGTCCTAGAGCGAAAAAGACTTTAATTCGTGACCACCCCAAAAAATTGATAAATCCATCCAAAACCTAAAAAAATTGAAATTTTTATATGAAAAACTTCTTTTCCATATCTCCTTAAATATGCGTCCTAGAGCGAAAAGGACTTTAATTCGTGACCACCCCAAAAAATTGAAAAATCCACCCAAAACCTAAAAAAATTGAAATTTTTATATGAAAAACTTCTTTTGTCCATATCTCCTTAAATATGCGTCCTAGAGCGAAAAGGACTTTAATTCGTGACCACCCCCAAAAAATTGAAAAATCCACCCAAAACCTAAAAAATTGAAATTTTTATATGAAAACCTTCTTTTGCCCATATCTCCTAAACTAAGCGTCCTAGAGCGAAAAGGACTATAATTCGT
Source organism: Haematobia irritans (assembly GCF_050003625.1). Classification (NCBI taxonomy): domain Eukaryota; kingdom Metazoa; phylum Arthropoda; class Insecta; order Diptera; family Muscidae; genus Haematobia; species Haematobia irritans. Next base: position 100,037,834 of record NC_134399.1, on the reverse strand, counting down.
GACCACCCCAAAAAAATTCAAAAAATCCACCCAAAACCTAAAAAAATTGAAGTTTTTATATGAAAAACTTCTTTTGCCCATATCTCCTTAAATATGCGTCCTAGAGCGAAAAGGACTTTAATTAATTAAAATTGAAAAATCCACCCAAAACCTAAAAAAATTGAAATTTTTATATGAAAAACTTCTTTTGCCCATATCTCCTTAAATATGCGTCCTAGAGCGAAAAGGACTTTAATTCGTGACCACCCCAAAATATTGAAAAATCCACCCAAAACCTAAAAAAAATTGAAATTTTTATATGAAAAACTTCTTTTGCCCATATCTCCTAAACTAAGCGTCCTAGAGCGAAAAGGACTTTAATTCGTGACCACCCCAAAAAATTGAAAAATCCACCCAAAACCTAAAAAAATTGAAATTTTTATATGAAAACCTTCTTTTGCCCATATCTCCTTAAATATGCGTCCTAGAGCGAAAAGGACTTTAATTCGTGACCACCCCCAAAAAATTTAAAAATCCACCCAAAACCTAAAAAAATTGAAATTTTTATATGAAAACCTTCTTTTGCCCATATCTCCTTAAATATGCGTCCTAGAGCGAAAAGGACTTTAATTCGTGACCACCCTCAAACAATTGAAAAATCCACCCAAAACCTAAAAAAAATTGAAATTTTTTATATGAAAAATTTCTTTTGCCCATATCTCCTTAAATATGCGTCCTAGAGCGAAAAGGACTTTAATTCGTGACCACCCCCAAAAAATTGAAAAATCCACCCAAAACCTAAAAAAATTGAAATTTTTATATGCAAAAATCCACCCAAAACCTAAAAAAAATTGAAGTTTTTATATGAAAAACTTCTTTTGCCCATATCTCCTTAAATATGCGTCCTAGAGCGAAAAGGACTTTAATTCGTGACCACCCCAAAAAATTGAAAAATCCACCCAAAACCTAAAAAAATTGAAATTTTTATATGAAAAACTTCTTTTGCCCATATCTCCTTAAATATGCGTCCTAGAGCGAAAAGGACTTTAATTCGTGACCACCCCAAAAAATTGAAAAATCCATCCAAAACCTAAAAAAATTGAAATTTTTATATGAAAAACTTCTTTTCCATATCTCCTTAAATATGCGTCCTAGAGCGAAAAGGACTTTAATTCGTGACCACCCTCAAACAATTGAAAAATCCACCCAAAACCTAAAAAAATTTAAATTTTTTATATGAAAAATTTCTTTTGCCCATATCTCCTTAAATATGCGTCCTAGAGCGAAAAGGACTTTAATTCGTGACCACCCCCACAAAATTGAAAAATCCACCCAAAACCTAAAAAAATTGAAATTTTTATATGCAAAACTTCTTTTGCCCATATCTCCTAAACTAAGCGTCCTAGAGCGAAAAGGACTATAATTCGTGACCACCCCAAAAAATTGAAAAATCCACCCAAAACCTAAAAAAATCGAAGTTTTTATATAAAAACTTCTTTTGCCCATATCTCCTTAAATATGTGTCCTAGAGCGAAAAGGTCTTTAATTCGTGACCACCCCAAAAAATTGAAAAATCCACCCAAAACCTAAAAAAATTGAAATTTTTATATGAAAAACTTCTTTTGCCCATATCTCCTTAAATATGCGTCTTAGAGCGAAAAGGACTTTAATTCGTGACCACCCCAAAAAATTGAAAAATCCATCCAAAACCTAAAAAAATTGAAATTTTTATATGAAAAACTTCTTTTGCCCATATCTCCTTAAATATGCGTCCTAGAGCGAAAAGGACTTTAATTCGTGACCACCCCAAAAAATTGAAAAATCCACCCAAAACCTAAAAAAATTGAAATTTTTATATGAAAAACTTCTTTTGCCCATATCTCCTAAAATATGCGTCCTAGAGCGAAAAGGACTTTAATTCGTGACCACCCCCAAAAAATTGAAAAATCCACCCAAAACCTAAAAAAATTGAAATTTTAAATGAAAAACTTCTTTTGCCCATATCTCCTTAAATATGCGTCCTAGAGCGAGAAGGACTTTAATTCGTGACCACCCCCAAAAAATTGAAAAATCCACCCAAAACCTAAAAAAATTGAAATTTTTATATGAAAAACTTCTTTTGCCCATATCTCCTTAAATATGCGTCATAGAGCGAAAAGGACTTTAATTCGTGACCACCCCAAAAAATTGAAAAATCCACCCAAAACCTAAAAAAATTGAAATTTTTATATGAAGAACTTCTTTTGCCCATATCTCCTTAAATATGCGTCCTAGAGCGAAAAGGACTTTAATTCGTGACCACCCCCAAAAAATTGAAAAATCCACCCAAAACCTAAAAAACTTGAAATTTTTATATGAAAACCTTCTTTTGCCCATATCTCCTTAAATATGCGTCCTAGAGCGAAAAGGACTTTAATTCGTGACCACCCCCAAAAAATTGAAAAATCCACCCAAGACCTAAAAAAATTGAAATTTTTATATGAAAACCTTCTTTTGCCCATATCTCCTTCAATATGCGTCCTAGAGCGAAAAGGACTTTAATTCGTGACCACCCTCAAACAATTGAAAAATCCACCCAAAACCTAAAAAAAAATTGAAATTTTTTATATGAAAAATTTCTTTTGCCCATATCTCCTTAAATATGCGTCCTAGAGCGAAAAGGACTTTAATTCGTGACCACCCCCAAAAAATTGAAAAATCCAACCAAAACCTAAAAAAATTGAAATTTTTATATGCAAAAATCCACCCAAAACCTAAAAAAAATTGAAGTTTTTATATGAAAAACTTCTTTTGCCCATATCTCCTTAAATATGCGTCCTAGAGCGAAAAGGACTTTAATTCGTGACCACCCCAAAAAATTGAAAAATCCACCCAAAACCTAAAAAAATTGAAATTTTTATATGAAAAACTTCTTTTGCCCATATCTCCTTAAATATGCGTCCTAGAGCGAAAAGGACTTTAATTCGTGACCACCCCAAAAAATTGAAAAATCCATCCAAAACCTAAAAAAATTGAAATTTTTATATGAAAAACTTCTTTTCCATATCTCCTTAAATATGCGTCCTAGAGCGAAAAGGACTTTAATTCGTGACCACCCCAAAAAATTGAAAAATCCACCCAAAACCTAAAAAATTGAAATTTTTATATGAAAAATTTCTTTTGCCCATATCTCCTTAAATATGCGTCCTAGAGCGAAAAGGACTTTAATTCGTGACCACCCCCAAAAAATTGAAAAATCCACCCAAAACCTAAAAAATTGAAATTTTTATATGAAAACCTTCTTTTGCCCATATCTCCTAAACTAAGCGTCCTAGAGCGAAAAGGACTATAATTCGTGACCACCCCAAAAAAATTCAAAAAATCCACCCAAAACCTAAAAAAATTGAAGTTTTTATATGAAAAACTTCTTTTGCCCATATCTCCTTAAATATGCGTCCTAGAGCGAAAAGGACTTTAATTAATTAAAATTGAAAAATCCACCCAAAACCTAAAAAAATTGAAATTTTTATATGAAAAACTTCTTTTGCCCATATCTCCTTAAATATGCGTCCTAGAGCGAAAAGGACTTTAATTCGTGACCACCCCAAAATATTGAAAAATCCACCCAAAACCTAAAAAAAATTGAAATTTTTATATGAAAAACTTCTTTTGCCCATATCTCCTAAACTAAGCGTCCTAGAGCGAAAAGGACTTTAATTCGTGACCACCCCAAAAAATTGAAAAATCCACCCAAAACCTAAAAAAATTGAAATTTTTTATATGAAAAATTTCTTTTGCCCATATCTCCTTAAATATGCGTCCTAGAGCGAAAAGGACTTTAATTCGTGACCACCCCCAAAAAATTGAAAAATCCACCCAAAACCTAAAAAAATTGAAATTTTTATATGAAAAACTTATTTTGCCCATATCTCCCAAACTAAGCGTCCTACAGCGAAAAGGACTATAATTCGTGACCACCCCAAAAAATTGAAAAATCCACCCAAAACCTAAAAAAATTGAAATTTTTATATGAAAACCTTCTTTTGCCCATATCTCCTTAAATATGCGTCCTAGAGCGAAAAGGACTTTAATTCGTGACCACCCTCAAACAATTGAAAAATCCACCCAAAACCTAAAAAAAATTGAAATTTTTTATATGAAAAATTTCTTTTGCCCATATCTCCTTAAATATGCGTCCTAGAGCGAAAAGGACTTTAATTCGTGACCACCCCCAAAAAATTGAAAAATCCACCCAAAACCTAAAAAAATTGAAATTTTTATATGCAAAAATCCACCCAAAACCTAAAAAAAATTGAAGTTTTTATATGAAAAACTTCTTTTGCCCATATCTCCTTAAATATGCGTCCTAGAGCGAAAAGGACTTTAATTCGTGACCACCCCAAAAAATTGAAAAATCCACCCAAAACCTAAAAAAATTGAAATTTTTATATGAAAAACTTCTTTTGCCCATATCTCCTTAAATATGCGTCCTAGAGCGAAAAGGACTTTAATTCATCACCACCCCAAAAAATTGAAAAATCCATCCAAAACCTAAAAAAATTGAAATTTTTATATGAAAAACTTCTTTTCCATATCTCCTTAAATATGCGTCCTAGAGCGAAAAGGACTTTAATTCGTGACCACCCTCAAACAATTGAAAAATCCACCCAAAACCTAAAAAAATTTAAATTTTTTATATGAAAAATTTCTTTTGCCCATATCTCCTTAAATATGCGTCCTAGAGCGAAAAGGACTTTAATTCGTGACCACCCCCACAAAATTGAAAAATCCACCCAAAACCTAAAAAAATTGAAATTTTTATATGCAAAACTTCTTTTGCCCATATCTCCTAAACTAAGCGTCCTAGAGCGAAAAGGACTATAATTCGTGACCACCCCAAAAAATTGAAAAATCCACCCAAAACCTAAAAAAATTGAAGTTTTCATATAAAAACTTCTTTTGCCCATATCACCTTAAATATGTGTCCTAGAGCGAAAAGGACTTTAATTCGTGACCACCCCAAAAAATTGAAAAATCCACCCAAAACCTAAAAAAATTGAAATTTTTATATGAAAAACTTCTTTTGCCCATATCTCCTTAAATATGCGTCTTAGAGCGAAAAGGACTTTAATTCGTGACCACCCCAAAAAATTGAAAAATCCATCCAAAACCTAAAAAAATTGAAATTTTTATATGAAAAACTTCTTTTGCCCATATCTCCTTAAATATGCGTCCTAGAGCGAAAAGGACTTTAATTCGTGACCACCCCAAAAAATTGAAAAATCCACCCAAAACCTAAAAAAATTGAAATTTTTATATGAAAAACTTCTTTTGCCCATATCTCCTTAAATATGCGTCCTAGAGCGAAAAGGACTTTAATTCGTGACCACCCCCAAAAAATTGAAAAATCCACCCAAAACCTAAAAAAATTGAAATTTTAAATGAAAAACTTCTTTTGCCCATATCTCCTTAAATATGCGTCCTAGAGCGAAAAGGACTTTCATTCGTGACCACCCCCAAAAAATTGAAAAATCCACCCAAAACCTAAAAAAATTGAAATTTTTATATGAAAAACTTCTTTTGCCCATATCTCCTTAAATATGCGTCATAGAGCGAAAAGGACTTTAATTCGTGACCACCCCAAAAAATTGAAAAATCCACCCAAAACCTAAAAAAATTGAAATTTTTATATGAAAAACTTCTTTTGCCCATATCTCCTTAAATATGCGTCCTAGAGCGAAAAGGACTTTAATTCGTGACCACCCCCAAAAAATTGAAAAATCCACCCAAAACCTAAAAAACTTGAAATTTTTATATGAAAACCTTCTTTTGCCCATATCTCCTTAAATATGCGTCCTAGAGCGAAAAGGACTTTAATTCGTGACCACCCCCAAACAATTGAAAAATCCACCCAAAACCTAAAAAAATTGAAATTTTTATATGAAAACCTTCTTTTGCCCATATCTCCTTAAATATGCGTCCTAGAGCGAAAAGGACTTTAATTCGTGACCACCCTCAAACAATTGAAAAATCCACCCAAAACCTAAAAAAAAATTGAAATTTTTTATATGAAAAATTTCTTTTGCCCATATCTCCTTAAATATGCGTCCTAGAGCGAAAAGGACTTTAATTCGTGACCACCCCCAAAAAATTGAAAAATCCACCCAAAACCTAAAAAAATTGAAATTTTTATATGCAAAAATCCACCCAAAACCTAAAAAAAATTGAAGTTTTTATATGAAAAACTTCTTTTGCCCATATCTCCTTAAATATGCGTCCTAGAGCGAAAAGGACTTTAATTCGTGACCACCCCAAAAAATTGAAAAATCCACCCAAAACCTAAAAAAATTGAAATTTTTATATGAAAAACTTCTTTTGCCCATATCTCCTTAAATATGCGTCCTAGAGCGAAAAGGACTTTAATTCATCACCACCCCAAAAAATTGAAAAATCCATCCAAAACCTAAAAAAATTGAAATTTTTATATGAAAAACTTCTTTTCCATATCTCCTTAAATATGCGTCCTAGAGCGAAAAGGACTTTAATTCGTGACCACCCTCAAACAATTGAAAAATCCACCCAAAACCTAAAAAAATTTAAATTTTTTATATGAAAAATTTCTTTTGCCCATATCTCCTTAAATATGCGTCCTAGAGCGAAAAGGACTTTAATTCGTGACCACCCCCACAAAATTGAAAAATCCACCCAAAACCTAAAAAAATTGAAATTTTTATATGAAAAACTTATTTTGCCCATATCTCCTAAACTAAGCGTCCTAGAGCGAAAAGGACTATAATTCGTGACCACCCCAAAAAATTGAAAAATCCACCCAAAACCTAAAAAAATTGAAGTTTTTATATAAAAACTTCTTTTGCCCATATCTCCTTAAATATGTGTCCTAGAGCGAAAAGGACTTTAATTCGTGACCACCCCAAAAAATTGAAAAATCCACCCAAAACCTAAAAAAATTGAAATTTTTATATGAAAAACTTCTTTTGCCCATATCTCCTTAAATATGCGTCTTAGAGCGAAAAGGACTTTAATTCGTGACCACCCCAAAAAATTGAAAAATCCATCCAAAACCTAAAAAAATTGAAATTTTTATATGAAAAACTTCTTTTGCCCATATCTCCTTAAATATGCGTCCTAGAGCGAAAAGGACTTTAATTCGTGACCACCCCAAAAAATTGAAAAATCCACCCAAAACCTAAAAAAATTGAAATTTTTATATGAAAAACTTCTTTTGCCCATATCTCCTTAAATATGCGTCCTAGAGCGAAAAGGACTTAAATTCGTGACCACCCCAAAAAATTGAAAAATCCACCCAAAACCTAAAAAAAATTGAAATTTTTATATGAAAAACTTCTTTTGCCCATATCTCCTAAACTAAGCGTCCTAAAGCGAAAAGGACTTTAATTCGTGACCACCCCCAAAAAATTGAAAAATCCACCCAAAACCTAAAAAAATTGAAATTTTTATATGGGAAACGTCTTTTGCCCATATCTCCTTAAATATGCGTCCTAGAGCGAAAAGGACTATAATTCGTGACCACCCCAAAAAAATTCAAAAAATTCACCCAAAACCTAAAAAAATTTAAGTTTTTATATGAAAAACTTCTTTTGCCCATATCTCCTTAAATATGCGTCCTAGAGCGAAAAGGACACCCCAAAATATTGAAAAATCCACCCAAAACCTAAAAAAAATTGAAATTTTTATATGAAAACCTTCTTTTGCCCATATCTCCTTAAATATGCGTCCTAGAGCGAAAAGGACTTTAATTCGTGACCACCCCAAAAAATTGAAAAATCCACCCAAAACCTAAAAAAATTGAAATTTTTATATGAAAAACTTCTTTTGCCCATATCTCTTTAAATATGCGTCCTAGAGCGAAAAGGACTTTAATTCGTGACCACCCCCAAAAAATTGAAAAATCCACCCAAAACCTAAAAAAATTGAAATTTTTATATGAAAAACTTATTTTGCCCATATCTCCCAAACTAAGCGTCCTACAGCGAAAAGGACTATAATTCGTGACCACCCCAAAAAATTGAAAAATCCACCCAAAACCTAAAAAAATTGAAATGTTTATATGAAAAACTTCTTTTGCCCATATCTTCTTAAATATGCGTCCTAGAGCCAAAAGGACTTTAATTCGTGACCACCCCCAAAAAATTGAAAAATCCACCCAAAACCTAAAAAAATTGAAATTTTTATATGAAAACCTTCTTTTGCCCATATCTCCTTAAATATGCGTCCTAGAGCGAAAAGGACTTTAATTCGTGACCACCCCCAAAAAATTGAAAAATCCACCCAAAACCTAAAAAAATTGAAATTTTTATATGAAAACCTTCTTTTGCCCATATCTCCTTAAATATGCGTCCTAGAGCGAAAAGAACTTTAATTCGTGACCACCCTCAAACAATTGAAAAATCCACCCAAAACCTAAAAAAAATTGAAATTTTTTATATGAAAAATTTCTTTTGCCCATATCTCCTTAAATATGCGTCCTAGAGCGAAAAGGACTTTAATTCGTGACCACCCCCAAAAAATTGAAAAATCCACCCAAAACCTAAAAAAATTGAAATTTTTATATGCAAAAATCCACCCAAAACCTAAAAAAATTGAAGTTTTTATATGAAAAACTTCTTTTGCCCATATCTCCTTAAATATGCGTCCTAGAGCGAAAAGGACTTTAATTCGTGACCACCCCAAAAAATTGAAAAATCCACTCAAAACCTAAAAAAATTGAAATTTTTATATGAAAAACTTCTTTTGCCCATATCTCCTTAAATATGCGTCCTAGAGCGAAAAGGACTTTAATTCGTGACCACCCCAAAAAATTGAAAAATCCATCCAAAACCTAAAAAAATTGAAATTTTTATATGAAAAACTTCTTTTGCCCATATCTCCTTAAATATGCGTCCTAGAGCGAAAAGGACTTTAATTCGTGACCACCCCCAAAAAATTGAAAAATCCACCCAAAACCTAAAAAAATTGAAATTTTTATATGAAAAACTTCTTTTGCCCATATCTCCTTAAATATGCGTCATAGAGCGAAAAGGACTTTAATTCGTGACCACCTCAAAAAATTGAAAAATTCACCCAAAACCTAAAAAAATTTAAATTTTTATATGCAAAACTTCTTTTGCCCATATCTCCTAAACTAAGCGTCCTAGAGCGAAAAGGACTATAATTCGTGACCACCCCAAAAAATTGAAAAATCCACCCAAAACCTAAAAAAATTGAAATTTTTATATGAAAAACTTCTTTTGCCCATATCTCCTTAAATATGTGTCCTAGAGCGAAAAGGACTTTAATTCGTGACCACCCCAAAAAATTGAAAAATCTACCCAAAACCTAAAAAAATTGAAATTTTTATATGAAAAACTTCTTTTGCCCATATCTCCTTAAATATGCGTCTTAGAGCGAAAAGGACTTTAATTCGTGACCACCCCAAAAAATTGAAAAATCCATCCAAAACCTAAAAAAATTGAAATTTTTATATGAAAAACTTCTTTTGCCCATATCTCCTTAAATATGCGTCCTAGAGCGAAAAGGACTTTAATTCGTGACCACCCCAAAAAATTGAAAAATCCACCCAAAACCTAAAAAAATTGAAATTTTTATATGAAAAACTTCTTTTGCCCATATCTCCTTAAATATGCGTCCTAGAGCGAAAAGGACTTTAATTCGTGACCACCCCCAAAAAATTGAAAAATCCACCCAAAACCTAAAAAAATTGAAATTTTAAATGAAAAACTTCTTTTGCCCATATCTCCTTAAATATGCGTCCTAGAGCGAAAAGGACTTTAATTCGTGACCACCCCCAAAAAATTGAAAAATCCACCCAAAACCTAAAAAATTGAAATTTTTATATGAAAACCTTTTTTTGCCCATATCTCCTTAACGGCCATTTTCATGTAGCTCCGTTAGGCTTTAACTGCCAGTTAACAGAAAGTAAATTGCAAATATCTTCTCTCCGGTTAACTTTAACTGAAAAAATTTCGTCAGTTAAGCTCCTAATTGGCCTATGGAATATAAATGCAAGATGACAGCTTCGTCCATAATACGTTTTAAAAGTTGGTTAGTTAACGGAACACTAACGGAGCTTTATGAAAATGGGGGTAAATATGCGTCCTAGAGCGAAAAGGACTTTAATTCGTGACCACCCTCAAACAATTGAAAAATCCACCCAAAACCTAAAAAAAATTGAAATTTTTTATATGAAAAATTTCTTTTGCCCATATCTCCTTAAATATGCGTCCTATAGCGAAAAGGACTTTAATTCGTGACCACCCCCAAAAAATTGAAAAATCCACCCAAAACCTAAAAAAATTGAAATTTTTATATGCAAAAATCCACCCAAAACCTAAAAAAATTGAAGTTTTTATATGAAAAACTTCTTTTGCCCATATCTCCTTAAATATGCCTCCTAGAGCGAAAAGGACTTTAATTCGTGACCACCCCAAAAAATTGAAAAATCCACCCAAAACCTAAAAAAATTGAAATTTTTATATGAAAAACTTCTTTTGCCCATATCTCCTTAAATATGCGTCCTAGAGCGAAAAGGACTTTAATTCGTGACCACCCCAAAAAATTGAAAAATCCATCCAAAACCTAAAAAAATTGAAATTTTTATATGAAAAACTTCTTTTCCATATCTCCTTAAATATGCGTCCTAGAGCGAAAAGGACTTTAATTCGTGACCACCCCAAAAAATTGAAAAATCCACCCAAAACCTAAAAAAATTGAAATTTTTATATGAAAAACTTCTTTTGTCCATATCTCCTTAAATATGCGTCCTAGAGCGAAAAGGACTTTAATTCGTGACCACCCCCAAAAAATTGAAAAATCCACCCAAAACCTAAAAAATTGAAATTTTTATATGAAAACCTTCTTTTGCCCATATCTCCTAAACTAAGCGTCCTAGAGCGAAAAGGACTATAATTCGTGACCACCCCAAAAAAATTCAAAAAATCCACCCAAAACCTAAAAAATTGAAGTTTTTATATGAAAAACTTCTTTTGCCCATATCTCCTTAAATATGCGTCCTAGAGCGAAAAGGACTTTAATTAATTAAAATTGAAAAATCCACCCAAAACCTAAAAAAAATTGAAATTTTTATATGAAAAACTTCTTTTGCCCATATCTCCTAAACTAAGCGTCCTAGAGCGAAAAGGACTTTAATTCGTGACCACCCCAAAAAATTGAAAAATCCACCCAAAACCTAAAAAAATTGAAATTTTTTATATGAAAAATTTCTTTTGCCCATATCTCCTTAAATATGCGTCCTAGAGCGAAAAGGACTTTAATTCGTGACCACCCCCAAAAAATTGAAAAATCCACCCAAAACCTAAAAAAATTGAAATTTTTATATGAAAAACTTATTTTGCCCATATCTCCCAAACTAAGCGTCCTACAGCGAAAAGGACTATAATTCGTGACCACCCCAAAAAATTGAAAAATCCACCCAAAACCTAAAAAAATTGAAATTTTTATATGAAAAACTTCTTTTGCCCATATCTCCTTAAATATGCGTCCTAGAGCGAAAAGGACTTTAATTCGTGACCACCCCCAAAAAATTGAAAAATCCACCCAAAACCTAAAAAAATTGAAATTTTTATATGAAAACCTTCTTTTGCCCATATCTCCTTAAATATGCGTCCTAGAGCGAAAAGGACTTTAATTCGTGACCACCCCCAAAAAATTGAAAAATCCACCCAAAACCTAAAAAAATTGAAATTTTTATATGAAAACCTTCTTTTGCCCATATCTCCTTAAATATGCGTCCTAGAGCGAAAAGGACTTTAATTCGTGACCACCCTCAAACAATTGAAAAATCCACCCAAAACCTAAAAAAAATTGAAATTTTGTATATGAAAAACTTCTTTTCCATATCTCCTTAAATATGCGTCCTAGAGCGAAAAGGACTTTAATTCGTGACCACCCCCAAAAAATTGAAAAATCCACCCAAAACCTAAAAAAATTGAAATTTTTATATGAAAAACTTCTTTTGCCCATATCTCCTTAAATATGCGTCCTAAAGCGAAAAGGACTTTAATTCGTGACCAACCCCAAATAATTGCAAAATCCACCCAAACCCTAAAAAAATTGAAATTTTTATATGAAAAACTTCTTTTGCCCATATCTCCTAAACTAAGCGTCCTAGAGCGAAAAGGACTATAATTCGTGACCACCCCAAAAAATTGAAAAATCCACCCAAAACCTAAAAAAAATTGAAGTTTTTATATAAAAACTTCTTTTGCCCATATCTCCTTAAATATGTCTCCTAGAGCGAAAAGGACTTTAATTCGTGACCACCCCAAAAAATTGAAAAATCCACCCAAAACCTAAAAAAATTGAAATTTTTATATGAAAAACTTCTTTTGCCCATATCTCCTTAAATATGCGTCTTAGAGCGAAAAGGACTTTAATTCGTGACCACCCCAAAAAATTGAAAAATCCATCCAAAACCTAAAAAAATTGAAATTTTTATATGAAAAACTTCTTTTGCCCATATCTCCTTAAATATGCGTCCTAGAGCGAAAAGGACTTTAATTCGTGACCACCCCAAAAAATTGAAAAATCCACCCAAAACCTAAAAAAATTGAAATTTTTATATGAAAAACTTCTTTTGCCCATATCTCCTTAAATATGCGTCCTAGAGCGAAAAGGACTTTAATTCGTGACCACCCCAAAAAATTGAAAAATCCATCCAAAACCTAAAAAAATTGAAATTTTTATATGAAAAACTTCTTTTGCCCATATCTCCTTAAATATGCGTCCTAGAGCGAAAAGGACTTTAATTCGTGACCACCCCAAAAAATTGAAAAATCCACCCAAAACCTAAAAAAATTGAAATTTTTATATGAAAAACTTCTTTTGCCCATATCTCCTTAAATATGCGTCCTAGAGCGAAAAGGACTTTAATTCGTGACCACCCCCAAAAAATTGAAAAATCCACCCAAAACCTAAAAAAATTGAAATTTTAAATGAAAAACTTCTTTTGCCCATATCTCCTTAAATATGCGTCCTAGAGCGAAAAGGACTTTAATTCGTGACCACCCCCAAAAAATTGAAAAATCCACCCAAAACCTAAAAAATTGAAATTTTTATATGAAAACCTTTTTTTGCCCATATCTCCTTAACGGCCATTTTCATGTAGCTCCGTTAGGCTTTAACTGCCAGTTAACAGAAAGTAAATTGCAAATATCTTCTCTCCGGTTAACTTTAACTGAAAAAATTTCGTCAGTTAAGCTCCTAATTGGCCTATGGAATATAAATGCAAGATGACAGCTTCGTCCATAATACGGTTTAAAAGTTGGTTAGTTAACGGAACACTAACGGAGCTTTATGAAAATGGGGGTAAATATGCGTCCTAGAGCGAAAAGGACTTTAATTCGTGACCACCCCCAAAAAATTGAAAAATCCACCCAAAACCTAAAAAAATTGAAATTTTTTATATGAAAAATTTCTTTTGCCCATATCTCCTTAAATATGCGTCCTAGAGCGAAAAGGACTTTAATTCGTGACCACCCCCAAAAAATTGAAAAATCCACCCAAAACCTAAAAAATTGAAATTTTTATATGAAAACCTTCTTTTGCCCATATCTCCTAAACTAAGCGTCCTAGAGCGAAAAGGACTTTAATTCGTGACCACCCCAAAAAATTGAAAAATCCATCCAAAACCTAAAAAAATTGAAATTTTTATATGAAAAACTTCTTTTCCATATCTCCTTAAATATGCGTCCTAGAGCGAAAAGGACTTTAATTCGTGACCACCCCAAAAAATTGAAAAATCCACCCAAAACCTAAAAAAATTGAAATTTTTATATGAAAAACTTCTTTTGTCCATATCTCCTTAAATATGCGTCCTAGAGCGAAAAGGACTTTAATTCGTGACCACCCCCAAAAAATTGAAAAATCCACCCAAAACCTAAAAAATTGAAATTTTTATATGAAAACCTTCTTTTGCCCATATCTCCTAAACTAAGCGTCCTAGAGCGAAAAGGACTATAATTCGTGACCACCCCAAAAAAATTCAAAAAATCCACCCAAAACCTAAAAAATTGAAGTTTTTATATGAAAAACTTCTTTTGCCCATATCTCCTTAAATATGCGTCCTAGAGCGAAAAGGACTTTAATTAATTAAAATTGAAAAATCCACCCAAAACCTAAAAAAAATTGAAATTTTTATATGAAAAACTTCTTTTGCCCATATCTCCTAAACTAAGCGTCCTAGAGCGAAAAGGACTTTAATTCGTGACCACCCCAAAAAATTGAAAAATCCACCCAAAACCTAAAAAAATTGAAATTTTTTATATGAAAAATTTCTTTTGCCCATATCTCCTTAAATATGCGTCCTAGAGCGAAAAGGACTTTAATTCGTGACCACCCCCAAAAAATTGAAAAATCCACCCAAAACCTAAAAAAATTGAAATTTTTATATGAAAAACTTATTTTGCCCATATCTCCCAAACTAAGCGTCCTACAGCGAAAAGGACTATAATTCGTGACCACCCCAAAAAATTGAAAAATCCACCCAAAACCTAAAAAAATTGAAATTTTTATATGAAAAACTTCTTTTGCCCATATCTCCTTAAATATGCGTCCTAGAGCGAAAAGGACTTTAATTCGTGACCACCCCCAAAAAATTGAAAAATCCACCCAAAACCTAAAAAAATTGAAATTTTTATATGAAAACCTTCTTTTGCCCATATCTCCTTAAATATGCGTCCTAGAGCGAAAAGGACTTTAATTCGTGACCACCCCCAAAAAATTGAAAAATCCACCCAAAACCTAAAAAAATTGAAATTTTTATATGAAAACCTTCTTTTGCCCATATCTCCTTAAATATGCGTCCTAGAGCGAAAAGGACTTTAATTCGTGACCACCCTCAAACAATTGAAAAATCCACCCAAAACCTAAAAAAAATTGAAATTTTGTATATGAAAAATTTCTTTTGCCCATATCTCCTTAAATATGCGTCCTAGAGCGAAAAGGACTTTAATTCGTGACCACCCCCAAAAAATTGAAAAATCCACCCAAAACCTAAAAAATTGAAATTTTTATATGCAAAAATCCACCCAAAACCTAAAAAAAATTGAAGTTTTTATATGAAAAACTTCTTTTGCCCATATCTCCTTAAATATGCGTCCTAGAGCGAAAAGGACTTTAATTCGTGACCACCCCAAAAAATTGAAAAATCCACCCAAAACCTAAAAAAATTGAAATTTTTATATGAAAAACTTATTTTGCCCATATCTCCTTAAATATGCGTCCTAGAGCGAAAAGGACTTTAATTCGTGACCACCCCAAAAAATTGAAAAATCCATCCAAAACCTAAAAAAATTGAAATTTTTATATGAAAAACTTCTTTTCCATATCTCCTTAAATATGCGTCCTAGAGCGAAAAGGACTTTAATTCGTGACCACCCTCAAACAATTGAAAAATCCACCCAAAACCTAAAAAAATTTAAATTTTTTATATGAAAAATTTCTTTTGCCCATATCTCCTTAAATATGCGTCCTAGAGCGAAAAGGACTTTAATTCGTGACCACCCCCAAAAAATTGAAAAATCCACCCAAAACCTAAAAAAATTGAAATTTTTATATGAAAAACTTCTTTTGCCCATATCTCCTTAAATATGCGTCCTAAAGCGAAAAGGACTTTAATTCGTGACCAACCCCAAATAATTGCAAAATCCACCCAAACCCTAAAAAAATTGAAATTTTTATATGAAAAACTTCTTTTGCCCATATCTCCTAAACTAAGCGTCCTAGAGCGAAAAGGACTATAATTCGTGACCACCCCAAAAAATTGAAAAATCCACCCAAAACCTAAAAAAAATTGAAGTTTTTATATAAAAACTTCTTTTGCCCATATCTCCTTAAATATGTGTCCTAGAGCGAAAAGGACTTTAATTCGTGACCACCCCAAAAAATTGAAAAATCCACCCAAAACCTAAAAAAATTGAAATTTTTATATGAAAAACTTCTTTTGCCCATATCTCCTTAAATATGCGTCTTAGAGCGAAAAGGACTTTAATTCGTGACCACCCCAAAAAATTGAAAAATCCATCCAAAACCTAAAAAAATTGAAATTTTTATATGAAAAACTTCTTTTGCCCATATCTCCTTAAATATGCGTCCTAGAGCGAAAAGGACTTTAATTCGTGACCACCCCAAAAAATTGAAAAATCCACCCAAAACCTAAAAAAATTGAAATTTTTATATGAAAAACTTCTTTTGCCCATATCTCCTTAAATATGCGTCCTAGAGCGAAAAGGACTTTAATTCGTGACCACCCCCAAAAAATTGAAAAATCCACCCAAAACCTAAAAAAATTGAAATTTTTATATGAAAAACTTCTTTTGTCCATATCTCCTTAAATATGCGTCCTAGAGCGAAAAGGACTTTAATTCGTGACCACCCCCAAAAAATTGAAAAATCCACCCAAAACCTAAAAAATTGAAATTTTTATATGAAAACCTTCTTTTGCCCATATCTCCTTAAATATGCGTCATAGAGCGAAAAGGACTTTAATTCGTGACCACCCCAAAAAATTGAAAAATCCACCCAAAACCTAAAAAAATTGAAATTTTTATATGAAAAACTTCTTTTGCCCATATCTCCTTAAATATGCGTCCTAGAGCGAAAAGGACTTTAATTCGTGACCACCCCCAAAAAATTGAAAAATCCACCCAAAACCTAAAAAAATTGAAATTTTAAATGAAAAACTTCTTTTGCCCATATCTCCTTAAATATGCGTCCTAGAGCGAAAAGGACTTTAATTCGTGACCACCCCCAAAAAATTGAAAAATCCACCCAAAACCTAAAAAAATTGAAATTTTTATATGAAAACCTTCTTTTGCCCATATCTCCTTAAATATGCGTCCTAGAGCGAAAAGGACTTTAATTCGTGACCACCCTCAAACAATTGAAAAATCCACCCAAAACCTAAAAAAAATTGAAATTTTTTATATGAAAAATTTCTTTTGCCCATATCTCCTTAAATATGCGTCCTAGAGCGAAAAGGACTTTAATTCGTGACCACCCCCAAAAAATTGAAAAATCCACCCAAAACCTAAAAAAATTGAAATTTTTATATGCAAAAATCCACCCAAAACCTAAAAAAAATTGAAGTTTTTATATGAAAAACTTCTTTTGCCCATATCTCCTTAAATATGCGTCCTAGAGCGAAAAGGACTTTAATTCGTGACCACCCCAAAAAATTGAAAAATCCACCCAAAACCTAAAAAAATTGAAATTTTTATATGAAAAACTTCTTTTGCCCATATCTCCTTAAATATGCGTCCTAGAGCGAAAAGGACTTTAATTCGTGACCACCCCAAAAAATTGAAAAATCCACCCAAAACCTAAAAAAATTGAAATTTTTATATGAAAAACTTCTTTTGCCCATATCTCCTTAAATATGCGTCCTAGGCGAAAAGGACTTTAATTCGTGACCACCCCAAAAAATTGAAAAATCCATCCAAAACCTAAAAAAATTGAAATTTTTATATGAAAAACTTCTTTTCCATATCTCCTTAAATATGCGTCCTAGAGCGAAAAGGACTTTAATTCGTGACCACCCTCAAACAATTAAAAATCCACCCAAAACCTAAAAAAAATTAAATTTTTATATGGAAAACTTCTTTTGCCCATATCTCCTTAAATATGCGTCATAGAGCGAAAAGGACTTTAATTCGTGACCACCCCAAAAAATTGAAAAATCCACCCAAAACCTAAAAAAATTGAAATTTTTATATGAAAAACTTCTTTTGCCCACATCTCCTTAAATATGCGTCCTAGAGCGAAAAGGACTTTAATTCGTGACCACCCCCAAAAAATTGAAAAATCCACCCAAAACCTAAAAAAATTGAAATTTTTATATGAAAACCTTCTTTTGCCCATATCTCCTTAAATATGCGTCCTAGAGCGAAAAGGACTTTAATTCGTGACCACCCCCAAAAAAAATGAAAAATCCACCCGAAACCTAAAAAAATTGAAATTTTTATATGAAAACCTTCTTTTGCCCATATCTCCTTAAATATGCGTCCTAGAGCGAAAAGGACTTTAATTCGTGACCACCCCCAAAAAATTGAAAAATCCACCCAAAACCTAAAAAAATTGAAATTTTTATATGAAAACCTTCTTTTGCCGATATCTTCTTAAATATGCGTCCTAGAGCGAAAAGGACTTTAATTCGTGACCACCCCCAAAAAATTGAAAAATCCACCCAAAACCTAAAAAAATTGAAATTTTTATATGAAAAACTTCTTTTGCCCATATCTCCTTAAATATGCGTCCTAGAGCGAAAAGGACTTTAATTCGTGACCACCCCCAAAAAATTGAAAAATCCACCCAAAACCTAAAAAAATTGAAATTTTTATATGAAAACCTTCTTTTGCCCATATCTCCTAAACTAAGCGTCCTAGAGCGAAAAGGACTATAATTCGTGACCACCTCAAAAAATTGAAAAATCCACCCAAAACCTAAAAAAATTGAAATTTTTATATGAAAAACTTGTTTTGCCCACATCTCCTTAAATATGCGTCCTAGAGCGAAAAGGACTTTAATTCGTGACCACCCTCAAACAATTGAAAAATCCACCCAAAACCTAAAAAAAATTGAAATTTTTTATATGAAAAATTTCTTTTGCCCATATCTCCTTAAATATGCGTCCTAGAGCGAAAAGGACTTTAATTCGTGACCACCCCCAAAAAATTGAAAAATCCACCCAAAACCTAAAAAAATTGAAATTTTTATATGCAAAAATCCACCCAAAACCTAAAAAAAATTGAAGTTTTTATATGAAAAACTTCTTTTGCCCATATCTCCTTAAATATGCGTCCTAGAGCGAAAAGGACTTTAATTCGTGACCACCCCAAATAATTGAAAAATCCACCCAAAACCTAAAAAAATTGAAATTTTTATATGAAAAACCTCTTTTGCCCATATCTCCTTAAATATGCGTCCTAGAGCGAAAAGGACTTTAATTCGTGACCACCCCAAAAAATTGAAAAATCCATCCAAAACCTAAAAAAATTGAAATTTTTATATGAAAAACTTCTTTTCCATATCTCCTAAAATATGCGTCCTAGAGCGAAAAGGACTTTAATTCGTGACCACCCTCAAACAATTAAAAATCCACCCAAAACCTAAAAAAAATTTAATTTTTATATGGAAAACTTCTTTTGCCCATATCTCCTTAAATATGCGTCCTAGAGCGAAAAGGACTTTAATTCGTGACCACCCCAAAAAATTGAAAAATCCACCCAAAACCTAAAAAAATTGAAATTTTTATATGAAAAACTTCTTTTGCCCACATCTCCTTAAATATGCGTCCTAGAGCGAAAAGGACTTTAATTCGTGACCACCCCCAAAAAATTGAAAAATCCACCCAAAACCTAATAAACTTGAAATTTTTATATGAAAACCTTCTTTTGCCCATATCTCCTTAAATATGCGTCCTAGAGCGAAAAGGACTTTAATTCGTGACCACCCCCAAAAAAATGAAAAATCCACCCGAAACCTAAAAAAATTGAAATTTTTATATGAAAACCTTCTTTTGCCCATATCTCCTTAAATATGCGTCCTAGAGCGAAAAGGACTTTAATTCGTGACCACCCCCAAAAAATTGAAAAATCCACCCAAAACCTAAAAAAATTGAAATTTTTATATGAAAACCTTCTTTTGCCCATATCACCTAAACTAAGCGTCCTGGAGCGAAAAGTACTATAATTCGTGACCACCCCAAAAAATTGAAAAATCCACCCAAAACCTAAAAAAATTGAAATTTTTATATGAAAAACTTGTTTTGCCCACATCTCCTTAAATATGCGTCCTAGACCGAAAAGGACTTTAATTCGTGACCACCCACAAAAAATTGAAAAATCCACCCAAAACCTAAAAAAATTGAAATTTTTATATGAAAACCTTCTTTTGCCCATATCTCCTTAAATATGCGTCCTAGAGCGAAAAGGAATTTAATTCGTGACCACCCCCAAAAAATTGAAAAATCCACCCAAAACCTAAAAAAATTGAAATTTTTATATGAAAACCTTCTTTTGCCCATATCTCCTTAAATATGCATCCTAGAGCGAAAAGGACTTTAATTCGTGACCACCCTCAAACAATTGAAAAATCCACCCAAAACCTAAAAAAATTGAAATTTTTTATATGAAAAATTTCTTTTGCCCATATCTCCTTAAATATGCGTCCTAGAGCGAAAAGGACTTTAATTCGTGACCACCCCCAAAAAATTGAAAAATCCACCCAAAACCTAAAAAAATTGAAATTTTTATATGAAAAACTTCTTTTGCCCATATCTCCTTAAATATGCGTCCTAGAGCGAAAAGGACTTTAATTCGTGACCACCCCCAAAAAATTGAAAAATCCACCCAAAACCTAAAAAAATTGAAATTTTTATATGAAAAACTTCTTTTGCCCATATCTCCTTAAATATGCGTCCTAGAGCGAAAAGGACTTTAATTCGTATTGAAAATATGTTATTGCCTTCCTGCAAATAAAACGCCAGCGATGTGCTTTTCTCGAGAGATTTATTACGACTAAAACTAGAAATCAAAAATGGCATACATGGTTTGAAAAAAGAGAAAAAGAGAAGAGGAAGAAAAATGAGAGTACAAAAAAACGATATATCAAAATACAACAGGTTCATTCCTTTACATATATGTTTTGTTATAATCGGCTTGTGTATTACATGTAGACATTTATATTTTACAACACTCCTCCTCAATACATATATCCATTAAACACAAAAATATTTTTCAAAACAAAAAAAAACTTTAAATCAAATTTAAATTCATATTCTATTCAACAAATCCTATTAATTTAATAAATTTAGAATGACAAGGTCTAGATAAATTTTTAGTCAAAATGTCAGCTAAATTATCAGAACTACAGCAGTATCTTAAATCAATATGACCATCAGAATATACATCTCTAATATGGTGAAATCTTATATCTATATGCTTAGTTCTATTATGATACATAGGATTCTTAACTAAATGTAGAGAACCGGTATTATCACCGTTAATTAACATTTTCTCTGGACAATGTAACTGAATTTCTCCCAACAATTTCTTCAAATACACTGCCTCTTTTGCAGCTGACGAAAGAGCCATGTACTCGGCTTCCGTACTACTGAGAGCTACCGTTGGTTGCTTCTTTGACTCCCAGGAAAAAATGCATCCAGCTAACATAAACACATATCCAGTGTACGATTTTCGGTTTTCAGTATCACCACCCCAGTCTGCATCTACAAAACTTATTATAGGATCTTTTGTTCTTCTGTATCGCAGTTTATAGTCAATAGTCTTGTTAAGGTATTTCAAAATTCTTTTCGCCGCTAACATGTGTTCTTGATGAGGCTCGGTATTTTTCTGAGAAAGTTTACATACTGAATGTAAAATATCTGGGCGTGAACAAACTGCCAGATACATCAATGAACCTATCAAAGACTGGTATTCTGCAGGGTGCACTTTTCGACAATCCTCGTTGTTGCAGGAAATTTGAAATTTTGGTTCTAATGGGGTATAAACCGGGCGACACTGTTCCATGTTATATTTTCTGAGGAGTTCAGTGATGAAATTTTTCTGATGCAAGTTGATTTCGCCAATTGGATCTTTTCTTTCTATTTCAAGGCTCAAAAAATTTCTGGCGGGACCTTTATCAACCACCTGAACTCTGCTTGCGATGTGTGATTTTATTTTCCTCATATCTTCCAAATTGGAGCAGGCTATTAACAAATCGTCTACGTAAACAGCTATTAAATTTACATGTTTACCATTTTTACGCGAATATAAACATGGTTCGCTTGGACAAGGGGAAAAATCGATTTCTCTCAGTATACTGTCCAATGTTTGGTTCCAATTTCGACCGGATTGCTTTAGTCCGTATAAAGCCTTTTTGAGTTTTAAAACTACTTCTGAATTCCTTTCATCTTCAAAACATTGCGGTTGAGTCATAAAAACGTCTTCGGTTAAATTGCTATTCAAGTAAGCGGTGGACACATCCAGTTGATGTAAATGAAGACTATATTCAGCAGCAAGAGCTATAACCATTCTTATTGTTTCGTATCGAACCACGGGTGAAAAAGTCTCATTGTAATTAACGCCTTTTACTTGGCCAAAAAAATCTTTCAATTTTTCCGTTGCCATCTTTTTTGAGCGCAAAAACCCATTTACACCCAATTGGTTTTTGTCCCTGTGGTAATTGACTTCTTTCCCAAGTGTCGTTTCTGATCAACGAATTATATTCTTCCTCCATCGCATGCCACCAATATTCAGAATATTCACCTTCGAGTGCATCTTCTACAGTTTCTGGTATAACCACATTCTCAGCGTTAATATAATGCAGAACATTATATTGTTTTCTCGGTCTACCAGGTTTACCCGTTCTGACAATGCGAGGTCTACCAGGGCCTAATCTTTCATAACTATCAGCAATCTCCTCCTCGCTAATAATTTCTGCCTCTGGTTCGTCATTACTATTTTCTTCTGCTGATTCAAATTCGCTGTCGCTTCTGGTACTACTCTCATTTTCAAAAAGTTCGGTCATATTTATTTCTTGTGTCGTTTCCACTGGTCGGCATATCGGAACTTCTACGATGTTGCTTTCAGGTATATGTTCTATGAAGTTTACATCACGACTAACAATGATTCGTCTACTTTTCTTGTCGTATAACCTGTATGCTTTGGCTGTATCCGAATAACCTACGACAACATACTCGATACCTTTTGCTCTGAATTTGTGATTATGCTTTTTATTTAACGCTATTGCTGTAGATCCAAATATTCTTAAATGTTTTACAACCGGTTTTCTTTTGTACCAAGCTTCGTATGGTGTCATGTTTTCTAATGCTCTAGTAGGAGCCCTGTTGCGCAAATATGCCGCCGTATTTATCGCTTCGGCCCACAGTGACTCATCTAATCCTGAAGCTACTAGCATTGACCTGCCCATTTCGACTAATGTTCGGTTGAAACGTTCAGCCACTCCGTTCTGCTGTGGAGTGTAAGGTACTGTCAGCTGTCGAACAATACCATGGTCTCGCAAATATGCGTCGAAATTATTATTTACGAATTCTTTTCCATTATCTGATCTAAGCACCTTAATATTTCTTCCTGTCTGACGTTCAACCATTTGTTTAAATTCTTTGAACTTCTCAAAAGTCTGGTCTTTGCTTTTCAGAAAATAAACAAATACATAGCGAGACATATCGTCTATGAAAGTCAAAATGTAGCGTGCACCACCAATCGATTCTTTATTTATTGGACCGCAAACATCGGTATGGATAATGTCTAATAAATCTGATGCTCTATTCTTTGACTGGTCAAATGGCTTTGTTACACATTTGGATTTCATGCATATGGCACATTTCAACTCATTTGGAAATTTCAATTTCATGCCATGAACCAAATTCTCTTCGGACAATTTTTTCAAACTCGCAGCATTGAGATGACCATATCGAAAATGCCATTTAAGAGACTCATTCCCATTCATAAAGAACATTTTCTCTTTTCTTGATTTATAAAGAAATAAATCACCTACCTTCTCAGCAGCCAATACCGTTTTTCCCTTTGCATTTATTATTTTCGCTCTTTTTGCATCGAATTTCACAACATCTTTCGCTGCTACCTTACCAACAGAAATGAAATTGCATTGAAGTTCTGGAACAAACAGCACATCATTTAAAATGACGTCACATTCTGCTAACCGCACATTGCCCCTTCCCTTAGCAACAATGCTGTTGTCACCGGCTAAAGCGATTGTCTCTGTATGCGTCTCAAACTTCGCGAACATTTCTCTGTTGCAGCATAAATGTGTTGATGCTCCGCTGTCGACACACCACACACTGGAGTTTAGCACATTGTTGTTGTTGTTCGTTGCAGCAAAAATGGAATACGCTTGTGCGTTTTGCTTATTGTCTGCCTGCTTGTCTTTACACTGGGCAGCGAAGTGTCCTCTGCGACCGCAATTAAAACATTTCATGTTGTGCTTCTTCTTACCTGCGCCTTGTTGTTTAGCATTTGCATAGTTGTTGTGGCTCTGATTGGAGTTTTTGCTTTTTTCTTTTCTATTATGCGCCATAAACACTTGAGTACATTCCTCGGCATCAGTTGTCTCTTTGGTTTTCCTTCTCTCTCCTTCTTCAGCTAATTTGATCTTGAGTGTGCTCAATTTTGGCAAATCATCCCTTGTTTCTAATGCTACCACGAAATTCTCATATGATTTTGGCAAACTAGCCAGCAGCATAATTACAAATAATTCTTCTTGTAGCTCTATTCCTGTCTCTCCAAGTTTGTCAACAAGAGACGTAAAATTACACACATACTGTTGAATGCAATCGGTCTCACTCATTCGCATTCCAATTAACTGCTTAAATAGCGAAACTTTTCTCACTGGCCCTTTTGGTCTATGGACTTCTTTTATTGTGTTCCACATTTCATGAGATGACTTACAGCTCTTGATAAATGAAATTTGCATTGGTGTCACACTTAATATGATCGAAGACATAGCCTTTTCGTCTTTACTTTTCCAAACGGCATGATTGGTCTCGGGCTTCTTTTCTATGACAATGTCCCAATATTCTTGGTGGATGAGCACTGCCTTCATAGAAAAACTCCATGAGTCGTAATTTGTTTCATTTAGTTTTTCAATATTGTAAATCGAACTCATTTTTCTATTTTTTCTTTTCTTTTTTTTTTTTTTTTTTTCAAACCACAATAATACAAACTGTTCTTATAATTCACAAAAAGCACTCCTGGGCCCATAACCTATTGAAAATATGTTATTGCCTTCCTGCAAATAAAACGCCAGCGATGTGCTTTTCTCGAGAGATTTATTACGACTAAAACTAGAAATCAAAAATGGCATACATGGTTTGAAAAAAGAGAAAAAGAGAAGAGGAAGAAAAATGAGAGTACAAAAAAACGATATATCAAAATACAACAGGTTCATTCCTTTACATATATGTATTGTTATAATCGGCTTGTGTATTACATGTAGACATTTATATTTTACAACAATTCGTGACCACCACCAAAAACTTGAAAAATCCACCCAAAACCTAAAAAAATTGAAATTTTTATATGAAAAACTTCTTTTGCCCATATCTCCTAAACTAAGCGTCCTAGAGCGAAAAGGACTATAATTCGTGACCACCCCAAAAAATTGAAAAATCCACCCAAAACTTAAAAAAATTGAAGTTTTTATATGAAAAACTTCGTTTGCCCATATCTCCTTAAATATGCGTCCTAGAGCGAAAAGGACATTAATTCGTGACCACCCCAAAAAATTGAAAAATCCACCCAAAACCTAAAAAAATTGAAATTTTTATATGAAAAACTTCTTTTGTCCATATCTCCTTAAATATGCGTCCTAGAGCGAAAAGGACTTTAATTCGTGACCACCCCCAAAAAATTGAAAAATCCACCCAAAACCTAAAAAATTGAAATTTTTATATGAAAACCTTCTTTTGCCCATATCTCCTAAACTAAGCGTCCTAGAGCGAAAAGGACTATAATTCGTGACCACCCCAAAAAAATTGAAAAATCCACCCAGAACCTAAAAAAATTGAAGTTTTTATATGAAAAACTTCTTTTGCCCATATCTCCTTAAATATGCGTCCTAGAGCGAAAAGGACTTTAATTCGTGACCACCCCCAAAAAATTGAAAAATCCACCCAAAACCTAAAAAAATTGAAATTTTTATATGAAAAACTTCTTTTGCCCACATCTCCTTAAATATGCGTCCTAGAGCGAAAAGGACTTTAATTCGTGACCACCCCCAAAAAATTGAAAAATCCACCCAAAACCTAAAAAAATTGAAATTTTTATATGAAAAACTTATTTTGCCCATATCTCCTTAAATATGCGTCCTAGAGCGAAAAGGACTTTAATTCGTGACCACCCCCAAAAAATTGAAAAATCCACCCAAAACCTAAAAAAATTTAAATTTTTATATGAAAAACTTCTTTTGCCCATATCTCCTTAAATATGCGTCCTAGAGCGAAAAGGACTTTAATTCGTGACCACCCCCAAAAAATTGAAAAATCCACCAAAAACCTAAAAAAATTGAAATTTTTATATGGAAAACTTCTTTTGCCCATATCTCCTTAAATATGCGTCCTAGAGCGAAAAGGACTTTAATTCGTGACCACCCCCAAAAAATTGAAAAATCCACCCAAAACCTAAAAAAAATTGAAATTTTTATATGAAAAACTTCTTTTGCCCACATCTCCTTAAATATGCGTCCTAGAGCGAAAAGGACTTTAATTCGTGACCACCCCCAAAAAATTGAAAAATCCACCCAAAACCTAAAAAAATTGAAATTTTTATATGAAAAACTTCTTTTGCCCATATCTCCTTAAATATGCGTCCTAGAGCGAAAAGGACTTTAATTCGTGACCACCCCCAAAAAATTGAAAAATCCACCCAAAACCTAAAAAAATTGAAATTTTAAATGAAAAACTTCTTTTGCCCATATCTCCTTAAATATGCGTCCTAGAGCGAAAAGGACTTTAATTCGTGACCACCCCCAAAAAATTGAAAAATCCACCCAAAACCTAAAAAAATTGAAATTTTTATATGAAAAACTTCTTTTGCCCATATCTCCTTAAATATGCGTCCTAGAGCGAAAAGGACTTTAATTCGTGACCACCCCCAAAAAAATTTAAAAATCCACCCAAAACCTAAAAAAATTTAAATTTTTATATGAAAACCTTCTTTTGCCCCTATCTCCTTAAATATGCGTCCTAGAGCGAAAAGGACTTTAATTCGTGACCACCCTCAAACAATTGAAAAATCCACTCAAAACCTAAAAAAAATTGAAATTTTTATATGAAAAACTTCTTTTGCCCATATCTCCTTAAATATGCGTCCTAGAGCGAAAAGGACTTTAATTCGTGACCACCCCCAAAAAATTGAAAAATCCACTCAAAACCTAAAAAAATTGAAATTTTTAAATGGAAAACTTCTTTTGCCCATATCTCCTTAAATATGCGTCCTAGAGCGAAAAGGACTTTAATTCGTGACCACCCCCAAAAAATTGAAAAATCCACCCAAAACCTAAAAAAATTGAAATTTTTATATGAAAAACTTATTTTGCCCATATCTCCTTAAATATGCGTCCTAGAGCGAAAAGGACTTTAATTCGTGACCACCCCCAAAAAATTGAAAAATCCACCCAAAACCTAAAAAAATTGAAATTTTTATATGAAAAGCTTCTTTTGCCCATATCTCCTTAAATATGCGTCCTAGAGCGAAAAGGACTTTAATTCGTGACCACCCCAAAAAATTGAAAAATCCACCCAAAACCTAAAAAAATTGAAATTTTTATATGAAAACCTTCTTTTGCCCATATCTCCTTAAATATGCGTCCTAGAGCGAAAAGGACTTTAATTCGTGACCACCCCCAAAAAATTGCAAAATCCACCCAAAACCTAAAAAAATTGAAATTTTAAATGAAAAACTTCTTTTGCCCATATCTCCTTAAATATGCGTCCTAGAGCGAAAAGGACTTTAATTCGTGACCACCCCCAAAAAATTTAAAAATCCACCCAAAACCTAAAAAAATTGAAATTTTTATATGAAAAACTTCTTTTGCCCATATCTCCTTAAATATGCGTCCTAGAGCGAAAAGGACTTTAATTCGTGACCACCCCAAAAAATTGAAAAATCCACCCAAAACCTAAAAAAATTGAAATTTTTATATGAAAAACTTCTTTTGCCCATATCTCCTTAAATATGCGTCCTAGAGCGAAAAGGACTTTAATTCGTGACCACCCCCAAAAAATTGAAAAATCCACCCAAAACCTAAAAAATTGAAATTTTTATATGAAAACCTTCTTTTGCCCATATCTCCTAAACTAAGCGTCCTAGAGCGAAAAGGACTATAATTCGTGACCACCCCAAAAAAATTGAAAAATCCACCCAAAACCTAAAAAAATTGAAGTTTTTATATGAAAAACTTCTTTTGCCCATATCTCCTTAAATATGCGTCATAGAGTGAAAAGGACTTTAATTCGTGACCACCCTCAAACAATTGAAAAATCCACCCAAAACCTAAAAAAATTGAAGTTTTTTATATGAAAAATTTCTTTTGTCCATATCTCCTTAAATATGCGTCCTAGAGCGAAAAGGACTTTAATTCGTGACCACCCCCAAAAAATTGAAAAATCCACCCAAAACCTAAAAAAAATTGAAATTTTTATATGAAAACCTTCTTTTGCCCATATCTCCTTAAATATGCGTCATAGAGTGAAAAGGACTTTAATTCGTGACCACCCTCAAACAATTGAAAAATCCACCCAAAACCTAAAAAAATTGAAGTTTTTTATATGAAAAATTTCTTTTGCCCATATCTCCTTAAATATGCGTCCTAGAGCGAAAAGGACTTTAATTCGTGACCACCCCAAAAAAATTGAAAAATCCACCCAAAACCTAAAAAAATTGAAATTTTTATATGCAAAACTTCTTTTGCCCATATCTCCTAAACTAAGCGTCCTAGAGCGAAAAGGACTATAATTCGTGACCACCCCAAAAAATTGAAAAATCCACCCAAAACCTAAAAAATTGAAGTTTTTATATGAAAAACTTCTTTTGCCCATATCTCCTTAAATATGCGTCCTAGAGCGAAAAGGACTTTAATTCGTGACCACCCCAAAAAATTGAAAAATCCACCCAAAACCTAAAAAAATTGAAATTTTTATATGAAAAACTTCTTTTGCCCATATCTCCTTATATATGCGTCCTAGAGCGAAAAGGACTTTAATTCGTGACCACCCCAAAAAATTGAAAAATCCATCCAAAACCTAAAAAAATTGAAATTTTTATATGAAAAACTTCTTTTGCCCATATCTCCTTAAATATGCGTCCTAGAGCGAAAAGGACTTTAATTCGTGACCACCCCAAAAAATTGAAAAATCCACCCAAAACCTAAAAAATTGAAATTTTTATATGAAAACCTTCTTTTGCCCATATCTCCTAAACTAAGCGTCCTAGAGCGAAAAGGACTATAATTCGTGACCACCCCAAAAAAATTGAAAAATCCACCCAAAACCTAAAAAAATTGAAGTTTTTATATGAAAAACTTCTTTTGCCCATATCTCCTTAAATATGCGTCCTAGAGCGAAAAGGACTTTAATTCGTGACCACCCCCAAAAAATTGAAAAATTCACCCAAAACCTAAAAAAATTGAAATTTTTATATGAAAACCTTCTTTTGCCCATATCTCCTTAAATATGCGTCCTAGAGCGAAAAGGACTTTAATTCGTGACCACCCCCAAAAAATTGAAAAATACACCCAAAACCTAAAAAAATTGAAATTTTTATATGAAAAACTTCTTTTGCCCATATCTCCTTAAATATGCGTCCTAGAGCGAAAAGGACTTTAATTCGTGACCACCCCAAAATATTGAAAAATCACCCAAAACCTAAAAAAAATTGAAATTTTTATATGAAAAACTTCTTTTGCCCATATCTCCTACACTAAGCGTCCTAGAGCGAAAAGGACTTTAATTCGTGACCACCCCAAAAAATTGAAAAATCCACCCAAAACCTAAAAAAATTGAAATTTTTTATATGAAAAATTTCTTTTGCCCATATCTCCTTAAATATGCGTCCTAGAGCGAAAAGGACTTTAATTCGTGACCACCCCCAAAAAATTGAAAAATCCACCCAAAACCTAAAAAAATTGAAATTTTTATATGAAAAACTTCTTTTGCCCATATCTCCTAAACTAAGCGTCCTAGAGCGAAAAGGACTATAATTCGTGACCACCCCAAAAAATTGAAAAATCCACCCAAAACCTAAAAAAATTGAAGTTTTTATATGAACAACTTCTTTTGCCCATATCTCCTTAAATATGCGTCCTAGAGCGAAAAGGACTTTAATTCGTGACCACCCCCAAAAAATTGAAAAATCTACCCAAAACCTAAAAAAATTGAAATTTTTATATGGAAAACTTCTTTTGCCCATATCTCCTTAAATATGCGTCCTAGAGCGAAAAGGACTTTAATTCGTGACCACCCCAAAAAATTGCAAAATCCACCCAAAACCTAAAAAAATTGAAATTTTTATATGAAAAACTTCTTTTGCCCACATCTCCTTAAATATGCGTCCTAGAGCGAAAAGGACTTTAATTCGTGACCACCCCCAAAAAATTGAAAAATCCACCCAAAACCTAAAAAAATTGAAATTTTTATATGAAAACCTTCTTTTGCCCATATCTCCTTAAATATGCGTCCTAGAGCGAAAAGGACTTTAATTCGTGACCACCCCCAAAAAATTGAAAAATCCACCCAAAACCTAAAACAATTGAAATTTTTTATATGAAAAATTTCTTTTGCCCATATCTCCTTAAATATGCGTCCTAGAGCGAAAAGGACTTTAATTCGTGACCACCCCCAAAAAATGAAAAATCCACCCAAAACCTAAAAAAATTGAAGTTTTTATATGAAAAACTTCTTTTGCCCATATCTCCTTAAATATGCGTCCTAGAGCGAAAAGGACTTTAATTCGTGACCACCCCCAAAAAATTGAAAAATCCACCCAAAACCTAAAAAAATTGAAATTTTTATATGAAAACCTTCTTTTGCCCATATCTCCTAAACTAAGCGTCCTAGAGCGAAAAGGACTATAATTCGTGACCACCCCCAAAAAATTGAAAAATCCACCCAAAAACTTCTTTTGTCCATATCTCCTTAAATATGCGTCCTAGAGCGAAAAGGACTTTAATTCGTGACCACCCCCAAAAAATTGAAAAATCCACCCAAAACCTAAAAAATTGACATTTTTATATGAAAACCTTCTTTTGCCCATATCTCCTAAACTAAGCGTCCTAGAGCGAAAAGGACTATAATTCGTGACCACCCCAAAAAAATTGAAAAATCCACCCAGAACCTAAAAAAATTGAAGTTTTTATATGAAAAACTTCTTTTGCCCATATCTCCTTAAATATGCGTCCTAGAGCGAAAAGGACTTTAATTCGTGACCACCCCCAAAAAATTGAAAAATCCACCCAAAACCTAAAAAAATTGAAATTTTTATATGAAAAACTTCTTTTGCCCACATCTCCTTAAATATGCGTCCTAGAGCGAAAAGGACTTTAATTCGTGACCACCCCCAAAAAATTGAAAAATCCACCCAAAACCTAAAAAAATTGAAATTTTTATATGAAAAACTTATTTTGCCCATATCTCCTTAAATATGCGTCCTAGAGCGAAAAGGACTTTAATTCGTGACCACCCCCAAAAAATTGAAAAATCCACCCAAAACCTAAAAAAATTTAAATTTTTATATGAAAAACTTCTTTTGCCCATATCTCCTTAAATATGCGTCCTAGAGCGAAAAGGACATTAATTCGTGACCACCCCCAAAAAATTGAAAAATCCACCAAAAACCTAAAAAAATTGAAATTTTTAT
Source organism: Haematobia irritans (assembly GCF_050003625.1). NCBI lineage: Eukaryota > Metazoa > Arthropoda > Insecta > Diptera > Muscidae > Haematobia > Haematobia irritans. The sequence continues at coordinate 100,006,428 of NC_134399.1, read as the reverse complement.
ATGGAAAACTTCTTTTGCCCATATCTCCTTAAATATGCGTCCTAGAGCGAAAAGGACTTTAATTCGTGACCACCCCCAAAAAATTGAAAAATCCACCCAAAACCTAAAAAAAATTGAAATTTTTATATGAAAAACTTCTTTTGCCCACATCTCCTTAAATATGCGTCCTAGAGCGAAAAGGACTTTAATTCGTGACCACCCCCAAAAAATTGAAAAATCCACCCAAAACCTAAAAAAATTGAAATTTTTATATGAAAAACTTCTTTTGCCCATATCTCCTTAAATATGCGTCCTAGAGCGAAAAGGACTTTAATTCGTGACCACCCCCAAAAAATTGAAAAATCCACCCAAAACCTAAAAAAATTGAAATTTTAAATGAAAAACTTCTTTTGCCCATATCTCCTTAAATATGCGTCCTAGAGCGAAAAGGACTTTAATTCGTGACCACCCCCAAAAAATTGAAAAATCCACCCAAAACCTAAAAAAATTGAAATTTTTATATGAAAAACTTCTTTTGCCCATATCTCCTTAAATATGCGTCCTAGAGCGAAAAGGACTTTAATTCGTGACCACCCCCAAAAAAATTGAAAAATCCACCCAAAACCTAAAAAAATTTAAATTTTTATATGAAAACCTTCTTTTGCCCCTATCTCCTTAAATATGCGTCCTAGAGCGAAAAGGACTTTAATTCGTGACCACCCTCAAACAATTGAAAAATCCACCCAAAACCTAAAAAAAATTGAAATTTTTATATGAAAAACTTCTTTTGCCCATATCTCCTTAAATATGCGTCCTAGAGCGAAAAGGACTTTAATTCGTGACCACCCCCAAAAAATTGAAAAATCCACTCAAAACCTAAAAAAATTGAAATTTTTATATGGAAAACTTCTTTTGCCCATATCTCCTTAAATATGCGTCCTAGAGCGAAAAGGACTTTAATTCGTGACCACCCCCAAAAAATTGAAAAATCCACCCAAAACCTAAAAAAATTGAAATTTTTATATGAAAAACTTATTTTGCCCATATCTCCTTAAATATGCGTCCTAGAGCGAAAAGGACTTTAATTCGTGACCACCCCCAAAAAATTGAAAAATCCACCCAAAACCTAAAAAAATTGAAATTTTTATATGAAAAACTTCTTTTGCCCATATCTCCTTAAATATGCGTCCTAGAGCGAAAAGGACTTTAATTCGTGACCACCCCAAAAAATTGAAAAATCCACCCAAAACCTAAAAAAATTGAAATTTTTATATGAAAACCTTCTTTTGCCCATATCTCCTTAAATATGCGTCCTAGAGCGAAAAGGACTTTAATTCGTGACCACCCCCAAAAAATTGAAAAATCCACCCAAAACCTAAAAAAATTGAAATTTTAAATGAAAAACTTCTTTTGCCCATATCTCCTTAAATATGCGTCCTAGAGCGAAAAGGACTTTAATTCGTGACCACCCCCAAAAAATTTAAAAATCCACCCAAAACCTAAAAAAATTGAAATTTTTATATGAAAAACTTCTTTTGCCCATATCTCCTTAAATATGCGTCCTAGAGCGAAAAGGACTTTAATTCGTGACCACCCCAAAAAATTGAAAAATCCACCCAAAACCTAAAAAAATTGAAATTTTTATATGAAAAACTTCTTTTGCCCATATCTCCTTAAATATGCGTCCTAGAGCGAAAAGGACTTTAATTCGTGACCACCCCCAAAAAATTGAAAAATCCACCCAAAACCTAAAAAATTGAAATTTTTATATGAAAACCTTCTTTTGCCCATATCTCCTAAACTAAGCGTCCTAGAGCGAAAAGGACTATAATTCGTGACCACCCCAAAAAAATTGAAAAATCCACCCAAAACCTAAAAAAATTGAAGTTTTTAAATGAAAAACTTCTTTTGCCCATATCTCCTTAAATATGCGTCATAGAGTGAAAAGGACTTTAATTCGTGACCACCCTCAAACAATTGAAAAATCCACCCAAAACCTAAAAAAATTGAAATTTTTTATATGAAAAATTTCTTTTGCCCATATCTCCTTAAATATGCGTCCTAGAGCGAAAAGGACTTTAATTCGTGACCACCCCCAAAAAATTGAAAAATCCACCCAAAACCTAAAAAAAATTGAAATTTTTATATGAAAACCTTCTTTTGCCCATATCTCCTTAAATATGCTTCATAGAGTGAAAAGGACTTTAATTCGTGACCACCCTCAAACAATTGAAAAATCCACCCAAAACCTAAAAAAATTGAAGTTTTTTATATGAAAAATTTCTTTTGCTCATATCTCCTTAAATATGCGTCCTAGAGCGAAAAGGACTTTAATTCGTGACCACCCCCAAAAAATTGAAAAATCCACCCAAAACCTAAAAAAAATTGAAATTTTTATATGAAAACCTTCTTTTGCCCATATCTCCTTAAATATGCTTCATAGAGTGAAAAGGACTTTAATTCGTGACCACCCTCAAACAATTGAAAAATCCACCCAAAACCTAAAAAAATTGAAATTTTTTATATGAAAAATTTCTTTTGCTCATATCTCCTTAAATATGCGTCCTAGAGCGAAAAGGACTTTAATTCGTGACCACCCCCAAAAAATTGAAAAATCCACCCAAAACCTAAAAAAATTGAAATTTTTATATGCAAAACTTCTTTTGCCCATATCTCCTTAACTAAGCGTCCTAGAGCGAAAAGGACTATAATTCGTGACCACCCCAAAAAATTGAAAAATCCACCCAAAACCTAAAAAAATTGAAGTTTTTATATGAAAAACTTATTTTGCCCATATCTCCTTAAATATGCGTCCTAGAGCGAAAAGGACTTTAATTCGTGACCACCCCAAAAAATTGAAAAATCCACCCAAAACCTAAAAAAATTGAAATTTTTATATGAAAAACTTCTTTTGCCCATATCTCCTTATATATGCGTCCTAGAGCGAAAAGGACTTTAATTCGTGACCACCCCAAAAAATTGAAAAATCCATCCAAAACCTAAAAAAATTTAAATTTTTATATGAAAAACTTCTTTTGCCCATATCTCCTTAAATATGCGTCCTAGAGCGAAAAGGACTTTAATTCGTGACCACCCCAAAAAATTGAAAAATCCACCCAAAACCTAAAAAATTGAAATTTTTATATGAAAACCTTCTTTTGCCCATATCTCCAAAACTAAGCGTCCTAGAGCGAAAAGGACTATAATTCGTGACCACCCCAAAAAAATTGAAAAATCCACCCAAAACCTAAAAAAATTGAAGTTTTTATATGAAAAATTTCTTTTGCCCATATCTCCTTAAATATGCGTCCTAGAGCGAAAAGGACTTTAATTCGTGACCACCCCCAAAAAATTGAAAAATTCACCCAAAACCTAAAAAAATTGAAATTTTTATATGAAAACCTTCTTTTGCCCATATCTCCTTAAATATGCGTCCTAGAGCGAAAAGGACTTTAATTCGTGACCACCCCCAAAAAATTGAAAAATCCACCCAAAACCTAAAAAAATTGAAATTTTTATATGAAAAACTTCTTTTGCCCATATCTCCTTAAATATGCGTCCTAGAGCGAAAAGGACTTTAATTCGTGACCACCCCAAAATATTGAAAAATCCACCCAAAACCTAAAAAAATTGAAATTTTTATATGAAAAACTTCTTTTGCCCATATCTCCTACACTAAGCGTCCTAGAGCGAAAAGGACTTTAATTCGTGACCACCCCAAAAAATTGAAAAATCCACCCAAAACCTAAAAAAATTGAAATTTTTTATATGAAAAATTTCTTTTGCCCATATCTCCTTAAATATGCGTCCTAGAGCGAAAAGGACTTTAATTCGTGACCACCCCCAAAAAATTGAAAAATCCACCCAAAACCTAAAAAAATTGAAATTTTTATATGAAAAACTTATTTTGCCCATATCTCCTAAACTAAGCGTCCTACAGCGAAAAGGACTATAATTCGTGACCACCCCAAAAAATTGAAAAATCCACCCAAAACCTAAAAAAATTGAAATTTTTATATGAAAAACTTCTTTTGCCCATATCTCCTTAAATATGCGTCCTAGAGCGAAAAGGACTTTAATTCGTGACCACCCCCAAAAAATTGAAAAATCTACCCAAAACCTAAAAAAATTGAAATTTTTATATGGAAAACTTCTTTTGCCCATATCTCCTTAAATATGCGTCCTAGAGCGAAAAGGACTTTAATTCGTGACCACCCCAAAAAATTGCAAAATCCACCCAAAACCTAAAAAAATTGAAATTTTTATATGAAAAACTTCTTTTGCCCACATCTCCTTAAATATGCGTCCTAGAGCGAAAAGGACTTTAATTCGTGACCACCCCCAAAAAATTGAAAAATCCACCCAAAACCTAAAAAAATTGAAATTTTTATATGAAAACCTTCTTTTGCCCATATCTCCTTAAATATGCGTCCTAGAGCGAAAAGGACTTTAATTCGTGACCACCCCCAAAAAATTGAAAAATCCACCCAAAACCTAAAACAATTAAAATTTTTTATATGAAAAATTTCTTTTGCCCATATCTCCTTAAATATGCGTCCTAGAGCGAAAAGGACTTTAATTCGTGACCACCCCCAAAAAATTGAAAAATCCACCCAAAACCTAAAAAAATTTAAGTTTTTATATGAAAAACTTCTTTTGCCCATATCTCCTTAAATATGCGTCCTAGAGCGAAAAGGACTTTAATTCGTGACCACCCCCAAAAAATTGAAAAATCCACCCAAAACCTAAAAAAATTGAAATTTTTATATGAAAACCTTCTTTTGCCCATATCTCCTAAACTAAGCGTCCTAGAGCGAAAAGGACTTTAATTCGTGACCACCCCCAAAAAATTGAAAAATCCACCCAAAATCCACCCAAAAACTTCTTTTGTCCATATCTCCTTAAATATGCGTCCTAGAGCGAAAAGGACTTTAATTCGTGACCACCCCCAAAAAATTGAAAAATCCACCCAAAACCTAAAAAATTGACATTTTTATATGAAAACCTTCTTTTGCCCATATCTCCTAAACTAAGCGTCCTATAGCGAAAAGGACTATAATTCGTGACCACCCCAAAAAAATTGAAAAATCCACCCAAAACCTAAAAAAATTGAAGTTTTTATATGAAAAACTTCTTTTGCCCATATCTCCTTAAATATGCGTCCTAGAGCGAAAAGGACTTTAATTCGTGACCACCCCCAAAAAATTGAAAAATCCACCCAAAACCTAAAAAAATTGAAATTTTTATATGAAAACCTTCTTTTGCCCATATCTCCTTAAATATGCGTCCTAGAGCGAAAAGGACTTTAATTCGTGACCACCCCAAAAAATTGAAAAATCCACCCAAAACCTAAAAAAATTGAAATTTTTTATATGAAAAATTTCTTTTGCCCATATCTCCTTAAATATGCGTCCTAGAGCGAAAAGGACTTTAATTCGTGACCACCCCCAAAAAATTGAAAAATCCACCCAAAACCTAAAAAAATTGAAATTTTTATATGAAAAACTTATTTTGCCCATATCTCCTAAACTAAGCGTCCTACAGCGAAAAGGACTATAATTCGTGACCACCCCAAAAAATTGAAAAATCCACCCAAAACCTAAAAAAATTGAAATTTTTATATGAAAAACTTCTTTTGCCCATATCTCCTTAAATATGCGTCCTAGAGCGAAAAGGACTTTAATTCATGACCACCCCCAAAAAATTGAAAAATCTACCCAAAACCTAAAAAAATTGAAATTTTTATATGGAAAACTTCTTTTGCCCATATCTCCTTAAATATGCGTCCTAGAGCGAAAAGGACTTTAATTCGTGACCACCCCAAAAAATTGCAAAATCCACCCAAAACCTAAAAAAATTGAAATTTTTATATGAAAAACTTCTTTTGCCCACATCTCCTTAAATATGCGTCCTACAGCGAAAAGGACTTTAATTCGTGACCACCCCCAAAAAATTGAAAAATCCACCCAAAACCTAAAAAAATTGAAATTTTTATATGAAAACCTTCTTTTGCCCATATCTCCTTAAATATGCGTCCTAGAGCGAAAAGGACTTTAATTCGTGACCACCCCCAAAAAATTGAAAAATCCACCCAAAACCTAAAAAAAATTGAAATTTTTATATGAAAACCTTCTTTTGCCCATATCTCCTAAACTAAGCGTCCTAGAGCGAAAAGGACTATAATTCGTGACCACCCCAAAAAAATTGAAAAATCCACCCAAAACCTAAAAAAATTGAAGTTTTTATATGAAAAACTTCTTTTGCCCATATCTCCTTAAATATGCGTCCTAGAGCGAAAAGGACTTTAAATCGTGACCACCCCAAAATTTTGAAAAATCCACCCAAAACCTAAAAAAAATTGAAATTTTTATATGAAAAACTTCTTTTGCCCATATCTCCTAAACTAAGCGTCCTAGAGCGAAAAGGACTTTAATTCGTGACCACCCCAAAAAATTGAAAAATCCACCCAAAACCTAAAAAAATTGAAATTTTTATATGAAAACCTTCTTTTGCCCATATCTCCTAAACTAAGCGTCCTAGAGCGAAAAGGACTATAATTCGTGACCACCCCCAAAAAATTGAAAAATCCACCCAAAAACTTCTTTTGTCCATATCTCCTTAAATATGCGTCCTAGAGCGAAAAGGACTTTAATTCGTGACCACCCCCAAAAAATTGAAAAATCCACCCAAAACCTAAAAAATTGACATTTTTATATGAAAACCTTCTTTTGCCCATATCTCCTAAACTAAGCGTCCTAGAGCGAAAAGGACTATAATTCGTGACCACCCCAAAAAAATTGAAAAATCCACCCAGAACCTAAAAAAATTGAAGTTTTTATATGAAAAACTTCTTTTGCCCATATCTCCTTAAATATGCGTCCTAGAGCGAAAAGGACTTTAATTCGTGACCACCCCCAAAAAATTGAAAAATCCACCCAAAACCTAAAAAAATTGAAATTTTTATATGAAAAACTTCTTTTGCCCACATCTCCTTAAATATGCGTCCTAGAGCGAAAAGGACTTTAATTCGTGACCACCCCCAAAAAATTGAAAAATCCACCCAAAACCTAAAAAAATTGAAATTTTTATATGAAAAACTTATTTTGCCCATATCTCCTTAAATATGCGTCCTAGAGCGAAAAGGACTTTAATTCGTGACCACCCCCAAAAAATTGAAAAATCCACCCAAAACCTAAAAAAATTTAAATTTTTATATGAAAAACTTCTTTTGCCCATATCTCCTTAAATATGCGTCCTAGAGCGAAAAGGACATTAATTCGTGACCACCCCCAAAAAATTGAAAAATCCACCAAAAACCTAAAAAAATTGAAATTTTTATATGGAAAACTTCTTTTGCCCATATCTCCTTAAATATGCGTCCTAGAGCGAAAAGGACTTTAATTCGTGACCACCCCCAAAAAATTGAAAAATCCACCCAAAACCTAAAAAAAATTGAAATTTTTATATGAAAAACTTCTTTTGCCCACATCTCCTTAAATATGCGTCCTAGAGCGAAAAGGACTTTAATTCGTGACCACCCCCAAAAAATTGAAAAATCCACCCAAAACCTAAAAAAATTGAAATTTTTATATGAAAAACTTCTTTTGCCCATATCTCCTTAAATATGCGTCCTAGAGCGAAAAGGACTTTAATTCGTGACCACCCCCAAAAAATTGAAAAATCCACCCAAAACCTAAAAAAATTGAAATTTTAAATGAAAAACTTCTTTTGCCCATATCTCCTTAAATATGCGTCCTAGAGCGAAAAGGACTTTAATTCGTGACCACCCCCAAAAAATTGAAAAATCCACCCAAAACCTAAAAAAATTGAAATTTTTATATGAAAAACTTCTTTTGCCCATATCTCCTTAAATATGCGTCCTAGAGCGAAAAGGACTTTAATTCGTGACCACCCCCAAAAAAATTGAAAAATCCACCCAAAACCTAAAAAAATTTAAATTTTTATATGAAAACCTTCTTTTGCCCCTATCTCCTTAAATATGCGTCCTAGAGCGAAAAGGACTTTAATTCGTGACCACCCTCAAACAATTGAAAAATCCACCCAAAACCTAAAAAAAATTGAAATTTTTATATGAAAAACTTCTTTTGCCCATATCTCCTTAAATATGCGTCCTAGAGCGAAAAGGACTTTAATTCGTGACCACCCCCAAAAAATTGAAAAATCCACTCAAAACCTAAAAAAATTGAAATTTTTATATGGAAAACTTCTTTTGCCCATATCTCCTTAAATATGCGTCCTAGAGCGAAAAGGACTTTAATTCGTGACCACCCCCAAAAAATTGAAAAATCCACCCAAAACCTAAAAAAATTGAAATTTTTATATGAAAAACTTATTTTGCCCATATCTCCTTAAATATGCGTCCTAGAGCGAAAAGGACTTTAATTCGTGACCACCCCCAAAAAATTGAAAAATCCACCCAAAACCTAAAAAAATTGAAATTTTTATATGAAAAGCTTCTTTTGCCCATATCTCCTTAAATATGCGTCCTAGAGCGAAAAGGACTTTAATTCGTGACCACCCCAAAAAATTGAAAAATCCACCCAAAACCTAAAAAAATTGAAATTTTTATATGAAAACCTTCTTTTGCCCATATCTCCTTAAATATGCGTCCTAGAGCGAAAAGGACTTTAATTCGTGACCACCCCCAAAAAATTGAAAAATCCACCCAAAACCTAAAAAAATTGAAATTTTAAATGAAAAACTTCTTTTGCCCATATCTCCTTAAATATGCGTCCTAGAGCGAAAAGGACTTTAATTCGTGACCACCCCCAAAAAATTTAAAAATCCACCCAAAACCTAAAAAAATTGAAATTTTTATATGAAAAACTTCTTTTGCCCATATCTCCTTAAATATGCGTCCTAGAGCGAAAAGGACTTTAATTCGTGACCACCCCAAAAAATTGAAAAATCCACCCAAAACCTAAAAAAATTGAAATTTTTATATGAAAAACTTCTTTTGCCCATATCTCCTTAAATATGCGTCCTAGAGCGAAAAGGACTTTAATTCGTGACCACCCCCAAAAAATTGAAAAATCCACCCAAAACCTAAAAAATTGAAATTTTTATATGAAAACCTTCTTTTGCCCATATCTCCTAAACTAAGCGTCCTAGAGCGAAAAGGACTATAATTCGTGACCACCCCAAAAAAATTGAAAAATCCACCCAAAACCTAAAAAAATTGAAGTTTTTAAATGAAAAACTTCTTTTGCCCATATCTCCTTAAATATGCGTCATAGAGTGAAAAGGACTTTAATTCGTGACCACCCTCAAACAATTGAAAAATCCACCCAAAACCTAAAAAAATTGAAATTTTTTATATGAAAAATTTCTTTTGCCCATATCTCCTTAAATATGCGTCCTAGAGCGAAAAGGACTTTAATTCGTGACCACCCCCAAAAAATTGAAAAATCCACCCAAAACCTAAAAAAAAATTGAAATTTTTATATGAAAACCTTCTTTTGCCCATATCTCCTTAAATATGCTTCATAGAGTGAAAAGGACTTTAATTCGTGACCACCCTCAAACAATTGAAAAATCCACCCAAAACCTAAAAAAATTGAAGTTTTTTATATGAAAAATTTCTTTTGCTCATATCTCCTTAAATATGCGTCCTAGAGCGAAAAGGACTTTAATTCGTGACCACCCCCAAAAAATTGAAAAATCCACCCAAAACCTAAAAAAAATTGAAATTTTTATATGAAAACCTTCTTTTGCCCATATCTCCTTAAATATGCTTCATAGAGTGAAAAGGACTTTAATTCGTGACCACCCTCAAACAATTGAAAAATCCACCCAAAACCTAAAAAAATTGAAATTTTTTATATGAAAAATTTCTTTTGCTCATATCTCCTTAAATATGCGTCCTAGAGCGAAAAGGACTTTAATTCGTGACCACCCCCAAAAAATTGAAAAATCCACCCAAAACCTAAAAAAATTGAAATTTTTATATGCAAAACTTCTTTTGCCCATATCTCCTTAACTAAGCGTCCTAGAGCGAAAAGGACTATAATTCGTGACCACCCCAAAAAATTGAAAAATCCACCCAAAACCTAAAAAAATTGAAGTTTTTATATGAAAAACTTATTTTGCCCATATCTCCTTAAATATGCGTCCTAGAGCGAAAAGGACTTTAATTCGTGACCACCCCAAAAAATTGAAAAATCCACCCAAAACCTAAAAAAATTGAAATTTTTATATGAAAAACTTCTTTTGCCCATATCTCCTTATATATGCGTCCTAGAGCGAAAAGGACTTTAATTCGTGACCACCCCAAAAAATTGAAAAATCCATCCAAAACCTAAAAAAATTTAAATTTTTATATGAAAAACTTCTTTTGCCCATATCTCCTTAAATATGCGTCCTAGAGCGAAAAGGACTTTAATTCGTGACCACCCCAAAAAATTGAAAAATCCACCCAAAACCTAAAAAATTGAAATTTTTATATGAAAACCTTCTTTTGCCCATATCTCCAAAACTAAGCGTCCTAGAGCGAAAAGGACTATAATTCGTGACCACCCCAAAAAAATTGAAAAATCCACCCAAAACCTAAAAAAATTGAAGTTTTTATATGAAAAATTTCTTTTGCCCATATCTCCTTAAATATGCGTCCTAGAGCGAAAAGGACTTTAATTCGTGACCACCCCCAAAAAATTGAAAAATTCACCCAAAACCTAAAAAAATTGAAATTTTTATATGAAAACCTTCTTTTGCCCATATCTCCTTAAATATGCGTCCTAGAGCGAAAAGGACTTTAATTCGTGACCACCCCCAAAAAATTGAAAAATCCACCCAAAACCTAAAAAAATTGAAATTTTTATATGAAAAACTTCTTTTGCCCATATCTCCTTAAATATGCGTCCTAGAGCGAAAAGGACTTTAATTCGTGACCACCCCAAAATATTGAAAAATCCACCCAAAACCTAAAAAAATTGAAATTTTTATATGAAAAACTTCTTTTGCCCATATCTCCTACACTAAGCGTCCTAGAGCGAAAAGGACTTTAATTCGTGACCACCCCAAAAAATTGAAAAATCCACCCAAAACCTAAAAAAATTGAAATTTTTTATATGAAAAATTTCTTTTGCCCATATCTCCTTAAATATGCGTCCTAGAGCGAAAAGGACTTTAATTCGTGACCACCCCCAAAAAATTGAAAAATCCACCCAAAACCTAAAAAAATTGAAATTTTTATATGAAAAACTTATTTTGCCCATATCTCCTAAACTAAGCGTCCTACAGCGAAAAGGACTATAATTCGTGACCACCCCAAAAAATTGAAAAATCCACCCAAAACCTAAAAAAATTGAAATTTTTATATGAAAAACTTCTTTTGCCCATATCTCCTTAAATATGCGTCCTAGAGCGAAAAGGACTTTAATTCGTGACCACCCCCAAAAAATTGAAAAATCTACCCAAAACCTAAAAAAATTGAAATTTTTATATGGAAAACTTCTTTTGCCCATATCTCCTTAAATATGCGTCCTAGAGCGAAAAGGACTTTAATTCGTGACCACCCCAAAAAATTGCAAAATCCACCCAAAACCTAAAAAAATTGAAATTTTTATATGAAAAACTTCTTTTGCCCACATCTCCTTAAATATGCGTCCTAGAGCGAAAAGGACTTTAATTCGTGACCACCCCCAAAAAATTGAAAAATCCACCCAAAACCTAAAAAAATTGAAATTTTTATATGAAAACCTTCTTTTGCCCATATCTCCTTAAATATGCGTCCTAGAGCGAAAAGGACTTTAATTCGTGACCACCCCCAAAAAATTGAAAAATCCACCCAAAACCTAAAACAATTAAAATTTTTTATATGAAAAATTTCTTTTGCCCATATCTCCTTAAATATGCGTCCTAGAGCGAAAAGGACTTTAATTCGTGACCACCCCCAAAAAATTGAAAAATCCACCCAAAACCTAAAAAAATTTAAGTTTTTATATGAAAAACTTCTTTTGCCCATATCTCCTTAAATATGCGTCCTAGAGCGAAAAGGACTTTAATTCGTGACCACCCCCAAAAAATTGAAAAATCCACCCAAAACCTAAAAAAATTGAAATTTTTATATGAAAACCTTCTTTTGCCCATATCTCCTAAACTAAGCGTCCTAGAGCGAAAAGGACTTTAATTCGTGACCACCCCCAAAAAATTGAAAAATCCACCCAAAATCCACCCAAAAACTTCTTTTGTCCATATCTCCTTAAATATGCGTCCTAGAGCGAAAAGGACTTTAATTCGTGACCACCCCCAAAAAATTGAAAAATCCACCCAAAACCTAAAAAATTGACATTTTTATATGAAAACCTTCTTTTGCCCATATCTCCTAAACTAAGCGTCCTAGAGCGAAAAGGACTATAATTCGTGACCACCCCAAAAAAATTGAAAAATCCACCCAAAACCTAAAAAAATTGAAGTTTTTATATGAAAAACTTCTTTTGCCCATATCTCCTTAAATATGCGTCCTAGAGCGAAAAGGACTTTAATTCGTGACCACCCCCAAAAAATTGAAAAATCCACCCAAAACCTAAAAAAATTGAAATTTTTATATGAAAACCTTCTTTTGCCCATATCTCCTTAAATATGCGTCCTAGAGCGAAAAGGACTTTAATTCGTGACCACCCCAAAAAATTGAAAAATCCACCCAAAACCTAAAAAAATTGAAATTTTTTATATGAAAAATTTCTTTTGCCCATATCTCCTTAAATATGCGTCCTAGAGCGAAAAGGACTTTAATTCGTGACCACCCCCAAAAAATTGAAAAATCCACCCAAAACCTAAAAAAATTGAAATTTTTATATGAAAAACTTATTTTGCCCATATCTCCTAAACTAAGCGTCCTACAGCGAAAAGGACTATAATTCGTGACCACCCCAAAAAATTGAAAAATCCACCCAAAACCTAAAAAAATTGAAATTTTTATATGAAAAACTTCTTTTGCCCATATCTCCTTAAATATGCGTCCTAGAGCGAAAAGGACTTTAATTCATGACCACCCCCAAAAAATTGAAAAATCTACCCAAAACCTAAAAAAATTGAAATTTTTATATGGAAAACTTCTTTTGCCCATATCTCCTTAAATATGCGTCCTAGAGCGAAAAGGACTTTAATTCGTGACCACCCCAAAAAATTGCAAAATCCACCCAAAACCTAAAAAAATTGAAATTTTTATATGAAAAACTTCTTTTGCCCACATCTCCTTAAATATGCGTCCTACAGCGAAAAGGACTTTAATTCGTGACCACCCCCAAAAAATTGAAAAATCCACCCAAAACCTAAAAAAATTGAAATTTTTATATGAAAACCTTCTTTTGCCCATATCTCCTTAAATATGCGTCCTAGAGCGAAAAGGACTTTAATTCGTGACCACCCCCAAAAAATTGAAAAATCCACCCAAAACCTAAAAAAAATTGAAATTTTTATATGAAAACCTTCTTTTGCCCATATCTCCTAAACTAAGCGTCCTAGAGCGAAAAGGACTATAATTCGTGACCACCCCAAAAAAATTGAAAAATCCACCCAAAACCTAAAAAAATTGAAGTTTTTATATGAAAAACTTCTTTTGCCCATATCTCCTTAAATATGCGTCCTAGAGCGAAAAGGACTTTAATTCGTGACCACCCCAAAATTTTGAAAAATCCACCCAAAACCTAAAAAAAATTGAAATTTTTATATGAAAAACTTCTTTTGCCCATATCTCCTAAACTAAGCGTCCTAGAGCGAAAAGGACTTTAATTCGTGACCACCCCAAAAAATTGAAAAATCCACCCAAAACCTAAAAAAATTGAAATTTTTATATGAAAAACTTCTTTTGCCCATATCTCCTTAAATATGCGTCCTAGAGCGAAAAGGACTTTAATTCGTGACCACCCCAAAATTTTGAAAAATCCACCCAAAACCTAAAAAAAATTGAAATTTTTATATGAAAAACTTCTTTTGCCAATATCTCCTAAACTAAGCGTCCTAGAGCGAAAAGGACTATAATTCGTGACCACCCCAAAAAATTGAAAAATCCACCCAAAACCTAAAAAAATTGAAATTTTTTATATGAAAAACTTCTTTTGCCCACATCTCCTTAAATATGCGTCCTAGAGCGAAAAGGACTTTACTGACCACCCCCAAAAAATTGAAAAATCCACCCAAAACCTAAAAAAATTGAAATTTTTATATGAAAAACTTCTTTTGCCCATATCTCCTTAAATATGCGTCCTAGAGCGAAAAGGACTTTAATTCGTGACCACCCCCAAAAAATTGAAAAATCCACCCAAAACCTAAAAAAATTGAAATTTTAAATGAAAAACTTCTTTTGCCCATATCTCCTTAAATATGCGTCCTAGAGCGAAAAGGACTTTAATTCGTGACCACCCCCAAAAAATTGAAAAATCCACCCAAAACCTAAAAAAATTGAAATTTTTATATGAAAAACTTCTTTTGCCCATATCTCCTTAAATATGCGTCCTAGAGCGAAAAGGACTTTAATTCGTGACCACCCCCAAAAAATTGAAAAATCCACCCAAAACCTAAAAAAATTGAAATTTTTATATGAAAACCTTCTTTTGCCCCTATCTCCTTAAATATGCGTCCTAGAGCGAAAAGGACTTTAATTCGTGACCACCCTCAAACAATTGAAAAATCCACCCAAAACCTAAAAAAAATTGAAATTTTTATATGAAAAACTTCTTTTGCCCATATCTCCTTAAATATGCGTCCTAGAGCGAAAAGGACTTTAATTCGTGACCACCCCCAAAAAATTGAAAAATCCACTCAAAACCTAAAAAAATTGAAATTTTTATATGGAAAACTTCTTTTGCCCATATCTCCTTAAATATGCGTCCTAGAGCGAAAAGGACTTTAATTCGTGACCACCCCCAAAAAATTGCAAAATCCACCCAAAACCTAAAAAAAATTGAAATTTTTATATGAAAAACTTCTTTTGCCCATATCTCCTTAAATATGCGTCCTAGAGCGAAAAGGACTTTAATTCGTGACCACCCCCAAAAAATTGAAAAATCCACCCAAAACCTAAAAAAATTTAAATTTTTATATGAAAACCTTCTTTTGCCCATATCTCCTTAAATATGCGTCTAGAGCGAAAAGGACTTTAATTCGTGACCACCCCCAAAAAATTGAAAAATCCACCCAAAACCTAAAAAAATTGAAATTTTTATATGAAAAACTTCTTTTGCCCATATCTCCTTAAATATGCGTCCTAGAGCGAAAAGGACTTTAATTCGTGACCACCCCCAAAAAATTGAAAAATCCACCCAAAACCTAAAAAAATTGAAATTTTAAATGAACAACTTCTTTTGCCCATATCTCCTTAAATATGCGTCCTAGAGCGAAAAGGACTTTAATTCGTGACCACCCCCAAAAAATTTAAAAATCCACCCAAAACCTAAAAAAATTGAAATTTTTATATGAAAAACTTCTTTTGCCCATATCTCCTTAAATATGCGTCCTAGAGCGAAAAGGACTTTAATTCGTGACCACCCCAAAAAATTGAAAAATCCACCCAAAACCTAAAAAAATTGAAATTTTTATATGAAAAACTTCTTTTGCCCATATCTCCTTAAATATTCGTCCTAGAGCGAAAAGGACTTTAATTCGTGACCACCCCCAAAAAATTGAAAAATCCACCCAAAACCCAAAAAAATTGAAATTTTTATATGAAAACCTTCTTTTGCCCATATCTCCTTAAATATGCGTCCTAGAGCGAAAAGGACTTTAATTCGTGACCACCCCCAAAAAATTGAAAAATCCACCCAAAACCTAAAAAAATTGAAATTTTTATATGAAAACCTTCTTTTGCCCATATCTCCTTAAATATGCGTCCTAGAGCGAAAAGGACTTTAATTCGTGACCACCCTCAAACAATTGAAAAATCCACCCAAAACCTAAAAAAATTGAAATTTTTTATATGAAAAATTTCTTTTGCCCATATCTCCTTAAATATGCGTCCTAGAGCGAAAAGGACTTTAATTCGTGACCACCCCCAAAAAATTGAAAAATCCACCCAAAACCTAAAAAAATTGAAATTTTTATATGCAAAACTTCTTTTGCCCATATCTCCTAAACTAAGCGTCCTAGAGCGAAAAGGACTATAATTCGTGACCACCCCAAAAAATTGAAAAATCCACCCAAAACGTAAAAAAATTGAAGTTTTTATATGAAAAACTTCTTTTGCCCATATCTCCTTAAATATGCGTCCTAGAGCGAAAAGGACTTTAATTCGTGACCACCCCAAAAAATTGAAAAATCCACCCAAAACCTAAAAAAATTGAAATTTTTATATGAAAAACTTCTTTTGCCCATATCTCCTTAAATATGCGTCCTAGAGCGAAAAGGACTTTAATTCGTGACCACCCCAAAAAATTGAAAAATCCATCCAAAACCTAAAAAAATTGAAATTTTTATATGAAAAACTTCTTTTGCCCATATCTCCTTAAATATGCGTCCTAGAGCGAAAAGGACTTTAATTCGTGACCACCCCCAAAAAATTGAAAAATCCACCCAAAACCTAAAAAAATTGAAATTTTAAATGAAAAACTTCTTTTGCGCATATCTCCTTAAATATGCGTCCTAGAGCGAAAAGGACTTTAATTAGTGACCACCCCCAAAAAATTGAAAAATCCACCCAAAACCTAAAAAAATTTAAATTTTTATATGAAAACCTTCTTTTGCCCATATCTCCTTAAATATGCGTCCTAGAGCGAAAAGGACTTTAATTCGTGACCACCCTCAAACAATTGAAAAATCCACCCAAAACCTAAAAAAATTTAAATTTTTATATGAAAACCTTCTTTTGCCCATATCTCCTTAAATATGCGTCCTAGAGCGAAAAGGACTTTAATTCGTGACCACCCTCAAACAATTGAAAAATCCACCCAAAACCTAAAAAAAAATTGAAATTTTTATATGAAAAACTTCTTTTGCCCATATCTCCTTAAATATGCGTCCTAGAGCGAAAAGGACTTTAATTCGTGACCACCCCAAAAAATTGAAAAATCCACCCAAAACCTAAAAAAATTGATATTTTTATATGAAAAACTTCTTTTGTCCATATCTCCTTAAATATGCGTCCTAGAGCGAAAAGGACTTTAATTCGTGACCACCCCCAAAAAATTGAAAAATCCACCCAAAACCTAAAAAATTGAAATTTTTATATGAAAACCTTCTTTTGCCCATATCTCCTAACTAAGCGTCCTAGAGCGAAAAGGACTATAATTCGTGACCACCCCAAAAAAATTGAAAAATCCACCCAAAACCTAAAAAAAATTGAAATTTTTATATGAAAAACTTCTTTTGCCCATATCTCCTTAAATATGCGTCCTAGAGCGAAAAGGACTTTAATTCGTGACCACCCCAAAATATTGAAAAATCCACCCAAAACCTAAAAAAATTGAAATTTTTATATGAAAAACTTCTTTTGCCCATATCTCCTAAACTAAGCGTCCTAGAGCGAAAAGGACTTTAATTCGTGACCACCCCAAAAAATTGAAAAATCCACCCAAAACCTAAAAAAATTGAAATTTTTATATGAAAAATTTCTTTTGCCCATATCTCCTTAAATATGCCCATATCTCCTAAACTAAGCGTCCTAGAGCGAAAAGGACTTTAATTCGTGACCACCCCAAAAAATTGAAAAATCCACCCAAAACCTAAAAAAATTGAAATTTTTTATATGAAAAATTTCTTTTGCCCATATCTCCTTAAATATGCGTCCTAGAGCGAAAAGGACTTTAATTCGTGACCACCCCCAAAAAATTGAAAAATCCACCCAAAACCTAAAAAAATTGAAATTTTTATATGAAAAACTTATTTTGCCCATATCTCCTAAAATAAGCGTCCTACAGCGAAAAGGACTATAACTCGTGACCACCCCAAAAAATTGTAAAATCCACCCAAAACCTAAAAAAATTGAAATGTTTATATGAAAAACTTCTTTTGCCCATATCTCCTTAAATATGCGTCCTAGAGCGAAAAGGACTTTAATTCGTGACCACCCCCAAAAAATTGAAAAATCTACCCAAAACCTAAAAAAATTGAAATTTTTATATGGAAAACTTCTTTTGCCCATATCTCCTTAAATATGCGTCCTAGAGCGAAAAGGACTTTAATTCGTGACCACCCCAAAAAATTGAAAAATCCACCCAAAACCTAAAAAAATTTAAATTTTTATATGAAAAACTTCTTTTGCCCACATCTCCTTAAATATGCGTCCTAGAGCGAAAAGGACTTTAATTCGTGACCACCCCCAAAAAATTGAAAAATCCACCCAAAACCTAAAAAAATTGAAATTTTTATATGAAAACCTTCTTTTGCCCATATCTCCTTAAATATGCGTCCTAGAGCGAAAAGGACTTTAATTCGTGACCACCCCCAAAAAATTGAAAAATCCACACAAAACCTAAAACAATTGAAATTTTTTATATGAAAAATTTCTTTTGCCCATATCTCCTTAAATATGCGTCCTAGAGCGAATAGGACTTTAATTCGTGACCACCCCCAAAAAATTGAAAAATCCACCCAAAACCTAAAAAAATTGAAATTTTTATATGAAAAACTTCTTTTGCCCATATCTCCTTAAATATGCGTCCTAGAGCGAAAAGGACTTTAATTCGTGACCACCCCCAAAAAATTGAAAAATCCACCCAAAACCTAAAAAAATTGAAATTTTTATATGAAAACCTTCTTTTGCCCATATCTCCTAAACTAAGCGTCCTAGAGCGAAAAGGACTATAATTCGTGACCACCCCAAAAAAATTGAAAAATCCACCCAAAACCTAAAACAATTGAAATTTTTTATATGAAAAATTTCTTTTGCCCATATCTCCTTAAATATGCGTCCTAGAGCGAAAAGGACTTTAATTCGTGACCACCCCCAAAAAATTGAAAAATCCACCCAAAACCTAAAAAAATTGAAATTTTTATATGAAAAACTTCTTTTGCCCATATCTCCTTAAATATGCGTCCTAGAGCGAAAAGGACTTTAATTCGTGACCACCCCAAAATATTGAAAAATCCACCCAAAACCTAAAAAAAATTGAAATTTTTATATGAAAAACTTCTTTTGCCCATATCTCCTAAACTAATCGTCCTAGAGCGAAAAGGACTTTAATTCGTGACCACCCCAAAAAATTGAAAAATCCACCCAAAACCTAAAAAAATTGAAATTTTTTATATGAAAAATTTCTTTTGCCCATATCTCCTTAAATATGCGTCCTAGAGCGAAAAGGACTTTAATTCGTGACCACCCCCAAAAAATTGAAAAATCCACCCAAAACCTAAAAAAATTGAAATTTTTATATGAAAAACTTATTTTGCCCATATCTCCTAAACTAAGCGTCCTACAGCGAAAAGGACTATAATTCGTGACCACCCCAAAAAATTGAAAAATCCACCCAAAACCTAAAAAAATTGAAATTTTTATACGAAAAACTTCTTTTGCCCATATCTCCTTCAATATGCGTCCTAGAGCGATAAGGACTTTAATTCGTGACCACCCCAAAAAATTGAAAAATCCACCCAAAACCTAAAAAAATTGAAATTTTTATATGAAAAACTTCTTTTGCCCATATCTCCTTAAATATGCGTCCTAAAGCGAAAAGGACTTTAATTCGTGACCACCCCAAAAAATTGAAAAATCCACCCAAAACCTAAAAAAATTTAAATTTTTATATGAAAAACTTCTTTTGCCCATATCTCCTTAAATATGCGTCCTAGAGCGAAAAGGACTTTAATTCGTGACCACCCCCAAAAAATTGAAAAATCCACCCAAAACCTAAAAAAATTGAAATTTTTTATATGAAAAATTTCTTTTGCCCATATCTCCTTAAATATGCGTCCTAGAGCGAAAAGGACTTTAATTCGTGACCACCCCCAAAAAATTGAAAAATCCACCCAAAACCTAAAAAAATTGAAATTTTTATATGAAAAACTTCTTTTGCCCATATCTCCTTAAATATGCGTCCTAGAGCGAAAAGGACTTTAATTCGTGACCACCCCCAAAAAATTGAAAAATCCACCCAAAACCTAAAAAAATTGAAATTTTAAATGAACAACTTCTTTTGCCCATATCTCCTTAAATATGCGTCCTAGAGCGAAAAGGACTTTAATTCGTGACCACCCCCAAAAAATTTAAAAATCCACCCAAAACCTAAAAAAATTGAAATTTTTATATGAAAAACTTCTTTTGCCCATATCTCCTTAAATATGCGTCCTAGAGCGAAAAGGACTTTAATTCGTGACCACCCCAAAAAATTGAAAAATCCACCCAAAACCTAAAAAAATTGAAATTTTTATATGAAAAACTTCTTTTGCCCATATCTCCTTAAATATTCGTCCTAGAGCGAAAAGGACTTTAATTCGTGACCACCCCCAAAAAATTGAAAAATCCACCCAAAACCCAAAAAATTGAAATTTTTATATGAAAACCTTCTTTTGCCCATATCTCCTTAAATATGCGTCCTAGAGCGAAAAGGACTTTAATTCGTGACCACCCCCAAAAAATTGAAAAATCCACCCAAAACCTAAAAAAATTGAAATTTTTATATGAAAACCTTCTTTTGCCCATATCTCCTTAAATATGCGTCCTAGAGCGAAAAGGACTTTAATTCGTGACCACCCTCAAACAATTGAAAAATCCACCCAAAACCTAAAAAAATTGAAATTTTTTATATGAAAAATTTCTTTTGCCCATATCTCCTTAAATATGCGTCCTAGAGCGAAAAGGACTTTAATTCGTGACCACCCCCAAAAAATTGAAAAATCCACCCAAAACCTAAAAAAATTGAAATTTTTATATGCAAAACTTCTTTTGCCCATATCTCCTAAACTAAGCGTCCTAGAGCGAAAAGGACTATAATTCGTGACCACCCCAAAAAATTGAAAAATCCACCCAAAACGTAAAAAAATTGAAGTTTTTATATGAAAAACTTCTTTTGCCCATATCTCCTTAAATATGCGTCCTAGAGCGAAAAGGACTTTAATTCGTGACCACCCCAAAAAATTGAAAAATCCACCCAAAACCTAAAAAAATTGAAATTTTTATATGAAAAACTTCTTTTGCCCATATCTCCTTAAATATGCGTCCTAGAGCGAAAAGGACTTTAATTCGTGACCACCCCAAAAAATTGAAAAATCCATCCAAAACCTAAAAAATTGAAATTTTTATATGAAAACCTTCTTTTGCCCATATCTCCTTAAATATGCGTCCTAGAGCGAAAAGGACTTTAATTCGTGACCACCCCAAAAAATTGAAAAATCCACCCAAAACCTAAAAAAATTGAAATTTTTATATGAAAAACTTCTTTTGTCCATATCTCCTTAAATATGCGTCCTAGAGCGAAAAGGACTTTAATTCGTGACCACCCCCAAAAAATTGAAAAATCCACCCAAAACCTAAAAAATTGAAATTTTTATATGAAAACCTTCTTTTGCCCATATCTCCTAAACTAAGCGTCCTAGAGCGAAAAGGACTATAATTCGTGACCACCCCAAAAAAATTGAAAAATCCACCCAAAACCTAAAAAAATTGAAGTTTTTATATGAAAAACTTCTTTTGCCCATATCTCCTTAAATATGCGTCCTAGAGCGAAAAGGACTTTAATTCGTGACCACCCCCAAAAAATTGAAAAATCCACCCAAAACCTAAAAAAATTGAAATTTTTATATGAAAACCTTCTTTTGCCCATATCTCCTTAAATATGCGTCCTAGAGCGAAAAGGACTTTAATTCGTGACCACCCCCAAAAAATTGAAAAATCCACCCAAAACCTAAAAAAATTGAAATTTTTATATGAAAACCTTTTTTGCCCATATCTCCTTAAATATGCGTCCTAGAGCGAAAAGGACTTTAATTCGTGACCACCCTCAAACAATTGAAAAATCCACCCAAAACCTAAAAAAATTGAAATTTTTATATGAAAAACTTCTTTTGCCCATATCTCCTTAAATATGCGTCCTAGAGCGAAAAGGACTTTAATTCGTGACCACCCCCAAAAAATTGAAAAATCCACCCAAAACCTAAAAAAATTGAAATTTTAAATGAAAAACTTCTTTTGCGCATATCTCCTTAAATATGCGTCCTAGAGCGAAAAGGACTTTAATTCGTGACCACCCCCAAAAAATTGAAAAATCCACCCAAAACCTAAAAAAATTGAAATTTTTATATGAAAACCTTCTTTTGCCCATATCTCCTTAAATATGCGTCCTAGAGCGAAAACGACTTTAATTCGTGACCACCCCCAAAAAATTGAAAAATCCACCCAAAACCTAAAAAAATTGAAATTTTTATATGAAAAACTTCTTTTGCCCATATCTCCTTAAATATGCGTCCTAGAGCGAAAAGGACTTTAATTCGTGACCACCCCAAAATATTGAAAAATCCACCCAAAACCTAAAAATTGAAATTTTTATATGAAAACCTTCTTTTGCCCATATCTCCTAACTAAGCGTCCTAGAGCGAAAAGGACTATAATTCGTGACCACCCCAAAAAAATTGAAAAATCCACCCAAAACCTAAAAAAAATTGAAGTTTTTATATGAAAAACTTCTTTTGCCCATATCTCCTTAAATATGCGTCCTAGAGCGAAAAGGACTTTAATTCGTGACCACCCCCAAAAAATTGAAAAATCCACCCAAAACCTAAAAAAATTGAAATTTTTATATGAAAACCTTCTTTTGCCCATATCTCCTTAAATATGCGTCCTAGAGCGAAAAGTACTTTAATTCGTGACCACCCCCAAAAAATTGAAAAATCCACCCAAAACCTAAAAAAAATTGAAATTTTTATATGAAAAACTTCTTTTCCCAAATCTCCTTAAATATGCGTCCTAGAGCGAAAAGGACTTTAATTCGTGACCACCCCAAAATATTGAAAAATCCACCCAAAACCTAAAAAAATTGAAATTTTTATATGAAAAACTTCTTTTGCCCATATCTCCTAAACTAAGCGTCCTAGAGCGAAAAGGACTTTAATTCGTGACCACCCCAAAAAATTGAAAAATCCACCCAAAACCTAAAAAAATTGAAATTTTTATATGAAAAACTTATTTTGCCCATATCTCCTAAACTAAGCGTCCTACAGCGAAAAGGACTATAATTCGTGACCACCCCAAAAAATTGAAAAATCCACCCAAAACCTAAAAAAATTGAAATGTTTATATGAAAAACTTCTTTTGCCCATATCTCCTTAAATATGCGTCCTAGAGCGAAAAGGACTTTAATTCGTGACCACCCCCAAAAAATTGAAAAATCTACCCAAAACCTAAAAAAATTGAAATTTTTATATGGAAAACTTCTTTTGCCCATATCTCCTTAAATATGCGTCCTAGAGCGAAAAGGACTTTAATTCGTGACCACCCCAAAAAATTGAAAAATCCACCCAAAACCTAAAAAAATTTAAATTTTTATATGAAAAACTTCTTTTGCCCACATCTCCTTAAATATGCGTCCTAGAGCGAAAAGGACTTTAATTCGTGACCACCCCCAAAAAATTGAAAAATCCACCCAAAACCTAAAAAAATTGAAATTTTTATATGAAAACCTTCTTTTGCCCATATCTCCTTAAATATGCGTCCTAGAGCGAAAAGGACTTTAATTCGTGACCACCCCCAAAAAATTGAAAAATCCACACAAAACCTAAAACAATTGAAATTTTTATATGAAAACCTTCTTTTGCCCATATCTCCTAAACTAAGCGTCCTAGAGCGAAAAGGACTATAATTCGTGACCACCCCAAAAAATTGAAAAATCCACCCAAAACCTTAAAAAATTGAAGTTTTTATATGAAAAACTTCTTTTGCCCATATCTCCTTAAATATGCGTCCTAGAGCGAAAAGGACTTTAATTCGTGACCACCCCAAAAAATTGAAAAATCCACCCAAAACCTAAAAAAATTGAAATTTTTATATGAAAAACTTCTTTTGTCCATATCTCCTTAAATATGCGTCCTAGAGCGAAAAGGACTTTAATTCGTGACCACCCCCAAAAAATTGAAAAATCCACCCAAAACCTAAAAAATTGAAATTTTTATATGAAAACCTTCTTTTGCCCATATCTCCTAACTAAGCGTCCTAGAGCGAAAAGGACTATAATTCGTGACCACCCCAAAAAAATTGAAAAATCCACCCAAAACCTAAAAAAATTGAAGTTTTTATATGAAAAACTTCTTTTGCCCATATCTCCTTAAATATGCGTCCTAGAGCGAAAAGGACTTTAATTCGTGACCACCCCCAAAAAATTGAAAAATCCACCCAAAACCTAAAAAAAATTAAATTTTTATATGAAAACCTTCTTTTGCCCATATCTCCTTAAATATGCGTCCTAGAGCGAAAAGGACTTTAATTCGTGACCACCCCCAAAAAATTGAAAAATCCACCCAAAACCTAAAAAAATTGAATTTTTTATATGAAAAACTTCTTTTGCCCATATCTCCTTAAATATGCGTCCTAGAGCGAAAAGGACTTTAATTCGTGACCACCCCAAAATATTGAAAAATCCACCCAAAACCTAAAAAAATTGAAATTTTTATATGAAAAACTTCTTTTGCCCATATCTCCTAAACTAAGCGTCCTAGAGCGAAAAGGACTTTAATTCGTGACCACCCCAAAAAATTGAAAAATCCACCCAAAACCTAAAAAAATTGAAATTTTTTATATGAAAAATTTCTTTTGCCCATATCTCCTTAAATATGCGTCCTAGAGCGAAAAGGACTTTAATTCGTGACCACCCCCAAAAAATTGAAAAATCCACCCAAAACCTAAAAAAATTGAAATTTTTATATGAAAAACTTATTTTGCCCATATCTCCTAAACTAAGCGTCCTACAGCGAAAAGGACTATAATTCGTGACCACCCCAAAAAATTGAAAAATCCACCCAAAACCTAAAAAAATTGAAATGTTTATATGAAAAACTTCTTTTGCCCATATCTCCTTAAATATGCGTCCTAGAGCGAAAAGGACTTTAATTCGTGACCACCCCCAAAAAATTGAAAAATCTACCCAAAACCTAAAAAAATTGAAATTTTTATATGGAAAACTTCTTTTGCCCATATCTCCTTAAATATGCGTCCTAGAGCGAAAAGGACTTTTATTCGTGACCACCCCCAAAAAATTGAAAAATCCACCCAAAACCTAAAAAAAATTAAATTTTTATATGAAAAACTTCTTTTGCCCACATCTTCTTAAATATGCGTCCTAGAGCGAAAAGGTCTTTAATTCGTGACCACCCCCAAAAAATTGAAAAATCCACCCAAAACCTAAAAAAATTGAAATTTTTATATGAAAACCTTCTTTTGCCCATATCTCCTTAAATATGCGTCCTAGAGCGAAAAGGACTTTAATTCGTGACCACCCCCAAAAAATTGAAAAATCCACCCAAAACCTAAAACAATTGAAATTTTTTATATGAAAAATTTCTTTTGCCCATATCTCCTTAAATATGCGTCCTAGAGCGAAAAGGACTTTAATTCGTGACCACCCCCAAAAAATTGAAAAATCCACCCAAAACCTAAAAAAATTTAAATTTTTATATGAAAAACTTCTTTTGCCCATATCTCCTTAAATATGCGTCCTAGAGCGAAAAGGACTTTAATTCGTGACCACCCCCAAAAAATTGAAAAATCCACCCAAAACCTAAAAAAATTGAAATTTTTATATGAAAACCTTCTTTTGCCCATATCTCCTAAACTAAGCGTCCTAGAGCGAAAAGGACTATAATTCGTGACCACCCCAAAAAAATTGAAAAATCCACCCAAAAACTAAAACAATTGAAATTTTTTATATGAAAAATTTATTTTGCCCATATCTCCTTAAATATGCGTCCTAGAGCGAAAAGGACTTTAATTCGTGACCACCCCCAAAAAATTGAAAAATCCACCCAAAACCTAAAAAAATTGAAATTTTTATATGAAAAACTTCTTTTGCCCATATCTCCTTAAATATGCGTCCTAGAGCGAAAAGGACTTTAATTCGTGACCACCCCAAAATATTGAAAAATCCACCCAAAACCTAAAAAAAATTGAAATTTTTATATGAAAAACTTCTTTTGCCCATATCTCCTAAACTAATCGTCCTAGAGCGAAAAGGACTTTAATTCGTGACCACCCCAAAAAATTGAAAAATCCACCCAAAACCTAAAAAATTGAAATTTTTTATATGAAAAATTTCTTTTGCACATATCTCCTTAAATATGCGTCCTAGAGCGAAAAGGACTTTAATTCGTGACCACCCCCAAAAAATTGAAAAATCCACCCAAAACCTAAAAAAATTGAAATTTTTATATGAAAAACTTATTTTGCCCATATCTCCTAAACTAAGCGTCCTACAGCGAAAAGGACTATAATTCGTGACCACCCCAAAAAATTGAAAAATCCACCCAAAACTTAAAAAAAATTGAAATTTTTATATGAAAAACTTCTTTTGCCCATATCTCCTTAAATATGCGTCCTAGAGCGAAAAGGACTTTAATTCGTGACCACCCCCAAAAAATTGAAAAATCCACCCAAAACCTAAAAAAATTGAAATTTTTATATGAAAACCTTCTTTTGCCCATATCTCCTAAACTAAGCGTCCTAGAGCGAAAAGGACTATAATTCGTGATCACCCCAAAAAATTGAAAAATCCACCCAAAACCTAAAAAAATTGAAGTTTTTATATGAAAAACTTCTTTTGCCCATATCTCCTTAAATATGCGTCCTAGAGCGAAAAGGACTTTAATTCGTGACCACCCCCAAAAAAACCTAAAAAAATTGAAATTTTTATATGAAAACCTTCTTTTGCCCATATCTCCTTAAATATGCGTCCTAGAGCGAAAAGGACTTTAATTCGTGACCACCCTCAAACAATTGAAAAATCCACCCAAAACCTAAAAAAATTGAAATTTTTATATGAAAAACTTCTTTTGCCCATATCTCCTTAAATATGCGTCCTAGAGCGAAAAGGACTTTAATTCGTGACCACCCCCAAAAACTTGAAAAATCCACCCAAAACCTAAAAAAATTGAAATTTTTATATGAAAAACTTCTTTTGCCCATATCTCCTAAACTAAGCGTCCTAGAGCTAAAAGGACTATAATTCGTGACCACCCCAAAAAAATTGAAAAATCCACCCAAAACCTAAAAAAATTGAAGTTTTTATATGAAAAACTTCCTTTGCCCATATCTCCTTAAATATGCGTCCTAGAGCGAAAAGGACTTTAATTCGTGACCACCCCCAAAAAATTGAAAAATCCACCCAAAACCTAAAAAAATTTAAATTTTTATATGCAAAACTTCTTTTGCCCATATCTCCTAAACTAAGCGTCCTAGAGCGAAAAGGACTATAATTCGTGACCACCCCAAAAAATTGAAGTTTTTATATGAAAAACTTCTTTTGCCCATATCTCCTTAAATATGCGTCCTAGAGCGAAAAGGACTTTAATTCGTGACCACCCAAAAAAAAATCCACCCAAAACCTAAAAAAATTGAAATTTTTATATGAAAAACTTCTTTTGCCCATATCTCCTTAAATATGCGTCCTAGAGCGAAAAGGACTTTAATTCGTGACCACCCCAAAAAATTGAAAAATCCATCCAAAACCTAAAAAAATTGAAATTTTTATATGAAAAACTTCTTTTGCCCATATCGCCTTAAATATGCGTCCTAGAGCGAAAAGGACTTTAATTCGTGACCACCCCAAAAAATTGAAAAATCCACCCAAAACCTAAAAAAATTGAAATTTTTATATGAAAAACTTCTTTTGTCCATATCTCCTTAAATATGCGTCCTAGAGCGAAAAGGACTTTAATTCGTGACCACCCCCAAAAAATTGAAAAATCCACCCAAAACCAAAAAAATTGAAATTTTTATATGAAAACCTTCTTTTGCCCATATCTCCTAAACTAAGCGTCCTAGAGCGAAAAGGACTATAATTCGTGACCACCCCAAAAAAATTGAAAAATCCAACCAAATCCTAAAAAAATTGAAATTTTAAATGAAAAACTTCTTTTGCCCATATCTCCTTAAATATGCGTCCTAGAGCGAAAAGGACTTTAATTCGTGACCACCCCCAAAAAATTGAAAAATCCACCCAAAACCTAAAAAAATTGAAATTTTTATATGAAAAACTTCTTTTGCCCATATCTCCTTAAATATGCGTCCTAGAGCGAAAAGGACTTTAATTCGTGACCACCCCCAAAAAATTGAAAAATCCACCCAAAACCTAAAAAAATTGAAATTTTTATATGAAAACCTTCTTTTGCCCCTATCTCCTTAAATATGCGTCCTAGAGCGAAAAGGACTTTAATTCGTGACCACCCTCAAACAATTGAAAAATCCACCCAAAACCTAAAAAAAATTGAAATTTTTATATGAAAAACTTCTTTTGCCTATATCTCCTTAAATATGCGTCCTAGAGCGAAAAGGACTTTAATTCGTGACCACCCCCAAAAAATTGAAAAATCCACCCAAAACCTAAAAAAATTGAAATTTTTATATGAAAACCTTCTTTTACCCATATCTCCTTAAATATGCGTCCTAGAGCGAAAACGACTTTAATTCGTGACCACCCCAAAAAAATTGAAAAATCCACCCAAAACCTAAAAAAATTGAAATTTTTATATGAAAAACTTCTTTTGCCCATATCTCCTTAAATATGCGTCCTAGAGCGAAAACGACTTTAATTCGTGACCACCCCCAAAAAATTGAAAAATCCACCCAAAACCTAAAAAAATTGAAATTTTTATATGAAAAACTTCTTTTGCCCATATCTCCTAAACTAAGCGTCCTAGAGCGAAAAGGACTATAATTCGTGACCACCCCAAAAAATTGAAAAATCCACCCAAAACTTAAAAAAATTTAAGTTTTTATATGAAAAACTTCTTTTGCCCATATCTCCTTAAATATGCGTCCTAGAGCGAAAAGGACATTAATTCGTGACCACCCCAAAAAATTGAAAAATCCACCCAAACCCTAAAAAAATTGAAATTTTTATATGAAAAACTTCTTTTGTCCATATCTCCTTAAATATGCGTCCTAGAGCGAAAAGGACTTTAATTCGTGACCACCCCCAAAAAATTGAAAAATCCACCCAAAACCTAAAAAATTGAAATTTTTATATGAAAACCTTCTTTTGCCCATATCTCCTAAACTAAGCGTCCTAGAGCGAAAAGGACTATAATTCGTGACCACCCCAAAAAAATTGAAAAATCCAACCAAAACCTAAAAAAATTGAAGTTTTTATATGAAAAACTTCTTTTGCCCATATCTCCTTAAATATGCATCCTAGAGCGAAAAGGACTTTAATTCGTGACCACCCCCAAAAAATTGAAAAATCCACCCAAAACCTAAAAAAAATTGAAATTTTTATATGAAAAACTTCTTTTGCCCATATCTCCTTAAATATGCGTCCTAGAGCGAAAAGGACTTTAATTCGTGACCACCTGCAAAAAATTGAAAAATCCACCCAAAACCTAAAAAAATTGAAATTTTTATATGGAAAACTTCTTTTGCCCATATCTCCTTAAATATGCGTCCTAGAGCGAAAAGGACTTTAATTCGTGACCACCCCCAAAAAATTGAAAAATCCACCCAAAACCTAAAAAAATTAAAATTTTTATATGAAAAACTTTTTTTGCCCATATCTCCTTAAATATGCGTCCTAGAGCAAAAAGGACTTTAATTCGTGACCACCCCCAAAAAATTGACAAATCCACCCAAAACCTAAAAAAATTGAAGTTTTTATATGAAAAACTTCTTTTGCCCATATCTCCTTAAATATGCGTCCTAGAGCGAAAAGGACTTTAATTCGTGACCACCCCAAAAAATTGAAAAATCCATCCAAAACCTAAAAAAATTGAAATTTTTATATGAAAAACTTCTTTTGCCCATATCTCCTTAAATATGCGTCCTAGAGCGAAAAGGACTTTAATTCGTGACCACCCCCAAAAAATTGAAAAATCCATCCAAAACCTAAAAAAATTGAAATTTTTATATGAAAAACTTCTTTTGCCCATATCGCCTTAAATATGCGTCCTAGAGCGAAAAGGACTTTAATTCGTGACCACCCCAAAAAATTGAAAAATCCACCCAAAACCTAAAAAAATTGAAATTTTTATATGAAAAACTTCTTTTGTCCATATCTCCTTAAATATGCGTCCTAGAGCGAAAAGGACTTTAATTCGTGACCACCCCCAAAAAATTGAAAAATCCACCCAAAACCTAAAAAATTGAAATTTTTATATGAAAACCTTCTTTTGCCCATATCTCCTAAACTAAGCGTCCTAGAGCGAAAAGGACTATAATTCGTGACCACCCCAAAAAAATTGAAAAATCCACCCAAAACCTAAAAAAATTGAAGTTTTTATATGAAAAACTTCTTTTGCCTATATCTCCTTAAATATGCGTCCTAGAGCGAAAAGGACTTTAATTCGTGACCACCCCCAAAAAATTGAAAAATCCACCCAAAACCTAAAAAAATTGAAATTTTTATATGAAAACCTTCTTTTGCCCATATCTCCTTAAATATGCGTCCTAGAGCGAAAACGACTTTAATTCGTGACCACCCCCAAAAAATTGAAAAATCCACCCAAAACCTAAAAAAATTGAAATTTTTATATGAAAAACTTCTTTTGCCCATATCTCCTTAAATATGCGTCCTAGAGCGAAAAGGATTTTAATTCGTGACCACCCCCAAAAAATTTAAAAATCCACCCAAAACCTAAAAAAATTGAAATTTTAAATGAAAAACTTCTTTTGCCCATATCTCCTTAAATATGCGTCCTAGAGCGAAAAGGACTTTAATTCGTGACCACCCCCAAAAAATTGAAAAATCCACCCAAAACCTAAAAAAATTGAAATTTTTATATGAAAAACTTCTTTTGTCCATATCTCCTTAAATATGCGTCCTAGAGCGAAAAGGACTTTAATTCGTGACCACCCCCAAAAAATTGAAAAATCCACCCAAAACCTAAAAAAATTTAAATTTTTTATATGAAAAATTTCTTTTGCCCATATCTCCTTAAATATGTGTCCTAGAGCGAAAAGGACTTTAATTCGTGACCACCCTCAAACAATTGAAAAATCCACCCAAAACCTAAAAAAATTGAAATTTTTTATATGAAAAATTTCTTTTGCCCATATCTCCTTAAATATGCGTCCTAGAGCGGAAAGGACTTTAATTCGTGACCACCCCCAAAAAATTGAAAAATCCACCCAAAACCTAAAAAAATTGAAATTTTTATATGCAAAACTTCTTTTGCCCATATCTCCTAAACTAAGCGTCCTAGAGCGAAAAGGACTATAATTCGTGACCACCCCAAAAAAATGAAAAATCCACCCAAAACCTAAAAAAATTGAAGTTTTTATATGAAAAACTTCTTTTGCCCATATCTCCTTAAATATGCGTCCTAGAGCGAAAAGGACATTAAT
This sequence comes from Haematobia irritans, assembly GCF_050003625.1. Taxonomy (NCBI): domain Eukaryota; kingdom Metazoa; phylum Arthropoda; class Insecta; order Diptera; family Muscidae; genus Haematobia; species Haematobia irritans. The sequence continues at coordinate 99,975,026 of NC_134399.1, read as the reverse complement.
TCGTGACCACCCCAAAAAATTGAAAAATCCACCCAAAACCTAAAAAAATTGAAATTTTTATATGAAAAACTTCTTTTGTCCATATCTCCTTAAATATGCGTCCTAGAGCGAAAAGGACTTTAATTCGTGACCACCCCCAAAAAATTGAAAAATCCACCCAAAACCTAAAAAATTGAAATTTTTATATGAAAACCTTCTTTTGCCCATATCTCCTAAACTAAGCGTCCTAGAGCGAAAAGGACTATAATTCGTGACCACCCCAAAAAAATTGAAAAATCCACCCAAAACCTAAAAAAATTGAAGTTTTTATATGAAAAACTTCTTTTGCCCATATCTCCTTAAATATGCGTCCTAGAGCGAAAAGGACTTTAATTCGTGACCACCCCCAAAAAATTGAAAAATCCACCCAAAACCTAAAAAAATTGAAATTTTTATATGAAAAACTTCTTTTGCCCATATCTCCTTAAATATGCGTCCTAGAGCGAAAAGGACTTTAATTCGTGACCACCCCAAAAAATTGAAAAATCCATCCAAAACCTAAAAAAATTGAAATTTTTATATGAAAAACTTCTTTTGCCCATATCGCCTTAAATATGCGTCCTAGAGCGAAAAGGACTTTAATTCGTGACCACCCCAAAAAATTGAAAAATCCACCCAAAACCTAAAAAAATTGAAATTTTTATATGAAAAACTTCTTTTGTCCATATCTCCTTAAATATGCGTCCTAGAGCGAAAAGGACTTTAATTCGTGACCACCCCCAAAAAATTGAAAAATCCACCCAAAACCTAAAAAATTGAAATTTTTATATGAAAACCTTCTTTTGCCCATATCTCCTAAACTAAGCGTCCTAGAGCGAAAAGGACTATAATTCGTGACCACCCCAAAAAAATTGAAAAATCCACCCAAAACCTAAAAAAATTGAAGTTTTTATATGAAAAACTTCTTTTGCCTATATCTCCTTAAATATGCGTCCTAGAGCGAAAAGGACTTTAATTCGTGACCACCCCGAAAAAATTGAAAAATCCACCCAAAACCTAAAAAAATTGAAATTTTTATATGAAAACCTTCTTTTGCCCATATCTCCTTAAATATGCGTCCTAGAGCGAAAAGGACTTTAATTCGTGACCACCCCCAAAAAATTGAAAAATCCACCCAAAACCTAAAAAAATTGAAATTTTTATATGAAAAACTTCTTTTGCCCATATCTCCTTAAATATGCGTCCTAGAGCGAAAAGGATTTTAATTCGTGACCACCCCCAAAAAATTTAAAAATCCACCCAAAACCTAAAAAAATTGAAATTTTAAATGAAAAACTTCTTTTGCCCATATCTCCTTAAATATGCGTCCTAGAGCGAAAAGGACTTTAATTCGTGACCACCCCCAAAAAATTGAAAAATCCACCCAAAACCTAAAAAAATTGAAATTTTTATATGAAAAACTTCTTTTGCCCATATCTCCTTAAATATGCGTCCTAGAGCGAAAAGGACTTTAATTCGTGACCACCCCCAAAAAATTGAAAAATCCACCCAAAACCTAAAAAAATTGAAATTTTTATATGGCAAACTTCTTTTGCCCATATCTCCTTAAATATGTGTCCTAGAGCGAAAAGGACTTTAATTCGTGACCACCCTCAAACAATTGAAAAATCCACCCAAAACTTAAAAAAAATTGAAATTTTTTATATGAAAAATTTCTTTTGCCCATATCTCCTTAAATATGCGTCCTAGAGCGAAAAGGACTTTAATTCGTGACCACCCCCAAAAAATTGAAAAATCCACCCAAAACCTAAAAAAATTGAAATTTTTATATGCAAAACGTCTTTTGCCCATATCTCCTAAACTAAGCGTCCTAGAGCGAAAAGGACTATAATTCGTGACCACCCCAAAAAAATGAAAAATCCACCCAAAACCTAAAAAAATTGAAGTTTTTATATGAAAAACTTCTTTTGCCCATATCTCCTTAAATATGCGTCCTAGAGCGACAAGGACTTTAATTCGTGACCACCCCAAAAAATTGAAAAATCCACCCAAAACCTAAAAAAATTGAAATTTTTATATGAAAAACTTCTTTTGCCCATATCTCCTTAAATATGCGTCCTAGAGCGAAAAGGACTATAATTCGTGACCACCCCAAAAAAATTGAAAAATCCACCCAAAACCTAAAAAAATTGAAGTTTTTATATGAAAAACTTCTTTTGCCTATATCTCCTTAAATATGCGTCCTAGAGCGAAAAGGACTTTAATTCGTGACCACCCCCAAAAAATTGAAAAATCCACCCAAAACCTAAAAAAATTGAAATTTTTATATGAAAACCTTCTTTTGCCCATATCTCCTTAAATATGCGTCCTAGAGCGAAAACGACTTTAATTCGTGACCACCCCCAAAAAATTGAAAAATCCACCCAAAACCTAAAAAAATTGAAATTTTTATATGAAAAACTTCTTTTGCCCATATCTCCTTAAATATGCGTCCTAGAGCGAAAAGGACTTTAATTCGTGACCACCCCAAAATATTGAAAAATCCACCCAAAACCTAAAAAAAATTGAAATTTTTATATGAAAAACTTCTTTTGCCCATATCTCCTAAACTAAGCGTCCTAGAGCGAAAAGGACTTTAATTCGTGACCACCCCAAAAAATTGAAAAATCCACCCAAAACCTAAAAAAATTGAAATTTTTATATGAAAAACTTCTTTTGCCCATATCTCCTTAAATATGCGTCCTAGAGCGAAAAGGACTTTAATTCGTGACCACCCCCAAAAAATTGAAAAATCCACCCAAAACCTAAAAAAATTTAAATTTTTATATGAAAAACTTATTTTGCCCATATCTCCTAAACTAAGCGTCCTACAGCGAAAAGGCCTTCAATTCGTGACCACCCCCAAAAAATTGAAAAATCCACCCAAAACCTAAAAAAATTGAAATTTTTATATGAAAACCTTCTTTTGCCCATATCTCCTTAAATATGCGTCCTAGAGTGAAAAGGACTTTAATTCGTGACCACCCTCAAACAATTGAAAAATCCACCCAAAACCTAAAAAAATTGAAATTTTTATATGAAAAACTTCTTTTGCCCATATCTCCTTAAATATGCGTCCTAGAGCGAAAAGGACTTTAATTCGTGACCACCCCCAAAAACTTGAAAAATCCACCCAGAACCTAAAAAAATTGAAATTTTTATATGAAAAACTTCTTTTGCCCATATCTCCTAAACTAAGCGTCCTAGAGCGAAAAGGACTATAATTGGTGACCACCCCAAAAAATTGAAAAATCCACCCAAAACTTAAAAAAATTGAAGTTTTTATATGAAAAACTTCTTTTGCCCATATCTCCTTAAATATGCGTCCTAGAGCGAAAAGGACATTACTTCGTGACCACCCCAAAAAATTGAAAAATCCACCCAAAACCTAAAAAAATTGAAATTTTTATATGAAAAACTTCTTTTGTCCATATCTCCTTAAATATGCGTCCTAGAGCGAAAAGGACTTTAATTCGTGACCACCCCCAAAAAATTGAAAAATCCACCCAAAACCTAAAAAATTTAAATTTTTATATGAAAAACTTCTTTTGCCCATATCTCCTAAACTAAGCGTCCTAGAGCGAAAAGGACTATAATTCGTGACCACCCCAAAAAATTGAAAAATCCACCCAAAACTTAAAAAAATTGAAGTTTTTATATGAAAAACTTCTTTTGCCCATATCTCCTTAAATATGCGTCCTAGAGCGAAAAGGACTTTAATTCGTGACCACCCCCAAAAAATTGAAAAATCCACCCAAAACCTAAAAAAATTGAAATTTTTATATGAAAAACTTCTTTTGCCCATATCTCCTTAAATATGCGTCCTAGAGCGAAAAGGACTTTAATTCGTGACCACCCCCCAAAAAATTGAAAAATCCACCCAAAACCTAAAAAAATTGAAATTTTTATATGAAAAACTTCTTTTGCCCATATCTCCTGAAATATGCGTCCTAGAGCGAAAAGGACTTTAATTCGTGACCACCCCCAAAAAATTGAAAAATCCACCCAAAACCTAAAAAAATTGAAATATTTTATATGAAAAATTTCTTTTGCCCATATCTCCTTAAATATGCGTCCTAGAGCGAAAAGGACTTTAATTCGTGACCACCCCCAAAAAATTGAAAAATCCACCCAAAACCTAAAAAAATTGAAATTTTTATATGAAAAACTTATTTTGCCCATATCTCCTAAACTAAGCGTCCTACAGCGAAAAGGACTATAATTCGTGACCACCCCCAAAAAATTTTAAAACTTATTTTGCCCATATCTCCTAAACTAAGCGTCCTACAGCGAAAAGGACTTCAATTCGTGACCACCCCCAAAAAATTGAAAAATCCACCCAAAACCTAAAAAAAATGAAATTTTTATATGAAAACCTTCTTTTGCCCATATCTCCTTAAATATGCGTCCTAGAGTGAAAAGGACTTTAATTCGTGACCACCCTCAAACAATTGAAAAATCCACCCAAAACCTAAAAAAAATTGAAATTTTTATATGAAAAACTTCTTTTGCCCATATCTCCTTAAATATGCGTCCTAGAGCGAAAAGGACTTTAATTCGTGACCACCCCCAAAAACTTGAAAAATCCACCCAAAACCTAAAAAAATTTAAATTTTTATATGAAAAACTTCTTTTGCCCATATCTCCTAAACTAAGCGTCCTAGAGCGAAAAGGACTATAATTCGTGACCACCCCAAAAAATTGAAAAATCCACCCAAAACTTAAAAAAATTGAAGTTTTTATATGAAAAACTTCTTTTGCCCATATCTCCTTAAATATGCGTCCTAGAGCGAAAAGGACATTAATTCGTGACCACCCCAAAAAATTGAAAAATCCACCCAAAACCTAAAAAATTGAAATTTTTATATGAAAACCTTCTTTTGCCCATATCTCCTAAACTAAGCGTCCTAGAGCGAAAAGGACTATAATTCGTGACCACCCCAAAAAAATTGAAAAATCCACCCAAAACCTAAAAAAATTGAAGTTTTTATATGAAAAACTTCTTTTGCCCATATCTCCTTAAATATGCGTCCTAGAGCGAAAAGGACTTTAATTCGTGACCACCCCCAAAAAATTGAAAAATCCACCCAAAACCTAAAAAAATTGAAATTTTAAATGAAAAACTTCTTTTGCCCATATCTCCTTAAATATGCGTCCTAGAGCGAAAAGGACTTTAATTCGTGACCACCCCCAAAAAATTGAAAGTTCCACCCAAAACCTAAAAAAATTGAAATTTTTATATGAAAAACTTCTTTTGCCCATATCTCCTTAAATATGCGTCCTAGAGCGAAAAGGACTTTAATTCGTGACCACCCCCAAAAAATTGAAAAATCCACCCAAAACCTAAAAAAATTGAAATTTTTATATGAAAAACTTCTTTTGCCCATATCTCCTTAAATATGCGTCCTAGAGCGAAAAGGACTTTAATTCGTGACCACCCCCAAAAAATTGAAAAATCCACCCAAAACCTAAAAAAATTGAAATTTTTATATGGAAAACTTCTTTTGCCCATATCTCCTTAAATATGCGTCCTAGAGCGAAAAGGACTTTAATTCGTGACCACCCCCAAAAAATTGAAAAATCCACCCAAAACCTAAAAAAATTGAAATTTTTATAAGAAAAACTTCTTTTGCCCATATCTCCTTAAATATGCGTCCTAGAGCGAAAAGGACTTTAATTCGTGACCACCCCCAAAAAATTGAAAAATCCACCCAAAACCTAAAAAAAATGAAATTTTTATATGAAAACCTTCTTTTGCCCATATCTCCTTAAATATGCGTCCTAGAGCGAAAAGGACTTTAATTCGTGACCACCCCCAAAAAATTGAAAAATCCACCCAAAACCTAAAAAAATTGAAATTTTTATATGAAAAACTTCTTTTGCCCATATCTCCTTAAATATGCGTCCTAAAGCGAAAAGGACTTTAATTCGTGACCACCCCCAAAAAGTTGAAAAATCCACCCAAAACCTAAAAAAATTGAAATTTTTATATGAAAAACTTCTTTTGCCCATATCTCCTTAAATATGCGTCCTAGAGCGAAAAGGACTTTAATTCGTGACCACCCCAAAATATTGGAAAATCCACCCAAAACCTAAAAAAAATTGAAATTTTTATATGAAAAACTTCTTTTGCCCATATCTACTAAACTACGCGTCCTAGAGCGAAAAGGACTTTAATTCGTGACCACCCCCAAAAAATTGAAAAATCCACCCAAAACCTAAAAAAATTGAAATTTTTATATGGAAAACTTCTTTTGCCCATATCTCCTTAAATATGCGTCCTAGAGCGAAAAGGACTTTAATTCGTGACCACCCCCAAAAAATTGAAAAATCCACCCAAAACCTAAAAAAATTGAAATTTTAAATGAAAAACTTCTTTTGCCCATATCTCCTTAAATATGCGTCCTAGAGCGAAAAGGACTTTAATTCGTGACCACCCCCAAAAAATTGAAAAATCCACCCAAAACCTAAAAAAATTGAAATTTTTATATGAAAAACTTCTTTTGCCCATATCTCCTTAAATATGCGTCCTAGAGCGAAAAGGACTTTAATTCGTGACCACCCCCAAAAAATTGAAAAATCCACCCAAAACCTAAAAAAATTGAAATTTTTATATGAAAAACTTCTTTTGCCCATATCTCCTTAAATATGCGTCCTAGAGCGAAAAGGACTTTAATTCGTGACCACCCCCAAAAAATTGAAAAATCCACCCAAAACCTAAAAAAATTGAAATTTTTATATGAAAAACTTCTTTTGCCCATATCTCCTTAAATATGCGTCCTAGAGCGAAAAGGACTTTAATTCGTGACCACCCCCAAAAAATTGAAAAATCCACCCAAAACCTAAAAAAATTGAAATTTTTATATGAAAAACTTCTTTTGCCCATATCTCCTTAAATATGCGTCCTAGAGCGAAAAGGACTTTAATTCGTGACCACCCCCAAAAAATTGAAAAATCCACCCAAAACCTAAAAAAATTGAAATTTTTATATGGAAAACTTCTTTTGCCCATATCTCCTTAAATATGCGTCCTAGAGCGAAAAGGACTTTAATTCGTGACCACCCCCAAAAAATTGAAAAATCCACCCAAAACCTAAAAAAATTGAAATTTTTATACGAAAAACTTCTTTTGCCCATATCTCCTTAAATATGCGTCCTAGAGCGAAAAGGACTTTAATTCGTGACCACCCCCAAAAAATTGAAAAATCCACCCAAAACCTAACAAAAATGAAATTTTTATATGAAAACCTTCTTTTGCCCATATCTCCTTAAATATGCGTCCTAGAGCGAAAAGGACTTTAATTCGTGACCACCCCCAAAAAATTGAAAAATCCACCCAAAACCTAAAAAAATTGAAATTTTTATATGAAAACCTTCTTTTGCCCATATCTCCTTAAATATGCGTCCTAAAGCGAAAAGGACTTTAATTCGTGACCACCCCCAAAAAGTTGAAAAATCCACCCAAAACCTAAAAAAATTGAAATTTTTATATGAAAAACTTCTTTTGCCCATATCTCCTTAAATATGCGTCCTAGAGCGAAAAGGACTTTAATTCGTGACCTCCCCAAAATATTGAAAAATCCACCCAAAACCTAAAAAAAATTGAAATTTTTATATGAAAAACTTCTTTTGCCCATATCTACTAAACTAAGCGTCCTAGAGCGAAAAGGACTTTAATTCGTGACCACCCCCAAAAAATTGAAAAATCCACCCAAAACCTAAAAAAATTGAAATTTTTATATGGAAAACTTCTTTTGCCCATATCTCCTTAAATATGCGTCCTAGAGCGAAAAGGACTTTAATTCGTGACCACCCCAAAAAATTGAAAAATCCACCCAAAACCTAAAAAAAATTGAAATTTTTATATGAAAAACTTCTTTTGCCCATATCTCCTTAAATATGCGTCCTAGAGCGAAAAGGACTTTAATTCGTGACCACCCCCAAAAACTTGAAAAATCCACCCAAAACCTAAAAAAAATGAATTTTTTATATGAAAAACTTCTTTTGCCCATATCTCCTAAACTAAGCGTCCTAGAGCAAAAAGGACTATAATTCGTGACCACCCCCAAAAAATTGAAAAATCCACCCAAAACCTAAAAAATTGAAATTTTTATATGAAAACCTTCTTTTGCCCATATCTCCTAAACTAAGCGTCCTAGAGCGAAAAGGACTATAATTAGTGACCACCCCAAAAAAATTGAAAAATCCACCCAAAACCTAAAAAAATTGAAGTTTTTATATGAAAAACTTCTTTTGCCCATATCTCCTTAAATATGCGTCCTAGAGCGAAAAGGACTTTAATTCGTGACCACCCCCAAAAAATTGAAAAATCCACCCAAAACCTAAAAAAATTGAAATTTTAAATGAAAAACTTCTTTTGCCCATATCTCCTTAAATATGCGTCCTAGAGCGAAAAGGACTTTAATTCGTGACCACCCCAAAAAATTGAAAAATCCACCCAAAACCTAAAAAAATTGAAATTTTTATATGAAAAACTTCTTTTGCCCATATCTCCTTAAATATGCGTCCTAGAGCGAAAAGGACTTTAATTCGTGACCACCCCCAAAAAATTGAAAAATCCACCCAAAACCTAAAAAAATTGAAATTTTTATATGAAAAACTTCTTTTGCCCATATCTCCTTAAATATGCGTCCTAGAGCGAAAAGGACTTTAATTCGTGACCACCCCCAAAAAATTGAAAAATCCACCCAAAACCTAAAAAAATTGAAATTTTTATATGGAAAACTTCTTTTGCCCATATCTCCTTAAATATGCGTCCTAGAGCGAAAAGGACTTTAATTCGTGACCACCCCCAAAAAATTGAAAAATCCACCCAAAACCTAAAAAAATTGAAATTTTTATACGAAAAACTTTTTTTGCCCATATCTCCTTAAATATGCGTCCTAGAGCGAAAAGGACTTTAATTCGTGACCACCCCCAAAAAATTGAAAAATCCACCCAAAACCTAAAAAAAATGAAATTTTTATATGAAAACCTTCTTTTGCCCATATCTCCTTAAATATGCGTCCTAGAGCGAAAATGACTTTAATTCGTGACCACCCCCAAAAAATTGAAAAATCCACCCAAAACCTAAAAAAATTGAAATTTTTATATGAAAACCTTCTTTTGCCCATATCTCCTTAAATATGCGTCCTAGAGCGAAAAGGACTTTAATTCGTGACCACCCCCAAAAAGTTGAAAAATCCACCCAAAACCTAAAAAAATTGAAATTTTTATATGAAAAACTTCTTTTGCCCATATCTCCTTAAATATGCGTCCTAGAGCGAAAAGGACTTTAATTCGTGACCACCCCAACATATTGCAAAATCCACCCAAAACCTAAAAAAAATTGAAATTTTTATATGAAAAACTTCTTTTGCCCATATCTACTAAACTAAGCGTCCTAGAGCGAAAAGGACTTTAATTCGTGACCACCCCCAAAAAATTGAAAAATCCACCCAAAACCTAAAAAAATTGAAATTTTTATATGGAAAACTTCTTTTGCCCATATCTCCTTAAATATGCGTCCTAGAGCTAAAAGGACTTTAATTCGTGACCACCCCAAAAAATTGAAAAATCCACCCAAAACCTAAAAAAATTGAAATTTTTATATGAAAAACTTCTTTTGCCCACATCTCCTTAAATATGCGTCCTAGAGCGAAAAGGACTTTAATTCGTGACCACCCCCAAAAAATTGAAAAATCCACCCAAAACCTAAAAAAATTGACATTTTTATATGAAAACCTTCTTTTGCCCATATCTCCTTAAATATGCGTCCTAGAGCGAAAAGGACTTTAATTCGTGACCACCCCCAAAAAATTGAAAAATCCACCCAAAACCTAAAAAAATTGAAATTTTTATATGAAAACCTTCTTTTGCCCATATCTCCTTAAATATGCGTCCTAGAGCGAAAAGGACTTTAATTCGCGACCACCCTCAAACAATTGAAAAATCCACCCAAAACCTAAAAAAATTGAATTTTTTTATATGAAAAATTTCTTTTGCCCATATCTCCTTAAATATGCGTCCTAGAGCGAAAAGGACTTTAATTCGTGACCACCCCCAAAAAATTGAAAAATACACCCAAAACCTAAAAAAAATTGAAATTTTTATATGAAAAACTTCTTTTGCCCTTATCTCCTTAAATATGCGTCCTAGAGCGAAAAGGACTTTAATTCGTGACCACCCCCAAAAAATTGAAAAATCCACCCAAAACCTAAAAAAATTGAAATTTTTATATGAAAAACTTCTTTTGCCCATATCTCCTTAAATATGCGTCCTAGAGCGAAAAGGACTTTAATTCGTGACCACCCCAAAATATTGAAAAATCCACCCAAAACCTAAAAAAAATTGAAATTTTTATATGAAAAACTTCTTTTGCCCATATCTACTAAACTAAGCGTCCTAGAGCGAAAAGGACTTTAATTCGTGACCACCCCCAAAAAATTGAAAAATCCACCCAAAACCTAAAAAAATTGAAATTTTTATATGGAAAACTTCTTTTGCCCATATCTCCTTAAATATGCGTCCTAGAGCGAAAAGGACTTTAATTCGTGACCACCCCAAAAAATTGAAAAATCCACCCAAAACCTAAAAAAATTGAAATTTTTATATGAAAAACTTCTTTTGCCCACATCTCCTTAAATATGCGTCCTAGAGCGAAAAGGACTTTAATTCGCGACCACCCTCAAACAATTGAAAAATCCACCCAAAACCTAAAAAAATTGAATTTTTTTATATGAAAAATTTCTTTTGCCCATATCTCCTTAAATATGCGTCCTAGAGCGAAAAGGACTTTAATTCGTGACCACCCCCAAAAAATTGAAAAATCCACCCAAAACCTAAAAAAATTGAAATTTTTATATGGAAAACTTCTTTTGCCCATATCTCCTTAAATATGCGTCCTAGAGCGAAAAGGACTTTAATTCGTGACCACCCCAAAAAATTGAAAAATCCACCCAAAACCTAAAAAAATTGAAATTTTTATATGAAAAACCTCTTTTGCCCACATCTCCTTAAATATGCGTCCTAGAGCGAAAAGGACTTTAATTCGTGACCACCCCCAAAAAATTGAAAAATCCACCCAAAACCTAAAAAAATTGACATTTTTATATGAAAACCTTCTTTTGCCCATATCTCCGTAAATATGCGTCCTAGAGCGAAAAGGACTTTAATTCGTGACCACCCCCAAAAAATTGAAAAATCCACCCAAAACCTAAAAAAATTGAAATTTTTATATGAAAACCTTCTTTTGCCCATATCTCCTTAAATATGCGTCCTAGAGCGAAAAGGACTTTAATTCGCGACCACCCTCAAACAATTGAAAAATCCACCCAAAACCTAAAAAAATTGAATTTTTTTATATGAAAAATTTCTTTTGCCCATATCTCCTTAAATATGCGTCCTAGAGCGAAAAGGACTTTAATTCGTGACCACCCCCAAAAAATTGAAAAATCCACCCAAAACCTAAAAAAATTGAAATTTTTATATGAAAAACTTCTTTTGCCCATATCTCCTTAAATATGCGTCCTAGAGCGAAAAGGACTATAATTCGTGACCACCCCCAAAAAATTGAAAAATCCACCCAAAACCTAAAAAAATTGAAATTTTAAATGAAAAACTTATTTTGCCCATATGTCCTTAAATATGCGTCCTAGAGCGAAAAGGACTTTAATTCGTGACCACCCGCAAAAAATTGAAAAATCGACCCAAAACCTAAAAAAATTGAAATTTTTATATGAAAAACTTCTTTTGCCCATATCTCCTTAAATATGCGTTCTAGAGCGAAAAGGACTTTAATTCGTGACCACCCCCAAAAAATTGAAAAATCCACCCAAAACCTAAAAAAATTTAAATTTTTATATGAAAACCTTCTTTTGCCCCTATCTCCTTAAATATGCGTCCTAGAGCGAAAAGGACTTTAATTTGTGACCACCCTCAAACAATTGAAAAATCCACCCAAAACCTAAAAAAAATTGAAATTTTTATATGAAAAACTTCTTTTGCCCATATCTCCTTAAATATGCGTCCTAGAACGAAAAGGACTTTAATTCGTGACCACCCCCAAAAAATTGAAAAATCCACCCAAAACCTAAAAAAATTGAAATTTTTATATGGAAAACTTCTTTTGCCCATATCTCCTTAAATATGCGTCCTAGAGCGAAAAGGACTTTAATTCGTGACCACCCCCAAAAAATTGAAAAATCCACCCAAAACCTAAAAAAATTGAAATTTTTATATGAAAAACTTCTTTTGCCCATATCTCCTTAAATATGCGTCCTAGAGCGAAAAGGACTTTAATTCGTGACCACCCCAAAAAATTGAAAAATCCACCCAAAACCTAAAAAAATTGAAATTTTTATATGAAAAACTTCTTTTGCCCATATCTCCTTAAATATGCGTCCTAGAGCGAAAAGGACTTTAATTCGTGACCACCCCCAAAAAATTGAAAAATCCACCCAAAACCTAAAAAAATTGAAATTTTTATATGAAAAACTTCTTTTGCCCATATCTCCTTAAATATGCGTCCTAGAGCGAAAAGGACTTTAATTCGTGACCACCCCAAAAAATTGAAAAATCCACCCAAAACCTAAAAAAATTGAAATTTTTATATGAAAAACTTCTTTTGCCCATATCTCCTTAAATATGCGTCCTAGAGCGAAAAGGACTTTAATTCGTGACCACCCCCAAAAAATTGAAAAGTCCACCCAAAACCTAAAAAAATTGAAATTTTTATATGAAAACCTTCTTTTGCTCATATCTCCTTAAATATGCGTCCTAGAGCGAAAAGGACTTTAATTCGTGACCACCCCCAAAAAATTGAAAAATCCACCCAAAACCTAAAAAAATTGAAATTTTTATATGAAAACCTTCTTTTGCCCATATCTCCTTAAATATGCGTCCTAGAGCGAAAAGGACTTTAATTCGTGACCACCCTCAAACAATTGAAAAATCCACCCAAAACCTAAAAAAATTGAAATTTTTTATATGAAAAATTTCTTTTGCCCATATCTCCTTAAATATGCGTCCTAGAGCGAAAAGGACTTTAATTCGTGACCACCCCCAAAAAATTGAAAAATCCACCCAAAACCTAAAAAAATTTAAATTTTTATATGCAAAACTTCTTTTGCCCATATCTCCTAAACTAAGCGTCCTAGAGCGAAAAGGACTATAATTCGTGACCACCCCAAAAAATTGAAAAATCCACCCAAAACCTAAAAAATTGAAGTTTTTATATGAAAAACTTCTTTTGCCCATATCTCCTTAAATATGCGTCCTAGAGCGAAAAGGACTTTAATTCGTGACCACCCCAAAAAATTGAAAAATCCACCCAAAACCTAAAAAATTGAAGTTTTTATATGAAAAACTTCTTTTGCCCATATCTCCTTAAATATGCGTCCTAGAGCGAAAAGGACTTTAATTCGTGACCACCCCCAAAAAATTGAAAAATCCACCCAAAACCTAAAAAAATTTAAATTTTTATATGCAAAACTTCTTTTGCCCATATCTCCTAAACTAAGCGTCCTAGAGCGAAAAGGACTATAATTCGTGACCACCCCAAAAAATTGAAAAATCCACCCAAAACCTAAAAAATTGAAGTTTTTATATGAAAAACTTCTTTTGCCCATATCTCCTTAAATATGCGTCCTAGAGCGAAAAGGACTTTAATTCGTGACCACCCCAAAAAATTGAAAAATCCATCCAAAACCTAAAAAAATTGACATTTTTATATGAAAAACTTCTTTTGCCCATATCTCCTTAAATATGCGTCCTAGAGCGAAAAGGACTTTAATTCGTGACCACCCCAAAAAATTGAAAAATCCACCCAAAACCTAAAAAAATTGAAATTTTTATATGAAAAACTTTTTTTGTCCATATCTCCTTAAATATGCGTCCTAGAGCGAAAAGGACTTTAATTCGTGACCACCCCCAAAAAATTGAAAAATCCACCCAAAACCTAAAAAATTGAAATTTTTATATGAAAACCTTCTTTTGCCCATATCTCCTAAACTAAGCGTCCTAGAGCGAAAAGGACTATAATTCGTGACCACCCCAAAAAAATTGAAAAATCCACCCAAAACCTAAAAAAATTGAAATTTTTATATGAAAAACTTCTTTTGCCCATATCTCCTTAAATATGCGTCCTAGAGCGAAAAGGACTTTAATTCGTGACCACCCCCAAAAAATTGAAAAATCCACCCAAAACCTAAAAAAATTGAAATTTTTATATGAAAACCTTCTTTTGCCCATATCTCCTTAAATATGCGTCCTAGAGCGAATGGACTTTAATTCGTGACCACCCCCAAAAAATTGAAAAATCCACCCAAAACCTAAAAAAATTGAAATTTTTATATGAAAAACTTCTTTTGCCCATATCTCCTAAACTAAGCGTCCTAGAGCGAAAAGGACTTTAATTCGTGACCACCCCACAAAATTGAAAAATCCACCGAAAACCTAAAAAAATTAAAATTTTTTATATGAAAAATTTCTTTTGCCCATATCTCCTTAAATATGCGTCCTAGAGCGAAAAGGACTTTAATTCGTGACCACCCCCAAAAAATTGAAAAATCCACCCAAAACCTAAAAAAATTGAAATTTTTATATGAAAAACTTATTTTGCCCATATCTCCTAAACTAAGCGTCCTACAGCGAAAAGGACTATAATTCGTGACCACCCCAAAAAATTGAAAAATCCACCCAAAACCTAAAAAAATTGAAATTTTTATATGAAAAACTTCTTTTGCCCATATCTCCTTAAATATGCGTCCTAGACCGAAAAGGACTTTAATTCGTTACCACCCCCAAAAAATTGAAAAATCCACCCAAAACCTAAAAAAATTGTAATTTTTATATGAAAACCTTCTTTTGCCCATATCTCCTTAAATATGCGTCCTAGAGCGAAAAGGACTTTAATTCATGACCACCCCAAAATATTGAAAAATCCACCCAAAACCTAAAAAAAATTGAAATTTTTATATGAAAAACTTCTTTTGCCCATATCTCCTTAAATATGCGTCCTAGAGCGAAAAGGACTTTAATTTGTGACTACCCCCAAAAAATTGAAAAATCCACCCAAAACCTAAAAAAATTGAAATTTTTATATGAAAATATTGAAAAACACAATTTAGTGTTTCTTTCTTTATTGAAATTAGATGTGACACAAATGAGTTTATTTGAAAGACTTAAAAAAATGCAAAGCATACTATGAATACATACAAGAAAAAAATACTATTTTGATATCATAGCCTACTTAAACGATTATTACAAATATTGATAGAAAGTGTTCATTGTACAAAGTGGATATAAAATTCAACATTCCCCCTCAATGAACATTTTCTCTCAAAATAAATTGTTTATTGAATTAATCAAAATCTCTTATTCTAGCAAAGTCCTAACATTTTAGTAAATTTATTATGTGATATCTTCGGAAGATTCTTAGTAAGTATATCCGCTATATTTTCATTACTTGGACAATAATTTAAATTGATTTCTCCACGCTGGTAAACATCTCGGATATGATGATATTTGATGTCAATATGTTTACTTCGATTGTGATAAACAGGATTCTTGACAAGATTAATTGCGCTCATATTGTCCACATTCATTGTGATGGCTTTTGGACATTGAATTTTCATCTCATTAAACAATTTCTTTAAATATGTTACCTCTTTACATGCGGAAGACATAGACATGTATTCAGCTTCAGTACTGCTGAGTGCAACTGTATCTTGCTTTTTCGATTCATACGAAACTACTGCTCTTGCCATTATGCAAACATATCCTGTATATGACTTCCTGTCAGTACAATCGCCACCCCAATCCGCATCTGTGAAGCATACAATCGGACTACCCGTTTTCTTAAATTTTATGGCCATATCTTCCGAAGCATGAAGATATTTTAGAACTCTTTTAGCTGCGCTCATGTGCTCACTGTGAGGATTGTTATTTCTTTGTGATAATTTACTCACAGAATGTAAAATATCTGGCCGTGTATTTAATGCAATATACATTAAAGATCCAATGAGAGATTGATACTGCACTGCATCAGCTAATTTGCAACTTTCGTTATCGCACTTGATTTGATGTCTGGGATCTAGTGGTGTTGAAATTGGTCGACATGTTTCCATTTCAAAATTCTTCAATAATTTCCGTATCTGCGATTTCTGTTTTACTGAAATATCGCCCAATTCTCCTTTGCGTTCTATTTCGAGACTTAGAAAATATTTTGCCGCTCCTTTGTCCACTACCTTGACATGTTTCGCAATACCATTCTTTATATCTTGCATGTCATCCAAATTTGAACATGCTATTAAAAGGTCATCGACATAGACTGCTATAATGTTCATTCTATTTTCTTTGTGCATAGTATATACACAAGGTTCACTTTCACACTGTTGGAATCCAATACCTTTCAAAATATTATCCAACTTGAAATTCCATTGCCTGCCTGATTGTTTCAGCCCGTAAATGGCTTTCTTTAGCTTTAAAACATGATTGGGAAATTTGTTATCGATGAATCCTTCTGGTTGTGACATATAAACGTCTTCATTCAGTTCACTATTTATATATGCTGATGATACATCCATTTGATGAAGGTGTAATTTATATTCTACTGCCAAGGCAAAGATTATACGTATGGTTTCATGTCTAACCACTGGTGAAAATGTTTCCATATAATTTATTCCAAAAATTTGAGAACAACCTTTTGCTACTAATCTGGCCTTGAACCTCTCTATATTATCGTCATTATCCTTTTTCAGTGCAAATACCCATTTATTACTTACAACTTTTTGATTATTTGGTTTCTTTACAAGCTGCCATGTATCATGCTCTAGTAGTGACTGATATTCCTTTTGCATTGCTGCCCACCACTCCTGTTCATATGGGCCTTTTAAAGCATCTTCAACTGTATCTGGAATTTGAACCTCTTCTGCGCGTAGTACATTTAAAGTATTAAATACTTTTCGTGGTCTGCCAGGTTTTCCAGTTCGGACAATTTTTGGCCTTCCTCTACCTCTCGTAGCTACTTGCAAATTCTGAGGAGTTTCGTCTTCGTTATCTTCAAACGATTCATACTCACTCTCAATGTGAACATCATGAACTTCATTGTTTAAATTTATTTCTTGAATTTCTTCCTTTTCAATCACTGGATTTTCAGAACTAGTTGCTGATACTTCCTCTGTACAAATTGAAATTTCTTTGTCTTGTTCAGGTATATTTTCGACAAAATACACGTCGCGGCTAACTATAATTTGCCGTCGTTCCTTATCAAATAAACGATATGCTTTTGAGGTATCCGCATAACCCACCATTACACATTTACGTCCTCTTGGTTCAAATTTGGTCTTCTGACGTTTATTTAAAGCTACTGCTAAAGAACCAAATACTTTTAAATGTCCAACTGATGGCTTCTTACCATAAAAGACTTCAAATGGTGTACTTCCTGGAAGTGATTTTGATGGAGACCTGTTTCTAAGATATGCTGCAGTGTAAACTGCTTCTGCCCACAGGGTTTCTCCTAGATTTGCTCCTATCAGCATACTTCTGGCCATCTCTATCAGAGTTCGGTTAAACCTTTCAGCAACGCCATTTTGCTGTGGCGTATACGGTACCGTAAGCTGACGAACTATTCCATGTTTCACAAGGTATTGATCAAAACGCTTGTTGAGAAACTCAGTGCCATTATCGCTTCTTAAAACTTTGACCTTCTTGCCCATCTGTTTTTCAATCATGACATGAAATTCTTGAAATTTATTGAAGACTTC
Source organism: Haematobia irritans (assembly GCF_050003625.1). Classification (NCBI taxonomy): domain Eukaryota; kingdom Metazoa; phylum Arthropoda; class Insecta; order Diptera; family Muscidae; genus Haematobia; species Haematobia irritans. The sequence continues at coordinate 99,957,244 of NC_134399.1, read as the reverse complement.
ATCCTTACTTTTAAGGAAATAAACAAATACGTATCTTGATTTGTCATCAATAAATGTTACCATATATCTTGATCCGCCAATAGATGTCGTTTTCATGGGACCACAAACGTCTGCGTGGATGACTTCGACAATATCCTTTGCTCGATTTTCTGAATCTCCGAATGGTCTTTGAACACTTTTGCTTCTCATACATACCGTGCAATTTAAATCATTAGGAATTTCGATTTCCAATCCTCGTACCAACTGTTTTGATTTCAGCTCTCTTAGGCTTCCAAAATTTAAATGTCCATAACGACAATGCCATTTCATGGCTTCTTCTACAGACTTTTTTGATGCAAATAATGTTGACTCCTTCTGTTTACAGATAAACATTTCGTCGACTTTCTGAGCTTTCAAAACTAACTCACCTTTGTTATTCAAAATTTCTGCTCCTTTTCTGCTGAAATTCACACTGTGACCATATGCAATCGCCTTCGACACGGACAGGAAATTACATTGCAATTCAGGAACAAACAGCACATTCACCAGAGTTACATTACGATCTTTATAATGTAAATTGATTGTTCCAATACCTTCCGCCTGAATGCTGTTGTTTCCTGGAAGAACTATATTTTCTTGATGGGTTTTAAATTCGGAAAATAAATCTCGTTTGCAACACATGTGCGACGAAGCACCACTGTCAACACACCAACTTGTTTTGCTCAGAAATTCTTGACCATTTGCCGCTGAAAACAAAGCATTTTCTTCTCCTTTTCCTTCGTTCGGTTTCAATGCCCCTTTTCTGCATTCAGATGCATAATGCCCCATTTTCTTGCATTTGAAACATTTAATGCCTTTCTTAAAAATTGATTGAGATTCGTTGGACTTTTCCTTGTAATTATTTCTATTAAATTTCTCTGGCTTTTGCACTTCCTTACTACGCCTCGATGCAAATGCATGTCCAGTTACATTATTTTCTTGATCTTGAGTCTTTCTTCGTTCTCCTTCTTCAAGCAACTTAATTTTCAATGCCGACAAGGAAGGTAGACTATCCCTAGCCTCTAATGCAACGACCAAATTCTCGTACGAATCCGGTAAACTGGCTAAAAGCATAATTGCAAACAGCTCTTCCTGAAGTTCTACGCCAACTTCGGCTAGTTTTTCCACGTTTGCACTAAAATGACAAATGTACTTCTGCATACATTCACCTTCCGTCATTTTCATAGCTAAAAGTCTCTTGAATAATGATACTTTCCGGGCGGGACCCTTTGGCCGATGTACATCTTTAAGTATTTCCCATGCCTCTCTAGCTGTTTTACAGCTTTTTATATGCTGCAGCTGAATAGAAGACACACACAAAACAATCGTAGCTAATGCCTTCTCATTCTTGATTTTCAGTTGCGCTGCAATTCCGGCATCTTGGGTTCCAGGCACATCTTCGGATATAACATTCCACAAATCTTGAAACACGAGAACATTCTTGATTAACACACTCCATGTGTCATAATTGGTTTCATCCAATTTCTCGATATTGAACATGGAATTCATTGTTAATTTTCTTTTATACAAAACGATTTAAAAACGCGAAGAAAATTCACAAAAACAATATTTCACAGTTCTGCCTGTCTGGGCCCATAACCTATTGAAAAACACAATTTATTGTTTCTTTCTTTATTGAAATTAGATGTGACACAAATGAGTTTATTTGAAAGACTTAAAAAAATGCAAAGCATACTATGAATACATACAAGAAAAAAATACTATTTTGATATCATAGCCTACTTAAACGATTATTACAAATATTGATAGAAAGTGTTCATTGTACAAAGTGGATATAAAATTCAACAGAAAACCTTCTTTTGCCCATATCTCCTTAAATATGCGTCCTAGAGCGAAAAGGACTTTAATTCGTGACCACCCTCAAACAATTGAAAAATCCACCCAAAACCTAAAAAAAATTGAAATTTTTATATGAAAAACTTCTTTTGCCCATATCTCCTTAAATATGCGTCCTAGAGCGAAAAGGACTTTAATTCGTGACCACCCTAACACAATTGAAAAATCCACCCAAAACCTAAAAAAATTGAAATTTTTTATATGAAAAATTTCTTTTGCCCATATCTCCTTAAATATGCGTCCTAGAGCGAAAAGGACTTTAATTCGTGACCACCCCCAAAAAATTGAAAGTTCCACCCAAAACCTAAAAAAATTGAAATTTTTATATGAAAAACTTCTTTTGCCCATATCTCCTTAAATATGCGTCCTAGAGCGAAAAGGACTTTAATTCGTGACCACCCCCAAAAAATTGAAAAATCCACCCAAAACCTAAAAAAATTGAAATTTTTATATGAAAAACTTCTTTTGCCCATATCTCCTTAAATATGCGTCCTAGAGCGAAAAGGACTTTAATTCGTGACCACCCCCAAAAAATTAAAAAATCCACCCAAAACCTAAAAAAATTGAAATTTTTATATGAAAACCTTCTTTTGCCCATATCTCCTAAACTAAGCGTCCTAGAGCGAAAAGGACTATAATTCGTGACCACCCCAAAAAATTGAAAAATCCACCCAAAACCTAAAAAAATTGAAGTTTTTATATGAAAAACTTCTTTTGCCCATATCTCCTTAAATATGCGTCCTAGAGCGAAAGGACTTTAATTCGTGACCACCCCCAAAAAATTGAAAAATCCACCCAAAACCTAAAAAAATTGAAATTTTTATATGAAAACCTTCTTTTGCCCATATCTCCTTAAATATGCGTCCTAGAGCGAAAAGGACTTTAATTCGTGACCACCCTCAAACAATTGAAAAATCCACCCAAAACCTAAAAAAAATTGAAATTTTTATATGAAAAACTTCTTTTGCCCATATCTCCTTAAATATGCGTCCTAGAGCGAAAAGGACTTTAATTCGTGACCACCCCCAAAAACTTGAAAAATCCACCCAAAACCTAAAAAAATTGAAATTTTTATATGAAAAACTTCTTTTGCCCATATCTCCTAAACTAAGCGCCCTAGAGCGAAAAGGACTATAATTCGTGACCACCCCAAAAAATTGAAAAATCCACCCAAAACTTAAAAAAATTGAAGTTTTTATATGAAAAACTTCTTTTGCCCATATCTCCTTAAATATGCGTTCTAGAGAGAAAAGGACATTAATTCGTGACCACCCCAAAAAATTGAAAAATCCACCCAAAACCTAAAAAAATTGAAATTTTTATATGAAAAACTTCTTTTGTCCATATCTCCTTAAATATGCGTCCTAGAGCGAAAAGGACTTTAATTCGACCACCCCACAAAATTGAAAAATCCATTGAAAACCTAAAAAAATTGAAATTTTTTATATGAAAAATTTCTTTTGCCCATATCTCCTTAAATATGCGTCCTAGAGCGAAAAGGACTTTAATTCGTGACCACCCCCAAAAAATTGAAAAATCCACCCAAAACCTAAAAAAATTGAAATTTTTATATGAAAAACTTATTTTGCCAATATCTCCTAAACTAAGCGTCCTACAGCGAAAAGGACTATAATTCGTGACCACCCCAAAAAATTGAAAAATCCACCCAAAACCTAAAAAAATTGAAATTTTTATATGAAAAACTTCTTTTGCCCATATCTCCTTAAATATGCGTCCTAGAGCGAAAAGGACTTTAATTCGTGACCACCCCCAAAAAATTGAAAAATCCACCCAAAACCTAAAAAAAATATAATTTTTATATGAAAACCTTCTTTTGCCCATATCTCCTTAAATATGCGTCCTAGAGCGAAAAGGACTTTAATTCATGACCACCCCAAAATATTGAAAAATCCACCCAAAACCTAAAAAAAATTGAAATTTTTATATGAAAAACTTCTTTTGCCCATATCTCCTTAAATATGCGTCCTAGAGCGAAAAGGACTTTAATTCGTGACTACCCCCAAAAAATTGAAAAATCCACCCAAAACCTAAAAAAATTGAAATTTTTATATGAAAACCTTCTTTTGCCCATATCTCCTTAAATATGCGTCTTAGAGCGAAAAGGACTTTAATTCGTGACCACCCTCAAACAATTGAAAAATCCACCCAAAACCTAAAAAAAATTGAAATTTTTATATGAAAAACTTCTTTTGCCCATATCTCCTTAAATATGCGTCCTAGAGCGAAAAGGACTTTAATTCGTGACCACCCTAACACAATTGAAAAATCCACCCAAAACCTAAAAAAATTGAAATTTTTTATATGAAAAATTTCTTTTGCCCATATCTCCTTAAATATGCGTCCTAGAGCGAAAAGGACTTTAATTCGTGACCACCCCCAAAAAATTGAAAAATCCACCCAAAACCTAAAAAAATTGAAATTTTTATATGAAAAACTTCTTTTGCCCATATCTCCTTAAATATGCGTCCTAGAGCGAAAAGGACTTTAATTCGTGACCACCCCCAAAAAATTGAAAAATCCACCCAAAACCTAAAAAAATTGAAATTTTTATATGAAAAACTTCTTTTGCCCATATCTCCATAAATATGCGTCCTAGAGCGAAAAGGACTTTAATTCGTGACCACCCCCAAAAAATTAAAAAATCCACCCAAAACCTAAAAAAATTGAAATTTTTATATGAAAACCTTCTTTTGCCCATATCTCCTAAACTAAGCGTCCTAGAGCGAAAAGGACTATAATTCGTGACACCCCAAAAAATTGAAAAATCCACCCAAAACCTAAAAAAATTGAAGTTTTTATATGAAAAACTTCTTTTGCCCATATCTCCTTAAATATGCGTCCTAGAGCGAAAAGGACTTTAATTCGTGACCACCCCCAAAAAATTGAAAAATCCACCCAAAACCTAAAAAAATTGAAATTTTTATATGAAAACCTTCTTTTGCCCATATCTCCTTAAATATGCGTCCTAGAGCGAAAAGGACTTTAATTCGTGACCACCCTCAAACAATTGCAAAATCCACCCAAAACCTAAAAAAAATTGAAATTTTTATATGAAAAACTTCTTTTGCCCATATCTCCTTAAATATGCGTCCTAGAGCGAAAAGGACTTTAATTCGTGACCACCCCCAAAAACTTGAAAAATCCACCCAAAACCTAAAAAAATTGAAATTTTTATATGAAAAACTTCTTTTGCCCATATCTCCTAAACTAAGCGCCCTAGAGCGAAAAGGACTATAATTCGTGACCACCCCAAAAAATTGAAAAATCCACCCAAAACTTAAAAAAATTGAAGTTTTTATATGAAAAACTTCTTTTGCCCATATCTCCTTAAATATGCGTCCTAGAGCGAAAAGGACATTAATTCGTGACCACCCCAAAAAATTGAAAAATCCACCCAAAACCTAAAAAAATTGAAATTTTTATATGAAAAACTTCTTTTGTCCATATCTCCTTAAATATGCGTCCTAGAGCGAAAAGGACTTTAATTCGTGTCCACCCCCAAAAAATTGAAAAATCCACCCAAAACCTAAAAAAATTGAAATTTTAAATGAAAAACTTCTTTTGCCCATATCTCCTTAAATATGCGTCCTAGAGCGAAAAGGACTTTAATTCGTGACCACCCCCAAAAAATTGAAAAATCCACCCAAAACCTAAAAAAATTGAAATTTTTATATGAAAAACTTCTTTTGCCCATATCTCCTTAAATATGCGTCCTAGAGCGAAAAGGACTTTAATTCGTGACCACCCCCAAAAAATTGAAAAATCCACCCAAAACCTAAAAAAATTGAAATTTTTATATGAAAAACTTCTTTTGCCCATATCTCCTTAAATATGCGTCCTAGAGCGAAAAGGACTTTAATTCGTGACCACCCCCAAAAAATTGAAAAATCCACCCAAAACCTAAAAAAATTGAAATTTTTATATGGAAAACTTCTTTTGCCCATATCTCCTTAAATATGCGTCCTAGAGCGAAAAGGACTTTAATTCGTGACCACCCCCAAAAAATTGAAAAATCCACCCAAAACCTAAAAAAAATTGAAATTTTTATATGAAAACCTTCTTTTGACCATATCTCCTTAAATATGCGTCCTAGAGCGAAAAGGACTTTAATTCGTGACCACCCCAAAAAATTGAAAAATCCACCCAAAACCTAAAAAAATTGAAATTTTTATATGAAAACCTTCTTGTTTTCACATCTCCTTAAATATGCGTCCTAGAGCGAAAAGGACTTTAATTCGTGACCACCCCCAAAAAATTGAAAAATCCACCCAAAACCTAAAGAAATTGAAATTTTTATATGAAAACCTTCTTTTGCCCATATCTCCTTAAATATGCGTCCTAGAGCGAAAAGGACTTTAATTCGTGACCACCCTCAAACAATTGAAAAATCCACCCAAAACCTAAAAAAATTGAAATTTTTTATATGAAAAATTTCTTTTGCCCATATCTCCTTAAATTGCGTCCTAGAGCGAAAAGGACTTTAATTCGTGACCACCCCCAAAAAATTGAAAAATCCACCCAAAACCTAAAAAAATTGAAATTTTTATATGAAAAACTTCTTTTGCCCATATCTCCTTAAATATGCGTCCTAGAGCGAAAAGGACTTTAATTCGTGACCACCCCCAAAAAATTGAAAAATCCACCCAAAACCTAAAAAAATTTAAATTTTTATATGAAAAACTTCTTTTGCCCATATCTCCTTAAATATGCGTCCTAGAGCGAAAAGGACTTTAATTCGTGACCACCCCCAAAAAATTGAAAAATCCACCCAAAACCTAAAAAAATTGAAATTTTTATATGAAAACCTCCTTTTGCCCATATCTCCTAAACTAAGCGTCCTAGAGCGAAAAGGACTATAATTCGTGACCACCCCAAAAAATTGAAAAATCCACCCAAAACCTAAAAAAATTGAAATTTTTATATGAAAACCTTCTTTTGCCCATATCTCCTTAAACATGCGTCCTAGAGCGAAAAGGACTTTAATTCGTGACCACCCTCAAACAATTGAAAAATCCACCCAAAACCTAAAAAAAATTGAAATTTTTATATGAAAAACTTCTTTTGCCCTTATCTCCTTAAATATGCGTCCTAGAGCGAAAAGGACTTTAATTCGTGACCACCCCCAAAAAGTTGAAAAATCCACCCAAAACCTAAAAAAATTGAAATTTTTATATGAAAAACTTCTTTTGCCCATATCTCCTTAAATATGCGTCCTAGAGCGAAAAGGACTTTAATTCGTGACCACCCCAAAATATTGAAAAATCCACCCAAAACCTAAAAAAAATTGAAATTTTTATATGAAAAACTTCTTTTGCCCATATCTACTAAACTAAGCGTCCTAGAGCGAAAAGGACTTTAATTCGTGACCACCCCCAAAAAATTGAAAAATCCACCCAAAACCTAAAAAAATTGAAATTTTTATATGGAAAACTTCTTTTGCCCATATCTCCTTAAATATGCGTCCTAGAGCGAAAAGGACTTTAATTCGTGACCACCCCAAAAAATTGAAAAATCCACCCAAAACCTAAAAAAATTGAAATTTTTATATGAAAACCTTCTTTTGCCCATATCTCCTTAAATATGCGTCCTAGAGCGAAAAGGACTTTAATTCGTGACCACCCCCAAAAAATTGAAAAATCCACCCAAAACCTAAAAAAATTGAAATTTTTATATGAAAACCTTCTTTTGCCCATATCTCATTAAATATGCGTCCTAGAGCGAAAAGGACTTTAATTCGCGACCACCCTCAAACAATTGAAAAATCCACCCAAAACCTAAAAAAATTGAATTTTTTTATATGAAAAATTTCTTTTGCCCATATCTCCTTAAATATGCGTCCTAGAGCGAAAAGGACTTTAATTCGTGACCACCCCCAAAAAATTGAAAAATCCACCCAAAACCTAAAAAAATTGAAATTTTTATATGGAAAACTTCTTTTGCCCATATCTCCTTAAATATGCGTCCTAGAGCGAAAAGGACTTTAATTCGTGACCACCCCAAAAAATTGAAAAATCCACCCAAAACCTAAAAAAATTGAAATTTTTATATGAAAAACCTCTTTTGCCCACATCTCCTTAAATATTCGTCCTAGAGCGAAAAGGACTTTAATTCGTTACCACCCCCAAAAAATTGAAAAATCCACCCAAAACCTAAAAAAATTGACATTTTTATATGAAAACCTTCTTTTGCCCATATCTCCTTAAATATGCGTCCTAGAGCGAAAAGGACTTTAATTCGTGACCACCCCCAAAAAATTGAAAAATCCACCCAAAACCTAAAAAAATTGAAATTTTTATATGAAAACCTTCTTTTGCCCATATCTCCTTAAATATGCGTCCTAGAGCGAAAAGGACTTTAATTCGCGACCACCCTCAAACAATTGAAAAATCCACCCAAAACCTAAAAAAATTGAATTTTTTTATATGAAAAATTTCTTTTGCCCATATCTCCTTAAATATGCGTCCTAGAGCGAAAAGGACTTTAATTCGTGACCACCCCCAAAAAATTGAAAAATCCACCCAAAACCTAAAAAAATTGAAATTTTTATATGAAAAACTTCTTTTGCCCATATCTCCTTAAATATGCGTCCTAGAGCGAAAAGGACTATAATTCGTGACCACCCCCAAAAAATTGAAAAATCCACCCAAAACCTAAAAAAATTGAAATTTTAAATGAAAAACTTCTTTTGCCCATATCTCCTTAAATATGCGTCCTAGAGCGAAAAGGACTTTAATTCGTGACCACACCCAAAAAATTGAAAAATCGACCCAAAACCTAAAAAAATTGAAATTTTTATATGAAAAACTTCTTTTGCCCATATCTCCTTAAATATGCGTTCTAGAGCGAAAAGGACTTTAATTCGTGACCACCCCCAAAAAATTGAAAAATCCACCCAAAACCTAAAAAAATTTAAATTTTTATATGAAAACCTTCTTTTGCCCCTATCTCCTTAAATATGCGTCCTAGAGCGAAAAGGACTTTAATTTGTGACCACCCTCAGACAATTGAAAAATCCACCCAAAATCTAAAAAAAATTGAAATTTTTATATGAAAAACTTCTTTTGCCCATATCTCCTTAAATATGCGTCCTAGAACGAAAAGGACTTTAATTCGTGACCACCCCCAAAAAATTGAAAAATCCACCCAAAACCTAAAAAAATTGAAATTTTTATATGGAAAACTTCTTTTGCCCATATCTCCTTAAATATGCGTCCTAGAGCGAAAAGGACTTTAATTCGTGACCACCCCCAAAAAATTGAAAAATCCACCCAAAACTTAAAAAAAATTGAAATTTTAAATGAAAAACTTCTTTTGCCCATATCTCCTTAAATATGCGTCCTAGAGCGAAAAGGACTTTAATTCGTGACCACCCCCAAAAAATTGAAAAATCCACCCAAAACCTAAAAAAATTGAAATTTTTATATGAAAAACTTCTTTTGCCCATATCTCCTTAAATATGCGTCCTAGAGCGAAAAGGACTTTAATTCGTGACCACCCCAAAAAATTGAAAAATCCACCCAAAACCTAAAAAAAATGAAATTTTTATATGAAAAACTTCTTTTGCCCATATCTACTAAACTAAGCGTCCTAGAGCGAAAAGGACTTTAATTCGTGACCACCCCCAAAAAATTGAAAAATCCACCCAAAACCTAAAAAAATGAAATTTTTATATGAAAAACTTCTTTTGCCCATAACTCCTTAAATATGCGTCCTAGAGCGAAAAGGACTTTAATTCGTGACCACCCTCAAACAATTGAAAAATCCACCCAAAACCTAAAAAAAATTGAAATTTTTATATGAAAAACTTCTTTTGCCCTTATCTCCTTAAATATGCGTCCTAGAGCGAAAAGGACTTTAATTCGTGACCACCCCCAAAAAGTTGAAAAATCCACCCAAAACCTAAAAAAATTGAAATTTTTATATGAAAAACTTCTTTTGCCCATATCTCCTTAAATATGCGTCCTAGAGCGAAAAGGACTTTAATTCGTGACCACCCCAAAATATTGAAAAATCCACCCAAAACCTAAAAAAAAATTAAAATTTTTATATGAAAAACTTCTTTTGCCCATATCTACTAAACTAAGCGTCCTAGAGCGAAAAGGACTTTAATTCGTGACCACCCCCAAAAAATTGAAAAATCCACCCAAAACCTAAAAAAATTGAAATTTTTATATGGAAAACTTCTTTTGCCCATATCTCCTTAAATATGCGTCCTAGAGCGAAAAGGACTTTAATTCGTGACCACCCCAAAAAATTGAAAAATCCACCCAAAACCTAAAAAAATTGAAATTTTTATATGAAAACCTTCTTTTGCCCATATCTCCTTAAATATGCGTCCTAGAGCGAAAAGGACTTTAATTCGTGACCACCCCCAAAAAATTGAAAAATCCACCCAAAACCTAAAAAAATTGAAATTTTTATATGAAAACCTTCTTTTGCCCATATCTCATTAAATATGCGTCCTAGAGCGAAAAGGACTTTAATTCGCGACCACCCTCAAACAATTGAAAAATCCACCCAAAACCTAAAAAAATTGAAATTTTTATATGGAAAACTTCTTTTGCCCATATCTCCTTAAATATGCGTCCTAGAGCGAAAAGGACTTTAATTCGTGACCACCCCAAAAAATTGAAAAATCTACCCAAAACCTAAAAAAATTGAAATTTTTATATGAAAAACCTCTTTTGCCCACATCTCCTTAAATATGCGTCCTAGAGCGAAAAGGACTTTAATTCGTGACCACCCCCAAAAAATTGAAAAATCCACCCAAAACCTAAAAAAATTGACATTTTTATATGAAAACCTTCTTTTGCCCATATCTCCTTAAATATGCGTCCTAGAGCGAAAAGGACTTTAATTCGTGACCACACCCAAAAAATTGAAAAATCGACCCAAAACCTAAAAAAATTGAAATTTTTATATGAAAAACTTCTTTTGCCCATATCTCCTTAAATATGCGTTCTAGAGCGAAAAGGACTTTAATTCGTGACCACCCCCAAAAAATTGAAAAATCCACCCAAAACCTAAAAAAATTTAAATTTTTATATGAAAACCTTCTTTTGCCCCTATCTCCTTAAATATGCGTCCTAGAGCGAAAAGGACTTTAATTTGTGACCACCCTCAGACAATTGAAAAATCCACCCAAAATCTAAAAAAAATTGAAATTTTTATATGAAAAACTTCTTTTGCCCATATCTCCTTAAATATGCGTCCTAGAACGAAAAGGACTTTAATTCGTGACCACCCCCAAAAAATTGAAAAATCCACCCAAAACCTAAAAAAATTGAAATTTTTATATGGAAAACTTCTTTTGCCCATATCTCCTTAAATATGCGTCCTAGAGCGAAAAGGACTTTAATTCGTGACCACCCCAAAAAATTGAAAAATCCACCCAAAACCTAAAAAAATTGAAATTTTTATATGAAAAACTTCTTTTGCCCATATCTACTAAACTAAGCGTCCTAGAGCGAAAAGGACTTTAATTCGTGACCACCCCCAAAAAATTGAAAAATCCACCCAAAACCTAAAAAAATTGAAATTTTTATATGAAAAACTTCTTTTGCCCATAACTCCTTAAATATGCGTCCTAGAGCGAAAAGGACTTTAATTCGTGACCACCCTCAAACAATTGAAAAATCCACCCAAAACCTAAAAAAAATTGAAATTTTTATATGAAAAACTTCTTTTGCCCTTATCTCCTTAAATATGCGTCCTAGAGCGAAAAGGACTTTAATTCGTGACCACCCCCAAAAAGTTGAAAAATCCACCCAAAACCTAAAAAAATTGAAATTTTTATATGAAAAACTTCTTTTGCCCATATCTCCTTAAATATGCGTCCTAGAGCGAAAAGGACTTTAATTCGTGACCACCCCAAAATATTGAAAAATCCACCCAAAACCTAAAAAAAATTGAAATTTTTATATGAAAAACTTCTTTTGCCCATATCTACTAAACTAAGCGTCCTAGAGCGAAAAGGACTTTAATTCGTGACCACCCCCAAAAAATTGAAAAATCCACCCAAAACCTAAAAAAATTGAAATTTTTATATGGAAAACTTCTTTTGCCCATATCTCCTTAAATATGCGTCCTAGAGCGAAAAGGACTTTAATTCGTGACCACCCCAAAAAATTGAAAAATCCACCCAAAACCTAAAAAAATTGAAATTTTAAATGAAAAACTTCTTTTGCCCATATCTCCTTAAATATGCGTCCTAGAGCGAAAAGGACTTTAATTCGTGACCACCCCCAAAAAATTGAAAAATCCACCCAAAACCTAAAAAAATTGAAATTTTTATATGAAAACCTTCTTTTGCCCATATCTCATTAAATATGCGTCCTAGAGCGAAAAGGACTTTAATTCGCGACCACCCTCAAACAATTGAAAAATCCACCCAAAACCTAAAAAAATTGAAATTTTTATATGGAAAACATCTTTTGCCCATATCTCCTTAAATATGCGTCCTAGAGCGAAAAGGACTTTAATTCGTGACCACCCCAAAAAATTGAAAAATCCACCCAAAACCTAAAAAAATTGAAATTTTTATATGAAAAACCTCTTTTGCCCACATCTCCTTAAATATGCGTCCTAGAGCGAAAAGGACTTTAATTCGTGACCACCCCCAAAAAATTGAAAAATCCACCCAAAACCTAAAAAAATTGACATTTTTATATGAAAACCTTCTTTTGCCCATATCTCCTTAAATATGCGTCCTAGAGCGAAAAGGACTTTAATTCGTGACCACCCCCAAAAAATTGAAAAATCCACCCAAAACCTAAAAAAATTGAAATTTTTATATGAAAACCTTCTTTTGCCCATATCTCCTTAAATATGCGTCCTAGAGCGAAAAGGACTTTAATTCGCGACCACCCTCAAACAATTGAAAAATCCACCCAAAACCTAAAAAAATTGAATTTTTTTATATGAAAAATTTCTTTTGCCCATATCTCCTTAAATATGCGTCCTAGAGCGAAAAGGACTTTAATTCGTGACCACCCCCAAAAAATTGAAAAATCCACCCAAAACCTTAAAAAATTGAAATTTTTATATGAAAAACTTCTTTTGCCCATATCTCCTTAAATATGCGTCCTCGAGCGAAAAGGACTATAATTCGTGACCACCCCCAAAAAATTGAAAAATCCACCCAAAACCTAAAAAAATTGAAATTTTAAATGAAAAACTTCTTTTGCCCATATCTCCTTAAATATGCGTCCTAGAGCGAAAAGGACTTTAATTCGTGACCACCCCCAAAAAATTGAAAAATCGACCCAAAACCTAAAAAAATTGAAATTTTTATATGAAAAACTTCTTTTGCCCATATCTCCTTAAATATGCGTTCTAGAGCGAAAAGGACTTTAATTCGTGACCACCCCCAAAAAATTGAAAAATCCACCCAAAACCTAAAAAAATTTAAATTTTTATATGAAAACCTTCTTTTGCCCCTATCTCCTTAAATATGCGTCCTAGAGCGAAAAGGACTTTAATTCGTGACCACCCTCAGACAATTGAAAAATCCACCCAAAATCTAAAAAAATTGAAATTTTTATATGAAAAACTTCTTTTGCCCATATCTCCTTAAATATGCGTCCTAGAACGAAAAGGACTTTAATTCGTGACCACCCCCAAAAAATTGAAAAATCCACCCAAAACCTAAAAAAATTGAAATTTTTATATGGAAAACTTCTTTTGCCCATATCTCCTTAAATATGCGTCCTAGAGCGAAAAGGACTTTAATTCGTGACCACCCCCAAAAAATTGAAAAATCCACCCAAAACTTAAAAAAAATTGAAATTTTAAATGAAAAACTTCTTTTGCCCATATCTCCTTAAATATGCGTCCTAGAGCGAAAAGGACTTTAATTCGTGACCACCCCCAAAAAATTGAAAAATCCACCCAAAACCTAAAAAAATTGAAATTTTTATATGAAAAACTTCTTTTGCCCATATCTCCTTAAATATGCGTCCTAGAGCGAAAAGGACTTTAATTCGTGACCACCCCAAAAAATTGAAAAATCCACCCAAAACCTAAAAAAATTGAAATTTTTATATGAAAAACTTCTTTTGCCCATATCTCCTTAAATATGCGTCCTAGAGCGAAAAGGACTTTAATTCGTGACCACCCCCAAAAAATTGAAAAATCCACCCAAAACCTAAAAAAATTGAAATTTTAAATGAAAAACTTCTTTTGCCTATATCTCCTTAAATATGCGTCCTAGAGCGAAAAGGACTTTAATTCGTGACCACCCCCAAAAAATTGAAAAATCCACCCAAAACCTAAAAAAATTGAAGTTTTTATATGAAAAACTTCTTTTGCCCATATCTCCTTAAATATGCATCCTAGAGCGAAAAGGACTTTAATTCGTGACCACCCCCAAAAAATTGAAAAATCCACCCAAAACCTAAAAAAATTGAAATTTTTATATGGAAAACTTCTTTTGCCCATATCTCCTTAAATATGCGTCCTAGAGCGAAAAGGACTTTAATTCGTGACCACACCCAAAAAATTGAAAAATCGACCCAAAACCTAAAAAAATTGAAATTTTTATATGAAAAACTTCTTTTGCCCATATCTCCTTAAATATGCGTTCTAGAGCGAAAAGGACTTTAATTCGTGACCACCCCCAAAAAATTGAAAAATCCACCCAAAACCTAAAAAAATTGAAATTTTTATATGGAAAACTTCTTTTGCCCATATCTCCTTAAATATGCGTCCTAGAGCGAAAAGGACTTTAATTCGTGACCACCCCAAAAAATTGAAAAATCCACCCAAAACCTAAAAAAATTGAAATTTTTATATGAAAAACTTCTTTTGCCCATATCTACTAAACTAAGCGTCCTAGAGCGAAAAGGACTTTAATTCGTGACCACCCCCAAAAAATTGAAAAATCCACCCAAAACCTAAAAAAATTGAAATTTTTATATGGAAAACTTCTTTTGCCCATATCTCCTTAAATATGCGTCCTAGAGCGAAAAGGACTTTAATTCGTGACCACCCCAAAAAATTGAAAAATCCACCCAAAACCTAAAAAAATTGAAATTTTTATATGAAAAACCTCTTTTGCCCACATCTCCTTAAATATGCGTCCTAGAGCGAAAAGGACTTTAATTCGTGACCACCCCAAAAAATTGAAAAATCCACCCAAAACCTAAAAAAATTGAAATTTTTATATGAAAACCTTCTTTTGCCCATATCTCCTTAAATATGCGTCCTAGAGCGAAAAGGACTTTAATTCGTGACCACCCCCAAAAAATTGAAAAATCCACCCAAAACCTAAAAAAATTGAAATTTTTATATGAAAACCTTCTTTTGCCCATATCTCATTAAATATGCGTCCTAGAGCGAAAAGGACTTTAATTCGCGACCACCCTCAAACAATTGAAAAATCCACCCAAAACCTAAAAAAATTGAAATTTTTATATGGAAAACTTCTTTTGCCCATATCTCCTTAAATATGCGTCCTAGAGCGAAAAGGACTTTAATTCGTGACCACCCCAAAAAATTGAAAAATCTACCCAAAACCTAAAAAAATTGAAATTTTTATATGAAAAACCTCTTTTGCCCACATCTCCTTAAATATGCGTCCTAGAGCGAAAAGGACTTTAATTCGTGACCACCCCCAAAAAATTGAAAAATCCACCCAAAACCTAAAAAAATTGACATTTTTATATGAAAACCTTCTTTTGCCCATATCTCCTTAAATATGCGTCCTAGAGCGAAAAGGACTTTAATTCGTGACCACACCCAAAAAATTGAAAAATCGACCCAAAACCTAAAAAAATTGAAATTTTTATATGAAAAACTTCTTTTGCCCATATCTCCTTAAATATGCGTTCTAGAGCGAAAAGGACTTTAATTCGTGACCACCCCCAAAAAATTGAAAAATCCACCCAAAACCTAAAAAAATTTAAATTTTTATATGAAAACCTTCTTTTGCCCCTATCTCCTTAAATATGCGTCCTAGAGCGAAAAGGACTTTAATTTGTGACCACCCTCAGACAATTGAAAAATCCACCCAAAATCTAAAAAAAATTGAAATTTTTATATGAAAAACTTCTTTTGCCCATATCTCCTTAAATATGCGTCCTAGAACGAAAAGGACTTTAATTCGTGACCACCCCCAAAAAATTGAAAAATCCACCCAAAACCTAAAAAAATTGAAATTTTTATATGGAAAACTTCTTTTGCCCATATCTCCTTAAATATGCGTCCTAGAGCGAAAAGGACTTTAATTCGTGACCACCCCAAAAAATTGAAAAATCCACCCAAAACCTAAAAAAATTGAAATTTTTATATGAAAAACTTCTTTTGCCCATATCTACTAAACTAAGCGTCCTAGAGCGAAAAGGACTTTAATTCGTGACCACCCCCAAAAAATTGAAAAATCCACCCAAAACCTAAAAAAATTGAAATTTTTATATGAAAAACTTCTTTTGCCCATAACTCCTTAAATATGCGTCCTAGAGCGAAAAGGACTTTAATTCGTGACCACCCTCAAACAATTGAAAAATCCACCCAAAACCTAAAAAAAATTGAAATTTTTATATGAAAAACTTCTTTTGCCCTTATCTCCTTAAATATGCGTCCTAGAGCGAAAAGGACTTTAATTCGTGACCACCCCCAAAAAGTTGAAAAATCCACCCAAAACCTAAAAAAATTGAAATTTTTATATGAAAAACTTCTTTTGCCCATATCTCCTTAAATATGCGTCCTAGAGCGAAAAGGACTTTAATTCGTGACCACCCCAAAATATTGAAAAATCCACCCAAAACCTAAAAAAAATTGAAATTTTTATATGAAAAACTTCTTTTGCCCATATCTACTAAACTAAGCGTCCTAGAGCGAAAAGGACTTTAATTCGTGACCACCCCCAAAAAATTGAAAAATCCACCCAAAACCTAAAAAAATTGAAATTTTTATATGGAAAACTTCTTTTGCCCATATCTCCTTAAATATGCGTCCTAGAGCGAAAAGGACTTTAATTCGTGACCACCCCAAAAAATTGAAAAATCCACCCAAAACCTAAAAAAATTGAAATTTTAAATGAAAAACTTCTTTTGCCCATATCTCCTTAAATATGCGTCCTAGAGCGAAAAGGACTTTAATTCGTGACCACCCCCAAAAAATTGAAAAATCCACCCAAAACCTAAAAAAATTGAAATTTTTATATGAAAACCTTCTTTTGCCCATATCTCATTAAATATGCCTCCTAGAGCGAAAAGGACTTTAATTCGCGACCACCCTCAAACAATTGAAAAATCCACCCAAAACCTAAAAAAATTGAAATTTTTATATGGAAAACTTCTTTTGCCCATATCTCCTTAAATATGCGTCCTAGAGCGAAAAGGACTTTAATTCGTGACCACCCCAAAAAATTGAAAAATCCACCCAAAACCTAAAAAAATTGAAATTTTTATATGAAAAACCTCTTTTGCCCACATCTCCTTAAATATGCGTCCTAGAGCGAAAAGGACTTTAATTCGTGACCACCCCCAAAAAATTGAAAAATCCACCCAAAACCTAAAAAAATTGACATTTTTATATGAAAACCTTCTTTTGCCCATATCTCCTTAAATATGCGTCCTAGAGCGAAAAGGACTTTAATTCGTGACCACCCCCAAAAAATTGAAAAATCCACCCAAAACCTAAAAAAATTGAAATTTTTATATGAAAACCTTCTTTTGCCCATATCTCCTTAAATATGCGTCCTAGAGCGAAAAGGACTTTAATTCGCGACCACCCTCAAACAATTGAAAAATCCACCCAAAACCTAAAAAAATTGAATTTTTTTATATGAAAAATTTCTTTTGCCCATATCTCCTTAAATATGCGTCCTAGAGCGAAAAGGACTTTAATTCGTGACCACCCCCAAAAAATTGAAAAATCCACCCAAAACCTTAAAAAATTGAAATTTTTATATGAAAAACTTCTTTTGCCCATATCTCCTTAAATATGCGTCCTAGAGCGAAAAGGACTATAATTCGTGACCACCCCCAAAAAATTGAAAAATCCACCCAAAACCTAAAAAAATTGAAATTTTAAATGAAAAACTTCTTTTGCCCATATCTCCTTAAATATGCGTCCTAGAGCGAAAAGGACTTTAATTCGTGACCACCCCCAAAAAATTGAAAAATCGACCCAAAACCTAAAAAAATTGAAATTTTTATATGAAAAACTTCTTTTGCCCATATCTCCTTAAATATGCGTTCTAGAGCGAAAAGGACTTTAATTCGTGACCACCCCCAAAAAATTGAAAAATCCACCCAAAACCTAAAAAAATTTAAATTTTTATATGAAAACCTTCTTTTGCCCCTATCTCCTTAAATATGCGTCCTAGAGCGAAAAGGACTTTAATTCGTGACCACCCTCAGACAATTGAAAAATCCACCCAAAATCTAAAAAAATTGAAATTTTTATATGAAAAACTTCTTTTGCCCATATCTCCTTAAATATGCGTCCTAGAACGAATAGGACTTTAATTCGTGACCACCCCCAAAAAATTGAAAAATCCACCCAAAACCTAAAAAAATTGAAATTTTTATATGGAAAACTTCTTTTGCCCATATCTCCTTAAATATGCGTCCTAGAGCGAAAAGGACTTTAATTCGTGACCACCCCCAAAAAATTGAAAAATCCACCCAAAACTTAAAAAAAATTGAAATTTTAAATGAAAAACTTCTTTTGCCCATATCTCCTTAAATATGCGTCCTAGAGCGAAAAGGACTTTAATTCGTGACCACCCCCAAAAAATTGAAAAATCCACCCAAAACCTAAAAAAATTGAAATTTTTATATGAAAAACTTCTTTTGCCCATATCTCCTTAAATATGCGTCCTAGAGCGAAAAGGACTTTAATTCGTGACCACCCCAAAAAATTGAAAAATCCACCCAAAACCTAAAAAAATTGAAATTTTTATATGAAAAACTTCTTTTGCCCATATCTCCTTAAATATGCGTCCTAGAGCGAAAAGGACTTTAATTCGTGACCACCCCCAAAAAATTGAAAAATCCACCCAAAACCTAAAAAAATTGAAATTTTAAATGAAAAACTTCTTTTGCCTATATCTCCTTAAATATGCGTCCTAGAGCGAAAAGGACTTTAATTCGTGACCACCCCCAAAAAATTGAAAAATCCACCCAAAACCTAAAAAAATTGAAATTTTTATATGAAAAACTTCTTTTGCCCATATCTCCTTAAATATGCGTCCTAGAGCGAAAAGGACTTTAATTCGTGACCACCCCAAAAAATTGAAAAATCCACCCAAAACCTAAAAAAATTGAAATTTTTATATGAAAAACTTCTTTTGCCCATATCTCCTTAAATATGCGTCCTAGAGCGAAAAGGACTTTAATTCGTGACCACCCCCAAAAAATTGAAAAGTCCACCCAAAACCTAAAAAAATTGAAATTTTTATATGAAAAACTTCTTTTGCCCATATCTCCTTAAATATGCGTCCTAGAGCGAAAAGGACTTTAATTCGTGACCACCCCCCAAAAAATTGAAAAATCCACCCAAAACCTAAAAAAATTGAAATTTTTATATGAAAACCTTCTTTTGCCCATATCTCCTTAAATATGCGTCCTAGAGCGAAAAGGACTTTAATTCGTGACCACCCTCAAACAATTGAAAAATCCACCCAAAACCTAAAAAAATTGAAATTTTTTATATGAAAAATTTCTTTTGCCCATATCTCCTTAAATATGCGTCCTAGAGCGAAAAGGACTTTATTCGTGACCACCCCCAAAAAATTGAAAAATCCACCCAAAACCTAAAAAAATTGAAATTTTTATATGCAAAACTTCTTTTGCCCATATCTCCTAAACTAAGCGTCCTAGAGCGAAAAGGACTATAATTCGTGACCACCCCAAAAAATTGAAAAATCCACCCAAAACCTAAAAAATTTAAGTTTTTATATGAAAAACTTCTTTTGCCCATATCTCCTTAAATATGCGTCCTAGAGCGAAAAGGACTTTAATTCGTGACCACCCCAAAAAATTGAAAAATCCACACAAAACCTAAAAAAATTGAAATTTTTATATGAAAAACTTCTTTTGCCCATATCTCCTTAAATATGCGTCCTAGAGCGAAAAGGACTTTAATTCGTGACCACCCCAAAAAATTGAAAAATCCATCCAAAACCTAAAAAAATTGACATTTTTATATGAAAAATTTTCTTTTGCCCATATCTCCTTAAATATGCGTCCTAGAGCGAAAAGGACTTTAATTCGTGACCACCCCAAAAAATTGAAAAATCCACCCAAAACCTAAAAAAATTGAAATTTTTATATGAAAAACTTCTTTTGTCCATATCTCCTTAAATATGCGTCCTAGAGCGAAAAGGACTTTAATTCGTGACCACCCCCAAAAAATTGAAAAATCCACCCAAAACCTAAAAAATTGAAATTTTTATATGAAAACCTTCTTTTGCCCATATCTCCTAAACTAAGCGTCCTAGAGCGAAAAGGTCTATAATTCGTGACCACCATAAAAAAATTGAAAAATCCACCCAAAACCTAAAAAAATTGAAATTTTTATATGAAAAACTTCTTTTGCCCATATCTCCTTAAATATGCGTCCTAGAGCGAAAAGGACTTTAATTCGTGACCACCCCCAAAAAATTGAAAAATCCACCCAAAACCTAAAAAAATTGAAATTTTTATATGAAAACCTTCTTTTGCCCATATCTCCTTAAATATGCGTCCTAGAGCGAAAAGGACTTTAATTCGTGACCACCCCCAAAAAATTGAAAAATCCACCCAAAACCTAAAAAAATTGAAATTTTTATATGAAAAACTTCTTTTGCCCATATCTCCTTAAATATGCGTCCTAGAGCGAAAAGGACTTTAATTCGTGACCACCCCAAAATATTGAAAAATTCACCCAAAACCTAAAAAAATTGAAATTTTTATATGAAAAACTTCTTTTGCCCATATCTCCTAAACTAAGCGTCCTAGAGCGAAAAGGACTTTAATTCGTGACCACCCCACAAAATTGAAAAATCCACCGAAAACCTAAAAAAATTGAAATTTTTATATGAAAACCTTCTTTTGCCCATATCTCCTTAAATATGCGTCCTAGAGCGAAAAGGACTTTAATTCGTGACCACCCTCAAACAATTGAAAAATCCACCCAAAACCTAAAAAAAATTGAAATTTTTATATGAAAAACTTCTTTTGCCCATATCTCCTTAAATATGCGTCCTAGAGCGAAAAGGACTTTAATTCGTGACCACCCTAACACAATTGAAAAATCCACCCAAAACCTAAAAAAATTGAAATTTTTTATATGAAAAATTTCTTTTGCCCATATCTCCTTAAATATGCGTCCTAGAGCGAAAAGGACTTTAATTCGTGACCACCCCCAAAAAATTGAAAAATCCACCCAAAACCTAAAAAAATTGAAATTTTTATATGAAAAACTTCTTTTGCCCATATCTCCTTAAATATGCGTCCTAGAGCGAAAAGGACTTTAATTCGTGACCACCCCCAAAAAATTGAAAAATCCACCCAAAACCTAAAAAAATTGAAATTTTTATATGAAAAACTTCTTTTGCCCATATCTCCTTAAATATGCGTCCTAGAGCGAAAAGGACTTTAATTCGTGACCACCCCCAAAAAATTAAAAAATCCACCCAAAACCTAAAAAAATTGAAATTTTTATATGAAAACCTTCTTTTGCCCATATCTCCTAAACTAAGCGTCCTAGAGCGAAAAGGACTATAATTCGTGACCACCCCAAAAAATTGAAAAATCCACCCAAAACCTAAAAAAATTGAAGTTTTTATATGAAAAACTTCTTTTGCCCATATCTCCTTAAATATGCGTCCTAGAGCGAAAAGGACTTTAATTCGTGACCACCCCCAAAAAATTGAAAAATCCACCCAAAACCTAAAAAAATTGAAATTTTTATATGAAAAACTTCTTTTGCCCATATCTCCTTAAATATGCGTCCTAGAGCGAAAAGGACTTTAATTCGTGACCACCCTCAAACAATTGAAAAATCCACCAAAAACCTAAAAAAAATTGAAATTTTTATATGAAAAACTTCTTTTGCCCATATCTCCTTAAATATGCGTCCTAGAGCGAAAAGGACTTTAATTCGTGACCACCCCCAAAAACTTGAAAAATCCACCCAAAACCTAAAAAAATTGAAATTTTTATATGAAAAACTTCTTTTGCCCATATCTCCTTAAATATGCGTCCTAGAGCGAAAAGGACTATAATTCGTGACCACCCCAAAAAATTGAAAAATCCACCCAAAACTTAAAAAAATTGAAGTTTTTATATGAAAAACTTCTTTTGCCCATATCTCCTTAAATATGCGTCCTAGAGCGAAAAGGACATTAATTCGTGACCACCCCAAAAAATTGAAAAATCCACCCAAAACCTAAAAAAATTGAAATTTTTATATGAAAAACTTCTTTTGTCCATATCTCCTTAAATATGCGTCCTAGAGCGAGAAGGACTTTAATTCGTGACCACCCCCAAAAAATTGAAAAATCCACCTAAAACCTAAAAAATTGAAATTTTTATATGAAAACCTTCTTTTGCCCATATCTCCTAAACTAAGCGTCCTAGAGCGAAAAGGACTTTAATTCGTGACCACCCTCAAAAAATTGAAAAATCCACCCAAAACCTAAAAAAATTGAAATTTTTATATGAAAACCTTCTTTTGCCCATATCTCCTAAACTAAGCGTCCTAGAGCGAAAAGGACTATAATTCGTGACCACCCCAAAAAATTGAAAAATCCACCCAAAACCTAAAAAAATTGAAATTTTTATATGAAAAACTTCTTTTGCCCATATCTCCTTAAATATGCGTCCTAGAGCGAAAAGGACTTTAATTCGTGACCACCCTCAAACAATTGAAAAATCCACCAAAAACCTAAAAAAAATTGAAATTTTTATATGAAAAACTTCTTTTGCCCACATCTCCTTAAATATGCGTCCTAGAGCGAAAAGGACTTTAATTCGTGACCACCCCCAAAAAATTGAAAAATCCACCCAAAACCTAAAAAAAATTAAATTTTTATATGAAAACCTTCTTTTGCCCATATCTCCTTAAATATGCGTCCTAGAGCGAAAAGGACTTTAATTCGTGACCACCCCCAAAAAATTGAAAAATCCACCCAAAACCTAAAAAAATTGAAATTTTTATATGAAAACCTTCTTTTGCCCATATCTCCTTAAATATGCGTCCTAGAGCGAAAAGGACTTTAATTCGTGACCACCCTCAAACAATTGAAAAATCCACCCAAAACCTAAAAAAATTGAAATTTTTTATATGAAAAATTTCTTGTGCCCATATCTCCTTAAATATGCGTCCTAGAGCGAAAAGGACTTTAATTCGTGACCACCCCCACAAAATTGAAAAATCCACCCAAAACCTAAAAAAATTGAAATTTTTATATGAAAAACTTCTTTTGCCCATATCTCCTTAAATATGCGTCCTAGAGCGAAAAGGACTTTAATTCGTGACCACCCCAAAAAAATTGAAAAATCCACCCAAAACCTAAAAAAATTGAAGTTTTTATATGAAAAACTTCTTTTGCCCATATCTCCTTAAATATGCGTCCTAGAGCGAAAAGGACTTTAATTCGTGACCACCCCCAAAAAATTGAAAAATCCACCCAAAACCTAAAAAAATTGAAATTTTAAATGAAAAACTTCTTTTGCCCATATCTCCTTAAATATGCGTCCTAGAGCGAAAAGGACTTTAATTCGTGACCACCCCAAAAAATTGAAAAATCCACCCAAAACCTAAAAAAATTGAAATTTTTATATGAAAAACTTCTTTTGCCCACATCTCCTTAAATATGCGTCCTAGAGCGAAAAGGACTTTAATTCGTGACCACCCCCAAAAAATTGAAAAATCCACCCAAAACCTAAAAAAAATTAAATTTTTATATGAAAACCTTCTTTTGCCCATATCTCCTTAAATATGCGTCCTAGAGCAAAAAGGACTTTAATTCGTGACCACCCCCAAAAAATTGAAAAATCCACCCAAAACCTAAAAAAATTGAAATTTTTATATGAAAACCTTCTTTTGCCCATATCTCCTTAAATATGCGTCCTAGAGCGAAAAGGACTTTAATTCGTGACCACCCTCAAACAATTGAAAAATCCACCCAAAACCTAAAAAAATTTAAATTTTTTATATGAAAAATTTCTTGTGCCCATATCTCCTTAAATATGCGTCCTAGAGCGAAAAGGACTTTAATTCGTGACCACCCCCACAAAATTGAAAAATCCACCCAAAACCTAAAAAAATTGAAATTTTTATATGAAAAACTTCTTTTGCCCATATCTCCTTAAATATGCGTCCTAGAGCGAAAAGGACTTTAATCCGTGACCACCCCAAAAAAATTGAAAAATCCACCCAAAACCTAAAAAAATTGAAGTTTTTATATGAAAAACTTCTTTTGCCCATATCTCCTTAAATATGCGTCCTAGAGCGAAAAGGACTTTAATTCGTGACCACCCCCAAAAAATTGAAAAATCCACCCAAAACCTAAAAAAATTGAAATTTTAAATGAAAAACTTCTTTTGCCCATATCTCCTTAAATATGCGTCCTAGAGCGAAAAGGACTTTAATTCGTGACCACCCCCAAAAAATTGAAAAATCCACCCAAAACCTAAAAAAATTGAAATTTTTATATGAAAAACTTCTTTTGCCCATATCTCCTTAAATATGCGTCCTAGAGCGAAAAAGACTTTAATTCGTGACCACCCCCAAAAAATTGAAAAATCCACCCAAAACCTAAAAAAATTGAAATTTTTATATGAAAAACTTCTTTTGCCCATATCTCCTTAAATATGCGTCCTAGAGCGAAAAGGACTTTAATTCGTGACCACCCCCAAAAAATTGAAAAATCCACCCAAAACCTAAAAAAATTGAAATTTTTATATTTTTCTTTTGCCCATATCTCCTTAAATATGCGTCCTAGAGCGAAAAGGACTTTAATTCGTGACCACCCCAAAAAATTGAAAAATCCACCCAAAACCTAAAAAAATTGAAATTTTTATATGAAAAACTTCTTTTGCCCACATCTCCTTAAATATGCGTCCTAGAGCGAAAAGGACTTTAATTCGTGACCACCCCCAACAAATTGAAAAATCCACCCAAAACCTAAAAAAAATTAAATTTTTATATGAAAACCTTCTTTTGCCCATATCTCCTTAAATATGCGTCCTAGAGCGAAAAGGACTTTAATTCGTGACCACCCCCAAAAAATTGAAAAATCCACCCAAAACCTAAAAAAATTGAAATTTTTATATGAAAAACTTCTTTTGCCCATATCTCCTTAAATATGCGTCCTAGAGCGAAAAGGACTTTAATTCGTGACCACCCCCAAAAAATTGAAAAATCCACCCAAAACCTAAAAAAATTGAAATTTTTATATGAAAAACTTCTTTTGCCCATATCTCCTTAAATATGCGTCCTAGAGCGAAAAAGACTTTAATTCGTGACCACCCCCAAAAAATTGAAAAATCCACCCAAAACCTAAAAAAATTGAAATTTTTATATGAAAAACTTCTTTTGCCCATATCTCCTTAAATATGCGTCCTAGAGCGAAAAGGACTTTAATTCGTGACCACCCCCAAAAAATTGAAAAATCCACCCAAAACCTAAAAAAATTGAAATTTTTATATGAAAACCTTCTTTTGCCCATATCTCCTTAAATATGCGTCCTAGAGCGAAAAGGACTTTAATTCGTGACCACCCTCAAACAATTGAAAAATCCACCCAAAACCTAAAAAAATTGAAATTTTTTATATGAAAAATTTCTTGTGCCCATATCTCCTTAAATATGCGTCCTAGAGCGAAAAGGACTTTAATTCGTGACCACCCCCACAAAATTGAAAAATCCACCCAAAACCTAAAAAAATTGAAATTTTTATATGAAAAACTTCTTTTGCCCATATCTCCTTAAATATGCGTCCTAGAGCGAAAAGGACTTTAATTCGTGACCACCCCAAAAAAATTGAAAAATCCACCCAAAACCTAAAAAAATTGAAGTTTTTATATGAAAAACTTCTTTTGCCCATATCTCCTTAAATATGCGTCCTAGAGCGAAAAGGACTTTAATTCGTGACCACCCCCAAAAAATTGAAAAATCCACCCAAAACCTAAAAAAATTGAAATTTTAAATGAAAAACTTCTTTTGCCCATATCTCCTTAAATATGCGTCCTAGAGCGAAAAAGACTTTAATTCGTGACCACCCCCAAAAAATTGAAAAATCCACCCAAAACCTAAAAAAATTGAAATTTTTATATGAAAAACTTCTTTTGCCCATATCTCCTTAAATATGCGTCCTAGAGCGAAAAGGACTTTAATTCGTGACCACCCCCAAAAAATTGAAAAATCCACCCAAAACCTAAAAAAATTGAAATTTTTATATGAAAAACTTCTTTTGCCCATATCTCCTTAAATATGCGTCCTAGAGCGAAAAGGACTTTAATTCGTGACCACCCCCAAAAAATTGAAAAATCCACCCAAAACCTAAAAAAATTGAAATTTTTATATGGAAAACTTCTTTTGCCCATATCTCCTTAAATATGCGTCCTAGAGCGAAAAGGACTTTAATTCGTGACCACCCCAAAAAATTGAAAAATCCACCCAAAACCTAAAAAAATTGAAATTTTTATATGAAAAACTTCTTTTGCCCACATCTCCTTAAATATGCGTCCTAGAGCGAAAAGGACTTTAATTCGTGACCACCCCCAAAAAATTGAAAAATCCACCCAAAACCTAAAAAAATTTAAATTTTTATATGAAAACCTTCTTTTGCCCATATCTCCTTAAATATGCGTCCTAGAGCGAAAAGGACTTTAATTCGTGACCACTCCCAAAAAATTGAAAAATCCACCCAAAACCTAAAAAAATTTAAATTTTTATATGAAAACCTTCTTTTGCCCATATCTCCTTAAATATGCGTCCTAGAGCGAAAAGGACTTTAATTCGTGACCACCCTCAAACAATTGAAAAATCCAACCAAAACCTAAAAAAATTGAAATTTTTTATATGAAAAATTTCTTGTGCCCATATCTCCTTAAATATGCGTCCTAGAGCGAAAAGGACTTTAATTCGTGACCACCCCCAAAAAATTGAAAAATCCACCCAAAACCTAAAAAAATTGAAATTTTTATATGAAAAACTTCTTTTGCCCATATCTCCTTAAATATGCGTCCTAAAGCGAAAAGGACTTTAATTCGTGACCACCCCCAAAAAATTGAAAAATCCACCCAAAACCTAAAAAAATTGAAATTTTTATACGAAAACCTTCTTTTGCCCATATCTCCTAAACTAAGCGTCCTAGAGCGAAAAGGACTATAATTCGTGACCACCCCAAAAAATTGACTTTAATTCGTGACCACCCCAAAATATTGAAAAATCCACCCAAAACCTAAAAAAAATTTAAATTTTTATATGAAAAACTTCTTTTGCCCGTATCTCCTAAACTAAGCGTCCTAGAGCGAAAAGGACTTTAATTCGTGACCACCCCAAAAAATTGAAAAATCCACCCAAAACCTAAAAAAATTGAAATTTTTATATGAAAAACTTCTTTTGCCCATATCTCCTTAAATATGCGTCCTAGAGCGAAAAGGGCTTTAATTCGTGACTACCCCCAAAAAATTGAAAAATCCACCCAAAACCTAAAAAAATTGAAATTTTTATATTTTTCTTTTGCCCATATCTCCTTAAATATGCGTCCTAGAGCGAAAAGGACTTTAATTCGTGACCACCCCAAAAAATTGAAAAATCCACCCAAAACCTAAAAAAATTGAAATTTTTATATGAAAAACTTCTTTTGCCCACATCTCCTTAAATATGCGTCCTAGAGCGAAAAGGACTTTAATTCGTGACCACCCCCAAAAAATTGAAAAATCCACCCAAAACCTAAAAAAAATTAAATTTTTATATGAAAACCTTCTTTTGCCCATATCTCCTTAAATATGCGTCCTAGAGCGAAAAGGACTTTAATTCGTGACCACCCTCAAACAATTGAAAAATCCACCCAAAACCTAAAAAAATTGAAATTTTTTATATGAAAAATTTCTTGTGCCCATATCTCCTTAAATATGCGTCCTAGAGCGAAAAGGACTTTAATTCGTGACCACCCCCACAAAATTGAAAAATCCACCCAAAACCTAAAAAAATTGAAATTTTTATATGAAAAACTTCTTTTGCCCATATCTCCTTAAATATGCGTCCTAGAGCGAAAAGGACTTTAATTCGTGACCACCCCCAAAAAATTGAAAAATCCACCCAAAACCTAAAAAAAATTAAATTTTTATATGAAAACCTTCTTTTGCCCATATCTCCTTAAATATGCGTCCTAGAGCGAAAAGGACTTTAATTCGTGACCACCCCCAAAAAATTGAAAAATCCACCCAAAACCTAAAAAAATTGAAATTTTTATATGAAAACCTTCTTTTGCCCATATCTCCTTAAATATGCGTCCTAGAGCGAAAAGGACTTTAATTCGTGACCACCCTCAAACAATTGAAAAATCCACCCAAAACCTAAAAAAATTGAAATTTTTTATATGAAAAATTTCTTGTGCCCATATCTCCTTAAATATGCGTCCTAGAGCGAAAAGGACTTTAATTCGTGACCACCCCCACAAAATTGAAAAATCCACCCAAAACCTAAAAAAATTGAAATTTTTATATGAAAAACTTCTTTTGCCCATATCTCCTTAAATATGCGTCCTAGAGCGAAAAGGACTTTAATTCGTGACCACCCCAAAAAAATTGAAAAATCCACCCAAAACCTAAAAAAATTGAAGTTTTTATATGAAAAACTTCTTTTGCCCATATCTCCTTAAATATGCATCCTAGAGCGAAAAGGACTTTAATTCGTGACCACCCCCAAAAAATTGAAAAATCCACCCAAAACCTAAAAAAATTGAAATTTTAAATGAAAAACTTCTTTTGCCCATATCTCCTTAAATATGCGTCCTAGAGCGAAAAGGACTTTAATTCGTGACCACCCCCAAAAAATTGAAAAATCCACCCAAAACCTAAAAAAATTGAAATTTTTATATGAAAAACTTCTTTTGCCCATATCTCCTTAAATATGCGTCCTAGAGCGAAAAAGACTTTAATTCGTGACCACCCCCAAAAAATTGAAAAATCCACCCAAAACCTAAAAAAATTGAAATTTTTATATGAAAAACTTCTTTTGCCCATATCTCCTTAAATATGCGTCCTAGAGCGAAAAAGACTTTAATTCGTGACCACCCCCAAAAAATTGAAAAATCCACCCAAAACCTAAAAAAATTGAAATTTTTATATGAAAAACTTCTTTTGCCCATATCTCCTTAAATATGCGTCCTAGAGCGAAAAGGACTTTAATTCGTGACCACCCCCAAAAAATTAAAAAATCCACCCAAAACCTAAAAAAATTGAAATTTTTATATGAAAACCTTCTTTTGCCCATATCTCCTAAACTAAGCGTCCTAGAGCGAAAAGGACTATAATTCGTGACCACCCCAAAAAATTGAAAAATCCACCCAAAACCTAAAAAAATTGAAGTTTTTATATGAAAAACTTCTTTTGCCCATATCTCCTTAAATATGCGTCCTAGAGCGAAAAGGACTTTAATTCGTGACCACCCCCAAAAAATTGAAAAATCCACCCAAAACCTAAAAAAATTGAAATTTTTATATGAAAAACTTCTTTTGCCCATATCTCCTTAAATATGCGTCCTAGAGCGAAAAGGACTTTAATTCGTGACCACCCTCAAACAATTGAAAAATCCACCAAAAACCTAAAAAAAATTGAAATTTTTATATGAAAAACTTCTTTTGCCCATATCTCCTTAAATATGCGTCCTAGAGCGAAAAGGACTTTAATTCGTGACCACCCCCAAAAACTTGAAAAATCCACCCAAAACTTAAAAAAATTGAAGTTTTTATATGAAAAACTTCTTTTGCCCATATCTCCTTAAATATGCGTCCTAGAGCGAAAAGGACATTAATTCGTGACCACCCCAAAAAATTGAAAAATCCACCCAAAACCTAAAAAAATTGAAATTTTTATATGAAAAACTTCTTTTGTCCATATCTCCTTAAATATGCGTCCTAGAGCGAAAAGGACTTTAATTCGTGACCACCCCCAAAAAATTGAAAAATCCACCTAAAACCTAAAAAATTGAAATTTTTATATGAAAACCTTCTTTTGCCCATATCTCCTAAACTAAGCGTCCTAGAGCGAAAAGGACTATAATTCGTGACCACCCCCAAAAAATTGAAAAATCCACCCAAAACCTAAAAAAATTGAAGTTTTTATATGAAAAACTTATTTTGCCCATATCTCCTTAAATATGCGTCCTAGAGCGAAAAGGACTTTAATTCGTGACCACCCCCAAAAACTTGAAAAATCCACCCAAAACCTAAAAAAATTTAAATTTTTATATGAAAAACTTCTTTTGCCCACATCTCCTTAAATATGCGTCCTAGAGCGAAAAGGACTTTAATTCGTGACCACCCCCAAAAACTTGAAAAATCCACCCAAAACTTAAAAAAATTGAAGTTTTTATATGAAAAACTTCTTTTGCCCATATCTCCTTAAATATGCGTCCTAGAGCGAAAAGGACATTAATTCGTGACCACCCCAAAAAATTGAAAAATCCACCCAAAACCTAAAAAAATTGAAATTTTTATATGAAAAACTTATTTTGCCCATATCTCCTTAAATATGCGTCCTAGAGCGAAAAGGACTTTAATTCGTGACCACCCTCAAAAAATTGAAAAATCCACCCAAAACCTAAAAAAATTGAAATTTTTATATGAAAACCTTCTTTTGCCCATATCTCCTAAACTAAGCGTCCTAGAGCGAAAAGGACTATAATTCGTGACCACCCCAAAAAATTGAAAAATCCACCCAAAACCTAAAAAAATTGAAGTTTTTATATGAAAAACTTATTTTGCCCATATCTCCTTAAATATGCGTCCTAGAGCGAAAAGGACTTTAATTCGTGACCACCCCCAAAAACTTGAAAAATCCACCCAAAACCTAAAAAAATTTAAATTTTTATATGAAAAACTTCTTTTGCCCACATCTCCTTAAATATGCGTCCTAGAGCGAAAAGGACTTTAATTCGTGACCACCCCCAAAAAATTGAAAAATCCACCCAAAACCTAAAAAAAATTAAATTTTTATATGAAAACCTTCTTTTGCCCATATCTCCTTAAATATGCGTCCTAGAGCGAAAAGGACTTTAATTCGTGACCACCCCCAAAAAATTGAAAAATCCACCCAAAACCTAAAAAAATTGAAATTTTTATATGAAAACCTCCTTTTGCCCATATCTCCTAAACTAAGCGTCCTAGAGCGAAAAGGACTATAATTCGTGACCACCCCAAAAAATTGAAAAATCCACCCAAAACCTAAAAAAATTGAAATTTTTATATGAAAACCTTCTTTTGCCCATATCTCCTTAAACATGCGTCCTAGAGCGAAAAGGACTTTAATTCGTGACCACCCCCAAAAAATTGAAAAATCCACCCAAAACCTAAAAAAATTGAAATTTTTATATGAAAAACTTCTTTTGCCCATATCTCCTTAAATATGCGTCCTAGAGCGAAAAGGACTTTAATTCGTGACCACCCCAAAATATTGAAAAATCCACCCAAAACCTAAAAAAAATTGAAATTTTTATATGAAAAACTTCTTTTGCCCATATCTACTAAACTAAGCGTCCTAGAGCGAAAAGGACTTTAATTCGTGACCACCCCCAAAAAATTGAAAAATCCACCCAAAACCTAAAAAAATTGAAATTTTTATATGAAAAACTTCTTTTGCCCATAACTCCTTAAATATGCGTCCTAGAGCGAAAAGGACTTTAATTCGTGACCACCCTCAAACAATTGAAAAATCCACCCAAAACCTAAAAAAAATTGAAATTTTTATATGAAAAACTTCTTTTGCCCTTATCTCCTTAAATATGCGTCCTAGAGCGAAAAGGACTTTAATTCGTGACCACCCCCAAAAAGTTGAAAAATCCACCCAAAACCTAAAAAAATTGAAATTTTTATATGAAAAACTTCTTTTGCCCATATCTCCTTAAATATGCGTCCTAGAGCGAAAAGGACTTTAATTCGTGACCACCCCAAAATATTGAAAAATCCACCCAAAACCTAAAAAAAATTGAAATTTTTATATGAAAAACTTCTTTTGCCCATATCTACTAAACTAAGCGTCCTAGAGCGAAAAGGACTTTAATTCGTGACCACCCCCAAAAAATTGAAAAATCCACCCAAAACCTAAAAAAATTGAAATTTTTATATGGAAAACTTCTTTTGCCCATATCTCCTTAAATATGCGTCCTAGAGCGAAAAGGACTTTAATTCGTGACCACCCCAAAAAATTGAAAAATCCACCCAAAACCTAAAAAAATTGAAATTTTTATATGAAAACCTTCTTTTGCCCATATCTCCTTAAATATGCGTCCTAGAGCGAAAAGGACTTTAATTCGTGACCACCCCCAAAAAATTGAAAAATCCACCCAAAACCTAAAAAAATTGAAATTTTTATATGAAAACCTTCTTTTGCCCATATCTCATTAAATATGCGTCCTAGAGCGAAAAGGACTTTAATTCGCGACCACCCTCAAACAATTGAAAAATCCACCCAAAACCTAAAAAAATTGAATTTTTTTATATGAAAAATTTCTTTTGCCCATATCTCCTTAAATATGCGTCCTAGAGCGAAAAGGACTTTAATTCGTGACCACCCCCAAAAAATTGAAAAATCCACCCAAAACCTAAAAAATTGAAATTTTTATATGGAAAACTTCTTTTGCCCATATCTCCTTAAATATGCGTCCTAGAGCGAAAAGGACTTTAATTCGTGACCACCCCAAAAAATTGAAAAATCCACCCAAAACCTAAAAAAATTGAAATTTTTATATGAAAAACCTCTTTTGCCCACATCTCCTTAAATATGCGTCCTAGAGCGAAAAGGACTTTAATTCGTGACCACCCCCAAAAAATTGAAAAATCCACCCAAAACCTAAAAAAATTGACATTTTTATATGAAAACCTTCTTTTGCCCATATCTCCTTAAATATGCGTCCTAGAGCGAAAAGGACTTTAATTCGTGACCACCCCCAAAAAATTGAAAAATCCACCCAAAACCTAAAAAAATTGAAATTTTTATATGAAAAACTTCTTTTGCCCATATCTCCTTAAATATGCGTCCTAGAGCGAAAAGGACTTTAATTCGCGACCACCCTCAAACAATTGAAAAATCCACCCAAAACCTAAAAAAATTGAATTTTTTTATATGAAAAATTTCTTTTGCCCATATCTCCTTAAATATGCGTCCTAGAGCGAAAAGGACTTTAATTCGTGACCACCCCCAAAAAATTGAAAAATCCACCCAAAACCTAAAAAAATTGAAATTTTTATATGAAAAACTTCTTTTGCCCATATCTCCTTAAATATGCGTCCTAGAGCGAAAAGGACTATAATTCGTGACCACCCCCAAAAAATTGAAAAATCCACCCAAAACCTAAAAAAATTGAAATTTTAAATGAAAAACTTCTTTTGCCCATATCTCCTTAAATATGCGTCCTAGAGCGAAAAGGACTTTAATTCGTGACCACCCCCAAAAAATTGAAAAATCGACCCAAAACCTAAAAAAATTGAAATTTTTATATGAAAAACTTCTTTTGCCCATATCTCCTTAAATATGCGTTCTAGAGCGAAAAGGACTTTAATTCGTGACCACCCCCAAAAAATTGAAAAATCCACCCAAAACCTAAAAAAATTTAAATTTTTATATGAAAACCTTCTTTTGCCCCTATCTCCTTAAATATGCGTCCTAGAGCGAAAAGGACTTTAATTTGTGACCACCCTCAGACAATTGAAAAATCCACCCAAAACCTAAAAAAAATTGAAATTTTTATATGAAAAACTTCTTTTGCCCATATCTCCTTAAATATGCGTCCTAGAACGAAAAGGACTTTAATTCGTGACCACCCCCAAAAAATTGAAAAATCCACCCAAAACCTAAAAAAATTGAAATTTTTATATGGAAAACTTCTTTTGCCCATATCTCCTTAAATATGCGTCCTAGAGCGAAAAGGACTTTAATTCGTGACCACCCCCAAAAAATTGAAAAATCCACCCAAAACTTAAAAAAAATTGAAATTTTAAATGAAAAACTTCTTTTGCCCATATCTCCTTAAATATGCGTCCTAGAGCGAAAAGGACTTTAATTCGTGACCACCCCCAAAAAATTGAAAAATCCACCCAAAACCTAAAAAAATTGAAATTTTTATATGAAAAACTTCTTTTGCCCATATCTCCTTAAATATGCGTCCTAGAGCGAAAAGGACTTTAATTCGTGATCACCCCAAAAAATTGAAAAATCCACCCAAAACCTAAAAAAATTGAAATTTTTATATGAAAAACTTCTTTTGCCCATATCTCCTTAAATATGCGTCCTAGAGCGAAAAGGACTTTAATTCGTGACCACCCCCAAAAAATTGAAAAATCCACCCAAAACCTAAAAAAATTGAAATTTTAAATGAAAAACTTCTTTTGCCCATATCTCCTTAAATATGCGTCCTAGAGCGAAAAGGACTTTAATTCGTGACCACCCCCAAAAAATTGAAAAATCCACCCAAAACCTAAAAAAATTGAAATTTTTATATGAAAAACTTCTTTTGCCCATATCTCCTTAAATATGCGTCCTAGAGCGAAAAGGACTTTAATTCGTGACCACCCCAAAAAATTGAAAAATCCACCCAAAACCTAAAAAAATTGAAATTTTTATATAAAAAATTTCTTTTGCCCATATCTCCTTAAATATGCGTCCTAGAGCGAAAAGGACTTTAATTCGTGACCACCCCCAAAAAATTGAAAAGTCCACCCAAAACCTAAAAAAATTGAAATTTTTATATGAAAAACTTCTTTTGCCCATATCTCCTTAAATATGCGTCCTAGAGCGAAAAGGACTTTAATTCGTGACCACCCCCAAAAAATTGAAAAATCCACCCAAAACCTAAAAAAATTGAAATTTTTATATGAAAACCTTCTTTTGCCCATATCTCCTTAAATATGCGTCCTAGAGCGAAAAGGACTTTAATTCGTGACCACCCTCAAACAATTGAAAAATCCACCCAAAACCTAAAAAAATTGAAATTTTTTATATGAAAAATTTCTTTTGCCCATATCTCCTTAAATATGCGTCCTAGAGCGAAAAGGACTTTATTCGTGACCACCCCCAAAAAATTGAAAAATCCACCCAAAACCTAAAAAAATTGAAATTTTTATATGCAAAACTTCTTTTGCCCATATCTCCTAAACTAAGCGTCCTAGAGCGAAAAGGACTATAATTCGTGACCACCCCAAAAAATTGAAAAATCCACCCAAAACCTAACAAATTTAAGTTTTTATATGAAAAACTTCTTTTGCCCATATCTCCTTAAATATGCGTCCTAGAGCGAAAAGGACTTTAATTCGTGACCACCCCAAAAAATTGAAAAATCCACCCAAAACCTAAAAAAATTGAAATTTTTATATGAAAAACTTCTTTTGCCCATATCTCCTTAAATATGCGTCCTAGAGCGAAAAGGACTTTAATTCGTGACCACCCCAAAAAATTGAAAAATCCATCCAAAACCTAAAAAAATTTACATTTTTATATGAAAAATTTTCTTTTGCCCATATCTCCTTAAATATGCGTCCTAGAGCGAAAAGGACTTTAATTCGTGACCACCCCAAAAAATTGAAAAATCCACCCAAAACCTAAAAAAATTGAAATTTTTATATGAAAAACTTCTTTTGTCCATATCTCCTTAAAT
Organism: Haematobia irritans; assembly: GCF_050003625.1. Lineage (NCBI taxonomy): Eukaryota > Metazoa > Arthropoda > Insecta > Diptera > Muscidae > Haematobia > Haematobia irritans. Next base: position 99,921,534 of record NC_134399.1, on the reverse strand, counting down.
ATGCGTCCTAGAGCGAAAAGGACTTTAATTCGTGACCACCCCCAAAAAATTGAAAAATCCACCCAAAACCTAAAAAATTGAAATTTTTATATGAAAACCTTCTTTTGCCCATATCTCCTAAACTAAGCGTCCTAGAGCGAAAAGGACTATAATTCGTGACCACCATAAAAAAATTGAAAAATCCACCCAAAACCTAAAAAAATTGAAATTTTTATATGAAAAACTTCTTTTGCCCATATCTCCTTAAATATGCGTCCTAGAGCGAAAAGGACTTTAATTCGTGACCACCCCCAAAAAATTGAAAAATCCACCCAAAACCTAAAAAAATTGAAATTTTTATATGAAAACCTTCTTTTGCCCATATCTCCTTAAATATGCGTCCTAGAGCGAAAAGGACTTTAATTCGTGACCACCCCCAAAAAATTGAAAAATCCACCCAAAACCTAAAAAAATTGAAATTTTTATATGAAAAACTTCTTTTGCCCATATCTCCTTAAATATGCGTCCTAGAGCGAAAAGGACTTTAATTCGTGACCACCCCAAAATATTGAAAAATTCACCCAAAACCTAAAAAAATTGAAATTTTTATATGAAAAACTTCTTTTGCCCATATCTCCTAAACTAAGCGTCCTAGAGCGAAAAGGACTTTAATTCGTGACCACCCCACAAAATTGAAAAATCCACCGAAAACCTAAAAAAATTGAAATTTTTTATATGAAACATTTCTTTTGCCCATATCTCCTTAAATATGCGTCCTAGAGCGAAAAGGACTTTAATTCGTGACCACCCCCAAAAAATTGAAAAATCCACCCAAAACCTAAAAAAATTGAAATTTTTATATGAAAAACTTATTTTGCCCATATCTCCTAAACTAAGCGTCCTACAGCGAAAAGGACTATAATTCGTGACCACCCCAAAAAATTGAAAAATCCACCCAAAACCTAAAAAAATTGAAATTTTTATATGAAAAACTTCTTTTGCCCATATCTCCTTAAATATGCGTCCTAGAGCGAAAAGGACTTTAATTCGTTACCACCCCCAAAAAATTGAAAAATCCACCCAAAACCTAAAAAAATTGTAATTTTTATATGAAAACCTTCTTTTGCCCATATCTCCTTAAATATGCGTCCTAGAGCGAAAAGGACTTTAATTCATGACCACCCCAAAATATTGAAAAATCCACCCAAAACCTAAAAAAAATTGAAATTTTTATATGAAAAACTTCTTTTGCCCATATCTCCTTAAATATGCGTCCTAGAGCGAAAAGGACTTTAATTCGTGACTACCCCCAAAAAATTGAAAAATCCACCCAAAACCTAAAAAAATTGAAATTTTTATATGAAAACCTTCTTTTGCCCATATCTCCTTAAATATGCGTCCTAGAGCGAAAAGGACTTTAATTCGTGACCACCCCCAAAAAATTGAAAAATCCACCCAAAACCTAAAAAAATTGAAATTTTTATATGAAAAACTTCTTTTGCCCATATCTCCTTAAATATGCGTCCTAGAGCGAAAAGGACTTTAATTCGTGACCACCCTAACACAATTGAAAAATCCACCCAAAACCTAAAAAAATTGAAATTTTTTATATGAAAAATTTCTTTTGCCCATATCTCCTTAAATATGCGTCCTAGAGCGAAAAGGACTTTAATTCGTGACCACCCCCAAAAAATTGAAAAATCCACCCAAAACCTAAAAAAATTGAAATTTTTATATGAAAAACTTCTTTTGCCCATATCTCCTTAAATATGCGTCCTAGAGCGAAAAGGACTTTAATTCGTGACCACCCCCAAAAAATTGAAAAATCCACCCAAAACCTAAAAAAATTGAAATTTTTATATGAAAAACTTCTTTTGCCCATATCTCCTTAAATATGCGTCCTAGAGCGAAAAGGACTTTAATTCGTGACCACCCCCAAAAAATTAAAAAATCCACCCAAAACCTAAAAAAATTGAAATTTTTATATGAAAACCTTCTTTTGCCCATATCTCCTAAACTAAGCGTCCTAGAGCGAAAAGGACTATAATTCGTGACCACCCCAAAAAATTGAAAAATCCACCCAAAACCTAAAAAAATTGAAGTTTTTATATGAAAAACTTCTTTTGCCCATATCTCCTTAAATATGCGTCCTAGAGCGAAAAGGACTTTAATTCGTGACCACCCCCAAAAAATTGAAAAATCCACCCAAAACCTAAAAAAATTGAAATTTTTATATGAAAAACTTCTTTTGCCCATATCTCCTTAAATATGCGTCCTAGAGCGAAAAGGACTTTAATTCGTGACCACCCTCAAACAATTGAAAAATCCACCAAAAACCTAAAAAAAATTGAAATTTTTATATGAAAAACTTCTTTTGCCCATATCTCCTTAAATATGCGTCCTAGAGCGAAAAGGACTTTAATTCGTGACCACCCCCAAAAACTTGAAAAATCCACCCAAAACCTAAAAAAATTGAAATTTTTATATGAAAAACTTCTTTTGCCCATATCTCCTAAACTAAGCGCCCAAGAGCGAAAAGGACTATAATTCGTGACCACCCCAAAAAATTGAAAAATCCACCCAAAACTTAAAAAAATTGAAGTTTTTATATGAAAAACTTCTTTTGCCCATATCTCCTTAAATATGCGTCCTAGAGCGAAAAGGACATTAATTCGTGACCACCCCAAAAAATTGAAAAATCCACCTAAAACCTAAAAAATTGAAATTTTTATATGAAAACCTTCTTTTGCCCATATCTCCTAAACTAAGCGTCCTAGAGCGAAAAGGACTTTAATTCGTGACCACCCTCAAAAAATTGAAAAATCCACCCAAAACCTAAAAAAATTGAAATTTTTATATGAAAACCTTCTTTTGCCCATATCTCCTAAACTAAGCGTCCTAGAGCGAAAAGGACTATAATTCGTGACCACCCCAAAAAATTGAAAAATCCACCCAAAACCTAAAAAAATTGAAATTTTTATATGAAAAACTTCTTTTGCCCATATCTCCTTAAATATGCGTCCTAGAGCGAAAAGGACTTTAATTCGTGACCACCCTCAAACAATTGAAAAATCCACCAAAAACCTAAAAAAAATTGAAATTTTTATATGAAAAACTTCTTTTGCCCACATTTCCTTAAATGTGCGTCCTAGAGCGAAAAGGACTTTAATTCGTGACCACCCCCAAAAAATTGAAAAATCCACCCAAAACCTAAAAAAAATTAAATTTTTATATGAAAACCTTCTTTTGCCCATATCTCCTTAAATATGCGTCCTAGAGCGAAAAGGACTTTAATTCGTGACCACCCCCAAAAAATTGAAAAATCCACCCAAAACCTAAAAAAATTTAAATTTTTATATGAAAACCTTCTTTTGCCCATATCTCCTTAAATATGCGTCCTAGAGCGAAAAGGACTTTAATTCGTGACCACCCTCAAACAATTGAAAAATCCACCCAAAACCTAAAAAAATTGAAATTTTTTATATGAAAAATTTCTTGTGCCCATATCTCCTTAAATATGCGTCCTAGAGCGAAAAGGACTTTAATTCGTGACCACCCCCACAAAATTGAAAAATCCACCCAAAACCTAAAAAAATTGAAATTTTTATATGAAAAACTTCTTTTGCCCATATCTCCTTAAATATGCGTCCTAGAGCGAAAAGGACTTTAATTCGTGACCACCCCAAAAAAATTGAAAAATCCACCCAAAACCTAAAAAAATTGAAATTTTAAATGAAAAACTTCTTTTGCCCATATCTCCTTAAATATGCGTCCTAGAGCGAAAAGGACTTTAATTCGTGACCACCCCCAAAAAATTGAAAAATCCACCCAAAACCTAAAAAAATTGAAATTTTAAATGAAAAACTTCTTTTGCCCATATCTCCTTAAATATGCGTCCTAGAGCGAAAAGGACTTTAATTCGTGACCACCCCAAAAAATTGAAAAATCCACCAAAAACCTAAAAAAATTGAAATTTTTATATGAAAAACTTCTTTTGCCCACATCTCCTTAAATATGCGTCCTAGAGCGAAAAGGACTTTAATTCGTGACCACCCCCAAAAAATTGAAAAATCCACCCAAAACCTAAAAAAAATTAAATTTTTATATGAAAACCTTCTTTTGCCCATATCTCCTTAAATATGCGTCCTAGAGCGAAAAGGACTTTAATTCGTGACCACCCCCAAAAAATTGAAAAATCCACCCAAAACCTAAAAAAATTGAAATTTTTATATGAAAACCTTCTTTTGCCCATATCTCCTTAAATATGCGTCCTAGAGCGAAAAGGACTTTAATTCGTGACCACCCTCAAACAATTGAAAAATCCACCCAAAACCTAAAAAAATTGAAATTTTTTATATGAAAAATTTCTTGTGCCCATATCTCCTTAAATATGCGTCCTAGAGCGAAAAGGACTTTAATTCGTGACCACCCCCACAAAATTGAAAAATCCACCCAAAACCTAAAAAAATTGAAATTTTTATATGAAAAACTTCTTTTGCCCATATCTCCTTAAATATGCGTCCTAGAGCGAAAAGGACTTTAATTCGTGACCACCCCCAAAAAATTGAAAAATCCACCCAAAACCTAAAAAAATTGAAATTTTAAATGAAAAACTTCTTTTGCCCATATCTCCTTAAATATGCGTCCTAGAGCGAAAAGGACTTTAATTCGTGACCACCCCAAAAAATTGAAAAATCCACCCAAAACCTAAAAAAATTGAAATTTTTATATGAAAAACTTCTTTTGCCCACATCTCCTTAAATATGCGTCCTAGAGCGAAAAGGACTTTAATTCGTGACCACCCCCAAAAAATTGAAAAATCCACCCAAAACCTAAAAAAAATTAAATTTTTATATGAAAACCTTCTTTTGCCCATATCTCCTTAAATATGCGTCCTAGAGCGAAAAGGACTTTAATTCGTGACCACCCCCAAAAAATTGAAAAATCCACCCAAAACCTAAAAAAATTGAAATTTTTATATGAAAACCTTCTTTTGCCCATATCTCCTTAAATATGCGTCCTAGAGCGAAAAGGACTTTAATTCGTGACCACCCTCAAACAATTGAAAAATCCACCCAAAACCTAAAAAAATTGAAATTTTTTATATGAAAAATTTCTTGTGCCCATATCTCCTTAAATATGCGTCCTAGAGCGAAAAGGACTTTAATTCGTGACCACCCCCACAAAATTGAAAAATCCACCCAAAACCTAAAAAAATTGAAATTTTTATATGAAAAACTTCTTTTGCCCATATCTCCTTAAATATGCGTCCTAGAGCGAAAAGGACTTTAATTCGTGACCACCCCAAAAAAATTGAAAAATCCACCCAAAACCTAAAAAAATTGAAGTTTTTATATGAAAAACTTCTTTTGCCCATATCTCCTTAAATATGCGTCCTAGAGCGAAAAGGACTTTAATTCGTGACCACCCCCAAAAAATTGAAAAATCCACCCAAAACCTAAAAAAATTGAAATTTTAAATGAAAAACTTCTTTTGCCCATATCTCCTTAAATATGCGTCCTAGAGCGAAAAGGACTTTAATTCGTGACCACCCCCAAAAAATTGAAAAATCCACCCAAAACCTAAAAAAATTGAAATTTTTATATGAAAAACTTCTTTTGCCCATATCTCCTTAAATATGCGTCCTAGAGCGAAAAAGACTTTAATTCGTGACCACCCCCAAAAAATTGAAAAATCCACCCAAAACCTAAAAAAATTGAAATTTTTATATGAAAAACTTCTTTTGCCCATATCTCCTTAAATATGCGTCCTAGAGCGAAAAGGACTTTAATTCGTGACCACCCCCAAAAAATTGAAAAATCCACCCAAAACCTAAAAAAATTGAAATTTTTATATTTTTCTTTTGCCCATATCTCCTTAAATATGCGTCCTAGAGCGAAAAGGACTTTAATTCGTGACCACCCCAAAAAATTGAAAAATCCACCCAAAACCTAAAAAAATTGAAATTTTTATATGAAAAACTTCTTTTGCCCACATCTCCTTAAATATGCGTCCTAGAGCGAAAAGGACTTTAATTCGTGACCACCCCCAAAAAATTGAAAAATCCACCCAAAACCTAAAAAAAATTAAATTTTTATATGAAAACCTTCTTTTGCCCATATCTCCTTAAATATGCGTCCTAGAGCGAAAAGGACTTTAATTCGTGACCACCCCCAAAAAATTGAAAAATCCACCCAAAACCTAAAAAAATTGAAATTTTTATATGAAAACCTTCTTTTGCCCATATCTCCTTAAATATGCGTCTTAGAGCGAAAAGGACTTTAATTCGTGACCACCCTCAAACAATTGAAAAATCCACCCAAAACCTAAAAAAAATTGAAATTTTTTATATGAAAAATTTCTTGTGCCCATATCTCCTTAAATATGCGTCCTAGAGCGAAAAGGACTTTAATTCGTGACCACCCCCACAAAATTGAAAAATCCACCCAAAACCTAAAAAAATTGAAATTTTTATATGAAAAACTTCTTTTGCCCATATCTCCTTAAATATGCGTCCTAGAGCGAAAAGGACTTTAATTCGTGACCACCCCAAAAAAATTGAAAAATCCACCCAAAACCTAAAAAAATTGAAGTTTTTATATGAAAAACTTCTTTTGCCCATATCTCCTTAAATATGCGTCCTAGAGCGAAAAGGACTTTAATTCGTGACCACCCCCAAAAAATTGAAAAATCCACCCAAAACCTAAAAAAATTGAAATTTTAAATGAAAAACTTCTTTTGCCCATATCTCCTTAAATATGCGTCCTAGAGCGAAAAGGACTTTAATTCGTGACCACCCCCAAAAAATTGAAAAATCCACCCAAAACCTAAAAAAATTGAAATTTTTATATGAAAAACTTCTTTTGCCCATATCTCCTTAAATATGCGTCCTAGAGCGAAAAAGACTTTAATTCGTGACCACCCCCAAAAAATTGAAAAATCCACCCAAAACCTAAAAAAATTGAAATTTTTATATGAAAAACTTCTTTTGCCCATATCTCCTTAAATATGCGTCCTAGAGCGAAAAGGACTTTAATTCGTGACCACCCCCAAAAAATTGAAAAATCCACCCAAAACCTAAAAAATTGAAATTTTTATATGAAAACCTTCTTTTGCCCATATCTCCTTAAATATGCGTCCTAGAGCGAAAAGGACTTTAATTCGTGACCACCCTCAAACAATTGAAAAATCCACCCAAAACCTAAAAAAATTGAAATTTTTTATATGAAAAATTTCTTGTGCCCATATCTCCTTAAATATGCGTCCTAGAGCGAAAAGGACTTTAATTCGTGACCACCCCCACAAAATTGAAAAATCCACCCAAAACCTAAAAAAATTGAAATTTTTATATGAAAAACTTCTTTTGCCCATATCTCCTTAAATATGCGTCCTAGAGCGAAAAGGACTTTAATTCGTGACCACCCCAAAAAAATTGAAAAATCCACCCAAAACCTAAAAAAATTGAAGTTTTTATATGAAAAACTTCTTTTGCCCATATCTCCTTAAATATGCGTCCTAGAGCGAAAAGGACTTTAATTCGTGACCACCCCCAAAAAATTGAAAAATCCACCCAAAACCTAAAAAAATTGAAATTTTAAATGAAAAACTTCTTTTGCCCATATCTCCTTAAATATGCGTCCTAGAGCGAAAAAGACTTTAATTCGTGACCACCCCCAAAAAATTGAAAAATCCACCCAAAACCTAAAAAAATTGAAATTTTTATATGAAAAACTTCTTTTGCCCATATCTCCTTAAATATGCGTCCTAGAGCGAAAAGGACTTTAATTCGTGACCACCCCCAAAAAATTGAAAAATCCACCCAAAACCTAAAAAAATTGAAATTTTTATATGAAAAACTTCTTTTGCCCATATCTCCTTAAATATGCGTCCTAGAGCGAAAAGGACTTTAATTCGTGACCACCCCCAAAAAATTGAAAAATCCACCCAAAACCTAAAAAAATTGAAATTTTTATATGGAAAACTTCTTTTGCCCATATCTCCTTAAATATGCGTCCTAGAGCGAAAAGGACTTTAATTCGTGACCACCCCAAAAAATTGAAAAATCCACCCAAAACCTAAAAAAATTGAAATTTTTATATGAAAAACTTCTTTTGCCCACATCTCCTTAAATATGCGTCCTAGAGCGAAAAGGACTTTAATTCGTGACCACCCCCAAAAAATTGAAAAATCCACCCAAAACCTAAAAAAATTTAAATTTTTATATGAAAACCTTCTTTTGCCCATATCTCCTTAAATATGCGTCCTAGAGCGAAAAGGACTTTAATTCGTGACCACTCCCAAAAAATTGAAAAATCCACCCAAAACCTAAAAAAATTGAAATTTTTATATGAAAACCTTCTTTTGCCCATATCTCCTTAAATATGCGTCCTAGAGCGAAAAGGACTTTAATTCGTGACCACCCCCAAAAAATTGAAAAATCCACCCAAAACCTAAAAAAATTGAAATTTTTATATGAAAAACTTCATTTGCCCATATCTCCTTAAATATGCGTCCTAGAGCGAAAAGGACTTTAATTCGTGACCACCCCCAAAAAATTGAAAAATCCACCCAAAACCTAAAAAAATTGAAATTTTTATATTTTTCTTTTGCCCATATCTCCTTAAATATGCGTCCTAGAGCGAAAAGGACTTTAATTCGTGACCACCCCAAAAAATTGAAAAATCCACCCAAAACCTAAAAAAATTGAAATTTTTATATGAAAAACTTCTTTTGCCCACATCTCCTTAAATATGCGTCCTAGAGCGAAAAGGACTTTAATTCGTGACCACCCCCAAAAAATTGAAAAATCCACCCAAAACCTAAAAAAAATTAAATTTTTATATGAAAACCTTCTTTTGCCCATATCTCCTTAAATATGCGTCCTAGAGCGAAAAGGACTTTAATTCGTGACCACCCCCAAAAAATTGAAAAATCCACCCAAAACCTAAAAAAATTGAAATTTTTATATGAAAACCTTCTTTTGCCCATATCTCCTTAAATATGCGTCCTAGAGCGAAAAGGACTTTAATTCGTGACCACCCTCAAACAATTGAAAAATCCACCCAAAACCTAAAAAAATTGAAATTTTTTATATGAAAAATTTCTTGTGCCCATATCTCCTTAAATATGCGTCCTAGAGCGAAAAGGACTTTAATTCGTGACCACCCCCACAAAATTGAAAAATCCACCCAAAACCTAAAAAAATTGAAATTTTTATATGAAAAACTTCTTTTGCCCATATCTCCTTAAATATGCGTCCTAGAGCGAAAAGGACTTTAATTCGTGACCACCCCAAAAAAATTGAAAAATCCACCCAAAACCTAAAAAAATTGAAGTTTTTATATGAAAAACTTCTTTTGCCCATATCTCCTTAAATATGCGTCCTAGAGCGAAAAGGACTTTAATTCGTGACCACCCCCAAAAAATTGAAAAATCCACCCAAAACCTAAAAAAATTGAAATTTTAAATGAAAAACTTCTTTTGCCCATATCTCCTTAAATATGCGTCCTAGAGCGAAAAGGACTTTAATTCGTGACCACCCCAAAAAATTGAAAAATCCACCCAAAACCTAAAAAAATTGAAATTTTTATATGAAAAACTTCTTTTGCCCACATCTCCTTAAATATGCGTCCTAGAGCGAAAAGGACTTTAATTCGTGACCACCCCCAAAAAATTGAAAAATCCACCCAAAACCTAAAAAAAATTAAATTTTTATATGAAAACCTTCTTTTGCCCATATCTCCTTAAATATGCGTCCTAGAGCGAAAAGGACTTTAATTCGTGACCACCCCCAAAAAATTGAAAAATCCACCCAAAACCTAAAAAAATTGAAATTTTTATATGAAAACCTTCTTTTGCCCATATCTCCTTAAATATGCGTCCTAGAGCGAAAAGGACTTTAATTCGTGACCACCCTCAAACAATTGAAAAATCCACCCAAAACCTAAAAAAATTGAAATTTTTTATATGAAAAATTTCTTGTGCCCATATCTCCTTAAATATGCGTCCTAGAGCGAAAAGGACTTTAATTCGTGACCACCCCCACAAAATTGAAAAATCCACCCAAAACCTAAAAAAATTGAAATTTTAAATGAAAAACTTCTTTTGCCCATATCTCCTTAAATATGCGTCCTAGAGCGAAAAGGACTTTAATTCGTGACCACTCCCAAAAAATTGAAAAATCCACCCAAAACCTAAAAAAATTGAAATTTTTATATGAAAACCTTCTTTTGCCCATATCTCCTTAAATATGCGTCCTAGAGCGAAAAGGACTTTAATTCGTGACCACCCCCAAAAAATTGAAAAATCCACCCAAAACCTAAAAAAATTGAAATTTTTATATGAAAAACTTCATTTGCCCATATCTCCTTAAATATGCGTCCTAGAGCGAAAAGGACTTTAATTCGTGACCACCCCCAAAAAATTGAAAAATCCACCCAAAACCTAAAAAAATTGAAATTTTTATATTTTTCTTTTGCCCATATCTCCTTAAATATGCGTCCTAGAGCGAAAAGGACTTTAATTCGTGACCACCCCAAAAAATTGAAAAATCCACCCAAAACCTAAAAAAATTGAAATTTTTATATGAAAAACTTCTTTTGCCCACATCTCCTTAAATATGCGTCCTAGAGCGAAAAGGACTTTAATTCGTGACCACCCCCAAAAAATTGAAAAATCCACCCAAAACCTAAAAAAAATTAAATTTTTATATGAAAACCTTCTTTTGCCCATATCTCCTTAAATATGCGTCCTAGAGCGAAAAGGACTTTAATTCGTGACCACCCCCAAAAAATTGAAAAATCCACCCAAAACCTAAAAAAATTGAAATTTTTATATGAAAACCTTCTTTTGCCCATATCTCCTTAAATATGCGTCCTAGAGCGAAAAGGACTTTAATTCGTGACCACCCTCAAACAATTGAAAAATCCACCCAAAACCTAAAAAAATTGAAATTTTTTATATAAAAATTTCTTGTGCCCATATCTCCTTAAATATGCGTCCTAGAGCGAAAAGGACTTTAATTCGTGACCACCCCCACAAAATTGAAAAATCCACCCAAAACCTAAAAAAATTGAAATTTTTATATGAAAAACTTCTTTTGCCCACATCTCCTTAAATATGCGTCCTAGAGCGAAAAGGACTTTAATTCGTGACCACCCGCAAAAAATTGAAAAATCCACCCAAAACCTAAAAAAAATTAAATTTTTATATGAAAACCTTCTTTTGCCCATATCTCCTTAAATATGCGTCCTAGAGCGAAAAGGACTTTAATTCGTGACCACCCCCAAAAAATTGAAAAATCCACCCAAAACCTAAAAAAATTGAAATTTTTATATGAAAACCTTCTTTTGCCCATATCTCCTTAAATATGCGTCCTAGAGCGAAAAGGACTTTAATTCGTGACCACCCTCAAACAATTGAAAAATCCACCCAAAACCTAAAAAAATTGAAATTTTTTATATGAAAAATTTCTTGTGCCCATATCTCCTTAAATATGCGTCCTAGAGCGAAAAGGACTTTAATTCGTGACCACCCCCACAAAATTGAAAAATCCACCCAAAACCTAAAAAAATTGAAATTTTTATATGAAAAACTTCTTTTGCCCATATCTCCTTAAATATGCGTCCTAGAGCGAAAAGGACTTTAATTCGTGACCACCCCAAAAAAATTGAAAAATCCACCCAAAACCTAAAAAAATTGAAGTTTTTATATGAAAAACTTCTTTTGCCCATATCTCCTTAAATATGCGTCCTAGAGCGAAAAGGACTTTAATTCGTGACCACCCCCAAAACATTGAAAAATCCACCCAAAACCTAAAAAAATTGAAATTTTAAATGAAAAACTTCTTTTGCCCATATCTCCTTAAATATGCGTCCTAGAGCGAAAAGGACTTTAATTCGTGACCACCCCCAAAAAATTGAAAAATCCACCCAAAACCTAAAAAAATTGAAATTTTTATATGAAAAACTTCTTTTGCCCATATCTCCTTAAATATGCGTCCTAGAGCGAAAAAGACTTTAATTCGTGACCACCCCCAAAAAATTGAAAAATCCACCCAAAACCTAAAAAAATTGAAATTTTTATATGAAAAACTTCTTTTGCCCATATCTCCTTAAATATGCGTCCTAGAGCGAAAAGGACTTTAATTCGTGACCACCCCCAAAAAATTGAAAAATCCACCCAAAACCTAAAAAAATTGAAATTGTTATATTTTTCTTTTACCCATATCTCCTTAAATATGCGTCCTAGAGCGAAAAGGACTTTAATTCGTGACCACCCCAAAAAATTGAAAAATCCACCCAAAACCTAAAAAAATTGAAATTTTTATATGATAAACTTCTTTTGCCCACATCTCCTTAAATATGCGTCCTAGAGCGAAAAGGACTTTAATTCGTGACCACCCCCAAAAAATTGAAAAATCCACCCAAAACCTAAAAAAAATTAAATTTTTATATGAAAACCTTCTTTTGCCCATATCTCCTTAAATATGCGTCCTAGAGCGAAAAGGACTTTAATTCGTGACCACCCCCAAAAAATTGAAAAATCCACCCAAAACCTAAAAAAATTGAAATTTTTATATGAAAACCTTCTTTTGCCCATATCTCCTTAAATATGCGTCCTAGAGCGAAAAGGACTTTAATTCGTGACCACCCTCAAACAATTGAAAAATCCACCCAAATCCTAAAAAAATTGAAATTTTTTATATGAAAAATTTCTTGTGCCCATATCTCCTTAAATATGCGTCCTAGAGCGAAAAGGACTTTAATTCGTGACCACCCCCACAAAATTGAAAAATCCACCCAAAACCTAAAAAAATTGAAATTTTTATATGAAAAACTTCTTTTGCCCATATCTCCTTAAATATGCGTCCTAGAGCGAAAAGGACTTTAATTCGTGACCACCCCAAAAAAATTGAAAAATCCACCCAAAACCTAAAAAAATTGAAGTTTTTATATGAAAAACTTCTTTTGCCCATATCTCCTTAAATATGCGTCCTAGAGCGAAAAGGACTTTAATTCGTGACCACCCCCAAAAAATTGAAAAATCCACCCAAAACCTAAAAAAATTGAAATTTTAAATGAAAAACTGCTTTTGCCCATATCTCCTTAAATATGCGTCCTAGAGCGAAAAGGACTTTAATTCGTGACCACCCCCAAAAAATTGAAAAATCCACCCAAAACCTAAAAAAATTGAAATTTTTATATGAAAAACTTCTTTTGCCCATATCTCCTTAAATATGCGTCCTAGAGCGAAAAAGACTTTAATTCGTGACCACCCCCAAAAAATTGAAAAATCCACCCAAAACCTAAAAAAATTGAAATTTTTATATGAAAAACTTCTTTTGCCCATATCTCCTTAAATATGCGTCCTAGAGCGAAAAGGACTTTAATTCGTGACCACCCCCAAAAAATTGAAAAATCCACCCAAAACCTAAAAAAATTGAAATTTTTATATGAAAAACTTCTTTTGCCCATATCTCCTTAAATATGCGTCCTAGAGCGAAAAGGACTTTAATTCGTGACCACCCCCAAAAAATTGAAAAATCCACCCAAAACCTAAAAAAATTGAAATTTTTATACGAAAACCTTCTTTTGCCCATATCTCCTAAACTAAGCGTCCTAGAGCGAAAAGGACTATAATTCGTGACCACCCCAAAAAATTGACTTTAATTCGTGACCACCCCAAAATATTGAAAAATCCACCCAAAACCTAAAAAAAATTTAAATTTTTATATGAAAAACTTCTTTTGCCCGTATCTCCTAAACTAAGCGTCCTAGAGCGAAAAGGACTTTAATTCGTGACCACCCCAAAAAATTGAAAAATCCACCCAAAACCTAAAAAAATTGAAATTTTTATATGAAAAACTTCTTTTGCCCATATCTCCTTAAATATGCGTCCTAGAGCGAAAAGGACTTTAATTCGTGACCACCCCAAAAAAATTGAAAAATCCACCCAAAACCTAAAAAAATTGAAGTTTTTATATGAAAAACTTCTTTTGCCCATATCTCCTTAAATATGCGTCCTAGAGCGAAAAGGACTTTAATTCGTGACCACCCCCAAAAAATTGAAAAATCCACCCAAAACCTAAAAAAATTGAAATTTTAAATGAAAAACTTCTTTTGCCCATATCTCCTTAAATATGCGTCCTAGAGCGAAAAGGACTTTAATTCGTGACCACCCCCAAAAAATTGAAAAATCCACCCAAAACCTAAAAAAATTGAAATTTTTATATGAAAAACTTCTTTTGCCCATATCTCCTTAAATATGCGTCCTAGAGCGAAAAAGACTTTAATTCGTGACCACCCCCAAAAAATTGAAAAATCCACCCAAAACCTAAAAAAATTGAAATTTTTATATGAAAAACTTCTTTTGCCCATATCTCCTTAAATATGCGTCCTAGAGCGAAAAGGACTTTAATTCGTGACCACCCCAAAAAATTGAAAAATCCACCCAAAACCTAAAAAAATTGAAATTTTTATATGAAAAACTTCTTTTGCCCACATCTCCTTAAATATGCGTCCTAGAGCGAAAAGGACTTTAATTCGTGACCACCCCCAAAAAATTGAAAAATCCACCCAAAACCTAAAAAAAATTAAATTTTTATATGAAAACCTTCTTTTGCCCATATCTCCTTAAATATGCGTCCTAGAGCGAAAAGGACTTTAATTCGTGACCACCCCCAAAAAATTGAAAAATCCACCCAAAACCTAAAAAAATTGAAATTTTTATATGAAAACCTTCTTTTGCCCATATCTCCTTAAATATGCGTCCTAGAGCGAAAAGGACTTTAATTCGTGACCACCCTCAAACAATTGAAAAATCCACCCAAAACCTAAAAAAATTGAAATTTTTTATATGAAAAATTTCTTGTGCCCATATCTCCTTAAATATGCGTCCTAGAGCGAAAAGGACTTTAATTCGTGACCACCCCCACAAAATTGAAAAATCCACCCAAAACCTAAAAAAATTGAAATTTTTATATGAAAAACTTCTTTTGCCCATATCTCCTTAAATATGCGTCCTAGAGCGAAAAGGACTTTAATTCGTTACCACCCCAAAAAAATTGAAAAATCCACCCAAAACCTAAAAAAATTGAAGTTTTTATATGAAAAACTTCTTTTGCCCATATCTCCTTAAATATGCGTCCTAGAGCGAAAAGGACTTTAATTCGTGACCACCCCCAAAAAATTGAAAAATCCACCCAAAACCTAAAAAAATTGAAATTTTAAATGAAAAACTTCTTTTGCCCATATCTCCTTAAATATGCGTCCTAGAGCGAAAAGGACTTTAATTCGTGACCACCCCAAAAAATTGAAAAATCCACCCAAAACCTAAAAAAATTGAAATTTTTATATGAAAAACTTCTTTTGCCCACATCTCCTTAAATATGCGTCCTAGAGCGAAAAGGACTTTAATTCGTGACCACCCCCAAAAAATTGAAAAATCCACCCAAAACCTAAAAAAAATTAAATCTTTATATGAAAACCTTCTTTTGCCCATATCTCCTTAAATATGCGTCCTAGAGCGAAAAGGACTTTAATTCGTGACCACCCCCAAAAAATTGAAAAATCCACCCAAAACCTAAAAAAATTGAAATTTTTATATGAAAACCTTCTTTTGCCCATATCTCCTTAAATATGCGTCCTAGAGCGAAAAGGACTTTAATTCGTGACCACCCTCAAACAATTGAAAAATCCACCCAAAACCTAAAAAAATTGAAATTTTTTATATGAAAAATTTCTTGTGCCCATATCTCCTTAAATATGCGTCCTAGAGCGAAAAGGACTTTAATTCGTGACCACCCCCACAAAATTGAAAAATCCACCCAAAACCTAAAAAAATTGAAATTTTTATATGAAAAACTTCTTTTGCCCATATCTCCTTAAATATGCGTCCTAGAGCGAAAAGGACTTTAATTCGTGACCACCCCAAAAAAATTGAAAAATCCACCCAAAACCTAAAAAAATTGAAGTTTTTATATGAAAAACTTCTTTTGCCCATATCTCCTTAAATATGCGTCCTAGAGCGAAAAGGACTTTAATTCGTGACCACCCCCAAAAAATTGAAAAATCCACCCAAAACCTAAAAAAATTGAAATTTTAAATGAAAAACTTCTTTTGCCCATATCTCCTTAAATATGCGTCCTAGAGCGAAAAGGACTTTAATTCGTGACCACCCCCAAAAAATTGAAAAATCCACCCAAAACCTAAAAAAATTGAAATTTTTATATGAAAAACTTCTTTTGCCCATATCTCCTTAAATATGCGTCCTAGAGCGAAAAAGACTTTAATTCGTGACCACCCACAAAAAATTGAAAAATCCACCCAAAACCTAAAAAAATTGAAATTTTTATATGAAAAACTTCTTTTGCCCATATCTCCTTAAATATGCGTCCTAGAGCGAAAAGGACTTTAATTCGTGACCACCCCCAAAAAATTGAAAAATCCACCCAAAACCTAAAAAAATTGAAATTTTTATATTTTTCTTTTGCCCATATCTCCTTAAATATGCGTCCTAGAGCGAAAAGGACTTTAATTCGTGACCACCCCAAAAAATTGAAAAATCCACCCAAAACCTAAAAAAATTGAAATTTTTATATGAAAAACTTCTTTTGCCCACATCTCCTTAAATATGCGTCCTAGAGCGAAAAGGACTTTAATTCGTGACCACCCCCAAAAAATTGAAAAATCCACCCAAAACCTAAAAAAAATTAAATTTTTATATGAAAACCTTCTTTTGCCCATATCTCCTTAAATATGCGTCCTAGAGCGAAAAGGACTTTAATTCGTGACCACCCCCAAAAAATTGAAAAATCCACCCAAAACCTAAAAAAATTGAAATTTTTATATGAAAACCTTCTTTTGCCCATATCTCCTTAAATATGCGTCCTAGAGCGAAAAGGACTTTAATTCGTGACCACCCTCAAACAATTGAAAAATCCACCCAAAACCTAAAAAAATTGAAATTTTTTATATGAAAAATTTCTTGTGCCCATATCTCCTTAAATATGCGTCCTAGAGCGAAAAGGACTTTAATTCGTGACCACCCCCACAAAATTGAAAAATCCACCCAAAACCTAAAAAAATTGAAATTTTTATATGAAAAACTTCTTTTGCCCATATCTCCTTAAATATGCGTCCTAGAGCGAAAAGGACTTTAATTCGTGACCACCCCAAAAAAATTGAAAAATCCACCCAAAACCTAAAAAAATTGAAGTTTTTATATGAAAAACTTCTTTTGCCCATATCTCCTTAAATATGCGTCCTAGAGCGAAAAGGACTTTAATTCGTGACCACCCCCAAAAAATTGAAAAATCCACCCAAAACCTAAAAAAATTGAAATTTTTATATGAAAAACTTCTTTTGCCCATATCTCCTTAAATATGCGTCCTAGAGCGAAAAGGACTTTAATTCGTGACCACCCCCAAAAAATTGAAAAATCCACCCAAAACCTAAAAAAATTGAAATTTTTATACGAAAACCTTCTTTTGCCCATATCTCCTAAACTAAGCGTCCTAGAGCGAAAAGGACTATAATTCGTGACCACCCCAAAAAATTGACTTTAATTCGTGACCACCCCAAAATATTGAAAAATCCACCCAAAACCTAAAAAAAATTTAAATTTTTATATGAAAAACTTCTTTTGCCCGTATCTCCTAAACTAAGCGTCCTAGAGCGAAAAGGACTTTAATTCGTGACCACCCCCAAAAAATTGAAAAATCCACCCAAAACCTAAAAAAATTGAAATTTTTATATGAAAAACTTCTTTTGCCCATATCTCCTTAAATATGCGTCCTAGAGCGAAAAAGACTTTAATTCGTGACCACCCACAAAAAATTGAAAAATCCACCCAAAACCTAAAAAAATTGAAATTTTTATATGAAAAACTTCTTTTGCCCATATCTCCTTAAATATGCGTCCTAGAGCGAAAAGGACTTTAATTCGTGACCACCCCCAAAAAATTGAAAAATCCACCCAAAACCTAAAAAAATTGAAATTTTTATATTTTTCTTTTGCCCATATCTCCTTAAATATGCGTCCTAGAGCGAAAAGGACTTTAATTCGTGACCACCCCAAAAAATTGAAAAATCCACCCAAAACCTAAAAAAATTGAAATTTTTATATGAAAAACTTCTTTTGCCCACATCTCCTTAAATATGCGTCCTAGAGCGAAAAGGACTTTAATTCGTGACCACCCCCAAAAAATTGAAAAATCCACCCAAAACCTAAAAAAAATTAAATTTTTATATGAAAACCTTCTTTTGCCCATATCTCCTTAAATATGCGTCCTAGAGCGAAAAGGACTTTAATTCGTGACCACCCCCAAAAAATTGAAAAATCCACCCAAAACCTAAAAAAATTGAAATTTTTATATGAAAACCTTCTTTTGCCCATATCTCCTTAAATATGCGTCCTAGAGCGAAAAGGACTTTAATTCGTGACCACCCTCAAACAATTGAAAAATCCACCCAAAACCTAAAAAAATTGAAATTTTTTATATGAAAAACTTCTTTTGCCCATATCTCCTTAAATATGCGTCCTAGAGCGAAAAGGACTTTAATTCGTGACCACCCCCACAAAATTGAAAAATCCACCCAAAACCTAAAAAAATTGAAATTTTTATATGAAAAACTTCTTTTGCCCATATCTCCTTAAATATGCGTCCTAGAGCGAAAAGGACTTTAATTCGTGACCACCCCAAAAAAATTGAAAAATCCACCCAAAACCTAAAAAAATTGAAGTTTTTATATGAAAAACTTCTTTTGCCCATATCTCCTTAAATATGCGTTCTAGAGCGAAAAGGACTTTAATTCGTGACCACCCCCAAAAAATTGAAAAATCCACCCAAAACCTAAAAAAATTGAAATTTTTATATGAAAAACTTCTTTTGCCCATATCTCCTTAAATATGCGTCCTAGAGCGAAAAGGACTTTAATTCGTGACCACCCCCAAAAAATTGAAAAATCCACCCAAAACCTAAAAAAATTGAAATTTTTATACGAAAACCTTCTTTTGCCCATATCTCCTAAACTAAGCGTCCTAGAGCGAAAAGGACTATAATTCGTGACCACCCCAAAAAATTGACTTTAATTCGTGACCACCCCAAAATATTGAAAAATCCACCCAAAACCTAAAAAAAATTTAAATTTTTATATGAAAAACGTCTTTTGCCCGTATCTCCTAAACTAAGCGTCCTAGAGCGAAAAGGACTTTAATTCGTGACCACCCCAAAAAATTGAAAAATCCACCCAAAACCTAAAAAAATTGAAATTTTTATATGAAAAACTTCTTTTGCCCATATCTCCTTAAATATGCGTCCTAGAGCGAAAAGGACTTTAATTCGTGACCACCCCAAAAAAATTGAAAAATCCACCCAAAACCTAAAAAAATTGAAGTTTTTATATGAAAAACTTCTTTTGCCCATATCTCCTTAAATATGCGTCCTAGAGCGAAAAGGACTTTAATTCGTGACCACCCCCAAAAAATTGAAAAATCCACCAAAACCTAAAAAAATTGAAATTTTTATATGAAAAACTTCTTTTGCCCATATCTCCTTAAATATGCGTCCTAGAGCGAAAAAGACTTTAATTCGTGACCACCCCCAAAAAATTGAAAAATCCACCCAAAACCTAAAAAAATTGAAATTTTTATATGAAAAACTTCTTTTGCCCATATCTCCTTAAATATGCGTCCTAGAGCGAAAAGGACTTTAATTCGTGACCACCCCAAAAAATTGAAAAATCCACCCAAAACCTAAAAAAATTGAAATTTTTATATGAAAAACTTCTTTTGCCCACATCTCCTTAAATATGCGTCCTAGAGCGAAAAGGACTTTAATTCGTGACCACCCCCAAAAAATTGAAAAATCCACCCAAAACCTAAAAAAAATTAAATTTTTATATGAAAACCTTCTTTTGCCCATATCTCCTTAAATATGCGTCCTAGAGCGAAAAGGACTTTAATTCGTGACCACCCCCAAAAAATTGAAAAATCCACCCAAAACCTAAAAAAATTGAAATTTTTATATGAAAAACTTCTTTTGCCCATATCTCCTTAAATATGCGTCCTAGAGCGAAAAGGACTTTAATTCGTGACCACCCCAAAAAAATTGAAAAATCCACCCAAAACCTAAAAAAATTGAAGTTTTTATATGAAAAACTTCTTTTGCCCATATCTCCTTAAATATGCGTCCTAGAGCGAAAAGGACTTTAATTCGTGACCACCCCCAAAAAATTGAAAAATCCACCCAAAACCTAAAAAAATTGAAATTTTTATATGAAAAACTTCTTTTGCCCATATCTCCTTAAATATGCGTCCTAGAGCGAAAAGGACTTTAATTCGTGACCACCCCCAAAAAATTGAAAAATCCACCCAAAACCTAAAAAAATTGAAATTTTTATACGAAAACCTTCTTTTGCCCATATCTCCTAAACTAAGCGTCCTAGAGCGAAAAGGACTATAATTCGTGACCACCCCAAAAAATTGACTTTAATTCGTGACCACCCCAAAATATTGAAAAATCCACCCAAAACCTAAAAAAAATTTAAATTTTTATATGAAAAACTTCTTTTGCCCGTATCTCCTAAACTAAGCGTCCTAGAGCGAAAAGGACTTTAATTCGTGACCACCCCAAAAAATTGAAAAATCCACCCAAAACCTAAAAAAATTGAAATTTTTATATGAAAAACTTCTTTTGCCCATATCTCCTTAAATATGCGTCCTAGAGCGAAAAGGACTTTAATTCGTGACCACCCCAAAAAAATTGAAAAATCCACCCAAAACCTAAAAAAATTGAAGTTTTTATATGAAAAACTTCTTTTGCCCATATCTCCTTAAATATGCGTCCTAGAGCGAAAAGGACTTTAATTCGTGACCACCCCCAAAAAATTGAAAAATCCACCCAAAACCTAAAAAAATTGAAATTTTAAATGAAAAACTTCTTTTGCCCATATCTCCTTAAATATGCGTCCTAGAGCGAAAAGGACTTTAATTCGTGACCACCCCCAAAAAATTGAAAAATCCACCCAAAACCTAAAAAAATTGAAATTTTTATATGAAAAACTTCTTTTGCCCATATCTCCTTAAATATGCGTCCTAGAGCGAAAAAGACTTTAATTCGTGACCACCCCCAAAAAATTGAAAAATCCACCCAAAACCTAAAAAAATTGAAATTTTTATATGAAAAACTTCTTTTGCCCATATCTCCTTAAATATGCGTCCTAGAGCGAAAAGGACTTTAATTCGTGACCACCCCAAAAAATTGAAAAATCCACCCAAAACCTAAAAAAATTGAAATTTTTATATGAAAAACTTCTTTTGCCCACATCTCCTTAAATATGCGTCCTAGAGCGAAAAGGACTTTAATTCGTGACCACCCCCAAAAAATTGAAAAATCCACCCAAAACCTAAAAAAAATTAAATTTTTATATGAAAACCTTCTTTTGCCCATATCTCCTTAAATATGCGTCCTAGAGCGAAAAGGACTTTAATTCGTGACCACCCCCAAAAAATTGAAAAATCCACCCAAAACCTAAAAAAATTGAAATTTTTATATGAAAACCTTCTTTTGCCCATATCTCCTTAAATATGCGTCCTAGAGCGAAAAGGACTTTAATTCGTGACCACCCTCAAACAATTGAAAAATCCACCCAAAACCTAAAAAAATTGAAATTTTTTATATGAAAAATTTCTTGTGCCCATATCTCCTTAAATATGCGTCCTAGAGCGAAAAGGACTTTAATTCGTGACCACCCCCACAAAATTGAAAAATCCACCCAAAACCTAAAAAAATTGAAATTTTTATATGAAAAACTTCTTTTGCCCATATCTCCTTAAATATGCGTCCTAGAGCGAAAAGGACTTTAATTCGTGACCACCCCAAAAAAATTGAAAAATCCACCCAAAACCTAAAAAAATTGAAGTTTTTATATGAAAAACTTCTTTTGCCCATATCTCCTTAAATATGCGTCCTAGAGCGAAAAGGACTTTAATTCGTGACCACCCCCAAAAAATTGAAAAATCCACCCAAAACCTAAAAAAATTGAAATTTTAAATGAAAAACTTCTTTTGCCCATATCTCCTTAAATATGCGTCCTAGAGCGAAAAGGACTTTAATTCGTGACCACCCCAAAAAATTGAAAAATCCACCCAAAACCTAAAAAAATTGAAATTTTTATATGAAAAACTTCTTTTGCCCACATCTCCTTAAATATGCGTCCTAGAGCGAAAAGGACTTTAATTCGTGACCACCCCCAAAAATTTGAAAAATCCACCCAAAACCTAAAAAAAATTAAATCTTTATATGAAAACCTTCTTTTGCCCATATCTCCTTAAATATGCGTCCTAGAGCGAAAAGGACTTTAATTCGTGACCACCCCCAAAAAATTGAAAAATCCACCCAAAACCTAAAAAAATTGAAATTTTTATATGAAAACCTTCTTTTGCCCATATCTCCTTAAATATGCGTCCTAGAGCGAAAAGGACTTTAATTCGTGACCACCCTCAAACAATTGAAAAATCCACCCAAAACCTAAAAAAATTGAAATTTTTTATATGAAAAATTTCTTGTGCCCATATCTCCTTAAATATGCGTCCTAGAGCGAAAAGGACTTTAATTCGTGACCACCCCCACAAAATTGAAAAATCCACCCAAAACCTAAAAAAATTGAAATTTTTATATGAAAAACTTCTTTTGCCCATATCTCCTTAAATATGCGTCCTAGAGCGAAAAGGACTTTAATTCGTGACCACCCCAAAAAAATTGAAAAATCCACCCAAAACCTAAAAAAATTGAAGTTTTTATATGAAAAACTTCTTTTGCCCATATCTCCTTAAATATGCGTCCTAGAGCGAAAAGGACTTTAATTCGTGACCACCCCCAAAAAATTGAAAAATCCACCCAAAACCTAAAAAAATTGAAATTTTAAATGAAAAACTTCTTTTGCCCATATCTCCTTAAATATGCGTCCTAGAGCGAAAAGGACTTTAATTCGTGACCACCCCCAAAAAATTGAAAAATCCACCCAAAACCTAAAAAAATTGAAATTTTTATATGAAAAACTTCTTTTGCCCATATCTCCTTAAATATGCGTCCTAGAGCGAAAAAGACTTTAATTCGTGACCACCCACAAAAAATTGAAAAATCCACCCAAAACCTAAAAAAATTGAAATTTTTATATGAAAAACTTCTTTTGCCCATATCTCCTTAAATATGCGTCCTAGAGCGAAAAGGACTTTAATTCGTGACCACCCCCAAAAAATTGAAAAATCCACCCAAAACCTAAAAAAATTGAAATTTTTATATTTTTCTTTTGCCCATATCTCCTTAAATATGCGTCCTAGAGCGAAAAGGACTTTAATTCGTGACCACCCCAAAAAATTGAAAAATCCACCCAAAACCTAAAAAAATTGAAATTTTTATATGAAAAACTTCTTTTGCCCACATCTCCTTAAATATGCGTCCTAGAGCGAAAAGGACTTTAATTCGTGACCACCCCCAAAAAATTGAAAAATCCACCCAAAACCTAAAAAAATTGAAATTTTTATATGAAAACCTTCTTTTGCCCATATCTCCTTAAATATGCGTCCTAGAGCGAAAAGGACTTTAATTCGTGACCACCCTCAAACAATTGAAAAATCCACCCAAAACCTAAAAAAATTGAAATTTTTTATATGAAAAATTTCTTGTGCCCATATCTCCTTAAATATGCGTCCTAGAGCGAAAAGGACTTTAATTCGTGACCACCCCCACAAAATTGAAAAATCCACCCAAAACCTAAAAAAATTGAAATTTTTATATGAAAAACTTCTTTTGCCCATATCTCCTTAAATATGCGTCCTAGAGCGAAAAGGACTTTAATTCGTGACCACCCCAAAAAAATTGAAAAATCCACCCAAAACCTAAAAAAATTGAAGTTTTTATATGAAAAACTTCTTTTGCCCATATCTCCTTAAATATGCGTCCTAGAGCGAAAAGGACTTTAATTCGTGACCACCCCCAAAAAATTGAAAAATCCACCCAAAACCTAAAAAAATTGAAATTTTTATATGAAAAACTTCTTTTGCCCATATCTCCTTAAATATGCGTCCTAGAGCGAAAAGGACTTTAATTCGTGACCACCCCCAAAAAATTGAAAAATCCACCCAAAACCTAAAAAAATTGAAATTTTTATACGAAAACCTTCTTTTGCCCATATCTCCTAAACTAAGCGTCCTAGAGCGAAAAGGACTATAATTCGTGACCACCCCAAAAAATTGACTTTAATTCGTGACCACCCCAAAATATTGAAAAATCCACCCAAAACCTAAAAAAAATTTAAATTTTTATATGAAAAACTTCTTTTGCCCGTATCTCCTAAACTAAGCGTCCTAGAGCGAAAAGGACTTTAATTCGTGACCACCCCCAAAAAATTGAAAAATCCACCCAAAACCTAAAAAAATTGAAATTTTTATATGAAAAACTTCTTTTGCCCATATCTCCTTAAATATGCGTCCTAGAGCGAAAAAGACTTTAATTCGTGACCACCCACAAAAAATTGAAAAATCCACCCAAAACCTAAAAAAATTGAAATTTTTATATGAAAAACTTCTTTTGCCCATATCTCCTTAAATATGCGTCCTAGAGCGAAAAGGACTTTAATTCGTGACCACCCCCAAAAAATTGAAAAATCCACCCAAAACCTAAAAAAATTGAAATTTTTATATTTTTCTTTTGCCCATATCTCCTTAAATATGCGTCCTAGAGCGAAAAGGACTTTAATTCGTGACCACCCCAAAAAATTGAAAAATCCACCCAAAACCTAAAAAAATTGAAATTTTTATATGAAAAACTTCTTTTGCCCACATCTCCTTAAATATGCGTCCTAGAGCGAAAAGGACTTTAATTCGTGACCACCCCCAAAAAATTGAAAAATCCACCCAAAACCTAAAAAAAATTAAATTTTTATATGAAAACCTTCTTTTGCCCATATCTCCTTAAATATGCGTCCTAGAGCGAAAAGGACTTTAATTCGTGACCACCCCCAAAAAATTGAAAAATCCACCCAAAACCTAAAAAAATTGAAATTTTTATATGAAAACCTTCTTTTGCCCATATCTCCTTAAATATGCGTCCTAGAGCGAAAAGGACTTTAATTCGTGACCACCCTCAAACAATTGAAAAATCCACCCAAAACCTAAAAAAATTGAAATTTTTTATATGAAAAACTTCTTTTGCCCATATCTCCTTAAATATGCGTCCTAGAGCGAAAAGGACTTTAATTCGTGACCACCCCCACAAAATTGAAAAATCCACCCAAAACCTAAAAAAATTGAAATTTTTATATGAAAAACTTCTTTTGCCCATATCTCCTTAAATATGCGTCCTAGAGCGAAAAGGACTTTAATTCGTGACCACCCCAAAAAAATTGAAAAATCCACCCAAAACCTAAAAAAATTGAAGTTTTTATATGAAAAACTTCTTTTGCCCATATCTCCTTAAATATGCGTTCTAGAGCGAAAAGGACTTTAATTCGTGACCACCCCCAAAAAATTGAAAAATCCACCCAAAACCTAAAAAAATTGCAATTTTTATATGAAAAACTTCTTTTGCCCATATCTCCTTAAATATGCGTCCTAGAGCGAAAAGGACTTTAATTCGTGACCACCCCCAAAAAATTGAAAAATCCACCCAAAACCTAAAAAAATTGAAATTTTTATACGAAAACCTTCTTTTGCCCATATCTCCTAAACTAAGCGTCCTAGAGCGAAAAGGACTATAATTCGTGACCACCCCAAAAAATTGACTTTAATTCGTGACCACCCCAAAATATTGAAAAATCCACCCAAAACCTAAAAAAAATTTAAATTTTTATATGAAAAACGTCTTTTGCCCGTATCTCCTAAACTAAGCGTCCTAGAGCGAAAAGGACTTTAATTCGTGACCACCCCAAAAAATTAAAAAATCCACCCAAAACCTAAAAAAATTGAAATTTTTATATGAAAAACTTCTTTTGCCCATATCTCCTTAAATATGCGTCCTAGAGCGAAAAGGACTTTAATTCGTGACCACCCCAAAAAAATTGAAAAATCCACCCAAAACCTAAAAAAATTGAAGTTTTTATATGAAAAACTTCTTTTGCCCATATCTCCTTAAATATGCGTCCTAGAGCGAAAAGGACTTTAATTCGTGACCACCCCCAAAAAATTGAAAAATCCACCAAAACCTAAAAAAATTGAAATTTTTATATGAAAAACTTCTTTTGCCCATATCTCCTTAAATATGCGTCCTAGAGCGAAAAAGACTTTAATTCGTGACCACCCCCAAAAAATTGAAAAATCCACCCAAAACCTAAAAAAATTGAAATTTTTATATGAAAAACTTCTTTTGCCCATATCTCCTTAAATATGCGTCCTAGAGCGAAAAGGACTTTAATTCGTGACCACCCCAAAAAATTGAAAAATCCACCCAAAACCTAAAAAAATTGAAATTTTTATATGAAAAACTTCTTTTGCCCACATCTCCTTAAATATGCGTCCTAGAGCGAAAAGGACTTTAATTCGTGACCACCCCCAAAAAATTGAAAAATCCACCCAAAACCTAAAAAAAATTAAATTTTTATATGAAAACCTTCTTTTGCCCATATCTCCTTAAATATGCGTCCTAGAGCGAAAAGGACTTTAATTCGTGACCACCCCCAAAAAATTGAAAAATCCACCCAAAACCTAAAAAAATTGAAATTTTTATATGAAAAACTTCTTTTGCCCATATCTCCTTAAATATGCGTCCTAGAGCGAAAAGGACTTTAATTCGTGACCACCCCAAAAAAATTGAAAAATCCACCCAAAACCTAAAAAAATTGAAGTTTTTATATGAAAAACTTCTTTTGCCCATATCTCCTTAAATATGCGTCCTAGAGCGAAAAGGACTTTAATTCGTGACCACCCCCAAAAAATTGAAAAATCCACCCAAAACCTAAAAAAATTGAAATTTTAAATGAAAAACTTCTTTTGCCAATATCTCCTTAAATATGCGTCCTAGAGCGAAAAGGACTTTAATTCGTGACCACCCCCAAAAAATTGAAAAATCCACCCAAAACCTAAAAAAATTGAAATTTTTATATGAAAAACTTCTTTTGCCCATATCTCCTTAAATATGCGTCCTAGAGCGAAAAAGACTTTAATTCGTGACCACCCCCAAAAAATTGAAAAATCCACCCAAAACCTAAAAAAATTGAAATTTTTATATGAAAAACTTCTTTTGCCCATATCTCCTTAAATATGCGTCCTAGAGCGAAAAGGACTTTAATTCGTGACCACCCCCAAAAAATTGAAAAATCCACCCAAAACCTAAAAAAATTGAAATTTTTATATTTTTCTTTTGCCCATATCTCCTTAAATATGCGTCCTAGAGCGAAAAGGACTTTAATTCGTGACCACCCCAAAAAATTGAAAAATCCACCCAAAACCTAAAAAAATTGAAATTTTTATATGAAAAACTTCTTTTGCCCACATCTCCTTAAATATGCGTCCTAGAGCGAAAAGGACTTTAATTCGTGACCACCCCCAAAAAATTGAAAAATCCACCCAAAACCTAAAAAAAATTAAATTTTTATATGAAAACCTTCTTTTGCCCGTATCTCCTTAAATATGCGTCCTAGAGCGAAAAGGACTTTAATTCGTGACCACCCCCAAAAAATTGAAAAATCCACCCAAAACCTAAAAAAATTGAAATTTTTATATGAAAACCTTCTTTTGCCCATATCTCCTTAAATATGCGTCCTAGAGCGAAAAGGACTTTAATTCGTGACCACCCTCAAACAATTGAAAAATCCACCCAAAACCTAAAAAAATTGAAATTTTTTATATGAAAAATTTCTTGTGCCCATATCTCCTTAAATATGCGTCCTAGAGCGAAAAGGACTTTAATTCGTGACCACCCCCACAAAATTGAAAAATCCACCCAAAACCTAAAAAAATTGAAATTTTTATATGAAAAACTTCTTTTGCCCATATCTCCTTAAATATGCGTCCTAGAGCGAAAAGGACTTTAATTCGTGACCACCCCAAAAAAATTGAAAAATCCACCCAAAACCTAAAAAAATTGAAGTTTTTATATGAAAAACTTCTTTTGCCCATATCTCCTTAAATATGCGTCCTAGAGCGAAAAGGACTTTAATTCGTGACCACCCCCAAAAAATTGAAAAATCCACCCAAAACCTAAAAAAATTGAAATTTTAAATGAAAAACTTCTTTTGCCCATATCTCCTTAAATATGCGTCCTAGAGCGAAAAGGACTTTAATTCGTGACCACCCCCAAAAAATTGAAAAATCCACCCAAAACCTAAAAAAATTGAAATTTTTATATGAAAAACTTCTTTTGCCCATATCTCCTTAAATATGCGTCCTAGAGCGAAAAAGACTTTAATTCGTGACCACCCCCAAAAAATTGAAAAAAGCACCCAAAACCTAAAAAAATTGAAATTTTTATATGAAAAACTTCTTTTGCCCATATCTCCTTAAATATGCGTCCTAGAGCGAAAAGGACTTTAATTCGTGACCACCCCCAAAAAATTGAAAAATCCACCCAAAACCTAAAAAAATTGAAATTTTTATATGAAAACCTTCTTTTGCCCATATCTCCTTAAATATGCGTCCTAGAGCGAAAAGGACTTTAATTCGTGACCACCCTCAAACAATTGAAAAATCCACCCAAAACCTAAAAAAATTGAAATTTTTTATATGGAAAATTTCTTGTGCCCATATCTCCTTAAATATGCGTCCTAGAGCGAAAAGGACTTTAATTCGTGACCACCCCCACAAAATTGAAAAATCCACCCAAAACCTAAAAAAATTGAAATTTTTATATGAAAAACTTCTTTTGCCCATATCTCCTTAAATATGCGTCCTAGAGCGAAAAGGACTTTAATTCGTGACCACCCCAAAAAAATTGAAAAATCCACCCAAAACCTAAAAAAATTGAAGTTTTTATATGAAAAACTTCTTTTGCCCATATCTCCTTAAATATGCGTCCTAGAGCGAAAAGGACTTTAATTCGTGACCACCCCCAAAAAATTGAAAAATCCACCCAAAACCTAAAAAAATTGAAATTTTAAATGAAAAACTTCTTTTGCCCATATCTCCTTAAATATGCGTCCTAGAGCGAAAAAGACTTTAATTCGTGACCACCCCCAAAAAATTGAAAAATCCACCCAAAACCTAAAAAAATTGAAATTTTTATATGAAAAACTTCTTTTGCCCATATCTCCTTAAATATGCGTCCTAGAGCGAAAAGGACTTTAATTCGTGACCACCCCCAAAAAATTGAAAACTCCACCCAAAACCTAAAAAATTGAAATTTTTATATGAAAAACTTCTTTTGCCCATATCTCCTTAAATATGCGTCCTAGAGCGAAAAGGACTTTAATTCGTGACCACCCCCAAAAAATTGAAAAATCCACCCAAAACCTAAAAAAATTGAAATTTTTATATGGAAAACTTCTTTTGCCCATATCTCCTTAAATATGCGTCCTAGAGCGAAAAGGACTTTAATTCGTGACCACCCCAAAAAATTGAAAAATCCACCCAAAACCTAAAAAAATTGAAATTTTTATATGAAAAACTTCTTTTGCCCACATCTCCTTAAATATGCGTCCTAAAGCGAAAAGGACTTTAATTCGTGACCACCCCCAAAAAATTGAAAAATCCACCCAAAACCTAAAAAAATTTAAATTTTTATATGAAAACCTTCTTTTGCCCATATCTCCTTAAATATGCGTCCTAGAGCGAAAAGGACTTTAATTCGTGACCACTCCCAAAAAATTGAAAAATCCACCCAAAACCTAAAAAAATTGAAATTTTTATATGAAAACCTTCTTTTGCCCATATCTCCTTAAATATGCGTCCTA
Source organism: Haematobia irritans (assembly GCF_050003625.1). Lineage (NCBI taxonomy): Eukaryota > Metazoa > Arthropoda > Insecta > Diptera > Muscidae > Haematobia > Haematobia irritans. The sequence goes on along the minus strand of NC_134399.1, from coordinate 99,891,671 downwards.
GAGCGAAAAGGACTTTAATTCGTGACCACCCTCAAACAATTGAAAAATCCAACCAAAACCTAAAAAAATTGAAATTTTTTATATGAAAAATTTCTTGTGCCCATATCTCCTTAAATATGCGTCCTAGAGCGAAAAGGACTTTAATTCGTGACCACCCCCAAAAAATTGAAAAATCCACCCAAAACCTAAAAAAATTGAAATTTTTATATGAAAAACTTCTTTTGCCCATATCTCCTTAAATATGCGTCCTAGAGCGAAAAGGACTTTAATTCGTGACCACCCCCAAAAAATTGAAAAATCCACCCAAAACCTAAAAAAATTGAAATTTTTATACGAAAACCTTCTTTTGCCCATATCTCCTAAACTAAGCGTCCTAGAGCGAAAAGGACTATAATTCGTGACCACCCCAAAAAATTGACTTTAATTCGTGACCACCCCAAAATATTGAAAAATCCACCCAAAACCTAAAAAAAATTTAAATTTTTATATGAAAAACTTCTTTTGCCCGTATCTCCTAAACTAAGCGTCCTAGAGCGAAAAGGACTTTAATTCGTGACCACCCCAAAAAATTGAAAAATCCACCCAAAACCTAAAAAAATTGAAATTTTTATATGAAAAACTTCTTTTGCCCATATCTCCTTAAATATGCGTCCTAGAGCGAAAAGGACTTTAATTCGTGACCACCCCCAAAAAATTGAAAAATCCACCCAAAACCTAAAAAAATTGAAATTTTTATATTTTTCTTTTGCCCATATCTCCTTAAATATGCGTCCTAGAGCGAAAAGGACTTTAATTCGTGACCACCCCAAAAAATTGAAAAATCCACCCAAAACCTAAAAAAATTGAAATTTTTATATGAAAAACTTCTTTTGCCCACATCTCCTTAAATATGCGTCCTAGAGCGAAAAGGACTTTAATTCGTGACCACCCCCAAAAAATTGAAAAATCCACCCAAAACCTAAAAAAATTGAAATTTTTATATGAAAAACTTCTTTTGCCCATATCTCCTTAAATATGCGTCCTAGAGCGAAAAAGACTTTAATTCGTGACCACCCCCAAAAAATTGAAAAATCCACCCAAAACCTAAAAAAATTGAAATTTTTATATGAAAAACTTCTTTTGCCCATATCTCCTTAAATATGCGTCCTAGAGCGAAAAGGACTTTAATTCGTGACCACCCCCAAAAAATTGAAAAATCCACCCAAAACCTAAAAAAATTGAAATTTTTATATTTTTCTTTTGCCCATATCTCCTTAAATATGCGTCCTAGAGCGAAAAGGACTTTAATTCGTGACCACCCCCAAAAAATTGAAAAATCCACCCAAAACCTAAAAAAATTGAAATTTTTATATGAAAACCTTCTTTTGCCCATATCTCCTTAAATATGCGTCCTAGAGCGAAAAGGACTTTAATTCGTGACCACCCTCAAACAATTGAAAAATCCACCCAAAACCTAAAAAAATTGAAATTTTTTATATGAAAAATTTCTTGTGCCCATATCTCCTTAAATATGCGTCCTAGAGCGAAAAGGACTTTAATTCGTGACCACCCCCACAAAATTGAAAAATCCACCCAAAACCTAAAAAAATTGAAATTTTTATATGAAAAACTTCTTTTGCCCATATCTCCTTAAATATGCGTCCTAGAGCGAAAAGGACTTTAATTCGTGACCACCCCAAAAAAATTGAAAAATCCACCCAAAACCTAAAAAAATTGAAGTTTTTATATGAACAACTTCTTTTGCCCATATCTCCTTAAATATGCGTCCTAGAGCGAAAAGGACTTTAATTCGTGACCACCCCCAAAAAATTGAAAAATCCACCCAAAACCTAAAAAAATTGAAATTTTAAATGAAAAACTTCTTTTGCCCATATCTCCTTAAATATGCGTCCTAGAGCGAAAAGGACTTTAATTCGTGACCACCCCCAAAAAGTTGAAAAATCCACCCAAAACCTAAAAAAATTGAAATTTTTATATGAAAAACTTCTTTTGCCCATATCTCCTTAAATATGCGTCCTAGAGCGAAAAAGACTTTAATTCGTGACCACCCCCAAAAAATTGAAAAATCCACCCAAAACCTAAAAAAATTGAAATTTTTATATGAAAAACTTCTTTTGCCCATATCTCCTTAAATATGCGTCCTAGAGCGAAAAGGACTTTAATTCGTGACCACCCCCAAAAAATTGAAAAATCCACCCAAAACCTAAAAAAATTGAAATTTTTATATTTTTCTTTTGCCCATATCTCCTTAAATATGCGTCCTAGGGCGAAAAGGACTTTAATTCGTGACCACCCCAAAAAATTGAAAAATCCACCCAAAACCTAAAAAAATTGAAATTTTTATATGAAAAACTTCTTTTGCCCACATCTCCTTAAATATGCGTCCTAAAGCGAAAAGGACTTTAATTCGTGACCACCCCCAAAAAATTGAAAAATCCACCCAAAACCTAAAAAAATTTAAATTTTTATATGAAAACCTTCTTTTGCCCATATCTCCGTAAATATGCGTCCTAGAGCGAAAAGGACTTTAATTCGTGACCACTCCCAAAAAATTGAAAAATCCACCCAAAACCTAAAAAAATTGAAATTTTTATATGAAAACCTTCTTTTGCCCATATCTCCTTAAATATGCGTCCTAGAGCGAAAAGGACTTTAATTCGTGACCACCCTCAAACAATTGAAAAATCCAACCAAAACCTAAAAAAATTGAAATTTTTTATATGAAAAATTTCTTGTGCCCATATCTCCTTAAATATGCGTCCTAGAGCGAAAAGGACTTTAATTCGTGACCACCCCCAAAAAATTGAAAAATCCACCCAAAACCTAAAAAAATTGAAATTTTTATATGAAAAACTTCTTTTGCCCATATCTCCTTAAATATGCGTCCTAGAGCGAAAAGGACTTTAATTCGTGACCACCCCCAAAAAATTGAAAAATCCACCCAAAACCTAAAAAAATTGAAATTTTTATACGAAAACCTTCTTTTGCCCATATCTCCTAAACTAAGCGTCCTAGAGCGAAAAGGACTATAATTCGTGACCACCCCAAAAAATTGACTTTAATTCGTGACCACCCCAAAATATTGAAAAATCCACCCAAAACCTAAAAAAAATTTAAATTTTTATATGAAAAACTTCTTTTGCCCGTATCTCCTAAACTAAGCGTCCTAGAGCGAAAAGGACTTTAATTCGTGACCACCCCAAAAAATTGAAAAATCCACCCAAAACCTAAAAAAATTGAAATTTTTATATGAAAAACTTCTTTTGCCCATATCTCCTTAAATATGCGTCCTAGAGCGAAAAGGACTTTAATTCGTGACCACCCCCAAAAAATTGAAAAATCCACCCAAAACCTAAAAAAATTGAAATTTTTATATTTTTCTTTTGCCCATATCTCCTTAAATATGCGTCCTAGAGCGAAAAGGACTTTAATTCGTGACCACCCCAAAAAATTGAAAAATCCACCCAAAACCTAAAAAAATTGAAATTTTTATATGAAAAACTTCTTTTGCCCACATCTCCTTAAATATGCGTCCTAGAGCGAAAAGGACTTTAATTCGTGACCACCCCCAAAAAATTGAAAAATCCACCCAAAACCTAAAAAAATTGAAATTTTTATATGAAAAACTTCTTTTGCCCATATCTCCTTAAATATGCGTCCTAGAGCGAAAAAGACTTTAATTCGTGACCACCCCCAAAAAATTGAAAAATCCACCCAAAACCTAAAAAAATTGAAATTTTTATATGAAAAACTTCTTTTGCCCATATCTCCTTAAATATGCGTCCTAGAGCGAAAAGGACTTTAATTCGTGACCACCCCCAAAAAATTGAAAAATCCACCCAAAACCTAAAAAAATTGAAATTTTTATATTTTTCTTTTGCCCATATCTCCTTAAATATGCGTCCTAGAGCGAAAAGGACTTTAATTCGTGACCACCCCCAAAAAATTGAAAAATCCACCCAAAACCTAAAAAAATTGAAATTTTTATATGAAAACCTTCTTTTGCCCATATCTCCTTAAATATGCGTCCTAGAGCGAAAAGGACTTTAATTCGTGACCACCCTCAAACAATTGAAAAATCCACCCAAAACCTAAAAAAATTGAAATTTTTTATATGAAAAATTTCTTGTGCCCATATCTCCTTAAATATGCGTCCTAGAGCGAAAAGGACTTTAATTCGTGACCACCCCCACAAAATTGAAAAATCCACCCAAAACCTAAAAAAATTGAAATTTTTATATGAAAAACTTCTTTTGCCCATATCTCCTTAAATATGCGTCCTAGAGCGAAAAGGACTTTAATTCGTGACCACCCCAAAAAAATTGAAAAATCCACCCAAAACCTAAAAAAATTGAAGTTTTTATATGAACAACTTCTTTTGCCCATATCTCCTTAAATATGCGTCCTAGAGCGAAAAGGACTTTAATTCGTGACCACCCCCAAAAAATTGAAAAATCCACCCAAAACCTAAAAAAATTGAAATTTTAAATGAAAAACTTCTTTTGCCCATATCTCCTTAAATATGCGTCCTAGAGCGAAAAGGACTTTAATTCGTGACCACCCCCAAAAAGTTGAAAAATCCACCCAAAACCTAAAAAAATTGAAATTTTTATATGAAAAACTTCTTTTGCCCATATCTCCTTAAATATGCGTCCTAGAGCGAAAAAGACTTTAATTCGTGACCACCCCCAAAAAATTGAAAAATCCACCCAAAACCTAAAAAAATTGAAATTTTTATATGAAAAACTTCTTTTGCCCATATCTCCTTAAATATGCGTCCTAGAGCGAAAAGGACTTTAATTCGTGACCACCCCCAAAAAATTGAAAAATCCACCCAAAACCTAAAAAAATTGAAATTTTTATATTTTTCTTTTGCCCATATCTCCTTAAATATGCGTCCTAGGGCGAAAAGGACTTTAATTCGTGACCACCCCAAAAAATTGAAAAATCCACCCAAAACCTAAAAAAATTGAAATTTTTATATGAAAAACTTCTTTTGCCCACATCTCCTTAAATATGCGTCCTAGAGCGAAAAGGACTTTAATTCGTGACCACCCCCAAAAAATTGAAAAATCCACCCAAAACCTAAAAAAAATTAAATTTTTATATGAAAACCTTCTTTTGCCCATATCTCCTTAAATATGCGTCCTAGAGCGAAAAGGACTTTAATTCGTGACCACCCCCAAAAAATTGAAAAATCCACCCAAAACCTAAAAAAATTGAAATTTTTATATGAAAACCTTCTTTTGCCCATATCTCCTTAAATATGCGTCCTAGAGCGAAAAGGACTTTAATTCGTGACCACCCTCAAACAATTGAAAAATCCACCCAAAACCTAAAAAAATTGAAATTTTTTATATGAAAAATTTCTTGTGCCCATATCTCCTTAAATATGCGTCCTAGAGCGAAAAGGACTTTAATTCGTGACCACCCCCACAAAATTGAAAAATCCACCCAAAACCTAAAAAAATTGAAATTTTTATATGAAAAACTTCTTTTGCCCATATCTCCTTAAATATGCGTCCTAGAGCGAAAAGGACTTTAATTCGTGACCACCCCAAAAAAATTGAAAAATCCACCCAAAACCTAAAAAAATTGAAGTTTTTATATGAAAAACTTCTTTTGCCCATATCTCCTTAAATATGCGTCCTAGAGCGAAAAGGACTTTAATTCGTGACCACCCCCAAAAAATTGAAAAATCCACCCAAAACCTAAAAAAATTTAAATTTTAAATGAAAAACTTCTTTTGCCCATATCTCCTTAAATATGCGTCCTAGAGCGAAAAGGACTTTAATTCGTGACCACCCCCAAAAAATTGAAAAATCCACCCAAAACCTAAAAAAATTGAAATTTTTATATGAAAAACTTCTTTTGCCCATATCTCCTTAAATATGCGTCCTAGAGCGAAAAAGACTTTAATTCGTGACCACCCCCAAAAAATTGAAAAATCCACCCAAAACCTAAAAAAATTGAAATTTTTATATGAAAAACTTCTTTTGCCCATATCTCCTTAAATATGCGTCCTAGAGCGAAAAGGACTTTAATTCGTGACTGTTGGATTTATCCAATTATTGTAGCTGTATATTTCAATAATATTCTTATTTTGTTATTCATAAAATTTCTAGTATCGAACTACTGTAAACCAGTATTATTCATTATATTTGTATTGAACTGCTATAATTTTCACATCTCATTATTAGTTATCTCTGTCATACTCATTTTGAATTTGTTTACGAATTTTGTAATGAATAACATAGAAAATTACCGTTTCAGTTTTTGATCAGGTATAAATTTGAAGCAATAAACGAAACACATTTGATTGTTTGATTTTCTTTGAAGTAAAAGACACGACTTTTTACTTACGCCCTTGAGCAACTCAATTTAGTCATTTGGAAATCCATAAATCGTTCATTTTTTGGCGCCCAACGTGGGGCACGATTCCAAAGTTTATTTCGAAGCGATTTTTAATTATCTGGCTGAAATTCAATTGTGGAGTTACTGCTGATATCACGGATTCATGGTTCAAGTATTCTCGACGAGACGTTTGGAATTTTACACACAAAATTAGTAGCAGCAGTTCAGTTTGGCAAAACTAAATTCATTTTTTTTGTACAAGACACATTTTTGATAAATACACGTACGAAAGGTAAATTAAGATTAACAGCTTGTTCAGAATTGCGGTAGACAAATCATCGTCAAATGTCTTTGTTCCACATTAGTCGCCCATAATATTTGTTATTGTAATCAACCAAACATCAATCTGCATTCTCTTAAATAGATAAGAATTTGAGTATACTCTTAATTGTCACGTCGTGGAGAGAACCGTAGATTCTCTCCAGTGTCACTTGCATTAGATCATAACGGAGAGCAGACTATTGTGAAGTTAACTATGGCAGATTTGGAAGTATTGCTGAAGCAGAGGCAAACAGCCAAAGCTAATATCACTCGTATAAAAAATTTGGTCTCTGAGTCGCTCTCTGCAGCAGAATTGGAATGTAGGCTCGGGCTAGTGGAGGCATACTTCAAGCAAATATTAACCATTCAAAACGAAATAGAGGATAAAAATCCAAAAGATAGTGGAAGGGCGGATCTTGAGGATTTGTGTATAAAAACAAAAATGAAGATTATCGAATTACTTGGTGATAACTACAAAAGAGGTGGTTTTGAATCATCATTTGCTATTCCAATTCCCGCTACGAGTAAGTTGCCTACACTTGATTTACCAAAGTTTGACGGAAAGTATTCCGCGTATAAGAATTTTATATCTTCATTTAAGCAATTCGTCGATAATGATACATCGTTATCGCCAATAGAAAAGTTCAATCATTTGATCCATTGTTTATCGGGACAGGCGTTAGATACTGTTCGAGCATTCCAAATAACAAGCGACAATTACAAAAAGGCGTTGAATAGATTGGAACAACGTTACGATAATACCACGTTAATTTTTCTTGAACATATATCAAACCTTTATGATCTCCCAGATGTTCAAAAACCATCAGCTGTTAAATTGCGTAGTTTGGTTGATAGTGCTTCGGCTATTTACAGTTCGCTTAAGTCATTAGGAAACGAAGAGCAGATATGCCATGCAATGCTTATCCATTTGATATCGACAAAGGTTGATGTAGAAACTAGAATCAAATGGAAAGAAAATCTTGATTTTGATAAGCTGCCCTCATGGGATACTTTTTGTAAAAGTCTGGAACGAAGATGTCAGTTTTTGGAGTCTACAGAGTCTTATATCACAACCTCCAACAACAATAATAATCGCCGGAATGGGTCTAAAGTACAGACTCGATTATCTTTACACACTCAACAAAAGTGTTGTGCGTTATGCAAATGCCTAGATCATTGGATTAGTTCATGTGCCAAATATATAGCAATGGATCACGATTTACGACGAAATACGGTTAAAAAGCTTGGTCTATGCCTTAATTGCCTAGGCGAGGGTCATGTAGTCTCCAAATGTTTATCTAAGGCGACTTGCAAGACATGTCGCAAAACCCATCACACCACTTTACACCGGACAACAATCGTGAGCAACGTAGAAGCACCCTCCACGTCTCAGTCGGGGACAACACCATCTGTGGCTGTTAATACTCATATTCAACCATCAACTAATGTGATTCTGGCAACGGCAGTCGTTCTTGTTCGTGATGGGTCGGGAGAATTCCAATTGTGCCGTGCACTCTTAGACTCAGGTTCCCAAGTGAATCTTATTACTGAAACATTGGCACGGCAACTAAATTTAACAAAGAGGAAGAAGATGATTGATATAGTAGGAGTTGGTGGTGTATCGTCCAAAATGAAGTATGAAGTAGTCACATCGGTTCGTTCGCGCTACAACGAAGAAGAATATGTCATAGATTTGTTAGTTATGAATCGTATAGCTGGTTATCAACCAACTTTGGATATTAATACACGTGGATGGAATTTACCTACTCCAATGGATTTGGCCGACGAACATTTTTACCAATCTCAGAGAATTGACCTATTATTAGGAGCAGAGAGCTTTTTTGAGGTTTTAAGACCAGGGCGAATTAAATTAGGTCTTAGTTTACCCATTTTACAAGAAACTAGCTTTGGTTGGGTAATCTCAGGAAGCTACAGGCCAATAACACAATATGATGGCTCTCGTACAGTTTTACACACTTGCAATGAAAACAATTTTGATGAAAACTTACACATGCAAATGGAGTTTCTATGGTCACTGGAACAGGTGGAATATAAATCACAAAAAAAATATACTGAAGAGCAAGAAGCATGCGAATCGTCATTTCTTAAACATGTAGAGCAATTAGATAATGGTAGAATACAAATAATGCTTCCATTTAAAGAAAGCACTTCGCTTCTTGGATCTTCCTATAACGTCGCTCTGAAAAGGCTCACAAATCTCGAGAAACGTTTAGCACATGATGTGGCATTAAAAGAGCAGTATATAGCATTTATGAGGGAATACGAACAACTTGGTCACATGACACTAGTAGAAAATGTCAATCTTAGTCAACAACAGTTTTTTATACCTCATCACTGTGTAGTAAAACCTTCTAGCACCAGCACAAAATTACGTGTAGTATTTGATGCGTCGGCGAAGACGTCTTCAGGCATATCATTAAACGATGTACTACACGTAGGGCCCACGATACAAGACGAATTATTTTTGCATCTTATACGATTTCGTTTAAATATGTATGCCTTTACAGCGGATATCATTAAAAAGTATAGAATGATTATGGTTCATCCGTCACATAGAAAATTCCAACAAATATTATGGAGAGAACACGAAGATGAACCGATTCGAATTTATCAATTAAATACAATAACATATGGCATGGCTTCTTCGCCATTTCTTGCTATACGAGCACTCCATTATGTCGCTGATAAATACAAAGAAGAGTTTCCCGTTGGAGCTCATATTATTAAAACAAACTTTTATGTTGACGATTTATTGGCAGGAGCTGACGACTATGAAAAGCTCTCCCGTAATATAAATGAAGTAAAGTTTATTCTTCGAAAAACTGGATTCGAATTGGCAAAGATGCAATCTAATCATCCGTCGTTAAAATCCGAAGCATTTGAGATGAAAAATATAAACATAAACGAGCCAAATCTTAATAGTGCACTTGGAATACTGTGGGATTCTAACCAAGATTCAATGCTATTTTCTTTTCAGCCTAAGAAAAGATATGCCGCTGTGACTAAAAGATCAGTTTTGTCTCTAAGTTCATCAATATTTGATCCGATAGGACTCATATGTCCCATTTTAATACAACAAAGAGTCTTGTTGCAAGATTTATGGATACAAAAGATAGATTGGGATTCTCCATTGCCACAAAAGGCTACGATTTCATTTCAAAACTTCGTTAACGATTTGGAAAACCTTCGGTTGCTAAAAATTCCTCGATATGTTTTGGCAAGTTCTCCATCTAGCGTCCAACTTCATGGCTTCTGTGACGCCTCCATAAGAGCTTATGGATGTTGTGTGTACGTCAGAGTTGTCGATACGAATGGAAATACTTATGTTAATCTTTTAACCGCTAAATGCCGCGTAGCACCAACCAAGAAGAGGACCTTACCACAGCTAGAGCTATGCAGTGCTCATTTACTGGCAAAGTTGTACAACAAAATTGTTATCGAATTTCAATTTTACAATTTTTCAACAATTTTATGGAGTGATTCATCTGTGGTTTTGCAATGGCTCCAAATGCATTCATCCACCCTAAACATATTCGTAGGAAATCGGATCTCTGAAATCCAAGAACTAACAACGAATTGTAAATGGAGACATGTTCCTACAAATAGTAATCCTGCTGACATAGTTTCTCGCGGATGTGTAGTATCGGACCTATTAAATTCATCTTGGTTTACAGGTCCTAAATTTCTTGCAAAATCTGAAACTGAATGGCCAGCTGCAACGTTTCTATATAACGACAACAGAACAGAAATTGAATCCGCAATTCGAAAAACTATATTGCCATGCACAAAAATAGAGAATGCAATAATAGATCTTCTTGAGAGAATAAGTTCATATGAAAAGATATTACGTGTCGTTTGCTGGCTACGCCGATTTTGCTTAAAAGAGAAACCTCAAAGTTACGGGCCAATTACAGTAGAAGAACGAAAGCATGGTCTACACGTTATTGTTTGGAATTTACAACAACAACATTTTTTTTATGAATTTCGTTGCATTGATAAGGGAGAAACCATAAAATCTTCGTTAAGAACACTTGGTTTATTTATAGAGAACGTCGGAAATGTACGCCTCATTCGGGTCGGTGGACGACTGCAGCATGCATCCATACCAAACGACAGTAAGCACCCATTCCTGTTACCAAAAAGGTCGAACTTCGTAAATGTACTGGTACACCACATACACGTTAGTAACTATCATGCTGGCCCTAAAGCACTAATAACATTTATACGGCAGTCATTTTGGATAGTAGGTGCTCGAAGCATTGCGCGGAAAATTGTTAATTCATGCCCCAGCTGCATTCGATACAGGCCGAAACTTCTACAACAAATCATGGGAGATCTGCCAAGGGAGCGTGTTACACCTGCTAGGCCTTTTGAGAGATGTGGAGTGGATTTTTGCGGACCTATTAACACATACTTACGAATAAGGGGAAAGCAACCATACAAAACATACATAGCAATTTTTGTTTGCTTTGTTACCAAGGCAGTACATATTGAAACTGTTACGGATCTTTCGACTGAAGCATTTTTTGCTGCCCTTAAAAGATTCATTGGTCGTCGAGGCGTGCCCTCAGATATATTTTGTGACAATGCCACAAATTTCATCGGCAAAAACAATCATTTGAAGGATTTACAAGCAACTTTTGCAAACAAGTTGTTCCAAAATGAAATTATTGATTTTTGTACAAAAAAATTCATAAGATTTAATTTTATTCCCCCTAGAGCTCCCCATTTTGGTGGCATTTGGGAAGCCGCGGTGAAATCGGCAAAAGGGCATCTGTATCGAACTTTGGCTAATGCTATGAAGAACTGACAACGTCTCTTGTAGAAATCGAAGCAATTATGAACTCCAGACCAATTTCTCCATCATCGAACGATCCTAATGATTATGAGGCATTAACACCCGGCCATTTCTTGGTGGGAGGACCATTAAATGCAATTCCAGAACCAGTTATTGATTTTAAAGATATTAGCCATTTACAGAGATGGAAGCGTATATTGGCATCCAAACAACATTTTTGGAAGATATGGTCATCGGAATATTTAAATGAAATGATACAACGAAACCGTTGGCCCACCGAAGCAGAAAATCTCCCACCGAATACATTGGTGTTAATTCACGAAGATAATTTGCCTCCAATGAAATGGATTACAGGGCGAGTTGTCGCTACGTATCCGGGCAAAGATGGAAAGACAAGAGTAGCGGACGTTCAAACGGCGAAAGGACTTTTGCGTCGTCCCATACGCAAGTTAGCAATTCTTGTAAAATCTTGAAAGCAGAGTCTTTCAATGCCCCCGGAATGTTGGATTTATCCAATTATTGTAGCTGTATATTTCAATAATATTCTTATTTTGTTATTCATAAAATTTCTAGTATCGAACTACTGTAAACCAGTATTATTAATTATATTTGTATTGAACTGCTATAATTTTCACATCTCATTATTAGTTATCTCTGTCATACTCATTTTGAATTTGTTTACGAATTTTGTAATGAATAACATAGAAAATTACCGTTTCAGTTTTTGATCAGGTATAAATTTGAAGCAATAAACGAAACACATTTGATTGTTTGATTTTCTTTGAAGTAAAAGACACGACTTTTTACTTACGCCCTTGAGCAACTCAATTTAGTCATTTGGAAATCCATAAATCGTTCAGTGACCACCCCCAAAAAATTGAAAAATCCACCCAAAACCTAAAAAAATTGAAATTTTTATATGAAAAACTTCTTTTGCCCATATCTCCTTAAATATGCGTCCTAGAGCGAAAAGGACTTTAATTCGTGACCACCCCCAAAAAATTGAAAAATCCACCCAAAACCTAAAAAAATTGAAATTTTTATATGGAAAACTTCTTTTGCCCATATCTCCTTAAATATGCGTCCTAGAGCGAAAAGGACTTTAATTCGTGACCACCCCCAAAAAATTGAAAAATCCACCCAAAACCTAAAAAAATTGAAATTTTTATACGAAAAACTTCTTTTGCCCATATCTCCTTAAATATGCGTCCTAGAGCGAAAAGGACTTTAATTCGTGACCACCCCCAAAAAATTGAAAAATCCACCCAAAACCTAAAAAAAAATGAAATTTTTATATGAAAACCTTCTTTTGCCCATATCTCCTTAAATATGCGTCCTAGAGCGAAAAGGACTTTAATTCGTGACCACCCCCAAAAAATTGAAAAATCCACCCAAAACCTAAAAAAATTGAAATTTTTATATGAAAACCTTCTTTTGCCCATATCTCCTTAAATATGCGTCCTAGAGCGAAAAGGACTTTAATTCGTGACCACCCCCAAAAAATTGAAAAATCCACCCAAAACCTAAAAAAATTGAAATTTTTATATGAAAAACTTCTTTTGCCCATATCTCCTTAAATATGCGTCCTAGAGCGAAAAGGACTTTAATTCGTGACCACCCCAAAATATTGAAAAATCCACCCAAAACCTAAAAAAAATTTAAATTTTTATATGAAAAACTTCTTTTGCCCATATCTCCTAAACTAAGCGTCCTAGAGCGAAAAGGACTTTAATTCGTGACCACCCCAAAAAATTGAAAAATCCACCCAAAACCTAAAAAAATTGAAATTTTTATATGAAAAACTTCTTTTGCCCATATCTCCTTAAATATGCGTCCTAGAGCGAAAAGGACTTTAATTCGTGACCACCCCCAAAAAATTGAAAAATCCACCCAAAACCTAAAAAAATTGAAATTTTTATATGAAAAACTTCTTTTGCCCATATCTCCTTAAATATGCGTCCTAGAGCGAAAAGGACTTTAATTCGTGACCACCCCCAAAAAATTGAAAAATCCACCCAAAACCTAAAAAAATTGAAATTTTTATATGAAAAACTTCTTTTGCCCATATCTCCTTAAATATGCGTCCTAGAGCGAAAAGGACTTTAATTCGTGACCACCCCCAAAAAATTGAAAAATCCACCCAAAACCTAAAAAAATTGAAATTTTTATACGAAAACCTTCTTTTGCCCATATCTCCTAAACTAAGCGTCCTAGAGCGAAAAGGACTATAATTCGTGACCACCCCAAAAAATTGACTTTAATTCGTGACCACCCCAAAATATTGAAAAATCCACCCAAAACCTAAAAAAAATTTAAATTTTTATATGAAAAACTTCTTTTGCCCGTATCTCCTAAACTAAGCGTCCTAGAGCGAAAAGGACTTTAATTCGTGACCACCCCAAAAAATTGAAAAATCCACCCAAAACCTAAAAAAATTGAAATTTTTATATGAAAAACTTCTTTTGCCCATATCTCCTTAAATATGCGTCCTATAGCGAAAAGGACTTTAATTCGTGACCACCCCAAAAAAATTGAAAAATCCACCCAAAACCTAAAAAAATTGAAGTTTTTATATGAAAAACTTCTTTTGCCCATATCTCCTTAAATATGCGTCCTAGAGCGAAAAGGACTTTAATTCGTGACCACCCCCAAAAAATTGAAAAATCCACCCAAAACCTAAAAAAATTGAAATTTTAAATGAAAAACTTCTTTTGCCCATATCTCCTTAAATATGCGTCCTAGAGCGAAAAGGACTTTAATTCGTGACCACCCCCAAAAAATTGAAAAATCCACCTAAAACCTAAAAAAATTGAAATTTTTATATGAAAAACTTCTTTTGCCCATATCTCCTTAAATATGCGTCCTAGAGCGAAAAAGACTTTAATTCGTGACCACCCCCAAAAAATTGAAAAATCCACCCAAAACCTAAAAAAATTGAAATTTTTATATGAAAAACTTCTTTTGCCCATATCTCCTTAAATATGCGTCCTAGAGCGAAAAGGACTTTAATTCGTGACCACCCCAAAAAATTGAAAAATCCACCCAAAACCTAAAAAAATTGAAATTTTTATATGAAAAACTTCTTTTGCCCACATCTCCTTAAATATGCGTCCTAGAGCGAAAAGGACTTTAATTCGTGACCACCCCCAAAAAATTGAAAAATCCACCCAAAACCTAAAAAAAATTAAATTTTTATATGAAAACCTTCTTTTGCCCATATCTCCTTAAATATGCGTCCTAGAGCGAAAAGGACTTTAATTCGTGACCACCCCCAAAAAATTGAAAAATCCACCCAAAACCTAAAAAAATTGAAATTTTTATATGAAAACCTTCTTTTGCCCATATCTCCTTAAATATGCGTCCTAGAGCGAAAAGGACTTTAATTCGTGACCACCCTCAAACAATTGAAAAATCCACCCAAAACCTAAAAAAATTGAAATTTTTTATATGAAAAATTTCTTGTGCCCATATCTCCTTAAATATGCGTCCTAGAGCGAAAAGGACTTTAATTCGTGACCACCCCCACAAAATTGAAAAATCCACCCAAAACCTAAAAAAATTGAAATTTTTATATGAAAAACTTCTTTTGCCCATATCTCCTTAAATATGCGTCCTAGAGCGAAAAGGACTTTAATTCGTGACCACCCCAAAAAAATTGAAAAATCCACCCAAAACCTAAAAAAATTGAAGTTTTTATATGAAAAACTTCTTTTGCCCATATCTCCTTAAATATGCGTCCTAGAGCGAAAAGGACTTTAATTCGTGACCACCCCCAAAAAATTGAAAAATCCACCCAAAACCTAAAAAAATTGAAATTTTAAATGAAAAACTTCTTTTGCCCATATCTCCTTAAATATGCGTCCTAGAGCGAAAAGGACTTTAATTCGTGACCACCCCAAAAAATTGAAAAATCCACCCAAAACCTTAAAAAATTGAAATTTTTATATGAAAAACTTCTTTTGCCCACATCTCCTTAAATATGCGTCCTAGAGCGAAAAGGACTTTAATTCGTGACCACCCCCAAAAAATTGAAAAATCCACCCAAAACCTAAAAAAAATTAAATTTTTATATGAAAACCTTCTTTTGCCCATATCTCCTTAAATATGCGTCCTAGAGCGAAAAGGACTTTAATTCGTGACCACCCCCAAAAAATTGAAAAATCCACCCAAAACCTAAAAAAATTGAAATTTTTATATGAAAACCTTCTTTTGCCCATATCTCCTTAAATATGCGTCCTAGAGCGAAAAGGACTTTAATTCGTGACCACCCTCAAACAATTGAAAAATCCACCCAAAACCTAAAAAAATTGAAATTTTTTATATGAAAAATTTCTTGTGCCCATATCTCCTTAAATATGCGTCCTAGAGCGAAAAGGACTTTAATTCGTGACCACCCCCACAAAATTGAAAAATCCACCCAAAACCTAAAAAAATTGAAATTTTTATATGAAAAACTTCTTTTGCCCATATCTCCTTAAATATGCGTCCTAGAGCGAAAAGGACTTTAATTCGTGACCACCCCAAAAAAATTGAAAAATCCACCCAAAACCTAAAAAAATTGAAGTTTTTATATGAAAAACTTCTTTTGCCCATATCTCCTTAAATATGCGTCCTAGAGCGAAAAGGACTTTAATTCGTGACCACCCCCAAAAAATTGAAAAATCCACCCAAAACCTAAAAAAATTGAAATTTTAAATGAAAAACTTCTTTTGCCCATATCTCCTTAAATATGCGTCCTAGAGCGAAAAGGACTTTAATTCGTGACCACCTCCAAAAAATTGAAAAATCCACCCAAAACCTAAAAAAATTGAAATTTTTATATGAAAAACTTCTTTTGCCCATATCTCCTTAAATATGCGTCCTAGAGCGAAAAAGACTTTAATTCGTGACCACCCCCAAAAAATTGAAAAATCCACCCAAAACCTAAAAAAATTGAAATTTTTATATGAAAAACTTCTTTTGCCCATATCTCCTTAAATATGCGTCCTAGAGCGAAAAGGACTTTAATTCGTGACCACCCCCAAAAAATTGAAAAATCCACCCAAAACCTAAAAAAATTGAAATTTTTATATTTTTCTTTTGCCCATATCTCCTTAAATATGCGTCCTAGAGCGAAAAGGACTTTAATTCGTGACCACCCCAAAAAATTGAAAAATCCACCCAAAACCTAAAAAAATTGAAATTTTTATATGAAAAACTTCTTTTGCCCACATCTCCTTAAATATGCGTCCTAGAGCGAAAAGGACTTTAATTCGTGACCACCCCCAAAAAATTGAAAAATCCACCCAAAACCTAAAAAAAATTAAATTTTTATATGAAAACCTTCTTTTGCCCATATCTCCTTAAATATGCGTCCTAGAGCGAAAAGGACTTTAATTCGTGACCACCCCCAAAAAATTGAAAAATCCACCCAAAACCTAAAAAAATTGAAATTTTTATATGAAAACCTTCTTTTGCCCATATCTCCTTAAATATGCGTCCTAGAGCGAAAAGGACTTTAATTCGTGACCACCCTCAAACAATTGAAAAATCCACCCAAAACCTAAAAAAATTGAAATTTTTTATATGAAAAATTTCTTGTGCCCATATCTCCTTAAATATGCGTCCTAGAGCGAAAAGGACTTTAATTCGTGACCACCCCCACAAAATTGAAAAATCCACCCAAAACCTAAAAAAATTGAAATTTTTATATGAAAAACTTCTTTTGCCCATATCTCCTTAAATATGCGTCCTAGAGCGAAAAGGACTTTAATTCGTGACCACCCCAAAAAAATTGAAAAATCCACCCAAAACCTAAAAAAATTTAAGTTTTTATATGAAAAACTTCTTTTGCCCATATCTCCTTAAATATGCGTCCTAGAGCGAAAAGGACTTTAATTCGTGACCACCCCCAAAAAATTGAAAAATCCACCCAAAACCTAAAAAAATTGAAATTTTAAATGAAAAACTTCTTTTGCCCATATCTCCTTAAATATGCGTCCTAGAGCGAAAAGGACTTTAATTCGTGACCACCCCCAAAAAATTGAAAAATCCACCCAAAACCTAAAAAAATTGAAGTTTTTATATGAAAAACTTCTTTTGCCCATATCTCCTTAAATATGCGTCCTAGAGCGAAAAGGACTTTAATTCGTGTCCACCCCCAAAAAATTGAAAAATCCACCCAAAACCTAAAAAAATTGAAATTTTAAATGAAAAACTTCTTTTGCCCATATCTCCTTAAATATGCGTCCTAGAGCGAAAAGGACTTTAATTCGTGACCACCCCCAAAAAATTGAAAAATCCACCCAAAACCTAAAAAAATTGAAATTTTTATATGAAAAACTTCTTTTGCCCATATCTCCTTAAATATGCGTCCTAGAGCGAAAAGGACTTTAATTCGTGACCACCCCCAAAAAATTGAAAAATCCACCCAAAACCTAAAAAAAATTGAAATTTTTATATGAAAACCTTCTTTTGACCATATCTCCTTAAATATGCGTCCTAGAGCGAAAAGGACTTTAATTCGTGACTACCCCCAAAAAATTGAAAAATCCACCCAAAACCTAAAAAAATTGAAATTTTTATATGAAAACCTTCTTTTGCCCATATCTCCTTAAATATGCGTCCTAGAGCGAAAAGGACTTTAATTCGTGACCACCCTCAAACAATTGAAAAATCCACCCAAAACCTAAAAAAAATTGAAATTTTTATATGAAAAACTTCTTTTGCCCATATCTCCTTAAATATGCGTCCTAGAGCGAAAAGGACTTTAATTCGTGACCACCCCCAAAAAATTGAAAAATCCACCCAAAACCTAAAAAAATTGAAATTTTTATATGAAAACCTTCTTTTGCCCATATCTCCTTAAATATGCGTCCTAGAGCGAAAAGGACTTTAATTCGTGACCACCCTCAAACAATTGAAAAATCCACCCAAAACCTAAAAAAAATTGAAATTTTTATATGAAAAACTTCTTTTGCCCATATCTCCTTAAATATGCGTCCTAGAGCGAAAAGGACTTTAATTCGTGACCACCCCCAAAAACTTGAAAAATCCACCCAAAACCTAAAAAAATTGAAATTTTTATATGAAAAACTTCTTTTGCCCATATCTCCTAAACTAAGCGCCCTAGAGCGAAAAGGACTATAATTCGTGACCACCCCAAAAAATTGAAAAATCCACCCAAAACTTAAAAAAATTGAAGTTTTTATATGAAAAACTTCTTTTGCCCATATCTCCTTAAATATGCGTCCTAGAGCGAAAAGGACATTAATTCGTGACCACCCCAAAAAATTGAAAAATCCACCCAAAACCTAAAAAAATTGAAATTTTTATATGAAAAACTTCTTTTGTCCATATCTCCTTAAATATGCGTCCTAGAGCGAAAAGGACTTTAATTCGTGACCACCCCCAAAAAATTGAAAAATCCACCTAAAACCTAAAAAATTGAAATTTTTATATGAAAACCTTCTTTTGCCCATATCTCCTAAACTAAGCGTCCTAGAGCGAAAAGGACTATAATTCGTGACCACCACAAAAAAATTGAAAAATCCACCCAAAACCTAAAAAAATTGAAGTTTTTATATGAAAAACTTCTTTTGCCCATATCTCCTTAAATATGCGTCCTAGAGCGAAAAGGACTTTAATTCGTGTCCACCCCCAAAAAATTGAAAAATCCACCCAAAACCTAAAAAAATTGAAATTTTAAATGAAAAACTTCTTTTGCCCATATCTCCTTAAATA
The DNA here is from genome assembly GCF_050003625.1 of Haematobia irritans. Taxonomy (NCBI): domain Eukaryota; kingdom Metazoa; phylum Arthropoda; class Insecta; order Diptera; family Muscidae; genus Haematobia; species Haematobia irritans. The sequence continues at coordinate 99,872,455 of NC_134399.1, read as the reverse complement.
TGCGTCCTAGAGCGAAAAAGACTTTAATTCGTGACCACCCCAAAATATTGAAAAATCCACCCAAAACCTAAAAAAAATTGAAATTTTTATATGAAAACCTTCTTTTGCCCATATCTCCTTAAATATGCGTCCTAGAGCGAAAAGGACTATAATTCGTGACCACCCCAAAAAATTGAAAAATCCACCCAAAACCTAAAAAAATTGAAGTTTTTATATGAAAAACTTCTTTTGCCCATATCTCCTTAAATATGCGTCCTAGAGCGAAAAGGACTTTAATTCGTGACCACCCTCAAAAAATTGAAAAATCCACCCAAAACCTAAAAAAATTGAAATTTTTATATGAAAACCTTCTTTTGCCCATATCTCCTAAACTAAGCGTCCTAGAGCGAAAAGGACTATAATTCGTGACCACCCCAAAAAATTGAAAAATCCACCCAAAACCTAAAAAAATTGAAGTTTTTATATGAAAAACTTATTTTGCCCATATCTCCTTAAATATGCGTCCTAGAGCGAAAAGGACTTTAATTCGTGACCACCCCCAAAAACTTGAAAAATCCACCCAAAACCTAAAAAAATTGAAATTTTTATATGAAAAACTTCTTTTGCCCACATCTCCTTAAATATGCGTCCTAGAGCGAAAAGGACTTTAATTCGTGACCACCCCCAAAAAATTGAAAAATCCACCCAAAACCTAAAAAAAATTAAATTTTTATATGAAAACCTTCTTTTGCCCATATCTCCTTAAATATGCGTCCTAGAGCGAAAAGGACTTTAATTCGTGACCACCCCCAAAAAATTGAAAAATCCACCCAAAACCTAAAAAAATTGAAATTTTTATATGAAAACCTTCTTTTGCCCATATCTCCTTAAACATGCGTCCTAGAGCGAAAAGGACTTTAATTCGTGACCACCCCCAAAAAATTGAAAAATCCACCCAAAACCTAAAAAAATTGAAATTTTTATATGAAAAACTTCTTTTGCCCATATCTCCTTAAATATGCGTCCTAGAGCGAAAAGGACTTTAATTCGTGACCACCCCAAAATATTGAAAAATCCACCCAAAACCTAAAAAAAATTGAAATTTTTATATGAAAAACTTCTTTTGCCCATATCTACTAAACTAAGCGTCCTAGAGCGAAAAGGACTTTAATTCGTGACCACCCCCAAAAAATTGAAAAATCCACCCAAAACCTAAAAAAATTGAAATTTTTATATGAAAAACTTCTTTTGCCCATAACTCCTTAAATATGCGTCCTAGAGCGAAAAGGACTTTAATTCGTGACCACCCTCAAACAATTGAAAAATCCACCCAAAACCTAAAAAAAATTGAAATTTTTATATGAAAAACTTCTTTTGCCCTTATCTCCTTAAATATGCGTCCTAGAGCGAAAAGGACTTTAATTCGTGACCACCCCCAAAAAGTTAAAAAATCCACCCAAAACCTAAAAAAATTGAAATTTTTATATGAAAAACTTCTTTTGCCCATATCTCCTTAAATATGCGTCCTAGAGCGAAAAGGACTTTAATTCGTGACCACCCCAAAATATTGAAAAATCCACCCAAAACCTAAAAAAAATTGAAATTTTTATATGAAAAACTTCTTTTGCCCATATCTACTAAACTAAGCGTCCTAGAGCGAAAAGGACTTTAATTCGTGACCACCCCCAAAAAATTGAAAAATCCACCCAAAACCTAAAAAAATTGAAATTTTTATATGGAAAACTTCTTTTGCCCATATCTCCTTAAATATGCGTCCTAGAGCGAAAAGGACTTTAATTCGTGACCACCCCAAAAAATTGAAAAATCCACCCAAAACCTAAAAAAATTGAAATTTTTATATGAAAACCTTCTTTTGCCCATATCTCCTTAAATATGCGTCCTAGAGCGAAAAGGACTTTAATTCGTGACCACCCCCAAAAAATTGAAAAATCCACCCAAAACCTAAAAAAATTGAAATTTTTATATGGAAAACTTCTTTTGCCCATATCTCCTTAAATATGCGTCCTAGAGCGAAAAGGACTTTAATTCGTGACCACCCCAAAAAATTTAAAAATCCACCCAAAACCTAAAAAAATTGAAATTTTTATATGAAAAACCTCTTTTGCCCACATCTCCTTAAATATGCGTCCTAGAGCGAAAAGGACTTTAATTCGTGACCACCCCCAAAAAATTGAAAAATCCACCCAAAACCTAAAAAAATGACATTTTTATATGAAAACCTTCTTTTGCCCATATCTCCTTAAATATGCGTCCTAGAGCGAAAAGGACTTTAATTCGTGACCACCCCCAAAAAATTGAAAAATCCACCCAAAACCTAAAAAAATTGAAATTTTTATATGAAAACCTTCTTTTGCCCATATCTCCTTAAATATGCGTCCTAGAGCGAAAAGGACTTTAATTCGCGACCACCCTCAAACAATTGAAAAATCCACCCAAAACCTAAAAAAATTGAATTTTTTATATGAAAAATTTCTTTTGCCCATATCTCCTTAAATATGCGTCCTAGAGCGAAAAGGACTTTAATTCGTGACCACCCCCAAAAAATTGAAAAATCCACCCAAAACCTAAAAAAATTGAAATTTTTATATGAAAAACTTCTTTTGCCCATATCTCCTTAAATATGCGTCCTAGAGCGAAAAGGACTATAATTCGTGACCACCCCCAAAAAATTGAAAAATCCACCCAAAACCTAAAAAAATTGAAATTTTAAATGAAAAACTTCTTTTGCCCATATCTCCTTAAATATGCGTCCTAGAGCGAAAAGGACTTTAATTCGTGACCACCCCCAAAAAATTGAAAAATCGACCCAAAACCTAAAAAAATTGAAATTTTTATATGAAAAACTTCTTTTGCCCATATCTCCTTAAATATGCGTTCTAGAGCGAAAAGGACTTTAATTCGTGACCACCCCCAAAAAATTGAAAAATCCACCCAAAACCTAAAAAAATTTAAATTTTTATATGAAAACCTTCTTTTGCCCCTATCTCCTTAAATATGCGTCCTAGAGCGAAAAGGACTTTAATTTGTGACCACCCTCAGACAATTGAAAAATCCACCCAAAACCTAAAAAAAATTGAAATTTTTATATGAAAAACTTCTTTTGCCCATATCTCCTTAAATATGCGTCCTAGAACGAAAAGGACTTTAATTCGTGACCACCCCCAAAAAATTGAAAAATCCACCCAAAACCTAAAAAAATTGAAATTTTTATATGGAAAACTTCTTTTGCCCATATCTCCTTAAATATGCGTCCTAGAGCGAAAAGGACTTTAATTCGTGACCACCCCCAAAAAATTGAAAAATCCACCCAAAACTTAAAAAAAATTGAAATTTTAAATGAAAAACTTCTTTTGCCCATATCTCCTTAAATATGCGTCCTAGAGCGAAAAGGACTTTAATTCGTGACCACCCCCAAAAAATTGAAAAATCCACCCAAAACCTAAAAAAATTGAAATTTTTATATGAAAAACTTCTTTTGCCCATATCTCCTTAAATATGCGTCCTAGAGCGAAAAGGACTTTAATTCGTGACCACCCCAAAAAATTGAAAAATCCACCCAAAACCTAAAAAAAATTGAAATTTTTATATGAAAAACTTCTTTTGCCCATATCTCCTTAAATATGCGTCCTAGAGCGAAAAGGACTTTAATTCGTGACCACCCCCAAAAAATTGAAAAATCCACCCAAAACCTAAAAAAATTGAAATTTTAAATGAAAAACTTCTTTTGCCCATATCTCCTTAAATATGCGTCCTAGAGCGAAAAGGACTTTAATTCGTGACCACCCCCAAAAAATTGAAAAATTCACCCAAAACCTAAAAAAATTGAAATTTTTATATGAAAAACTTCTTTTGCCCATATCTCCTTAAATATGCGTCCTAGAGCGAAAAGGACTTTAATTCGTGACCACCCCAAAAAATTGAAAAATCCACCCAAAACCTAAAAAAATTGAAATTTTTATATGAAAACCTTCTTTTGCCCATATCTCCTTAAATATGCGTCCTAGAGCGAAAAGGACTTTATTTGTGACCACCCCCAAAAAATTGAAAAATCCACCCAAAACCTAAAAAAATTGAAATTTTTATATGCAAAACTTCTTTTGCCCATATCTCCTAAACTAAGCGTCCTAGAGCGAAAAGGACTATAATTCGTGACCACCCCAAAAAATTGAAAAATCCACCCAAAACCTAAAAAATTTAAGTTTTTATATGAAAAACTTCTTTTGCCCATATCTCCTTAAATATGCGTCCTAGAGCGAAAAGGACTTTAATTCGTGACCACCCCAAAAAATTGAAAAATCCACCCAAAACCTAAAAAAATTGAAATTTTTATATGAAAAACTTCTTTTGCCCATATCTCCTTAAATATGCGTCCTAGAGCGAAAAGGACTTTAATTCGTGACCACCCCAAAAAATTGAAAAATCCATCCAAAACCTAAAAAAATTGACATTTTTATATGAAAAATTTTCTTTTGCCCATATCTCCTTAAATATGCGTCCTAGAGCGAAAAGGACTTTAATTCGTGACCACCCCAAAAAATTGAAAAATCCACCCAAAACCTAAAAAAATTGAAATTTTTATATGAAAAACTTCTTTTGTCCATATCTCCTTAAATATGCGTCCTAGAGCGAAAAGGACTTTAATTCGTGACCACCCCCAAAAAATTGAAAAATCCACCCAAAACCTAAAAAATTGAAATTTTTATATGAAAACCTTCTTTTGCCCATATCTCCTAAACTAAGCGTCCTAGAGCGAAAAGGACTATAATTCGTGACCACCATAAAAAAATTGAAAAATCCGCCCAAAACCTAAAAAAATTGAAATTTTTATATGGAAAACTTCTTTTGCCCATATCTCCTTAAATATGCGTCCTAGAGCGAAAAGGACTTTAATTCGTGACCACCCCAAAAAATTGAAAAATCCACCCAAAACCTAAAAAAATTGAAATTTTTATATGAAAAACTTCTTTTGTCCATATCTCCTTAAATATGCGTCCTAGAGCGAAAAGGACTTTAATTCGTGACCACCCCCAAAAAATTGAAAAATCCACCCAAAACCTAAAAAATTGAAATTTTTATATGAAAACCTTCTTTTGTCCATATCTCCTTAAATATGCGTCCTAGAGCGAAAAGGACTTTAATTCGTGACCACCCCAAAAAATTGAAAAATCCACCCAAAACCTAAAAAAATTGACATTTTTATATGAAAACCTTCTTTTGCCCATATCTCCTTAAATATGCGTCCTAGAGCGAAAAGGACTTTAATTCGTGACCACCCCCAAAAAATTGAAAAATCCACCCAAAACCTAAAAAAATTGAAATTTTTATATGAAAACCTTCTTTTGCCCATATCTCCTTAAATATGCGTCCTAGAGCGAAAAGGACTTTAATTCGCGACCACCCTCAAACAATTGAAAAATCCACCCAAAACCTAAAAAAATTGAATTTTTTTATATGAAAAATTTCTTTTGCCCATATCTCCTTAAATATGCGTCCTAGAGCGAAAAGGACTTTAATTCGTGACCACCCCCAAAAAATTGAAAAATCCACCCAAAACCTAAAAAAAATTGAAATTTTTATATGAAAAACTTCTTTTGCCCTTATCTCCTTAAATATGCGTCCTAGAGCGAAAAGGACTTTAATTCGTGACCACCCCCAAAAAGTTGAAAAATCCACCCAAAACCTAAAAAAATTGAAATTTTTATATGAAAAACTTCTTTTGCCCATATCTCCTTAAATATGCGTCCTAGAGCGAAAAGGACTTTAATTCGTGACCACCCCAAAATATTGAAAAATCCACCCAAAACCTAAAAAAAATTGAAATTTTTATATGAAAAACTTCTTTTGCCCATATCTACTAAACTAAGCGTCCTAGAGCGAAAAGGACTTTAATTCGTGACCACCCCCAAAAAATTGAAAAATCCACCCAAAACCTAAAAAAATTGAAATTTTTATATGGAAAACTTCTTTTGCCCATATCTCCTTAAATATGCGTCCTAGAGCGAAAAGGACTTTAATTCGTGACCACCCTCAAACAATTGAAAAATCCACCCAAAACCTAAAAAAATTGAAATTTTTTATATGAAAAATTTCTTGTGCCCATATCTCCTTAAATATGCGTCCTAGAGCGAAAAGGACTTTAATTCGTGACCACCCCCAAAAAATTGAAAAATCCACCCAAAACCTAAAAAAATTGAAATTTTTATATGAAAAACTTCTTTTGCCCATATCTCCTTAAATATGCGTCCTAGAGCGAAAAGGACTTTAATTCGTGACCACCCCCAAAAAATTGAAAAATCCACCCAAAACCTAAAAAAATTGAAATTTTTATATGAAAAACTTCTTTTGCCCATATCTCCTTAAATATGCGTCCTAGAGCGAAAAGGACTTTAATTCGTGACCACCCCCAAAAAATTGAAAAATCCACCCAAAACCTAAAAAAATTGAAATTTTTATATGGAAAACTTCTTTTGCCCATATCTCCTTAAATATGCGTCCTAGAGCGAAAAGGACTTTAATTCGTGACCACCCCAAAAAATTGAAAAATCCACCCAAAACCTAAAAAAATTGAAATTTTTATATGAAAAACTTCTTTTGCCCACATCTCCTTAAATATGCGTCCTAGAGCGAAAAGGACTTTAATTCGTGACCACCCCCAAAAAATTGAAAAATCCACCCAAAACCTAAAAAAATTTAAATTTTTATATGAAAACCTTCTTTTGCCCACATCTCCTTAAATATGCGTCCTAGAGCGAAAAGGACTTTAATTCGTGACCACCCCCAAAAAATTGAAAAATCCACCCAAAACCTAAAAAAATTTAAATTTTTATATGAAAAACTTCTTTTGCCCATATCTCCTTAAATATGCGTCCTAGAGCGAAAAGGACTTTAATTCGTGACCACTCCCAAAAAATTGAAAAATCCACCCAAAACCTAAAAAAATTGAAATTTTTATATGAAAACCTTCTTTTGCCCATATCTCCTTAAATATGCGTCCTAGAGCGAAAAGGACTTTAATTCGTGACCACCCTCAAACAATTGAAAAATCCAACCAAAACCTAAAAAAATTGAAATTTTTTATATGAAAAATTTCTTGTGCCCATATCTCCTTAAATATGCGTCCTAGAGCGAAAAGGACTTTAATTCGTGACCACCCCCAAAAAATTGAAAAATCCACCCAAAACCTAAAAAAATTGAAATTTTTATATGAAAAACTTCTTTTGCCCATATCTCCTTAAATATGCGTCCTAGAGCGAAAAGGACTTTAATTCGTGACCACCCCAAAAAAATTGAAAAATCCACCCAAAACCTAAAAAAATTGAAGTTTTTATATGAAAAACTTCTTTTGCCCATATCTCCTTAAATATGCGTCCTAGAGCGAAAAGGACTTTAATTCGTGACCACCCCCAAAAAATTGAAAAATCCACCCAAAACCTAAAAAAATTGAAATTTTAAATGAAAAACTTCTTTTGCCCATATCTCCTTAAATATGCGTCCTAGAGCGAAAAGGACTTTAATTCGTGACCACCCCCAAAAAATTGAAAAATCCACCCAAAACCTAAAAAAATTGAAATTTTTATATGAAAAACTTCTTTTGCCCATATCTCCTTAAATATGCGTCCTAGAGCGAAAAAGACTTTAATTCGTGACCACCCCCAAAAAATTGAAAAATCCACCCAAAACCTAAAAAAATTGAAATTTTTATATGAAAACCTTCTTTTGCCCATATCTCCTAAACTAAGCGTCCTAGAGCGAAAAGGACTATAATTCGTGACCACCCCAAAAAATTGAAAAATCCACCCAAAACCTAAAAAAATTGAAGTTTTTATATGAAAAACTTATTTTGCCCATATCTCCTTAAATATGCGTCCTAGAGCGAAAAGGACTTTAATTCGTGACCACCCCCAAAAACTTGAAAAATCCACCCAAAACCTAAAAAAATTGAAGTTTTTATATGAAAAACTTCTTTTGCCCACATCTCCTTAAATATGCGTCCTAGAGCGAAAAGGACTTTAATTCGTGACCACCCCCAAAAAATTGAAAAATCCACCCAAAACCTAAAAAAAATTAAATTTTTATATGAAAACCTTCTTTTGCCCATATCTCCTTAAATATGCGTCCTAGAGCGAAAAGGACTTTAATTCGTGACCACCCCCAAAAAATTGAAAAATCCACCCAAAACCTAAAAAAATTGAAATTTTTATATGAAAACCTCCTTTTGCCCATATCTCCTAAACTAAGCGTCCTAGAGCGAAAAGGACTATAATTCGTGACCACCCCAAAAAATTGAAAAATCCACCCAAAACCTAAAAAAATTGAAATTTTTATATGAAAACCTTCTTTTGCCCATATCTCCTTAAACATGCGTCCTAGAGCGAAAAGGACTTTAATTCGTGACCACCCCCAAAAAATTGAAAAATCCACCCAAAACCTAAAAAAATTGAAATTTTTATATGAAAAACTTCTTTTGCCCATATCTCCTTAAATATGCGTCCTAGAGCGAAAAGGACTTTAATTCGTGACCACCCCAAAATATTGAAAAATCCACCCAAAACCTAAAAAAAATTGAAATTTTTATATGAAAAACTTCTTTTGCCCATATCTACTAAACTAAGCGTCCTAGAGCGAAAAGGACTTTAATTCGTGACCACCCCCAAAAAAATTGAAAAATCCACCCAAAACCTAAAAAAATTGAAATTTTTATATGAAAAACTTCTTTTGCCCATAACTCCTTAAATATGCGTCCTAGAGCGAAAAGGACTTTAATTCGTGACCACCCTCAAACAATTGAAAAATCCACCCAAAACCTAAAAAAAATTGAAATTTTTATATGAAAAACTTCTTTTGCCCTTATCTCCTTAAATATGCGTCCTAGAGCGAAAAGGACTTTAATTCGTGACCACCCCCAAAAAGTTGAAAAATCCACCCAAAACCTAAAAAAATTGAAATTTTTATATGAAAAACTTCTTTTGCCCATATCTCCTTAAATATGCGTCCTAGAGCGAAAAGGACTTTAATTCGTGACCACCCCAAAATATTGAAAAATCCACCCAAAACCTAAAAAAAATTGAAATTTTTATATGAAAAACTTCTTTTGCCCATATCTACTAAACTAAGCGTCCTAGAGCGAAAAGGACTTTAATTCGTGACCACCCCCAAAAAATTGAAAAATCCACCCAAAACCTAAAAAAATTGAAATTTTTATATGGAAAACTTCTTTTGCCCATATCTCCTTAAATATGCGTCCTAGAGCGAAAAGGACTTTAATTCGTGACCACCCCAAAAAATTGAAAAATCCACCCAAAACCTAAAAAAATTGAAATTTTTATATGAAAACCTTCTTTTGCCCATATCTCCTTAAATATGCGTCCTAGAGCGAAAAGGACTTTAATTCGTGACCACCCCCAAAAAATTGAAAAATCCACCCAAAACCTAAAAAAATTGAAATTTTTATATGAAAACCTTCTTTTGCCCATATCTCATTAAATATGCGTCCTAGAGCGAAAAGGACTTTAATTCGCGACCACCCTCAAACAATTGAAAAATCCACCCAAAACCTAAAAAAATTGAATTTTTTTATATGAAAAATTTCTTTTGCCCATATCTCCTTAAATATGCGTCCTAGAGCGAAAAGGACTTTAATTCGTGACCACCCCCAAAAAATTGAAAAATCCACCCAAAACCTAAAAAAATTGAAATTTTTATATGGAAAACTTCTTTTGCCCATATCTCCTTAAATATGCGTCCTAGAGCGAAAAGGACTTTAATTCGTGACCACCCCAAAAAATTGAAAAATCCACCCAAAACCTAAAAAAATTGAAATTTTTATATGAAAAACCTCTTTTGCCCACATCTCCTTAAATATGCGTCCTAGAGCGAAAAGGACTTTAATTCGTGACCACCCCCAAAAAATTGAAAAATCCACCCAAAACCTAAAAAAATTGACATTTTTATATGAAAACCTTCTTTTGCCCATATCTCCTTAAATATGCGTCCTAGAGCGAAAAGGACTTTAATTCGTGACCACCCCCAAAAAATTGAAAAATCCACCCAAAACCTAAAAAAATTGAAATTTTTATATGAAAACCTTCTTTTGCCCATATCTCCTTAAATATGCGTCCTAGAGCGAAAAGGACTTTAATTCGCGACCACCCTCAAACAATTGAAAAATCCACCCAAAACCTAAAAAAATTGAATTTTTTTATATGAAAAATTTCTTTTGCCCATATCTCCTTAAATATGCGTCCTAGAGCGAAAAGGACTTTAATTCGTGACCACCCCCAAAAAATTGAAAAATCCACCCAAAACCTAAAAAAATTGAAATTTTTATATGAAAAACTTCTTTTGCCCATATCTCCTTAAATATGCGTCCTAGAGCGAAAAGGACTATAATTCGTGACCACCCCCAAAAAATTGAAAAATCCACCCAAAACCTAAAAAAATTGAAATTTTAAATGAAAAACTTCTTTTGCCCATATCTCCTTAAATATGCGTCCTAGAGCGAAAAGGACTTTAATTCGTGACCACCCCCAAAAAATTGAAAAATCGACACAAAACCTAAAAAAATTGAAATTTTTATATGAAAAACTTCTTTTGCCCATATCTCCTTAAATATGCGTTCTAGAGCGAAAAGGACTTTAATTCGTGACCACCCCCAAAAAATTGAAAAATCCACCCAAAACCTAAAAAAATTTAAATTTTTATATGAAAACCTTCTTTTGCCCCTATCTCCTTAAATATGCGTCCTAGAGCGAAAAGGACTTTAATTTGTGACCACCCTCAGACAATTGAAAAATCCACCCAAAACCTAAAAAAAATTGAAATTTTTATATGAAAAACTTCTTTTGCCCATATCTCCTTAAATATGCGTCCTAGAACGAAAAGGACTTTAATTCGTGACCACCCCCAAAAAATTGAAAAATCCACCCAAAACCTAAAAAAATTGAAATTTTTATATGGAAAACTTCTTTTGCCCATATCTCCTTAAATATGCGTCCTAGAGCGAAAAGGACTTTAATTCGTGACCACCCCCAAAAAATTGAAAAATCCACCCAAAACTTAAAAAAAATTGAAATTTTAAATGAAAAACTTCTTTTGCTCATATCTCCTTAAATATGCGTCCTAGAGCGAAAAGGACTTTAATTCGTGACCACCCCCAAAAAATTGAAAAATCCACCCAAAACCTAAAAAAATTGAAATTTTTATATGAAAAACTTCTTTTGCCCATATCTCCTTAAATATGCGTCCTAGAGCGAAAAGGACTTTAATTCGTGACCACCCCAAAAAATTGAAAAATCCACCCAAAACCTAAAAAAATTGAAATTTTTATATGAAAAACTTCTTTTGCCCATATCTCCTTAAATATGCGTCCTAGAGCGAAAAGGACTTTAATTCGTGACCACCCCCAAAAAATTGAAAAATCCACCCAAAACCTAAAAAAATTGAAATTTTAAATGAAAAACTTCTTTTGCCCATATCTCCTTAAATATGCGTCCTAGAGCGAAAAGGACTTTAATTCGTGACCACCCCCAAAAAATTGAAAAATCCACCCAAAACCTAAAAAAATTGAAATTTTTATATGAAAAACTTCTTTTGCCCATATCTCCTTAAATATGCGTCCTAGAGCGAAAAGGACTTTAATTCGTGACCACCCCAAAAAATTGAAAAATCCACCCAAAACCTAAAAAAATTGAAATTTTTATATGAAAAACTTCTTTTGCCCATATCTCCTTAAATATGCGTCCTAGAGCGAAAAGGACTTTAATTCGTGACCACCCCCAAAAAATTGAAAAGTCCACCCAAAACCTAAAAAAATTGAAATTTTTATATGAAAAACTTCTTTTGCCCATATCTCCTTAAATATGCGTCCTAGAGCGAAAAGGACTTTAATTCGTGACCACCCCCAAAAAATTGAAAAATCCACCCAAAACCTAAAAAAATTGAAATTTTTATATGAAAACCTTCTTTTGCCCATATCTCCTTAAATATGCGTCCTAGAGCGAAAAGGACTTTAATTCGTGACCACCCTCAAACAATTGAAAAATCCACCCAAAACCTAAAAAAATTGAAATTTTTATATGAAAAATTTCTTTTGCCCATATCTCCTTAAATATGCGTCCTAGAGCGAAAAGGACTTTATTCGTGACCACCCCCAAAAAATTGAAAAATCCACCCAAAACCTAAAAAAATTGAAATTTTTATATGCAAAACTTCTTTTGCCCATATCTCCTAAACTAAGCGTCCTAGAGCGAAAAGGACTATAATTCGTGACCACCCCAAAAAATTGAAAAATCCACCCAAAACCTAAAAAATTTAAGTTTTTATATGAAAAACTTCTTTTGCCCATATCTCCTTAAATATGCGTCCTAGAGCGAAAAGGACTTTAATTCGTGACCACCCCAAAAAATTGAAAAATCCACCCAAAACCTAAAAAAATTGAAATTTTTATATGAAAAACTTCTTTTGCCCATATCTCCTTAAATATGCGTCCTAGAGCGAAAAGGACTTTAATTCGTGACCACCCCAAAAAATTGAAAAATCCATCCAAAACCTAAAAAAATTGACATTTTTATATGAAAAATTTTCTTTTGCCCATATCTCCTTAAATATGCGTCCTAGAGCGAAAAGGACTTTAATTCGTGACCACCCCAAAAAATTGAAAAATCCACCCAAAACCTAAAAAAATTGAAATTTTTATATGAAAAACTTCTTTTGTCCATATCTCCTTAAATATGCGTCCTAGAGCGAAAAGGACTTTAATTCGTGACCACCCCCAAAAAATTGAAAAATCCACCCAAAACCTAAAAAAATTGAAATTTTTATATGAAAACCTTCTTTTGCCCATATCTCCTAAACTAAGCGTCCTAGAGCGAAAAGGACTATAATTCGTGACCACCATAAAAAATTGAAAAATCCACCCAAAACCTAAAAAAATTGAAATTTTTATATGAAAAACTTCTTTTGCCCATATCTCCTTAAATATGCGTCCTAGAGCGAAAAGGACTTTAATTCGTGACCACCCCAAAAAATTGAAAAATCCACCCAAAACCTAAAAAAATTGACATTTTTATATGAAAACCTTCTTTTGCCCATATCTCCTTAAATATGCGTCCTAGAGCGAAAAGGACTTTAATTCGTGACCACCCCCAAAAAATTGAAAAATCCACCCAAAACCTAAAAAAATTGAAATTTTTATATGAAAACCTTCTTTTGCCCATATCTCCTTAAATATGCGTCCTAGAGCGAAAAGGACTTTAATTCGCGACCACCCCCAAAAAATTGAAAAATCCACCCAAAACCTAAAAAAATTGAATTTTTTTATATGAAAAATTTCTTTTGTCCATATCTCCTTAAATATGCGTCCTAGAGCGAAAAGGACTTTAATTCGTGACCACCCCCAAAAAATTGAAAAATCCACCCAAAACCTAAAAAAAATTGAAATTTTTATATGAAAAACTTCTTTTGCCCTTATCTCCTTAAATATGCGTCCTAGAGCGAAAAGGACTTTAATTCGTGACCACCCCCAAAAAGTTGAAAAATCCACCCAAAACCTAAAAAAATTGAAATTTTTATATGAAAAACTTCTTTTGCCCATATCTCCTTAAATATGCGTCCTAGAGCGAAAAGGAATTTAATTCGTGACCACCCCAAAATATTGAAAAATCCACCCAAAACCTAAAAAAAATTGAAATTTTTATATGAAAAACTTCTTTTGCCCATATCTACTAAACTAAGCGTCCTAGAGCGAAAAGGACTTTAATTCGTGACCACCCCCAAAAAATTGAAAAATCCACCCAAAACCTAAAAAAATTGAAATTTTTATATGGAAAACTTCTTTTGCCCATATCTCCTTAAATATGCGTCCTAGAGCGAAAAGGACTTTAATTCGTGACCACCCTCAAACAATTGAAAAATCCACCCAAAACCTAAAAAAATTTAAATTTTTTATATGAAAAATTTCTTGTGCCCATATCTCCTTAAATATGCGTCCTAGAGCGAAAAGGACTTTAATTCGTGACCACCCCCAAAAAATTGAAAAATCCACCCAAAACCTAAAAAAATTGAAATTTTTATATGAAAAACTTCTTTTGCCCATATCTCCTTAAATATGCGTCCTAGAGCGAAAAGGACTTTAATTCGTGACCACCCCCAAAAAATTGAAAAATCCACCCAAAACCTAAAAAAATTGAAATTTTTATATGAAAAACTTCTTTTGCCCATATCTCCTTAAATATGCGTCCTAGAGCGAAAACGACTTTAATTCGTGACCACCCCCAAAAAATTGAAAAATCCACCCAAAACCTAAAAAAATTGAAATTTTTATATGGAAAACTTCTTTTGCCCATATCTCCTTAAATATGCGTCCTAGAGCGAAAAGGACTTTAATTCGTGACCACCCCAAAAAATTGAAAAATCCACCCAAAACCTAAAAAAATTGAAATTTTTATATGAAAAACTTCTTTTGCCCACATCTCCTTAAATATGCGTCCTAGAGCGAAAAGGACTTTAATTCGTGACCACCCCCAAAAAATTGAAAAATCCACCCAAAACCTAAAAAAATTTAAATTTTTATATGAAAACCTTCTTTTGCCCATATCTCCTTAAATATGCGTCCTAGAGCGAAAAGGACTTTAATTCGTGACCACTCCCAAAAAATTGAAAAATCCACCCAAAACCTAAAAAAATTGAAATTTTTATATGAAAACCTTCTTTTGCCCATATCTCCTTAAATATGCGTCCTAGAGCGAAAAGGACTTTAATTCGTGACCACCCTCAAACAATTGAAAAATCCAACCAAAACCTAAAAAAATTGAAATTTTTTATATGAAAAATTTCTTGTGCCCATATCTCCTTAAATATGCGTCCTAGAGCGAAAAGGACTTTAATTCGTGACCACCCCCAAAAAATTGAAAAATCCACCCAAAACCTAAAAAAATTGAAATTTTTATATGAAAAACTTCTTTTGCCCATATCTCCTTAAATATGCGTCCTAGAGCGAAAAGGACTTTAATTCGTGACCACCCCAAAAAAATTGAAAAATCCACCCAAAACCTAAAAAAATTGAAGTTTTTATATGAAAAACTTCTTTTGCCCATATCTCCTTAAATATGCGTCCTAGAGCGAAAAGGACTTTAATTCGTGACCACCCCCAAAAAATTGAAAAATCCACCCAAAACCTAAAAAAATTGAAATTTTAAATGAAAAACTTCTTTTGCCCATATCTCCTTAAATATGCGTCCTAGAGCGAAAAGGACTTTAATTCGTGACCACCCCCAAAAAATTGAAAAATCCACCCAAAACCTAAAAAAATTGAAATTTTAAATGAAAAACTTCTTTTGCCCATATCTCCTTAAATATGCGTCCTAGAGCGAAAAGGACTTTAATTCGTGACCACCCCCAAAAAATTGAAAAATCCACCCAAAACCTAAAAAAATTGAAATTTTTATATGAAAAACTTCTTTTGCCCATATCTCCTTAAATATGCGTCCTAGAGCGAAAAGGACTTTAATTCGTGACCACCCTCAAAAAATTGAAAAATCCACCCAAAACCTAAAAAAATTGAAATTTTTATATGAAAACCTTCTTTTGCCCATATCTCCTAAACTAAGCGTCCTAGAGCGAAAAGGACTATAATTCGTGACCACCCCCAAAAAATTGAAAAATCCACCCAAAACCTAAAAAAATTGAAGTTTTTATATGAAAAACTTATTTTGCCCATATCTCCTTAAATATGCGTCCTAGAGCGAAAAGGACTTTAATTCGTGACCACCCCCAAAAACTTGAAAAATCCACCCAAAACCTAAAAAAATTGAAATTTTTATATGAAAAACTTCTTTTGCCCACATCTCCTTAAATATGCGTCCTAGAGCGAAAAGGACTTTAATTCGTGACCACCCCCAAAAAATTGAAAAATCCACCCAAAACCTAAAAAAAATTAAATTTTTATATGAAAACCTTCTTTTGCCCATATCTCCTTAAATATGCGTCCTAGAGCGAAAAGGACTTTAATTCGTGACCACCCCCAAAAAATTGAAAAATCCACCCAAAACCTAAAAAAATTGAAATTTTTATATGAAAACATCCTTTTGCCCATATCTCCTAAACTAAGCGTCCTAGAGCGAAAAGGACTATAATTCGTGACCACCCCAAAAAATTGAAAAATCCACCCAAAACCTAAAAAAATTGAAATTTTTATATGAAAACCTTCTTTTGCCCATATCTCCTTAAACATGCGTCCTAGAGCGAAAAGGACTTTAATTCGTGACCACCCCCAAAAAATTGAAAAATCCACCCAAAACCTAAAAAAATTGAAATTTTTATATGAAAAACTTCTTTTGCCCATATCTCCTTAAATATGCGTCCTAGAGCGAAAAGGACTTTAATTCGTGACCACCCCAAAATATTGAAAAATCCACCCAAAACCTAAAAAAAATTGAAATTTTTATATGAAAAACTTCTTTTGCCCATATCTACTAAACTAAGCGTCCCAGAGCGAAAAGGACTTTAATTCGTGACCACCCCCAAAAAATTGAAAAATCCACCCAAAACCTAAAAAAATTGAAATTTTTATATGAAAAACTTCTTTTGCCCATAACTCCTTAAATATGCGTCCTAGAGCGAAAAGGACTTTAATTCGTGACCACCCTCAAACAATTGAAAAATCCACCCAAAACCTAAAAAAAATTGAAATTTTTATATGAAAAACTTCTTTTGCCCTTATCTCCTTAAATATGCGTCCTAGAGCGAAAAGGACTTTAATTCGTGACCACCCCCAAAAAGTTGAAAAATCCACCCAAAACCTAAAAAAATTGAAATTTTTATATGAAAAACTTCTTTTGCCCATATCTCCTTAAATATGCGTCCTAGAGCGAAAAGGACTTTAATTCGTGACCACCCCAAAATATTGAAAAATCCACCCAAAACCTAAAAAAAATTGAAATTTTTATATGAAAAACTTCTTTTGCCCATATCTACTAAACTAAGCGTCCTAGAGCGAAAAGGACTTTAATTCGTGACCACCCCCAAAAAATTGAAAAATCCACCCAAAACCTAAAAAAATTGAAATTTTTATATGGAAAACTTCTTTTGCCCATATCTCCTTAAATATGCGTCCTAGAGCGAAAAGGACTTTAATTCGTGACCACCCCAAAAAATTGAAAAATCCACCCAAAACCTAAAAAAATTGAAATTTTTATATGAAAACCTTCTTTTGCCCATATCTCCTTAAATATGCGTCCTAGAGCGAAAAGGACTTTAATTCGTGACCACCCCCAAAAAATTGAAAAATCCACCCAAAACCTAAAAAAATTGAAATTTTTATATGAAAACCTTCTTTTGCCCATATCTCATTAAATATGCGTCCTAGAGCGAAAAGGACTTTAATTCGCGACCACCCTCAAACAATTGAAAAATCCACCCAAAACCTAAAAAAATTGAATTTTTTTATATGAAAAATTTCTTTTGCCCATATCTCCTTAAATATGCGTCCTAGAGCGAAAAGGACTTTAATTCGTGACCACCCCCAAAAAATTGAAAAATCCACCCAAAACCTAAAAAAATTGAAATTTTTATATGGAAAACTTCTTTTGCCCATATCTCCTTAAATATGCGTCCTAGAGCGAAAAGGACTTTAATTCGTGACCACCCCAAAAAATTGAAAAATCCACCCAAAACCTAAAAAAATTGAAATTTTTATATGAAAAACCTCTTTTGCCCACATCTCCTTAAATATGCGTCCTAGAGCGAAAAGGACTTTAATTCGTGACCACCCCCAAAAAATTGAAAAATCCACCCAAAACCTAAAAAAATTGACATTTTTATATGAAAACCTTCTTTTGCCCATATCTCCTTAAATATGCGTCCTAGAGCGAAAAGGACTTTAATTCGTGACCACCCCCAAAAAATTGAAAAATCCACCCAAAACCTAAAAAAATTGAAATTTTTATATGAAAACCTTCTTTTGCCCATATCTCCTTAAATATGCGTCCTAGAGCGAAAAGGACTTTAATTCGCGACCACCCTCAAACAATTGAAAAATCCACCCAAAACCTAAAAAAATTGAATTTTTTTATATGAAAAATTTTTTTTGCCCATATCTCCTTAAATATGCGTCCTAGAGCGAAAAGGACTTTAATTCGTGACCACCCCCAAAAAATTGAAAAATCCACCCAAAACCTAAAAAAATTGAAATTTTTATATGAAAAACTTCTTTTGCCCATATCTCCTTAAATATGCGTCCTAGAGCGAAAAGGACTATAATTCGTGACCACCCCCAAAAAATTGAAAAATCCACCCAAAACCTAAAAAAATTGAAATTTTAAATGAAAAACTTCTTTTGCCCATATCTCCTTAAATATGCGTCCTAGAGCGAAAAGGACTTTAATTCGTGACCACCCCCAAAAAATTGAAAAATCGACCCAAAACCTAAAAAAATTGAAATTTTTATATGAAAAACTTCTTTTGCCCATATCTCCTTAAATATGCGTTCTAGAGCGAAAAGGACTTTAATTCGTGACCACCCCCAAAAAATTGAAAAATCCACCCAAAACCTAAAAAAATTTAAATTTTTATATGAAAACCTTCTTTTGTCCCTATCTCCTTAAATATGCGTCCTAGAGCGAAAAGGACTTTAATTTGTGACCACCCTCAGACAATTGAAAAATCCACCCAAAACCTAAAAAAAATTGAAATTTTTATATGAAAAACTTCTTTTGCCCATATCTCCTTAAATATGCGTCCTAGAACGAAAAGGACTTTAATTCGTGACCACCCCCAAAAAATTGAAAAATCCACCCAAAACCTAAAAAAATTGAAATTTTTATATGGAAAACTTCTTTTGCCCATATCTCCTTAAATATGCGTCCTAGAGCGAAAAGGACTTTAATTCGTGACCACCCCCAAAAAATTGAAAAATCCACCCAAAACTTAAAAAAAATTGAAATTTTAAATGAAAAACTTCTTTTGCCCATATCTCCTTAAATATGCGTCCTAGAGCGAAAAGGACTTTAATTCGTGACCACCCCCAAAAAATTGAAAAATCCACCCAAAACCTAAAAAAATTGAAATTTTTATATGAAAAACTTCTTTTGCCCATATCTCCTTAAATATGCGTCCTAGAGCGAAAAGGACTTTAATTCGTGACCACCCCAAAAAATTGAAAAATCCACCCAAAACCTAAAAAAATTGAAATTTTTATATGAAAAACTTCTTTTGCCCATATCTCCTTAAATATGCGTCCTAGAGCGAAAAGGACTTTATTCGTGACCACCCCCAAAAAATTGAAAAATCCACCCAAAACCTTAAAAAATTGAAATTTTTATATGCAAAACTTCTTTTGCCCATATCTCCTAAACTAAGCGTCCTAGAGCGAAAAGGACTATAATTCGTGACCACCCCAAAAAATTGAAAAATCCACCCAAAACCTAAAAAATTTAAGTTTTTATATGAAAAACTTCTTTTGCCCATATCTCCTTAAATATGCGTCCTAGAGCGAAAAGGACTTTAATTCGTGACCACCCCAAAAAATTGAAAAATCCACCCAAAACCTAAAAAAATTGAAATTTTTATATGAAAAACTTCTTTTGCCCATATCTCCTTAAATATGCGTCCTAGAGCGAAAAGGACTTTAATTCGTGACCACCCCAAAAAATTGAAAAATCCATCCAAAACCTAAAAAAATTGAAATTTTTATATGAAAAACTTCTTTTGCCCATATCTCCTTAAATATGCGTCCTAGAGCGAAAAGGACTTTAATTCGTGACCACCCCAAAAAAATTGAAAAATCCACCCAAAACCTAAAAAAATTGAAGTTTTTATATGAAAAACTTCTTTTGCCCATATCTCCTTAAATATGCGTCCTAGAGCGAAAAGGACTTTAATTCGTGACCACCCCCAAAAAATTGAAAAGTCCACCCAAAACCTAAAAAAATTGAAATTTTTATATGAAAAACTTCTTTTGCCCATATCTCCTTAAATATGCGTCCTAGAGCGAAAAGGACTTTAATTCGTGACCACCCCCAAAAAATTGAAAAATCCACCTAAAACCTAAAAAAATTGAAATTTTTATATGAAAACCTTCTTTTGCCCATATCTCCTTAAATATGCGTCCTAGAGCGAAAAGGACTTTAATTCGTGACCACCCTCAAACAATTGAAAAATCCACCCAAAACCTAAAAAAATTGAAATTTTTTATATGAAAAATTTCTTTTGCCCATATCTCCTTAAATATGCGTCCTAGAGCGAAAAGGACTTTATTCGTGACCACCCCCAAAAAATTGAAAAATCCACCCAAAACCTAAAAAAATTGAAATTTTTATATGCAAAACTTCTTTTGCCCATATCTCCTAAACTAAGCGTCCTAGAGCGAAAAGGACTATAATTCGTGACCACCCCAAAAAATTGAAAAATCCACCCAAAACCTAAAAAATTTAAGTTTTTATATGAAAAACTTCTTTTGCCCATATCTCCTTAAATATGCGTCCTAGAGCGAAAAGGACTTTAATTCGTGACCACCCCAAAAAATTGAAAAATCCACCCAAAACCAAAAAAAATTGAAATTTTTATATGAAAAACTTCTTTTGCCCATATCTCCTTAAATATGCGTCCTAGAGCGAAAAGGACTTTAATTCGTGACCACCCCAAAAAATTGAAAAATCCATCCAAAACCTAAAAAAATTGACATTTTTATATGAAAAATTTTCTTTTGCCCATATCTCCTTAAATATGCGTCCTAGAGCGAAAAGGACTTTAATTCGTGACCACCCCAAAAAATTGAAAAATCCACCCAAAACCTAAAAAAATTGAAATTTTTATATGAAAAACTTCCTTAAATATGCGTCCTAGAGCGAAAAGGACTTTAATTCGTGACCACCCCCAAAAAATTGAAAAATCCACCCAAAACCTAAAAAATTGAAATTTTTATATGAAAACCTTCTTTTGCTCATATCTCCTAAACTAAGCGTCCTAGAGCGAAAAGGACTATAATTCGTGACCACCATAAAAAAATTGAAAAATCCACCCAAAACCTAAAAAAATTGAAATTTTTATATGAAAAACTTCTTTTGCCCATATCTCCTTAAATATGCGTCCTAGAGCGAAAAGGACTTTAATTCGTGACCACCCCAAAAAATTGAAAAATCCACCCAAAACCTAAAAAAATTGACATTTTTATATGAAAACCTTCTTTTGCCCATATCTCCTTAAATATGCGTCCTAGAGCGAAAAGGACTTTAATTCGTGACCACCCCCAAAAAATTGAAAAATCCACCCAAAACCTAAAAAAATTGAAATTTTTATATGAAAACCTTCTTTTGCCCATATCTCCTTAAATATGCGTCCTAGAGCGAAAAGGACTTTAATTCGCGACCACCCTCAAACAATTGAAAAATCCACCCAAAACCTAAAAAAATTGAATTTTTTTATATGAAAAATTTCTTTTGCCCATATCTCCTTAAATATGCGTCCTAGAGCGAAAAGGACTTTAATTCGTGACCACCCCCAAAAAATTGAAAAATCCACCCAAAACCTAAAAAAAATTGAAATTTTTATATGAAAAACTTCTTTTGCCCTTATCTCCTTAAATATGCGTCCTAGAGCGAAAAGGACTTTAATTCGTGACCACCCCCAAAAAGTTGAAAAATCCACCCAAAACCTAAAAAAATTGAATTTTTTATATGAAAAACTTCTTTTGCCCATATCTCCTTAAATATGCGTCCTAGAGCGAAAAGGACTTTAATTCGTGACCACCCCAAAATATTGAAAAATCCACCCAAAACCTAAAAAAAATTGAAATTTTTATATGAAAAACTTCTTTTGCCCATATCTACTAAACTAAGCGTCCTAGAGCGAAAAGGACTTTAATTCGTGACCACCCCCAAAAAATTGAAAAATCCACCCAAAACCTAAAAAAATTGAAATTTTTATATGGAAAACTTCTTTTGCCCATATCTCCTTAAATATGCGTCCTAGAGCGAAAAGGACTTTAATTCGTGACCACCCTCAAACAATTGAAAAATCCACCCAAAACCTAAAAAAATTGAAATTTTTTATATGAAAAATTTCTTGTGCCCATATCTCCTTAAATATTCTGTCCTAGAGCGAAAAGGACTTTAATTCGTGACCACCCCCAAAAAATTGAAAAATCCACCCAAAACCTAAAAAAATTGAAATTTTTATATGAAAAACTTCTTTTGCCCATATCTCCTTAAATATGCGTCCTAGAGCGAAAAGGACTTTAATTCGTGACCACCCCCAAAAAATTGAAAAATCCACCCAAAACCTAAAAAAATTGAAATTTTTATATGAAAAACTTCTTTTGCCCATATCTCCTTAAATATGCGTCCTAGAGCGAAAAGGACTTTAATTCGTGACCACCCCCAAAAAATTGAAAAATCCACCCAAAACCTAAAAAAATTGAAATTTTTATATGGAAAACTTCTTTTGCCCATATCTCCTTAAATATGCGTCCTAGAGCGAAAAGGACTTTAATTCGTGACCACCCCAAAAAATTGAAAAATCCACCCAAAACCTAAAAAAATTGAAATTTTTATATGAAAAACTTCTTTTGCCCACATCTCCTTAAATATGCGTCCTAGAGCGAAAAGGACTTTAATTCGTGACCACCCCCAAAAAATTGAAAAATCCACCCAAAACCTAAAAAAATTTAAATTTTTATATGAAAACCTTCTTTTGCCCATATCTCCTTAAATATGCGTCCTAGAGCGAAAAGGACTTTAATTCGTGACCACTCCCAAAAAATTGAAAAATCCACCCAAAACCTAAAAAAATTGAAATTTTTATATGAAAACCTTCTTTTGCCCATATCTCCTTAAATATGCGTCCTAGAGCGAAAAGGACTTTAATTCGTGACCACCCTCAAACAATTGAAAAATCCAACCAAAACCTAAAAAAATTGAAATTTTTTATATGAAAAATTTCTTGTGCCCATATCTCCTTAAATATGCGTCCTAGAGCGAAAAGGACTTTAATTCGTGACCACCCCCAAAAAATTGAAAAATCCACCCAAAACCTAAAAAAATTGAAATTTTTATATGAAAAACTTCTTTTGCCCATATCTCCTTAAATATGCGTCCTAGAGCGAAAAGGACTTTAATTCGTGACCACCCCAAAAAAATTGAAAAATCCACCCAAAACCTAAAAAAATTGAAGTTTTTATATGAAAAACTTCTTTTGCCCATATCTCCTTAAATATGCGTCCTAGAGCGAAAAGGACTTTAATTCGTGACCACCCCCAAAAAATTGAAAAATCCACCCAAAACCTAAAAAAATTGAAATTTTAAATGAAAAACTTCTTTTGCCCATATCTCCTTAAATATGCGTCCTAGAGCGAAAAGGACTTTAATTCGTGACCACCCCCAAAAAATTGAAAAATCCACCCAAAACCTAAAAAAATTGAAATTTTTATATGAAAAACTTCTTTTGCCCATATCTCCTTAAATATGCGTCCTAGAGCGAAAAAGACTTTAATTCGTGACCACCCCCAAAAAATTGAAAAATCCACCCAAAACCTAAAAAAATTGAAATTTTTATATGAAAAACTTCTTTTGCCCATATCTCCTTAAATATGCGTCCTAGAGCGAAAAGGACTTTAATTCGTGACCACCCTCAAAAAATTGAAAAATCCACCCAAAACCTAAAAAAATTGAAATTTTTATATGAAAACCTTCTTTTGCCCATATCTCCTAAACTAAGCGTCCTAGAGCGAAAAGGACTATAATTCGTGACCACCCCAAAAAATTGAAAAATCCACCCAAAACCTAAAAAAATTGAAGTTTTTATATGAAAAACTTATTTTGCCCATATCTCCTTAAATATGCGTCCTAGAGCGAAAAGGACTTTAATTCGTGACCACCCCCAAAAACTTGAAAAATCCACCCAAAACCTAAAAAAATTGAAATTTTTATATGAAAAACTTCTTTTGCCCACATCTCCTTAAATATGCGTCCTAGAGCGAAAAGGACTTTAATTCGTGACCACCCCCAAAAAATTGAAAAATCCACCCAAAACCTAAAAAAAATTAAATTTTTATATGAAAACCTTCTTTTGCCCATATCTCCTTAAATATGCGTCCTAGAGCGAAAAGGACTTTAATTCGTGACCACCCCCAAAAAATTGAAAAATCCACCCAAAACCTAAAAAAATTGAAATTTTTATATGAAAACCTCCTTTTGCCCATATCTCCTAAACTAAGCGTCCTAGAGCGAAAAGGACT
This sequence comes from Haematobia irritans, assembly GCF_050003625.1. Taxonomy (NCBI): domain Eukaryota; kingdom Metazoa; phylum Arthropoda; class Insecta; order Diptera; family Muscidae; genus Haematobia; species Haematobia irritans. The sequence goes on along the minus strand of NC_134399.1, from coordinate 99,848,229 downwards.
ATAATTCGTGACCACCCCAAAAAATTGAAAAATCCACCCAAAACCTAAAAAAATTGAAATTTTTATATGAAAACCTTCTTTTGCCCATATCTCCTTAAACATGCGTCCTAGAGCGAAAAGGACTTTAATTCGTGACCACCCCCAAAAAATTGAAAAATCCACCCAAAACCTAAAAAAATTGAAATTTTTATATGAAAAACTTCTTTTGCCCATATCTCCTTAAATATGCGTCCTAGAGCGAAAAGGACTTTAATTCGTGACCACCCCAAAATATTGAAAAATCCACCCAAAACCTAAAAAAAATTGAAATTTTTATATGAAAAACTTCTTTTGCCCATATCTACTAAACTAAGCGTCCTAGAGCGAAAAGGACTTTAATTCGTGACCACCCCCAAAAAATTGAAAAATCCACCCAAAACCTAAAAAAATTGAAATTTTTATATGAAAAACTTCTTTTGCCCATAACTCCTTAAATATGCGTCCTAGAGCGAAAAGGACTTTAATTCGTGACCACCCTCAAACAATTGAAAAATCCACCCAAAACCTAAAAAAAATTGAAATTTTTATATGAAAAACTTCTTTTGCCCTTATCTCCTTAAATATGCGTCCTAGAGCGAAAAGGACTTTAATTCGTGACCACCCCCAAAAAGTTGAAAAATCCACCCAAAACCTAAAAAAATTGAAATTTTTATATGAAAAACTTCTTTTGCCCATATCTCCTTAAATATGCGTCCTAGAGCGAAAAGGACTTTAATTCGTGACCACCCCAAAATATTGAAAAATCCACCCAAAACCTAAAAAAAATTGAAATTTTTATATGAAAAACTTCTTTTGCCCATATCTACTAAACTAAGCGTCCTAGAGCGAAAAGGACTTTAATTCGTGACCACCCCCAAAAAATTGAAAAATCCACCCAAAACCTAAAAAAATTGAAATTTTTATATGGAAAACTTCTTTTGCCCATATCTCCTTAAATATGCGTCCTAGAGCGAAAAGGACTTTAATTCGTGACCACCCCAAAAAATTGAAAAATCCACCCAAAACCTAAAAAAATTGAAATTTTTATATGAAAACCTTCTTTTGCCCATATCTCCTTAAATATGCGTCCTAGAGCGAAAAGGACTTTAATTCGTGACCACCCCCAAAAAATTGAAAAATCCACCCAAAACCTAAAAAAATTGAAATTTTTATATGAAAACCTTCTTTTGCCCATATCTCATTAAATATGCGTCCTAGAGCGAAAAGGACTTTAATTCGCGACCACCCTCAAACAATTGAAAAATCCACCCAAAACCTAAAAAAATTGAATTTTTTTATATGAAAAATTTCTTTTGCCCATATCTCCTTAAATATGCGTCCTAGAGCGAAAAGGACTTTAATTCGTGACCACCCCCAAAAAATTGAAAAATCCACCCAAAACCTAAAAAAATTGAAATTTTTATATGGAAAACTTCTTTTGCCCATATCTCCTTAAATATGCGTCCTAGAGCGAAAAGGACTTTAATTCGTGACCACCCCAAAAAATTTAAAAATCCACCCAAAACCTAAAAAAATTGAAATTTTTATATGAAAAACCTCTTTTGCCCACATCTCCTTAAATATGCGTCCTAGAGCGAAAAGGACTTTAATTCGTGACCACCCCCAAAAAATTGAAAAATCCACCCAAAACCTAAAAAAATTGACATTTTTATATGAAAACCTTCTTTTGCCCATATCTCCTTAAATATGCGTCCTAGAGCGAAAAGGACTTTAATTCGTGACCACCCCCAAAAAATTGAAAAATCCACCCAAAACCTAAAAAAATTGAAATTTTTATATGAAAACCTTCTTTTGCCCATATCTCCTTAAATATGCGTCCTAGAGCGAAAAGGACTTTAATTCGCGACCACCCTCAAACAATTGAAAAATCCACCCAAAACCTAAAAAAATTGAATTTTTTTATATGAAAAATTTCTTTTGCCCATATCTCCTTAAATATGCGTCCTAGAGCGAAAAGGACTTTAATTCGTGACCACCCCCAAAAAATTGAAAAATCCACCCAAAACCTAAAAAAATTGAAATTTTTATATGAAAAACTTCTTTTGCCCATATCTCCTTAAATATGCGTCCTAGAGCGAAAAGGACTATAATTCGTGACCACCCCCAAAAAATTGAAAAATCCACCCAAAACCTAAAAAAATTGAAATTTTAAATGAAAAACTTCTTTTGCCCATATCTCCTTAAATATGCGTCCTAGAGCGAAAAGGACTTTAATTCGTGACCACCCCCAAAAAATTGAAAAATCGACCCAAAACCTAAAAAAATTGAAATTTTTATATGAAAAACTTCTTTTGCCCATATCTCCTTAAATATGCGTTCTAGAGCGAAAAGGACTTTAATTCGTGACCACCCCCAAAAAATTGAAAAATCCACCCAAAACCTAAAAAAATTTAAATTTTTATATGAAAACCTTCTTTTGCCCCTATCTCCTTAAATATGCGTCCTAGAGCGAAAAGGACTTTAATTTGTGACCACCCTCAGACAATTGAAAAATCCACCCAAAACCTAAAAAAATTGAAATTTTTATATGAAAAACTTCTTTTGCCCATATCTCCTTAAATATGCGTCCTAGAACGAAAAGGACTTTAATTCGTGACCACCCCCAAAAAATTGAAAAATCCACCCAAAACCTAAAAAAATTGAAATTTTTATATGGAAAACTTCTTTTGCCCATATCTCCTTAAATATGCGTCCTAGAGCGAAAAGGACTTTAATTCGTGACCACCCCCAAAAAATTGAAAAATCCACCCAAAACTTAAAAAAAATTGAAATTTTAAATGAAAAACTTCTTTTGCCCATATCTCCTTAAATATGCGTCCTAGAGCGAAAAGGACTTTAATTCGTGACCACCCCCAAAAAATTGAAAAATCCACCCAAAACCTAAAAAAATTGAAATTTTTATATGAAAAACTTCTTTTGCCCATATCTCCTTAAATATGCGTCCTAGAGCGAAAAGGACTTTAATTCGTGACCACCCCAAAAAATTGAAAAATCCACCCAAAACCTAAAAAAATTGAAATTTTTATATGAAAAACTTCTTTTGCCCATATCTCCTTAAATATGCGTCCTAGAGCGAAAAGGACTTTAATTCGTGACCACCCCCAAAAAATTGAAAAATCCACCCAAAACCTAAAAAAATTGAAATTTTAAATGAAAAACTTCTTTTGCCCATATCTCCTTAAATATGCGTCCTAGAGCGAAAAGGACTTTAATTCGTGACCACCCCCAAAAAATTGAAAAATCCACCCAAAACCTAAAAAAATTGAAATTTTTATATGAAAAACTTCTTTTGCCCATATCTCCTTAAATATGCGTTCTAGAGCGAAAAGGACTTTAATTCGTGACCACCCCAAAAAATTGAAAAATCCACCCAAAACCTAAAAAAATTGAAATTTTTATATGAAAAACTTCTTTTGCCCATATCTCCTTAAATATGCGTCCTAGAGCGAAAAGGACTTTAATTCGTGACCACCCCCAAAAAATTGAAAAGTCCACCCAAAACCTAAAAAAATTGAAATTTTTATATGAAAAACTTCTTTTGCCCATATCTCCTTAAATATGCGTCCTAGAGCGAAAAGGACTTTAATTCGTGACCACCCCCAAAAAATTGAAAAATCCACCCAAAACCTAAAAAAATTGAAATTTTTATATGAAAACCTTCTTTTGCCCATATCTCCTTAAATATGCGTCCTAGAGCGAAAAGGACTTTAATTCGTGACCACCCTCAAACAATTGAAAAATCCACCCAAAACCTAAAAAAATTGAAATTTTTTATATGAAAAATTTCTTTTGCCCATATCTCCTTAAATATGCGTCCTAGAGCGAAAAGGACTTTATTCGTGACCACCCCCAAAAAATTGAAAAATCCACCCAAAACCTAAAAAAATTGAAATTTTTATATGCAAAACTTCTTTTGCCCATATCTCCTAAACTAAGCGTCCTAGAGCGAAAAGGACTATAATTCGTGACCACCCCAAAAAATTGAAAAATCCACCCAAAACCTAAAAAATTTAAGTTTTTATATGAAAAACTTCTTTTGCCCATATCTCCTTAAATATGCGTCCTAGAGCGAAAAGGACTTTAATTCGTGACCACCCCAAAAAATTGAAAAATCCACCCAAAACCTAAAAAAATTGAAATTTTTATATGAAAAACTTCTTTTGCCCATATCTCCTTAAATATGCGTCCTAGAGCGAAAAGGACTTTAATTCGTGACCACCCCAAAAAATTGAAAAATCCATCCAAAACCTAAAAAAATTGACATTTTTATATGAAAAATTTTCTTTTGCCCATATCTCCTTAAATATGCGTCCTAGAGCGAAAAGGACTTTAATTCGTGACCACCCCAAAAAATTGAAAAATCCACCCAAAACCTAAAAAAATTGAAATTTTTATATGAAAAACTTCTTTTGTCCATATCTCCTTAAATATGCGTCCTAGAGCGAAAAGGACTTTAATTCGTGACCACCCCCAAAAAATTGAAAAATCCACCCAAAACCTAAAAAATTGAAATTTTTATATGAAAACCTTCTTTTGCCCATATCTCCTAAACTAAGCGTCCTAGAGCGAAAAGGACTTTAATTCGTGACCACCCCCAAAAAATTGAAAAATCCACCCAAAACCTAAAAAAATTGAAATTTTTATATGAAAAACTTCTTTTGCCCATATCTCCTTAAATATGCGTCCTAGAGCGAAAAGGACTTTAATTCGTGACCACCCCAAAAAATTGAAAAATCCACCCAAAACCTAAAAAAATTGAAATTTTTATATGAAAAACTTCTTTTGCCCATATCTCCTTAAATATGCGTCCTAGAGCGAAAAGGACTTTAATTCGTGACCACCCCCAAAAAATTGAAAAGTCCACCCAAAACCTAAAAAAATTGAAATTTTTATATGAAAAACTTCTTTTGCCCATATCTCCTTAAATATGCGTCCTAGAGCGAAAAGGACTTTAATTCGTGACCACCCCCAAAAAATTGAAAAATCCACCCAAAACCTAAAAAAATTGAAATTTTTATATGAAAACCTTCTTTTGCCCATATCTCCTTAAATATGCGTCCTAGAGCGAAAAGGACTTTAATTCGTGACCACCCTCAAACAATTGAAAAATCCACCCAAAACCTAAAAAAATTGAAATTTTTTATATGAAAAATTTCTTTTGCCCATATCTCCTTAAATATGCGTCCTAGAGCGAAAAGGACTTTATTCGTGACCACCCCCAAAAAATTGAAAAATCCACCCAAAACCTAAAAAAATTGAAATTTTTATATGCAAAACTTCTTTTGCCCATATCTCCTAAACTAAGCGTCCTAGAGCGAAAAGGACTATAATTCGTGACCACCCCAAAAAATTGAAAAATCCACCCAAAACCTAAAAAATTTAAGTTTTTATATGAAAAACTTCTTTTGCCCATATCTCCTTAAATATGCGTCCTAGAGCGAAAAGGACTTTAATTCGTGACCACCCCAAAAAATTGAAAAATCCACCCAAAACCTAAAAAAATTGAAATTTTTATATGAAAAACTTCTTTTGCCCATATCTCCTTAAATATGCGTCCTAGAGCGAAAAGGACTTTAATTCGTGACCACCCCAAAAAATTGAAAAATCCATCCAAAACCTAAAAAAATTGACATTTTTATATGAAAAATTTTCTTTTGCCCATATCTCCTTAAATATGCGTCCTAGAGCGAAAAGGACTTTAATTCGTGACCACCCCAAAAAATTGAAAAATCCACCCAAAACCTAAAAAAATTGAAATTTTTATATGAAAAACTTCTTTTGTCCATATCTCCTTAAATATGCGTCTTAGAGCGAAAAGGACTTTAATTCGTGACCACCCCCAAAAAATTGAAAAATCCACCCAAAACCTAAAAAATTGAAATTTTTATATGAAAACCTTCTTTTGCCCATATCTCCTAAACTAAGCGTCCTAGAGCGAAAAGGACTATAATTCGTGACCACCATAAAAAAATTGAAAAATCCACCCAAAACCTAAAAAAATTGAAATTTTTATATGAAAAACTTTTTTTGCCCATATCTCCTTAAATATGCGTCCTAGAGCGAAAAGGACTTTAATTCGTGACCACCCCAAAAAATTGAAAAATCCACCCAAAACCTAAAAAAATTGACATTTTTATATGAAAACCTTCTTTTGCCCATATCTCCTTAAATATGCGTCCTAGAGCGAAAAGGACTTTAATTCGTGACCACCCCCAAAAAATTGAAAAATCCACCCAAAACCTAAAAAAATTGAAATTTTTATATGAAAACCTTCTTTTGCCCATATCTCCTTAAATATGCGTCCTAGAGCGAAAAGGACTTTAATTCGCGACCACCCTCAAACAATTGAAAAATCCACCCAAAACCTAAAAAAATTGAATTTTTTTATATGAAAAATTTCTTTTGCCCATATCTCCTTAAATATGCGTCCTAGAGCGAAAAGGACTTTAATTCGTGACCACCCCCAAAAAATTGAAAAATCCACCCAAAACCTAAAAAAAATTGAAATTTTTATATGAAAAACTTCTTTTGCCCTTATCTCCTTAAATATGCGTCCTAGAGCGAAAAGGACTTTAATTCGTGACCACCCCCAAAAAGTTGAAAAATCCACCCAAAACCTAAAAAAATTGAAATTTTTATATGAAAAACTTCTTTTGCCCATATCTCCTTAAATATGCGTCCTAGAGCGAAAAGGACTTTAATTCGTGACCACCCCAAAATATTGAAAAATCCACCCAAAACCTAAAAAAAATTGAAATTTTTATATGAAAAACTTCTTTTGCCCATATCTACTAAACTAAGCGTCCTAGAGCGAAAAGGACTTTAATTCGTGACCACCCCCAAAAAATTGAAAAATCCACCCAAAACCTAAAAAAATTGAAATTTTTATATGGAAAACTTCTTTTGCCCATATCTCCTTAAATATGCGTCCTAGAGCGAAAAGGACTTTAATTCGTGACCACCCTCAAACAATTGAAAAATCCACCCAAAACCTAAAAAAATTGAAATTTTTTATATGAAAAATTTCTTGTGCCCATATCTCCTTAAATATGCGTCCTAGAGCGAAAAGGACTTTAATTCGTGACCACCCCCAAAAAATTGAAAAATCCACCCAAAACCTAAAAAAATTGAAATTTTTATATGAAAAACTTCTTTTGCCCATATCTCCTTAAATATGCGTCCTAGAGCGAAAAGGACTTTAATTCGTGACCACCCCCAAAAAATTGAAAAATCCACCCAAAACCTAAAAAAATTGAAATTTTTATATGAAAAACTTCTTTTGCCCATATCTCCTTAAATATGCGTCCTAGAGCGAAAAGGACTTTAATTCGTGACCACCCCCAAAAAATTGAAAAATCCACCCAAAACCTAAAAAAATTGAAATTTTTATATGGAAAACTTCTTTTGCCCATATCTCCTTAAATATGCGTCCTAGAGCGAAAAGGACTTTAATTCGTGACCACCCCAAAAAATTGAAAAATCCACCCAAAACCTAAAAAAATTGAAATTTTTATATGAAAATCTTCTTTTGCCCACATCTCCTTAAATATGCGTCCTAGAGCGAAAAGGACTTTAATTCGTGACCACCCCCAAAAAATTGAAAAATCCACCCAAAACCTAAAAAAATTTAAATTTTTATATGAAAACCTTCTTTTGCCCATATCTCCTTAAATATGCGTCCTAGAGCGAAAAGGACTTTAATTCGTGACCACTCCCAAAAAATTGAAAAATCCACCCAAAACCTAAAAAAATTGAAATTTTTATATGAAAACCTTCTTTTGCCCATATCTCCTTAAATATGCGTCCTAGAGCGAAAAGGACTTTAATTCGTGACCACCCTCAAACAATTGAAAAATCCAACCAAAACCTAAAAAAATTGAAATTTTTTATATGAAAAATTTCTTGTGCCCATATCTCCTTAAATATGCGTCCTAGAGCGAAAAGGACTTTAATTCGTGACCACCCCCAAAAAATTGAAAAATCCACCCAAAACCTAAAAAAATTGAAATTTTTTATATGAAAAATTTCTTGTGCCCATATCTCCTTAAATATGCGTCCTAGAGCGAAAAGGACTTTAATTCGTGACCACCCCCAAAAAATTGAAAAATCCACCCAAAACCTAAAAAAATTGAAATTTTTATATGAAAAACTTCTTTTGCCCATATCTCCTTAAATATGCGTCCTAGAGCGAAAAGGACTTTAATTCGTGACCACCCCAAAAAAATTGAAAAATCCACCCAAAACCTAAAAAAATTGAAGTTTTTATATGAAAAACTTCTTTTGCCCATATCTCCTTAAATATGCGTCCTAGAGCGAAAAGGACTTTAATTCGTGACCACCCTCAAACAATTGAAAAATCCACCCAAAACCTAAAAAAATTGAAATTTTTTATATGAAAAATTTCTTTTGCCCATATCTCCTTAAATATGCGTCCTAGAGCGAAAAGGACTTTATTCGTGACCACCCCCAAAAAATTGAAAAATTCACCCAAAACCTAAAAAAATTGAAATTTTTATATGCAAAACTTCTTTTGCCCATATCTCCTAAACTAAGCGTCCTAGAGCGAAAAGGACTATAATTCGTGACCACCCCAAAAAATTGAAAAATCCACCCAAAACCTAAAAAATTTAAGTTTTTATATGAAAAACTTCTTTTGCCCATATCTCCTTAAATATGCGTCCTAGAGCGAAAAGGACTTTAATTCGTGACCACCCCAAAAAATTGAAAAATCCACCCAAAACCTAAAAAAATTGAAATTTTTATATGAAAAACTTCTTTTGCCCATATCTCCTTAAATATGCGTCCTAGAGCGAAAAGGACTTTAATTCGTGACCACCCCAAAAAATTGAAAAATCCATCCAAAACCTAAAAAAATTTACATTTTTATATGAAAAATTTTCTTTTGCCCATATCTCCTTAAATATGCGTCCTAGAGCGAAAAGGACTTTAATTCGTGACCACCCCAAAAAATTGAAAAATCCACCCAAAACCTAAAAAAATTGAAATTTTTATATGAAAAACTTCTTTTGTCCATATCTCCTTAAATATGCGTCCTAGAGCGAAAAGGACTTTAATTCGTGACCACCCCCAAAAAATTGAAAAATCCACCCAAAACCTAAAAAATTGAAATTTTTATATGAAAACGTTCTTTTGCCCATATCTCCTAAACTAAGCGTCCTAGAGCGAAAAGGACTATAATTCGTGACCACCATAAAAAAATTGAAAAATCCACCCAAAACCTAAAAAAATTGAAATTTTTATATGAAAAACTTTTTTTGCCCATATCTCCTTAAATATGCGTCCTAGAGCGAAAAGGACTTTAATTCGTGACCACCCCAAAAAATTGAAAAATCCACGCAAAACCTAAAAAATTGACATTTTTATATGAAAACCTTCTTTTGCCCATATCTCCTTAAATATGCGTCCTAGAGCGAAAAGGACTTTAATTCGTGACCACCCCCAAAAAATTGAAAAATCCACCCAAAACCTAAAAAAATTGAAATTTTTATATGAAAACCTTCTTTTGCCCATATCTCCTTAAATATGCGTCCTAGAGCGAAAAGGACTTTAATTCGCGACCACCCTCAAACAATTGAAAAATCCACCCAAAACCTAAAAAAATTGAATTTTTTTATATGAAAAATTTCTTTTGCCCATATCTCCTTAAATATGCGTCCTAGAGCGAAAAGGACTTTAATTCGTGACCACCCCCAAAAAATTGAAAAATCCACCCAAAACCTAAAAAAAATTGAAATTTTTATATGAAAAACTTCTTTTGCCCTTATCTCCCTTAAATATGCGTCCTAGAGCGAAAAGGACTTTAATTCGTGACCACCCCCAAAAAGTTGAAAAATCCACCCAAAACCTAAAAAAATTGAAATTTTTATATGAAAAACTTCTTTTGCCCATATCTCCTTAAATATGCGTCCTAGAGCGAAAAGGACTTTAATTCGTGACCACCCCAAAATATTGAAAAATCCACCCAAAACCTAAAAAAAATTGAAATTTTTATATGAAAAACTTCTTTTGCCCATATCTACTAAACTAAGCGTCCTAGAGCGAAAAGGACTTTAATTCGTGACCACCCCCAAAAAATTGAAAAATCCACCCAAAACCTAAAAAAATTTAAATTTTTATATGGAAAACTTCTTTTGCCCATATCTCCTTAAATATGCGTCCTAGAGCGAAAAGGACTTTAATTCGTGACCACCCTCAAACAATTGAAAAATCCACCTAAAACCTAAAAAAATTGAAATTTTTTATATGAAAAATTTCTTGTGCCCATATCTCCTTAAATATGCGTCCTAGAGCGAAAAGGACTTTAATTCGTGACCACCCCCAAAAAATTGAAAAATCCACCCAAAACCTAAAAAAATTTAAATTTTTATATGAAAAACTTCTTTTGCCCATATCTCCTTAAATATGCGTCCTAGAGCGAAAAGGACTTTAATTCGTGACCACCCCCAAAAAATTGAAAAATCCACCCAAAACCTAAAAAAATTGAAATTTTTATATGAAAAACTTCTTTTGCCCATATCTCCTTAAATATGCGTCCTAGAGCGAAAAGGACTTTAATTCGTGACCACCCCCAAAAAATTGAAAAATCCACCCAAAACCTAAAAAAATTGAAATTTTTATATGGAAAACTTCTTTTGCCCATATCTCCTTAAATATGCGTCCTAGAGCGAAAAGGACTTTAATTCGTGACCACCCCAAAAAATTGAAAAATCCACCCAAAACCTAAAAAAATTGAAATTTTTATATGAAAAACTTCTTTTGCCCACATCTCCTTAAATATGCGTCCTAGAGCGAAAAGGACTTTAATTCGTGACCACCCCCAAAAAATTGAAAAATCCACCCAAAACCTAAAAAAATTTAAATTTTTATATGAAAACCTTCTTTTGCCCATATCTCCTTAAATATGCGTCCTAGAGCGAAAAGGACTTTAATTCGTGACCACTCCCAAAAAATTGAAAAATCCACCCAAAACCTAAAAAAATTGAAATTTTTATATGAAAACCTTCTTTTGCCCATATCTCCTTAAATATGCGTCCTAGAGCGAAAAGGACTTTAATTCGTGACCACCCTCAAACAATTGAAAAATCCAACCAAAACCTAAAAAAATTGAAATTTTTTATATGAAAAATTTCTTGTGCCCATATCTCCTTAAATATGCGTCCTAGAGCGAAAAGGACTTTAATTCGTGACCACCCCCAAAAAATTGAAAAATCCACCCAAAACCTAAAAAAATTGAAATTTTTATATGAAAAACTTCTTTTGCCCATATCTCCTTAAATATGCGTCCTAGAGCGAAAAGGACTTTAATTCGTGACCACCCCAAAAAAATTGAAAAATCCACCCAAAACCTAAAAAAATTGAAGTTTTTATATGAAAAACTTCTTTTGCCCATATCTCCTTAAATATGCGTCCTAGAGCGAAAAGGACTTTAATTCGTGACCACCCCCAAAAAATTGAAAAATCCACCCAAAACCTAAAAAAATTGAAATTTTAAATGAAAAACTTCTTTTGCCCATATCTCCTTAAATATGCGTCCTAGAGCGAAAAGGACTTTAATTCGTGACCACCCCCAAAAAATTGAAAAATCCACCCAAAACCTAAAAAAATTGAAATTTTTATATGAAAAACTTCTTTTGCCCATATCTCCTTAAATATGCGTCCTAGAGCGAAAAAGACTTTAATTCGTGACCACCCCCAAAAAATTGAAAAATCCACCCAAAACCTAAAAAAATTGAAATTTTTATATGAAAAACTTCTTTTGCCCATATCTCCTTAAATATGCGTCCTAGAGCGAAAAGGACTTTAATTCGTGACCACCCTCAAAAAATTGAAAAATCCACCCAAAACCTAAAAAAATTGAAATTTTTATATGAAAACCTTCTTTTGCCCATATCTCCTAAACTAAGCGTCCTAGAGCGAAAAGGACTATAATTCGTGACCACCCCAAAAAATTGAAAAATCCACCCAAAACCTAAAAAAATTGAAGTTTTTATATGAAAAACTTATTTTGCCCATATCTCCTTAAATATGCGTCCTAGAGCGAAAAGGACTTTAATTCGTGACCACCCCCAAAAACTTGAAAAATCCACCCAAAACCTAAAAAAATTGAAATTTTTATATGAAAAACTTCTTTTGCCCACATCTCCTTAAATATGCGTCCTAGAGCGAAAAGGACTTTAATTCGTGACCACCCCCAAAAAATTGAAAAATCCACCCAAAACCTAAAAAAAATTAAATTTTTATATGAAAACCTTCTTTTGCCCATATCTCCTTAAATATGCGTCCTAGAGCGAAAAGGACTTTAATTCGTGACCACCCCCAAAAAATTGAAAAATCCACCCAAAACCTAAAAAAATTGAAATTTTTATATGAAAACCTCCTTTTGCCCATATCTCCTAAACTAAGCGTCCTAGAGCGAAAAGGACTATAATTCGTGACCACCCCAAAAAATTGAAAAATCCACCCAAAACCTAAAAAAATTGAAATTTTTATATGAAAACCTTCTTTTGCCCATATCTCCTTAAACATGCGTCCTAGAGCGAAAAGGACTTTAATTCGTGACCACCCCCAAAAAATTGAAAAATCCACCCAAAACCTAAAAAAATTGAAATTTTTATATGAAAAACTTCTTTTGCCCATATCTCCTTAAATATGCGTCCTAGAGCGAAAAGGACTTTAATTCGTGACCACCCAAAAATATTGAAAAATCCACCCAAAACCTAAAAAAAATTGAAATTTTTATATGAAAAACTTCTTTTGCCCATATCTACTAAACTAAGCGTCCTAGAGCGAAAAGGACTTTAATTCGTGACCACCCCCAAAAAATTGAAAAATCCACCCAAAACCTAAAAAAATTGAAATTTTTATATGAAAAACTTCTTTTGCCCATAACTCCTTAAATATGCGTCCTAGAGCGAAAAGGACTTTAATTCGTGACCACCCTCAAACAATTGAAAAATCCACCCAAAACCTAAAAAAATTGAAATTTTTATATGAAAAACTTCTTTTGCCCTTATCTCCTTAAATATGCGTCCTAGAGCGAAAAGGACTTTAATTCGTGACCACCCCCAAAAAGTTGAAAAATCCACCCAAAACCTAAAAAAATTGAAATTTTTATATGAAAAACTTCTTTTGCCCATATCTCCTTAAATATGCGTCCTAGAGCGAAAAGGACTTTAATTCGTGACCACCCCAAAATATTGAAAAATCCACCCAAAACCTAAAAAAAATTGAAATTTTTATATGAAAAACTTCTTTTGCCCATATCTACTAAACTAAGCGTCCTAGAGCGAAAAGGACTTTAATTCGTGACCACCCCCAAAAAATTGAAAAATCCACCCAAAACCTAAAAAAATTGAAATTTTTATATGGAAAACTTCTTTTGCCCATATCTCCTTAAATATGCGTCCTAGAGCGAAAAGGACTTTAATTCGTGACCACCCCAAAAAATTGAAAAATCCACCCAAAACCTAAAAAAATTGAAATTTTTATATGAAAACCTTCTTTTGCCCATATCTCCTTAAATATGCGTCCTAGAGCGAAAAGGACTTTAATTCGTGACCACCCCCAAAAAATTGAAAAATCCACCCAAAACCTAAAAAAATTGAAATTTTTATATGAAAACCTTCTTTTGCCCATATCTCATTAAATATGCGTCCTAGAGCGAAAAGGACTTTAATTCGCGACCACCCTCAAACAATTGAAAAATCCACCCAAAACCTAAAAAAATTGAATTTTTTTATATGAAAAATTTCTTTTGCCCATATCTCCTTAAATATGCGTCCTAGAGCGAAAAGGACTTTAATTCGTGACCACCCCCAAAAAATTGAAAAATCCACCCAAAACCTAAAAAAATTGAAATTTTTATATGGAAAACTTCTTTTGCCCATATCTTCTTAAATATGCGTCCTAGAGCGAAAAGGACTTTAATTCGTGACCACCCCAAAAAATTTAAAAATCCACCCAAAACCTAAAAAAATTGAAATTTTTATATGAAAAACCTCTTTTGCCCACATCTCCTTAAATATGCGTCCTAGAGCGAAAAGGACTTTAATTCGTGACCACCCCCAAAAAATTGAAAAATCCACCCAAAACCTAAAAAAATTGACATTTTTATATGAAAACCTTCTTTTGCCCATATCTCCTTAAATATGCGTCCTAGAGCGAAAAGGACTTTAATTCGTGACCACCCCCAAAAAATTGAAAAATCCACCCAAAACCTAAAAAATTGAAATTTTTATATGAAAACCTTCTTTTGCCCATATCTCTTTAAATATGCGTCCTAGAGCGAAAAGGACTTTAATTCGCGACCACCCTCAAACAATTGAAAAATCCACCCAAAACCTAAAAAAATTGAATTTTTTTATATGAAAAATTTCTTTTGCCCATATCTCCTTAAATATGCGTCCTAGAGCGAAAAGGACTTTAATTCGTGACCACCCCCAAAAAATTGAAAAATCCACCCAAAACCTAAAAAAATTGAAATTTTTATATGAAAAACTTCTTTTGCCCATATCTCCTTAAATATGCGTCCTAGAGCGAAAAGGACTATAATTCGTGACCACCCCCAAAAAATTGAAAAATCCACCCAAAACCTAAAAAAATTGAAATTTTAAATGAAAAACTTCTTTTGCCCATATCTCCTTAAATATGCGTCCTAGAGCGAAAAGGACTTTAATTCGTGACCACCCCCAAAAATTTGAAAAATCGACCCAAAACCTAAAAAAATTGAAATTTTTATATGAAAAACTTCTTTTGCCCATATCTCCTTAAATATGCGTTCTTGAGCGAAAAGGACTTTAATTCGTGACCACCCCCAAAAAATTGAAAAATCCACCCAAAACCTAAAAAAATTTAAATTTTTATATGAAAACCTTCTTTTGCCCCTATCTCCTTAAATATGCGTCCTAGAGCGAAAAGGACTTTAATTTGTGACCACCCTCAGACAATTGAAAAATCCACCCAAAACCTAAAAAAAATTGAAATTTTTATATGAAAAACTTCTTTTGCCCATATCTCCTTAAATATGCGTCCTAGAACGAAAAGGACTGTACAACTGCGGTATCTACGAATGGACTGTATTAATGTTTTTTGATCTCCGCAGATGTAAACGTTGAATAATTATGCAAATAAAGAAATAAAAGAAAGAAAATCAGATTTCAGTTCTTTGTATATTTTCAGAGTACAGCGAGGCTTCTTACCGCTTCAAGTGATGATGCACAAGTAATTTTACAATACATATCAAGTTAAGAAAAGAAAAATACAAAATTATCTACTGGAACTTATTTCTAAGATGGTGACATTGAGTGAAATTATTACTATTAGTGTTACCACAGTTAATGTAAATGATGAGATATTACAATTCAAGATACAAAATGTGAATATATCCGTTAAATTCAAAATGTTGGAAATTTAGAAAGTATAAAATATATGGAAAAAGAGGAAATGATATTAAAATATGTTGAACGCAGTTCAACATGCCGGCCCCGTTGCTGTGTAGCAATTTAGAAAAAACAAGTCCCAGATATGATCCAACCAAAAATTGAGCTCTGGGCGATCGGCATTGTTGATGAAGTTTGTGTTAGACCAGCACGGAGAATCTTCGTGAGTATGTCGTTCCCGATTACGATTTCGACGTTGGTTGGTTTACAAAAATGAGGATCAGCCAAATCAGTTAAGTGTTGATAAATCGATTGTAATCTTTCTTCTGTGGTCGATTTAGGAAGAGCTATATTGAATGTAGATTTGACTACGCCACAGATTTGGATCTTTGCTGCTGGGTCATAGTATGATTGTAAACTTATAGCACAAAACTCCTCTCCATTTTCGCGAGTGGTTTTGAGTTTTAAGCGAGATACCAGAGACCGAAGGATAATCGTTTGTAATCCGGCAGAGTTGAGCATCAGTCTTGTTTTGTGATGGCCGTGTGGAGTCAAAACTTTTGCTAGCGCAGTGGGAAGGAAGACGTGCTTTTTAGGTTTTTTGTGCAACCTCTCATGTACCAGTGGTTTTGACCTCTCTTTGGGCGAGGGCAGTGAGACAGATGGACAACGAGAGGCAGAGACTTTTCGTGATTTTGATAATTGAGTATCATGTTTTCTGGGGACTGGTTTAACTCCTTTTTTTTGTACTCGGTTGCTTATACGAAGCTTTGCCTGTCCGTGGTGATTATCGACATGCAACATAGTGTGATGGTTGTAGTTGCAAACCAGACACGTCTTGCGGGATCTACACCAGTCACGAGTGTGTGACGAACATAAGCACTTGAAGCAAAAGCCTTTCTCCTTTACTTCCTTACGACGTTGATGGACATTCATTTGCTGGAACTTCGCGCAGTCTTTTAAAGTATGCCTTTGTTGGCAAATACGGCACTTGGGGTGGCTAGACATATTGCTAAAAACGTAAAATTTATTAGGATATGAACGGAAGTGGTGGAGATAAGTTTAAGCAGTCGGAAGAATGCAGAGTTTTACTAAGGGGCGCGTTATTAAACCATTCTGTGTGCGTACCTCAGCTACTCGAACATTGGCATCGGCTCCTTGAAATACCCTCACAATTCTACCCAGGCACCATTCATTAGGGGGAAGATTATCTTCCTTTACAATGACAAAGTCGTCAATTTTCAAATTTTGTTGAGTAGTTTTCCACTTGTATCGTCGTTGGAGATCGCAAATGTATTCAGTTTTCCAACGTCTTGCAAATTGGATCTGTAAAGTTTTTAATCTTTGCCACCGATTTACTAAAGTCAAATCATCAGAGTACTCCTCGGGGATAGCGATCAAAGCAGCTCCCCTCAATAAATGGCCAGGGGTCAGAGGAATCAGTTCAGTTGGGTCTTCGCTGATGGGGGATAGTGGTCGGGAGTTTAGAATACTTTCAATTCTAATTAGCAAGGTGGAAAATTCCTCGAAAGTGAATTTCAAATTAGAAGCAACTTTCTTTAAGTGTGTTTTCATGCTTTTTACTGCCGCCTCCCAGAGTCCTCCCATATGAGGAGCATGAGGCGGAATAAAATGCCACGAAAACCCATGCAGATTATATTTTTCAGAAACAGATGGCTGTACGTTCCTTAAAAAATTCTTGTACTCAGTAGTCAAAGTCCTATTGGCACCTACGAAGTTTGTTCCATTATCAGAGAACATTTTCTTCGGAAGCCCTCTTCTTCCTACAAATCTACTAAACGTCGAGAGAAAAGCGTCAGAAGTTAGTTCCGAGCATCCTCCAAATGAATTGCACGAGTGGCTAGACATACGAAAACTGCCGCGTAACCCTTTTGCAATTTAGCATTTCTGAGTCTCGATGTCTTAAGTTCAAAGGGTCCAGCAAAGTCGACGCCAGTATTAGTGAAAGGCAATGAAAATGTACAACGTTCAGTTGGCAATGTTGACATGATCTGGGTTCGAATTCGATGTTTATAGATTGTACATATACGACAATTCCTTATACAATGTCTTATTGCACTTTTTAGACGTATTATATAAAATTCCTGTCGAATAGCGCGAAGCATGACCTGATGTTCAGAGTGTAGTAAGGTTTTGTGAGTAAATTCAATTAACAGTTTGCAGAAACGAGATTTTTCGGGCAGTATGATTGGATGTCGTTCGTTATAACTCATATCAGAGTTTGCCAAACGACCATTCACTCGCAACAGCTTATCTCCATCTAAAATTGGGTTCAGTGTCAACAGTCTACTTTTAGAATTAATGGGTAATTGGTTCTCAAGAGCCTCGTATTCAGATGTAAAATAAATGCGTTGGGCCAAACGTATCAGATTCAACTTGACAAACAGGATTTCATCTTTGGATATATATTCAGTATTAAAAGAATAGTAGGCTTGTCGACGACATCTCTTTATAAACCGATATACAAAACATAGTACTCTCAAAGCTCTGTTAAACGAGGAAAATCTATCCAGTATATCAACCTGTTGACTCTCAGTATGAAAAGTAGAAACTTTACGTTCAAGATGAGGTTCCTTAAATGTGACAGGTTTTGGCCAGAACTCCGATGATTTCGACAACCACTTTGGCCCATTCCACCATAGCGAATTGGCCTTTAATTCCGACGCTGTACATCCTCGTGTACCAATATCCGCTGGATTCTCATTTGTGGGAACATGTCTCCAAGTTGCATTCCCTATGTTGTCTAATATTTCCGAAACTTTGTTGGCAACAAATGTTTTCCAGTGATGTGGAGGTTTCTCCAACCAAGCTAATGTAATAGCAGAATCAGACCAAAGATATATACCAGTAGTACGGAAATTCAAGTTTGAGAGAACAGACTTTAACAACTTTGAAAGTAATGCGGCTCCACATAATTCCAACCGGGGTAGACTTACTGTCTTTATAGGAGCAACTTTGCTCTTTGACACAAGTAAATTGGAGGTAATATTTTCAGAAAGTATGCAAATATATATGCATGCGCAATACGCTTTCTCAGAAGCGTCGCAAAACCCGTGAATTTGTACCTGTTTGTCAGGAGAAAAGTGTATCCAGCGGGGAATCTTAATGGTTCCAATATCAGCGAAATTAGAAATGAAGTAAGTCCATTTTTCAAACGAATGTGGTTTTACTTCTTCATCCCAGTCTGTTCCATCCAGCCACAGTTGCTGCAAAAGCATTTTTGCTACGACTATAATTGGCGATAACCACCCGGCAGGATCAAAAATTTTGGCTACAATTGAGAGAATTTTCCTTTTCGTTAAAGGAGCAGTTGGTACAGTAATATTGGAGACTTCATAATGGAACGCGTCAGTCATTGCATTCCATCGAATGCCTAGCGTTTTTGTTTCGCTACAGTCTTCCAATTTCAACAAGTCTTCGTTAAGAAGATCTTCGGGGGGCATTTGTGCCAAAACATCAGGATGATTCGAAGTTAATTTTTTCAAAGGAAAACCAGCCGAATTAAGTAAATCAATGAGCTGTATCAGATAATATTTTGCTTCAGCGATAGAGTGTCCACCAGAGAGTATATCGTCAACATAAATGTGGTCTTTTAAAATAGATGAAGCAGTAGGATGTGTGTTTTTTCCATCCTCACTCAGTTCCAACAAAGTTCTGATGGCCAGGTATGGAGCACAGTTTACTCCAAAAGTGACAGTCTTCAGGCAATAATCTCGAATTGATTCAGTTTTAGACCTTCTAAATAAGATTCTCTGAAATTGCCTATCATCCTCATGGATATAAATTTGGCGATACATTTTCTGAATATCACCATTAAAAACATATTTAAAAAAACGCCATCGCAATATTACGTTCATTAAATCGTTTTGTAATGTGGGCCCAGTGTGTAAAATATCGTTAAGCGAAACCCCAGTAGACGTTTTTTTCGAGGCATTAAATACAACCCTAACTTTTGTAGAAGTGCGTTCAGGTTTGACAACCGCATGGTGAGGTAGATAAAAAGAGCAGTACCGCGAATTGACACAAATTTCCGTAGATGAAGTCGGATCCATATGATCAAGATCTAAATACTCAGATAATACATTCGTATATTCGTACGAAAGATTAGGTGATTTCCCTAAAGATTTTTCCATGTTTAGATACTGTCCCATAGCAGATCGTCTTGATGGTCCTAGTGCCACCTCAGGTGGTAAGTCCTGCCGAAATGGTAATCTTACCATGTATTTTCCATTGGATAATCTACTAGTTGTCTCTTGGTAAAATTTCTCACACCACATATCACTTTCAGACAGCAGTTTCGATGTGGGGACTTCTTCCAACTCCCAGAATTTTCTAATATCATCGTTTATGGTGTCATTTGAAGTAGCCCATGATGCAAACGTTGAAACTGCTCGTTGAGTAGGTGGCCCGCTTATTAACCATCCAAATTCCGTATTTTGCGCTAATAAACTTCCAGCTATATTCTTTTTCACTCCCGATGTAATAATGGAAGGCAAAACATCACTCCCTAATAGCATATCAATCGGTCCGGGCTTGTAAAAGTTTGGGTCTGCCAAATCTAATTTATTCAATTCCGTCCATTCAGAAATGTGCGCCGGCGAGGCTGGCATTAAATGTCTTAAATTAGAACTAACTATCGCGGATGTCTGTAACGCAAAGTCAGACTTTCTGGACCTTAAAATGACCTGGCAAATTTTCGATGAGTTCTCAAGTACTGTCCCTCCAAGACCTGATATCCTCGTGAAGGATTTCTTGGTAGGAATTAATAGTCGGTTCACAACTCTGTCCGAAATAAATGACTCCTGTGAACCTTGGTCAATAAACACCCTAACAATGAATCTTGTGCCTAAATGTTCCAGCTCAATTAACGCAGTAGGTAAAACAGTTCTTTCGGAAGAGCGAGTGTAGTTTGTCTGGACATGAGCAATCGGTTCGTTATAAACAGCTGTCGACGTAGTCGGATGATTAGATTCAGTTTCAACATGAAAACTCGTGACATGTGATTGAGTATTTCGTTGTGTCGCCCTGCGATTCTCAGTGTTACTGGAATCCTGATGTAAAATAGTGTGGTGTTGCTGTTGACATTTCTGGCACACATTGTCACTTTGACAATTCTGAACAGTGTGACCGTACCCCAAACAGTTCTCACAAAGTTTATTCTCATTGACAAATTTTTTCTTTTGTGAGAGAGGCCACGATTTAAATTTTGTGCATGTACGCAGTGAATGATTCTGTTTACAAGCCCTGCAAGGTTTATAACTATTTTCAGTTTTAGTGAAGTAACTGTTGGATTTCTGGGAGTTGACTGGTGGATTTGATGGTTTTCTCATATCAGTTATTGATTCCAACATGTTCAGACGCCTCGAAATAAAATCATCAAGTTGTTCCCAAGATGGCATCTGCTTGTGGTCATTAAGCGAATTCTCCCATGCCGTTAACGTCTCATCGGGCAACCTTGAGGACACCCAGTAAACTAGTATGGGATCCCAGGAAACAACCGATATATTATAGGTCTTCAGTACCGAAAGACAGTTGTTTATCGTATACTGTAAATTACGAAGAGGTTTTCCCTTTTCCGAAGTAACCCGATCAGCTTCAAAAATTTTCCTTAATTGGTGGTTAATGAGAATTCTTTTATTCTCATAGCGCTGTCGTAGAGCATCCCATGCTAAACCAAAATTGTCATCAGTCAGAGCAAATTGTCTCACAATTTGGTTAGCTTCACCCCTTGTTTTTGCCCTTAAATGAAACAGTTTTTGGGCAGGTGACAGTTTTTGATGCTTAATATAAATGGCTGAGAACATATCTCTAAACCCCGGCCATTTATCATACCCTCCACTGAAAAGTTCAGTGTCGCAAGGAGGCAGTTTCACAGAAAATCCGTTGTCAGAATCAGCAGCTTTATTTTCAGTTCGTGCCAGTGGCAGAGACCCTTCCATTTTTCTTCTCTCAATATCCATTAAATCGAGCATAGAAGTTTTGCATGTCTTGTACGCCTTGCAAGATTCATTAAATTTGGAATGCATCGATTCCTTTTCCGTATTGCTTAGACCTTCATGAGTGGTCATCTCAGTCTCATAAACGTGAGTCAATGAATGCCAACGACGATCTAAATCATCCAGATCTACTTGGAGACTGGATAGCGTATGCTCAGTTATATCTATAGCAGCGAAGTTGGCGCAGAAGGTGACCACTTGGTCCGAAAAAAAGATGAACTTCTGTGATGACATAATTTTCCCTTTAGACTCCCAACCACAACTGTATATCAAGGTACTTCAGTAAGTTTCTTGATCCCAAATATCAAAAAGTAGAATATTCAAATATCGGACAAATTCAGTGGGTATTATCGCCTCAAGGTCAATTTTCCGTAAATGTCAAAGCAATGTTAAAAATTTGAAAATGTTAACGAAATATGATACCACTCAGACTAACATTAAAGCCCCAGAATGTGTTTTGTTTACTACTCCGAAAGAGCCGTCTTAATTCTAACACGATATACCAGAGAGAGTAGCAGATAAATTATTCCATTCAAAATGTAAATCAACAGCGCTGATAAATTATTCCATTCAAAATGTAAATCAACAGCGCTGATAAATGAAGCAGTATACGCAAAGTAAAATAAACCTGTATAACAGTAGGTAAATGTACAGTTCTAATTAATCTTCAGATACAGATTCCTCAATACGAAATCATAAACATTCAATTCCGTCAATGTATAAGACGGATATAAATATAAGTGGAATGCATATAGGATAGGTGGCAACAATAAAAAAATTTCTCCGTTTTAAATATCCACAACAATTTACAGCACAGCAAAATATCCAGATTGATAATCAAGGATATTTAAAGACGCAATTCTCTTTTAAAATTTGGGTTTTGTGTACTTGTTTCAAGGAAGCAAATGTTAATTTTTAATTTTTTTCAGACTTTCTTTTCATCAGATGCTATCAAATTCCTCTAAAAAAGAGTTAACGACAACTTTAGTTTCCAAATTAAGACTCGACTTCCAGTAGAAATTATGATATGTTTCAAGCAAAAAATGTCTTTAAAATAAGGTGTTGAAAAACATATCCTATTTTTTTAAACGAATTTTTGCTTTGTAGGCAAGATGCAAAAAGGAAACAAATTAAAAGACAATTTTGTTAATTTTAAAGGTTTTTTTTCTGAATTATTAAAGTCACGTTAACCTTACACCACAAATTTTATCGTTCATGTTATGATACACATTTTTAAGTAATTGTAAGGACAAAAAAACTTCACTGAAAAGTTTATTCACTTTTGGACAAGGAAAAAACTTTATATTAGAGGCATGCGTTTTACATGCCAAGCAAAATTTGCATTCTTATTCGGAAGATATGAAATCTTTGATCCCACGACAATAGTTTCTTCAGTGTGTTTTGCTCCAATCAATTAATGTAATTAAGTTCGTTCCTGTGAAACCAAAACTTGATCACGGTGTACGAAAATCCAGATCTGTATCAATATGTATTCAACCAACTTATACAAAAAGTTTCACTAAACTTCCTAGCGAATGGTTTGCAATCTGAGTTTTTCAAATTTTTCTAATTTTACATTAGACTCAATGAAGCTTATCCGTTTTTTGGGACCAACAATTTTTGCGGTTTCACGTTTACGTCTTACTTAAATCTAGCAATTCCAGATGCGGGAAATCATTCTTAGATACACTCAGAAAAGCTTACTGTAGCTTTACCACAAAACTCGTTGATAATTAATATTATTGCAATAAATGTTCATTCGCAATGCTTTTTATGTAAATCTCCCAAATGAACAAACCTTTGTTTTATTCCAAGTATGTGTCAAATTTATTATGAAGAGCAAACCCAATTTTGGTCCCAAACCCAATAAAAAAGAACCACCACGCCGTTAGTATAATGATTTGAAAAAAATGGTTTTCCCTTGATTTTTATTTCAATTTTGCTTCCATATGAAGAGGCACTTCGTACATGTCGATCAAACAAACAAACAAAAAATAATCAAGGATATCACAAGGAATATATTTCGTTGAATTTCAATTCAATTTCATTCAATTTTATGTAAGTAACTTTAGTATGAGCACAATTTCCAAGTTCAATTCGAACTAAACAATTACTTCAAAATACGTGCCTATCTATTCAGGTACGTACTTTGCTTTACAGGCAAGTATTCCTTTATAGGAAGATATTTATTGTCTTAGGAAAATATTTTCTCCCAGTGCTTTCCATATATAAGTGATTTTTCTTCAGAAGGTAAGTATTCCAGATTTCATATGTTAACCATTCCACTCATAGGTACATCTATTTCATAATAAATTATATATAACAATATGAGACCAAGCAACAAATTTGTCCCACTATCTGATTTTTGACTGTGTTTTCCTCGCTGACGTTTTCGTGCTCATACACCAGATAGCAAATTTTGATCTAGAACAATTTTTCCAGACCACTAGACAATTCGAAGAAAAAAACTAAATATTCCTATTTCTTGTCTTTATGAGAAGAAAACAGACTTTTCGTATATTTGAAAAATATTTTTTACAGCGTTAAATACAATGGTATGTTTTTTCTTGAATTTCCCATATAATTTTGGGTTTCTTTTTAATTTTAATGTAACTGGGTAAAAGTAAGCAATTGTTGAACCCTTTGGATTCTTGGTTTAAGCGCTTTTCTATGAATTTATATTTTTGGCAACCCTACATACATAACATCCACTCACCACATAGCCAACGTATATAATGATGTTACCCCTCACGTCTCGTTAATGCTATCAATTCGCCATCAATTTGGAATGTTCATTTCACGTTGTCAAACACCGTTAGGAAACCACCATCAATCTTCAACCTTCTTAACAAGCACACCAAGCAAAAGAAATTTTATCAACGCCAAGAGTTAACTAAACCAGCCACATCAATAGGAAATCCAGATCATCAGGCAAATTCTTCCACAGGCTCACATGCAATATTTACTTTAAATGTATCCAATTTCTCTCCTTTTTTCTTTATATTTTAAACCAGTACACAAGCTATAGTTCCAAGTGCATATTTTTTTCTGTTATCTTTCTTATTTTTTGATCGTCAATTTTAGTTGTTCACTCCACAAAAACTAACTTCAAATGACAATCCCCAGGCTTTTGACATCTTTACGTCTCTCCCTACGTTCACGACAAAAACAGCGATGCCTTATCGGTCAATGACTTGTGGGATTTTAATATGAACAGGACATTCTTTTTAAATCTATATTATTTTCTGCACTAAAATTTTAGAAGAATGCCTATAGTTGAATATTACACTTGCTCATAATTTACCTCTAGTTCATAATTTACCACCAGCTCATACTAATTTAAATAACTATGAATTAATTCTAATCCATCAGTGCCCACAATGTGGCAGGTATGTGGCAACCGTGACTCAAAAAAGGCAATACATATATGTAAGGAGATGGCTGTGGTATGTATAATGTGCTCCCAATTAAGAGAGTAATGTCATTACCGTGACAGCTGCGTTAACCCCAGCTGCGCTGTCAACTTTAGCCTGGTTTGTTTATCGAATCAGTGTATTGAGCACACTTAAGAGAGTTTCATTTTAAGAGTATAGGGTATGTATCAACACAAATTGTATTGTCTATGTTGTCATATGGTACCAAGCATATGATTATCAGCGAACTTAGAAGAATTTTACCAATTATGTAAGAGCGTGACTGAGATTAAAAAATGTTAATGTTGAAGGTGGATGTTAATGCATGTATGGTTTAGTTTGATCAACATTGAAGGCAAATGTGTCAAGAATGATGTTAGGGTTGAAAATGTATGGTAGGTACTTTGAAATGTTGCAAAAAAAAAAAAATGTTGAGAGTTCGATTGGGCCAGAGTAGCAAAGGTAAGTACACGCACAATTTCAAATGTTGCAGGGATTTCTGGTAGGTATGTTAAATATGATACATGTAAACATTAGAGAATCCCGTCAACATAGACAGTATGTAAGTATAGACTGTGAAAGGCAGTATGTAAGGGTTTTAATGTTAGTGTTGCTCGTAAAGCAACTTCTTTTAATTTACAGTTGTTAATGTTATTGCTTTCGTAAAAAAGCAGGTTTTGTTCTATTTTCAAAGAACTTAACAGAATTCCAGTTTGACTATGTGCCAGCGGTAACAGACATTGGCAAACCATAGGATCAGAGAGTTAACAATAATACGTGGGTACGATTAAATGTAAAAACAAAACTTTCAAAATAATTCCAGTACTTCCGCGCTAAGTTCCAATTAAACCAAACTCCACACAATAAATCCGTTCATAAAATAATAAATTCCACGTACCTTTCTTTTATCCAATAAATGCCAATGATGTTGACGTTACGTAACTTCTAGGACGTGATCCCAAAGAGTTGCAGAAATCGATGGACGTAATCCCCGTATTTAATTATTATTTGCAAAATCAGTTCCTTTTGACGGTTCGAAGGACCATGTACAACTGCGGTATCTACGAATGGACTGTATTAATGTTTTTTGATCTCCGCAGATGTAAACGTTGAATAATTATGCAAATAAAGAAATAAAAGAAAGAAAATCAGATTTCAGTTCTTTGTATATTTTCAGAGTACAGCGAGGCTTCTTACCGCTTCAAGTGATGATGCACAAGTAATTTTACAATACATATCAAGTTAAGAAAAGAAAAATACAAAATTATCTACTGGAACTTATTTCTAAGATGGTGACATTGAGTGAAATTATTACTATTAGTGTTACCACAGTTAATGTAAATGATGAGATATTACAATTCAAGATACAAAATGTGAATATATCCGTTAAATTCAAAATGTTGGAAATTTAGAAAGTATAAAATATATGGAAAAAGAGGAAATGATATTAAAATATGTTGAACGCAGTTCAACAAGGACTTTAATTCGTGACCACCCCCAAAAAATTGAAAAATCCACCCAAAACCTAAAAAAATTGAAATTTTCATATGGAAAACTTCTTTTGCCCATATCTCCTTAAATATGCGTCCTAGAGCGAAAAGGACTTTAATTCGTGACCACCCCCAAAAAATTGAAAAATCCACCCAAAACTTAAAAAAAATTGAAATTTTAAATGAAAAACTTCTTTTGCCCATATCTCCTTAAATATGCGTCCTAGAGCGAAAAGGACTTTAATTCGTGACCACCCCCAAAAAATTGAAAAATCCACCCAAAACCTAAAAAAATTGAAATTTTTATATGAAAAACTTCTTTTGCCCATATCTCCTTAAATATGCGTCCTAGAGCGAAAAGGACTTTAATTCGTGACCACCCCAAAAAATTGAAAAATCCACCCAAAACCTAAAAAAATTGAAATTTTTATATGAAAAACTTCTTTTGCCCATATCTCCTTAAATATGCGTCCTAGAGCGAAAAGGACTTTAATTCGTGACCACCCCCAAAAAATTGAAAAATCCACCCAAAACCCAAAAAAAATTGAAATTTTAAATGAAAAACTTCTTTTGCCCATATCTCCTTAAATATGCGTCCTAGAGCGAAAAGGACTTTAATTCGTGACCACCCCCAAAAAATTGAAAAATCCACCCAAAACCTAAAAAAATTGAAATTTTTATATGGAAAACTTCTTTTGCCCATATCTCCTTAAATATGCGTCCTAGAGCGAAAAGGACTTTAATTCGTGACCACCCCAAAAAATTGAAAAATCCACCCAAAACCTAAAAAAATTGAAATTTTTATATGAAAAACCTCTTTTGCCCACATCTCCTTAAATATGCGTCCTAGAGCGAGAAGGACTTTAATTCGTGACCACCCCCAAAAAATTGAAAAATCCACCCAAAACCTAAAAAATTGACATTTTTATATGAAAACCTTCTTTTGCCCATATCTCCTTAAATATGCGTCCTAGAGCGAAAAGGACTTTAATTCGTGACCACCCCCAAAAAATTGAAAAATCCACCCAAAACCTAAAAAAATTGAAATTTTTATATGAAAACCTTCTTTTGCCCATATCTCCTTAAATATGCGTCCTAGAGCGAAAAGGACTTTAATTCGCGACCACCCTCAAACAATTGAAAAATCCACCCAAAACCTAAAAAAATTGAATTTTTTTATATGAAAAATTTCTTTTGCCCATATCTCCTTAAATATGCGTCCTAGAGCGAAAAGGACTTTAATTCGTGACCACCCCCAAAAAATTGAAAAATCCACCCAAAACCTAAAAAAATTGAAATTTTTATATGAAAAACTTCTTTTGCCCATATCTCCTTAAATATGCGTCCTAGAGCGAAAAGGACTATAATTCGTGACCACCCCCAAAAAATTGAAAAATCCACCCAAAACCTAAAAAAATTGAAATTTTAAATGAAAAACTTCTTTTGCCCATATCTCCTTAAATATGCGTCCTAGAGCGAAAAGGACTTTAATTCGTGACCACCCCCAAAAAATTGAAAAATCCACCCAAAACCTAAAAAAATTGAAATTTTTATATGAAAAACTTCTTTTGCCCATATCTCCTTAAATATGCGTCCTAGAGCGAAAAGGACTTTAATTCGTGACCACCCCAAAAAATTGAAAAATCCACCCAAAACCTAAAAAAATTGAAATTTTTATATGAAAAATTTCTTTTGCCCATATCTCCTTAAATATGCGTCCTAGAGCGAAAAGGACTTTAATTCGTGACCACCCCCAAAAAATTGAAAAATCCACCCAAAACCTAAAAAAATTGAAATTTTAAATGAAAAACTTCTTTTGCCCATATCTCCTTAAATATGCGTCCTAGAGCGAAAAGGACTTTAATTCGTGACCACCCCCAAAAAATTGAAAAATCCACCCAAAACCTAAAAAAATTGAAATTTTTATATGAAAAACTTCTTTTGCCCATATCTCCTTAAATATGCGTCCAAGAGCGAAAAGGACTTTAATTCGTGACCACCCCAAAAAATTGAAAAATCCACCCAAAACCTAAAAAAATTGAAATTTTTATATGAAAAACTTCTTTTGCCCATATCTCCTTAAATATGCGTCCTAGAGCGAAAAGGACTTTAATTCGTGACCACCCCCAAAAAATTTAAAAGTCCACCCAAAACCTAAAAAAATTGAAATTTTTATATGAAAAACTTCTTTTGCCCATATCTCCTTAAATATGCGTCCTAGAGCGAAAAGGACTTTAATTCGTGACCACCCCCAAAAAATTGAAAAATCCACCCAAAACCTAAAAAAATTGAAATTTTTATATGAAAAACTTCTTTTGCCCATATCTCCTTAAATATGCGTCCTAGAGCGAAAAGGACTTTAATTCGTGACCACCCTCAAACAATTGAAAAATCCACCCAAAACCTAAAAAAATTGAAATTTTTTATATGAAAAATTTCTTTTGCCCATATCTCCTTAAATATGCGTCCTAGAGCGAAAAGGACTTTATTCGTGACCACCCCCAAAAAATTGAAAAATCCACCCAAAACCTAAAAAAATTGAAATTTTTATATGCAAAACTTCTTTTGCCCATATCTCCTAAACTAAGCGTCCTAGAGCGAAAAGGACTATAATTCGTGACCACCCCAAAAAATTTAAAAATCCACCCAAAACCTAAAAAATTTAAGTTTTTATATGAAAAACTTCTTTTGCCCATATCTCCTTAAATATGCGTCCTAGAGCGAAAAGGACTTTAATTCGTGACCACCCCAAAAAATTGAAAAATCCACCCAAAACCTAAAAAAATTGAAATTTTTATATGAAAAACTTCTTTTGCCCATATCTCCTTAAATATGCGTCCTAGAGCGAAAAGGACTTTAATTCGTGACCACCCCAAAAAATTGAAAAATCCATCCAAAACCTAAAAAATTGACATTTTTATATGAAAAATTTTCTTTTGCCCATATCTCCTTAAATATGCGTCCTAGAGCGAAAAGGACTTTAATTCGTGACCACCCCAAAAAATTGAAAAATCCACCCAAAACCTAAAAAAATTGAAATTTTTATATGAAAAACTTCTTTTGTCCATATCTCCTTAAATATGCGTCCTAGAGCGAAAAGGACTTTAATTCGTGACCACCCCCAAAAAATTGAAAAATCCACCCAAAACCTAAAAAATTGAAATTTTTATATGAAAACCTTCTTTTGCCCATATCTCCTAAACTAAGCGTCCTAGAGCGAAAAGGACTATAATTCGTGACCACCATAAAAAAATTGAAAAATCCACCCAAAACCTAAAAAAATTGAAATTTTTATATGAAAAACTTCTTTTGCCCATATCTCCTTAAATATGCGTCCTAGAGCGAAAAGGACTTTAATTCGTGACCACCCCAAAAAATTGAAAAATCCACCCAAAACCTAAAAAAATTGACATTTTTATATGAAAACCTTCTTTTGCCCATATCTCCTTAAATATGCGTCCTAGAGCGAAAAGGACTTTAATTCGTGACCACCCCCAAAAAATTGAAAAATCCACCCAAAACCTACAAAAATTGAAATTTTTATATGAAAACCTTCTTTTGCCCATATCTCCTTAAATATGCGTCCTAGAGCGAAAAGGACTTTAATTCGCGACCACCCTCAAACAATTGAAAAATCCACCCAAAACCTAAAAAAATTGAATTTTTTTATATGAAAAATTTCTTTTGCCCATATCTCCTTAAATATGCGTCCTAGAGCGAAAAGGACTTTAATTCGTGACCACCCCCAAAAAATTGAAAAATCCACCCAAAACCTAAAAAAAATTGAAATTTTTATATGAAAAACTTCTTTTGCCCTTATCTCCTTAAATATGCGTCCTAGAGCGAAAAGGACTTTAATTCGTGACCACCCCCAAAAAGTTGAAAAATCCACCCAAAACCTAAAAAAATTGAAATTTTTATATGAAAAACTTCTTTTGCCCATATCTCCTTAAATATGCGTCCTAGAGCGAAAAGGACTTTAATTCGTGACCACCCCAAAATATTGAAAAATCCACCCAAAACCTAAAAAAAATTGAAATTTTTATATGAAAAACTTCTTTTGCCCATATCTACTAAACTAAGCGTCCTAGAGCGAAAAGGACTTTAATTCGTGACCACCCCCAAAAAATTGAAAAATCCACACAAAACCTAAAAAAATTGAAATTTTTATATGGAAAACTTCTTTTGCCCATATCTCCTTAAATATGCGTCCTAGAGCGAAAAGGACTTTAATTCGTGACCACCCTCAAACAATTGAAAAATCCACCCAAAACCTAAAAAAATTGAAATTTTTTATATGAAAAATTTCTTGTGCCCATATCTCCTTAAATATGCGTCCTAGAGCGAAAAGGACTTTAATTCGTGACCACCCCCAAAAAATTGAAAAATCCACCCAAAACCTAAAAAAATTGAAATTTTTATATGAAAAACTTCTTTTGCCCATATCTCCTTAAATATGCGTCCTAGAGCGAAAAGGACTTTAATTCGTGACCACCCCCAAAAAATTGAAAAATCCACCCAAAACCTAAAAAAATTGAAATTTTTATATGAAAAACTTCTTTTGCCCATATCTCCTTAAATATGCGTCCTAGAGCGAAAAGGACTTTAATTCGTGACCACCCCCAAAACATTGAAAAATCCACCCAAAACCTAAAAAAATTGAAATTTTTATATGGAAAACTTCTTTTGCCCATATCTCCTTAAATATGCGTCCTAGAGCGAAAAGGACTTTAATTCGTGACCACCCCAAAATATTGAAAAATCCACCCAAAACCTAAAAAAATTGAAATTTTTATATGAAAAACTTCTTTTGCCCACATCTCCTTAAATATGCGTCCTAGAGCGAAAAGGACTTTAATTCGTGACCACCCCCAAAAAATTGAAAAATCCACCCAAAACCTAAAAAAAATTAAATTTTTATATGAAAACCTTCTTTTGCCCATATCTCCTTAAATATGCGTCCTAGAGCGAAAAGGACTTTAATTCGTGACCACTCCCAAAAAATTGAAAAATCCACCCAAAACCTAAAAAAATTGAAATTTTTATATGAAAACCTTCTTTTGCCCATATCTCCTTAAATATGCGTCCTAGAGCGAAAAGGACTTTAATTCGTGACCACCCTCAAACAATTGAAAAATCCAACCAAAACCTAAAAAAATTGAAATTTTTTATATGAAAAATTTCTTGTGCCCATATCTCCTTAAATATGCGTCCTAGAGCGAAAAGGACTTTAATTCGTGACCACCCCCAAAAAATTGAAAAATCCACCCAAAACCTAAAAAAATTGAAAGTTTTATATGAAAAACTTCTTTTGCCCATATCTCCTTAAATATGCGTCCTAGAGCGAAAAGGACTTTAATTCGTGACCACCCCAAAAAAATTGAAAAATCCACCCAAAACCTAAAAAAATTTAAGTTTTTATATGAAAAACTTCTTTTGCCCATATCTCCTTAAATATGCGTCCTAGAGCGAAAAGGACTTTAATTCGTGACCACCCCCAAAAAATTGAAAAATCCACCCAAAACCTAAAAAAATTGAAATTTTAAATGAAAAACTTCTTTTGCCCATATCTCCTTAAATATGCGTCCTAGAGCGAAAAGGACTTTAATTCGTGACCACCCCCAAAAAATTGAAAAATCCACCCAAAACCTAAAAAAATTGAAATTTTTATATGAAAAACTTCTTTTGCCCATATCTCCTTAAATATGTGTCCTAGAGCGAAAAAGACTTTAATTCGTGACCACCCCCAAAAAATTGAAAAATCCACCCAAAACCTAAAAAAATTGAAATTTTTATATGAAAAACTTCTTTTGCCCATATCTCCTTAAATATGCGTCCTAGAGCGAAAAGGACTTTAATTCGTGACCACCCTCAAAAATTTGAAAAATCCACCCAAAACCTAAAAAAATTGAAATTTTTATATGAAAACCTTCTTTTGCCCATATCTCCTAAACTAAGCGTCCTAGAGCGAAAAGGACTATAATTCGTGACCACCCCAAAAAATTGAAAAATCCACCCAAAACCTAAAAAAATTGAAATTTTTATATGAAAACCTTCTTTTGCCCATATCTCCTTAAATATGCGTCCTAGAGCGAAAAGGACTTTAATTCGTGACCACCCCCAAAAACTTGAAAAATCCACCCAAAACCTAAAAAAATTGAAATTTTTATATGAAAAACTTCTTTTGCCCACATCTCCTTAAATATGCGTCCTAGAGCGAAAAGGACTTTAATTCGTGACCACCCCCAAAAAATTGAAAAATCCACCCATAACCTAAAAAAAATTAAATTTTTATATGAAAACCTTCTTTTGCCCATATCTCCTTAAATATGCGTCCTAGAGCGAAAAGGACTTTAATTCGTGACCACCCCCAAAAAATTGAAAAATCCACCCAAAACCTAAAAAAATTGAAATTTTTATATGAAAACCTCCTTTTGCCCATATCTCCTAAACTAAGCGTCCTAGAGCGAAAAGGACTATAATTCGTGACCACCCCAAAAAATTGAAAAATCCACCCAAAACCTAAAAAAATTGAAATTTTTATATGAAAACCTTCTTTTGCCCATATCTCCTTAAACATGCGTCCTAGAGCGAAAAGGACTTTAATTCGTGACCACCCCCAAAAAATTGAAAAATCCACCCAAAACCTAAAAAAATTGAAATTTTTATATGAAAAACTTCTTTTGCCCATATCTCCTTAAATATGCGTCCTAGAGCGAAAAGGACTTTAATTCGTGACCACCCCAAAATATTGAAAAATCCACCCAAAACCTAAAAAAAATTGAAATTTTTATATGAAAAACTTCTTTTGCCCATATCTACTAAACTAAGCGTCCTAGAGCGAAAAGGACTTTAATTCGTGACCACCCCCAAAAAATTGAAAAATCCACCCAAAACCTAAAAAAATTGAAATTTTTATATGAAAAACTTCTTTTGCCCATAACTCCTTAAATATGCGTCCTAGAGCGAAAAGGACTTTAATTCGTGACCACCCTCAAACAATTGAAAAATCCACCCAAAACCTAAAAAAAATTGAAATTTTTATATGAAAAACTTCTTTTGCCCTTATCTCCTTAAATATGCGTCCTAGAGCGAAAAGGACTTTAATTCGTGACCACCCCCAAAAAGTTGAAAAATCCACCCAAAACCTAAAAAAATTGAAATTTTTATATGAAAAACTTCTTTTGCCCATATCTCCTTAAATATGCGTCCTAGAGCGAAAAGGACTTTAATTCGTGACCACCCCAAAATATTGAAAAATCCACCCAAAACCTAAAAAAAATTGAAATTTTTATATGAAAAACTTCTTTTGCCCATATCTACTAAACTAAGCGTCCTAGAGCGAAAAGGACTTTAATTCGTGACCACCCCCAAAAAATTGAAAAATCCACCCAAAACCTAAAAAAATTGAAATTTTTATATGGAAAACTTCTTTTGCCCATATCTCCTTAAATATGCGTCCTAGAGCGAAAAGGACTTTAATTCGTGACCACCCCAAAAAATTGAAAAATCCACCCAAAACCTAAAAAAATTGAAATTTTTATATGAAAACCTTCTTTTGCCCATATCTCCTTAAATATGCGTCCTAGAGCGAAAAGGACTTTAATTCGTGACCACCCCCAAAAAATTGAAAAATCCACCCAAAACCTAAAAAAATTGAAATTTTTATATGAAAACCTTCTTTTGCCCATATCTCATTAAATATGCGTCCTAGAGCGAAAAGGACTTTAATTCGCGACCACCCTCAAACAATTGAAAAATCCACCCAAAACCTAAAAAAATTGAATTTTTTTATATGAAAAATTTCTTTTGCCCATATCTCCTTAAATATGCGTCCTAGAGCGAAAAGGACTTTAATTCGTGACCACCCCCAAAAAATTGAAAAATCCACCCAAAACCTAAAAAAAATTGAAATTTTTATATGGAAAACTTCTTTTGCCCATATCTCCTTAAATATGCGTCCTAGAGCGAAAAGGACTTTAATTCGTGACCACCCCAAAAAATTGAAAAATCCACCCAAAACCTAAAAAAATTGAAATTTTTATATGAAAAACCTCTTTTGCCCACATCTCCTTAAATATGCGTCCTAGAGCGAAAAGGACTTTAATTCGTGACCACCCCCAAAAAATTGAAAAATCCACCCAAAACCTAAAAAAATTGACATTTTTATATGAAAACCTTCTTTTGCCCATATCTCCTTAAATATGCGTCCTAGAGCGAAAAGGACTTTAATTCGTGACCACCCCCAAAAAATTGAAAAATCCACCCAAAACCTAAAAAAATTGAATTTTTTATATGAAAACCTTCTTTTGCCCATATCTCCTTAAATATGCGTCCTAGAGCGAAAAGGACTTTAATTCGCGACCACCCTCAAACAATTGAAAAATCCACCCAAAACCTAAAAAAATTGAATTTTTTTATATGAAAAATTTCTTTTGCCCATATCTCCTTAAATATGCGTCCTAGAGCGAAAAGGACTTTAATTCGTGACCACCCCCAAAAAATTGAAAAATCCACCCAAAACCTAAAAAAATTGAAATTTTTATATGAAAAACTTCTTTTGCCCATATCTCCTTAAATATGCGTCCTAGAGCGAAAAGGACTATAATTCGTGACCACCCCCAAAAAATTGAAAAATCCACCCAAAACCTAAAAAAATTGAAATTTTAAATGAAAAACTTCTTTTGCCCATATCTCCTTAAATATGCGTCCTAGAGCGAAAAGGACTTTAATTCGTGACCACCCCCAAAAAATTGAAAAATCGACCCAAAACCTAAAAAAATTGAAATTTTTATATGAAAAACTTCTTTTGCCCATATCTCCTTAAATATGCGTTCTAGAGCGAAAAGGACTTTAATTCGTGACCACCCCCAAAAAATTGAAAAATCCACCCAAAACCTAAAAAAATTTAAATTTTTATATGAAAACCTTCTTTTGCCCCTATCTCCTTAAATATGCGTCCTAGAGCGAAAAGGACTTTAATTTGTGACCACCCTCAGACAATTGAAAAATCCACCCAAAACCTAAAAAAAATTGAAATTTTTATATGAAAAACTTCTTTTGCCCATATCTCCTTAAATATGCGTCCTAGAACGAAAAGGACTTTAATTCGTGACCACCCCCAAAAAATTGAAAAATCCACCCAAAACCTAAAAAAATTGAAATTTTTATATGGAAAACTTCTTTTGCCCATATCTCCTTAAATATGCGTCCTAGAGCGAAAAGGACTTTAATTCGTGACCACCCCCAAAAAATTGAAAAATCCACCCAAAACTTAAAAAAAATTGAAATTTTAAATGAAAAACTTCTTTTGCCCATATCTCCTTAAATATGCGTCCTAGAGCGAAAAGGACTTTAATTCGTGACCACCCCCAAAAAATTGAAAAATCCACCCAAAACCTAAAAAAATTTAAATTTTTATATGAAAAACTTCTTTTGCCCATATCTCCTTAAATATGCGTCCTAGAGCGAAAAGGACTTTAATTCGTGACCACCCCAAAAAATTGAAAAATCCACCCAAAACCTAAAAAAATTGAAATTTTTATATGAAAAACTTCTTTTGCCCATATCTCCTTAAATATGCGTCCTAGAGCGAAAAGGACTTTAATTCGTGACCACCCCCAAAAAATTGAAAAATCCACCCAAAACCTAAAAAAATTGAAATTTTAAATGAAAAACTTCTTTTGCCCATATCTCCTTAAATATGCGTCCTAGAGCGAAAAGGACTTTAATTCGTGACCACCCCCAAAAAATTGAAAAATCCACCCAAAACCTAAAAAAATTGAAATTTTTATATGAAAAACTTCTTTTGCCCATATCTCCTTAAATATGCGTCCTAGAGCGAAAAGGACTTTAATTCGTGACCACCCCAAAAAATTGAAAAATCCACCCAAAACCTAAAAAAATTGAAATTTTTATATGAAAAACTTCTTTTGCCCATATCTCCTTAAATATGCGTCCTAGAGCGAAAAGGACTTTAATTCGTGACCACCCCCAAAAAGTTGAAAAGTCCACCCAAAACCTAAAAAAATTGAAATTTTTATATGAAAAACTTCTTTTGCCCATATCTCCTTAAATATGCGTCCTAGAGCGAAAAGGACTTTAATTCGTGACCACCCCCAAAAAATTGAAAAATCCACCCAAAACCTAAAAAAATTGAAATTTTTATATGAAAACCTTTTTATATGAAAAACTACTTTTGCCCATATCTCCTTAAATATGCGTCCTAGAGCGAAAAGGACTTTAATTCGTGACCACCCCAAAAAATTGAAAAATCCACCCAAAACCTAAAAAAATTGAAATTTTTATATGAAAAACTTCTTTTGCCCATATCTCCTTAAATATGCGTCCTAGAGCGAAAAGGACTTTAATTCGTGACCACCCCAAAAAATTGAAAAATCCATCCAAAACCTAAAAAAATTGACATTTTTATATGAAAAATTTTCTTTTGCCCATATCTCCTTAAATATGCGTCCTAGAGCGAAAAGGACTTTAATTCGTGACCACCCCAAAAAATTGAAAAATCCACCCAAAACCTAAAAAAATTGAAATTTTTATATGAAAAACTTCTTTTGTCCATATCTCCTTAAATATGCGTCCTAGAGCGAAAAGGACTTTAATTCGTGACCACCCCCAAAAAATTGAAAAATCCACCCAAAACCTAAAAAATTGAAATTTTTATATGAAAACCTTCTTTTGCCCATATCTCCTAAACTAAGCGTCCTAGAGCGAAAAGGACTATAATTCGTGACCACCATAAAAAAATTGAAAAATCCACCCAAAACCTAAAAAAATTGAAATTTTTATATGAAAAACTTCTTTTGCCCATATCTCCTTAAATATGCGTCCTAGAGCGAAAAGGACTTTAATTCGTGAGCACCCCAAAAAATTGAAAAATCCACCCAAAACCTAAAAAAATTGACATTTTTATATGAAAACCTTCTTTTGCCCATATCTCCTTAAATATGCGTCCTAGAGCGAAAAGGACTTTAATTCGTGACCACCCCCAAAAAATTCAAAAATCCACCCAAAACCTAAAAAAATTGAAATTTTTATATGAAAACCTTCTTTTGCCCATATCTCCTTAAATATGCGTCCTAGAGCGAAAACGACTTTAATTCGCGACCACCCTCAAACAATTGAAAAATCCACCCAAAACCTAAAAAAATTGAATTTTTTTATATGAAAAATTTCTTTTGCCCATATCTCCTTAAATATGCGTCCTAGAGCGAAAAGGACTTTAATTCGTGACCACCCCCAAAAAATTGAAAAATCCACCCAAAACCTAAAAAAAATTGAAATTTTTATATGAAAAACTTCTTTTGCCCTTATCTCCTTAAATATGCGTACTAGAGCGAAAAGGACTTTAATTCGTGACCACCCCCAAAAAGTTGAAAAATCCACCCAAAACCTAAAAAAATTGAAATTTTTATATGAAAAACTTCTTTTGCCCATATCTCCTTAAATATGCGTCCTAGAGCGAAAAGGACTTTAATTCGTGACCACCCCCAAAAAATTGAAAAATCCACCCAAAACCTAAAAAAATTGAAATTTTTATATGGAAAACTTCTTTTGCCCATATCTCCTTAAATATGCGTCCTAGAGCGAAAAGGACTTTAATTCGTGACCACCCCCAAAAAATTGAAAAATCCACCCAAAACCTAAAAAAATTGAAATTTTTTATATGAAAAATTTCTTGTGCCCATATCTCCTTAAATATGCGTCCTAGAGCGAAAAGGACTTTAATTCGTGACCACCCCCAAAAAATTGAAAAATCCACCCAAAACCTAAAAAAATTGAAATTTTTATATGAAAAACTTCTTTTGCCCATATCTCCTTAAATATGCGTCCTAGAGCGAAAAGGACTTTAATTCGTGACCACCCCCAAAAAATTGAAAAATCCACCCAAAACCTAAAAAAATTGAAATTTTTATATGAAAAACTTCTTTTGCCCATATCTCCTTAAATATGCGTCCTAGAGCGAAAAGGACTTTAATTCGTGACCACCCCCAAAAAATTGAAAAATCCACCCAAAACCTAAAAAAATTGAAATTTTTATATGGAAAACTTCTTTTGCCCATATCTCCTTAAATATGCGTCCTAGAGCGAAAAGGACTTTAATTCGTGACCACCCCAAAAAATTGAAAAATCCACCCAAAACCTAAAAAAATTGAAATTTTTATATGAAAAACTTCTTTTGCCCACATCTCCTTAAATATGCGTCCTAGAGCGAAAAGGACTTTAATTCGTGACCACCCCCAAAAAATTGAAAAATCCACCCAAAACCTAAAAAAATTTAAATTTTTATATGAAAACCTTCTTTTGCCCATATCTCCTTAAATATGCGTCCTAGAGCGAAAAGGACTTTAATTCGTGACCACTCCCAAAAAATTGAAAAATCCACCCAAAACCTAAAAAAATTGAAATTTTTATATGAAAACTTTCTTTTGCCCATATCTCCTTAAATATGCGTCCTAGAGCGAAAAGGACTTTAATTCGTGACCACCCTCAAACAATTGAAAAATCCAACCAAAACCTAAAAAAATTGAAATTTTTTATATGAAAAATTTCTTGTGCCCATATCTCCTTAAATATGCGTCCTAGAGCGAAAAGGACTTTAATTCGTGACCACCCCCAAAAAATTGAAAAATCCACCCAAAACCTAAAAAAATTGAAATTTTTATATGAAAAACTTCTTTTGCCCATATCTCCTTAAATATGCGTCCTAGAGCGAAAAGGACTTTAATTCGTGACCACCCCAAAAAAATTGAAAAATCCACCCAAAACCTAAAAAAATTGAAGTTTTTATATGAAAAACTTCTTTTGCCCATATCTCCTTAAATATGCGTCCTAGAGCGAAAAGGACTTTAATTCGTGACCACCCCTAAAAAATTGAAAAATCCACCCAAAACCTAAAAAAATTGAAATTTTAAATGAAAAACTTCTTTTGCCCATATCTCCTTAAATATGCGTCCTAGAGCGAAAAGGACTTTAATTCGTGACCACCCCCAAAAAATTGAAAAATCCACCCAAAACCTAAAAAAATTGAAATTTTTATATGAAAAACTTCTTTTGCCCATATCTCCTTAAATATGCGTCCTAGAGCGAAAAAGACTTTAATTCGTGACCACCCCCAAAAAATTGAAAAATCCACCCAAAACCTAAAAAAATTGAAGTTTTTATATGAAAAACTTATTTTGCCCATATCTCCTTAAATATGCGTCCTAGAGCGAAAAGGACTTTAATTCGTGACCACCCCCAAAAACTTGAAAAATCCACCCAAAACCTAAAAAAATTGAAATTTTTATATGAAAAACTTCTTTTGCCCACATCTCCTTAAATATGCGTCCTAGAGCGAAAAGGACTTTAATTCGTGACCACCCCCAAAAAATTGAAAAATCCACCCAAAACCTAAAAAAAATTAAATTTTTATATGAAAACCTTCTTTTGCCCATATCTCCTTAAATATGCGTCCTAGAGCGAAAAGGACTTTAATTCGTGACCACCCCCAAAAAATTGAAAAATCCACCCAAAACCTAAAAAAATTGAAATTTTTATATGAAAACCTCCTTTTGCCCATATCTCCTAAACTAAGCGTCCTAGAGCGAAAAGGACTATAATTCGTGACCACCCCAAAAAATTGAAAAATCCACCCAAAACCTAAAAAAATTGAAATTTTTATATGAAAACCTTCTTTTGCCCATATCTCCTTAAACATGCGTCCTAGAGCGAAAAGGACTTTAATTCGTGACCACCCCCAAAAAATTGAAAAATCCACCCAAAACCTAAAAAAATTGAAATTTTTATATGAAAAACTTCTTTTGCCCATATCTCCTTAAATATGCGTCCTAGAGCGAAAAGGACTTTAATTCGTGACCACCCCAAAATATTGAAAAATCCACCCAAAACCTAAAAAAAATTGAAATTTTTATATGAAAAACTTCTTTTGCCCATATCTACTAAACTAAGCGTCCTAGAGCGAAAAGGACTTTAATTCGTGACCACCCCCAAAAAATTGAAAAATCCACCCAAAACCTAAAAAACTTGAAATTTTTATATGAAAAACTTCTTTTGCCCATAACTCCTTAAATATGCGTCCTAGAGCGAAAAGGACTTTAATTCGTGACCACCCTCAAACAATTGAAAAATCCACCCAAAACCTAAAAAAAATTGAAATTTTTATATGAAAAACTTCTTTTGCCCTTATCTCCTTAAATATGCGTCCTAGAGCGAAAAGGACTTTAATTCGTGACCACCCCCAAAAAGTTGAAAAATCCACCCAAAACCTAAAAAAATTGAAATTTTTATATGAAAAACTTCTTTTGCCCATATCTCCTTAAATATGCGTCCTAGAGCGAAAAGGACTTTAATTCGTGACCACCCCAAAATATTGAAAAATCCACCCAAAACCTAAAAAAAATGAAATTTTTATATGAAAAACTTCTTTTGCCCATATCTACTAAACTAAGCGTCCTAGAGCGAAAAGGACTTTAATTCGTGACCACCCCCAAAAAATTGAAAAATCCACCCAAAACCTAAAAAAATTGAATTTTTTATATGGAAAACTTCTTTTGCCCATATCTCCTTAAATATGCGTCCTAGAGCGAAAAGGACTTTAATTCGTGACCACCCCAAAAAATTGAAAAATCCACCCAAAACCTAAAAAAATTGAAATTTTTATATGAAAACCTTCTTTTGCCCATATCTCCTTAAATATGCGTCCTAGAGCGAAAAGGACTTTAATTCGTGACCACCCCCAAAAAATTGAAAAATCCACCCAAAACCTAAAAAAATTGAAATTTTTATATGAAAACCTTCTTTTGCCCATATCTCATTAAATATGCGTCCTAGAGCGAAAAGGACTTTAATTCGCGACCACCCTCAAACAATTGAAAAATCCACCCAAAACCTAAAAAAATTGAATTTTTTTATATGAAAAATTTCTTTTGCCCATATCTCCTTAAATATGCGTCCTAGAGCGAAAAGGACTTTAATTCGTGACCACCCCCAAAAAATTGAAAAATCCACCCAAAACCTAAAAAAATTGAAATTTTTATATGGAAAACTTCTTTTGCCCATATCTCCTTAAATATGCGTCCTAGAGCGAAAAGGACTTTAATTCGTGACCACCCCAAAAAATTGAAACATCCACCCAAAACCTAAAAAAATTGAAATTTTTATATGAAAAACCTCTTTTGCCCACATCTCCTTAAATATGCGTCCTAGAGCGAAAAGGACTTTAATTCGTGACCACCCCCAAAAAATTGAAAAATCCACCCAAAACCTAAAAAAATTGACATTTTTATATGAAAACCTTCTTTTGCCCATATCTCCTTAAATATGCGTCCTAGAGCGAAAAGGACTTTAATTCGTGACCACCCACAAAAAATTGAAAAATCCACCCAAAACCTAAAAAAATTGAAATTTTTATATGAAAACCTTCTTTTGCCCATATCTCCTTAAATATGCGTCCTAGAGCGAAAAGGACTTTAATTCGCGACCACCCTCAAACAATTGAAAAATCCACCCAAAACCTAAAAAAATTGAATTTTTTAATATGAAAAATTTCTTTTGCCCATATCTCCTTAAATATGCGTCCTAGAGCGAAAAGGACTTTAATTCGTGACCACCCCCAAAAAATTGAAAAATCCACCCAAAACCTAAAAAAATTGAAATTTTTATATGAAAAACTTCTTTTGCCCATATCTCCTTAAATATGCGTCCTAGAGCGAAAAGGACTATAATTCGTGACCACCCCCAAAAAATTGAAAAATCCACCCAAAACCTAAAAAAATTG
Source organism: Haematobia irritans (assembly GCF_050003625.1). Lineage (NCBI taxonomy): Eukaryota > Metazoa > Arthropoda > Insecta > Diptera > Muscidae > Haematobia > Haematobia irritans. The sequence goes on along the minus strand of NC_134399.1, from coordinate 99,806,076 downwards.
AAATTTTAAATGAAAAACTTCTTTTGCCCATATCTCCTTAAATATGCGTCCTAGAGCGAAAAGGACTTTAATTCGTGACCACCCCCAAAAAATTGAAAAATCGACCCAAAACCTAAAAAAATTGAAATTTTTATATGAAAAACTTCTTTTGCCCATATCTCCTTAAATATGCGTTCTAGAGCGAAAAGGACTTTAATTCGTGACCACCCCCAAAAAATTGAAAAATCCACCCAAAACCTAAAAAAATTTAAATTTTTATATGAAAACCTTCTTTTGCCCCTATCTCCTTAAATATGCGTCCTAGAGCGAAAAGGACTTTAATTTGTGACCACCCTCAGACAATTGAAAAATCCACCCAAAACCTAAAAAAAATTGAAATTTTTATATGAAAAACTTCTTTTGCCCATATCTCCTTAAATATGCGTCCTAGAACGAAAAGGACTTTAATTCGTGACCACCCCCAAAAAATTGAAAAATCCACCCAAAACCTAAAAAAATTGAAATTTTTATATGGAAAACTTCTTTTGCCCATATCTCCTTAAATATGCGTCCTAGAGCGAAAAGGACTATAATTCGTGACCACCCCAAAAAATTGAAAAATCCACCCAAAACCTAAAAAAATTGAAATTTTTATATGAAAACCTTCTTTTGCCCATATCTCCTTAAACATGCGTCCTAGAGCGAAAAGGACTTTAATTCGTGACCACCCCCAAAAAATTGAAAAATCCACCCAAAACCTAAAAAAATTGAAATTTTTATATGAAAAACTTCTTTTGCCCATATCTCCTTAAATATGCGTCCTAGAGCGAAAAGGACTTTAATTCGTGACCACCCCAAAATATTGCAAAATCCACCCAAAACCTAAAAAAAATTGAAATTTTTATATGAAAAACTTCTTTTGCCCATATCTACTAAACTAAGCGTCCTAGAGCGAAAAGGACTTTAATTCGTGACCACCCCCAAAAAATTGAAAAATCCACCCAAAACCTAAAAAAATAGACATTTTTATATGAAAAACTTCTTTTGCCCATAACTCCTTAAATATGCGTCCTAGAGCGAAAAGGACTTTAATTCGTGACCACCATCAAACAATTGAAAAATCCACCCAAAACCTAAAAAAAATTGAAATTTTTATATGAAAAACTTCTTTTGCCCTTATCTCCTTAAATATGCGTCCTAGAGCGAAAAGGACTTTAATTCGTGACCACCCCCAAAAAGTTGAAAAATCCACCCAAAACCTAAAAAAATTGAAATTTTTATATGAAAAACTTCTTTTGCCCATATCTCCTTAAATATGCGTCCTAGAGCGAAAAGGACTTTAATTCGTGACCACCCCAAAATATTGAAAAATCCACCCAAAACCTAAAAAAAATTGAAATTTTCATATGAAAAACTTCTTTTGCCCATATCTACTAAACTAAGCGTCCTAGAGCGAAAAGGACTTTAATTCGTGACCACCCCCAAAAAATTGAAAAATCCACCCAAAACCTAAAAAAATTGAAATTTTTATATGGAAAACTTCTTTTGCCCATATCTCCTTAAATATGCGTCCTAGAGCGAAAAGGACTTTAATTCGTGACCACCCCAAAAAATTGAAAAATCCACCCAAAACCTAAAAAAATTGAAATTTTTATATGAAAACCTTCTTTTGCCCATATCTCCTTAAATATGCGTCCTAGAGCGAAAAGGACTTTAATTCGTGACCACCCCCAAAAAATTGAAAAATCCACCCAAAACCTAAAAAAATTGAAATTTTTATATGAAAACCTTCTTTTGCCCATATCTCATTAAATATGCGTCCTAGAGCGAAAAGGACTTTAATTCGCGACCACCCTCAAACAATTGAAAAATCCACCCAAAACCTAAAAAAATTGAATTTTTTTATATGAAAAATTTCTTTTGCCCATATCTCCTTAAATATGCGTCCTAGAGCGAAAAGGACTTTAATTCGTGACCACCCACAAAAAATTGAAAAATCCACCCAAAACCTAAAAAAATTGAAATTTTTATATGAAAACCTTCTTTTGCCCATATCTCCTTAAATATGCGTCCTAGAGCGAAAAGGACTTTAATTCGTGACCACCCCCAAAAAATTGAAAAATCCACCCAAAACCTAAAAAAATTGAAATTTTTATATGAAAAACCTCTTTTGCCCACATCTCCTTAAATATGCGTCCTAGAGCGAAAAGGACTTTAATTCGTGACCACCCCCAAAAAATTGAAAAATCCACCCAAAACCTAAAAAAATTGACATTTTTATATGAAAACCTTCTTTTGCCCATATCTCCTTAAATATGCGTCCTAGAGCGAAAAGGACTTTAATTCGTGACCACCCACAAAAAATTGACAAATCCACCCAAAACCTAAAAAAATTGAAATTTTTATATGAAAACCTTCTTTTGCCCATATCTCCTTAAATATGCGTCCTAGAGCGAAAAGGACTTTAATTCGCGACCACCCTCAAACAATTGAAAAATCCACCCAAAACCTAAAAAAATTGAATTTTTTTATATGAAAAATTTCTTTTGCCCATATCTCCTTAAATATGCGTCCTAGAGCGAAAAGGACTTTAATTCGTGACCACCCCCAAAAAATTGAAAAATCCACCCAAAACCTAAAAAAATTGAAATTTTTATATGAAAAACTTCTTTTGCCCATATCTCCTTAAATATGCGTCCTAGAGCGAAAAGGACTATAATTCGTGACCACCCCCAAAAAATTGAAAAATCCACCCAAAACCTAAAAAAATTGAAATTTTAAATGAAAAACTTCTTTTGCCCATATCTCCTTAAATATGCGTCCTAGAGCGAAAAGGACTTTAATTCGTGACCACCCCCAAAAAATTGAAAAATCGACCCAAAACCTAAAAAAATTGAAATTTTTATATGAAAAACTTCTTTTGCCCATATCTCCTTAAATATGCGTTCTAGAGCGAAAAGGACTTTAATTCGTGACCACCCCCAAAAAATTGAAAAATCCACCCAAAACCTAAAAAAATTTAAATTTTTATATGAAAACCTTCTTTTGCCCCTATCTCCTTAAATATGCGTCCTAGAGCGAAAAGGACTTTAATTTGTGACCACCCTCAGACAATTGAAAAATCCACCCAAAACCTAAAAAAAATTGAAATTTTTATATGAAAAACTTCTTTTGCCCATATCTCCTTAAATATGCGTCCTAGAACGAAAAGGACTTTAATTCGTGACCACCCCCAAAAAATTGAAAAATCCACCCAAAACCTAAAAAAATTGAAATTTTTATATGGAAAACTTCTTTTGCCCATATCTCCTTAAATATGCGTCCTAGAGCGAAAAGGACTTTAATTCGTGACCACCCCCAAAAAATTGAAAAATCCACCCAAAACTTAAAAAAAATTGAAATTTTAAATGAAAAACTTCTTTTGCCCATATCTCCTTAAATATGCGTCCTAGAGCGAAAAGGACTTTAATTCGTGACCACCCCCAAAAAATTGAAAAATCCACCCAAAACCTAAAAAAATTGAAATTTTTATATGAAAAACTTCTTTTGCCCATATCTCCTTAAATATGCGTCCTAGAGCGAAAAAGACTTTAATTCGTGACCACCCCCAAAAAATTGAAAAATCCACCCAAAACCTAAAAAAATTGAAATTTTTATATGAAAAACTTCTTTTGCCCATATCTCCTTAAATATGCGTCCTAGAGCGAAAAGGACTTTAATTCGTGACCACCCCCAAAAAATTGAAAAATCCACCCAAAACCTAAAAAAATTGAAATTTTTATATGAAAAACTTCTTTTGCCCATATCTCCTTAAATATGCGTCCTAGAGCGAAAAGGACTTTAATTCGTGACCACCCCCAAAAAATTGAAAAATCCACCCAAAACCTAAAAAAATTGAAATTTTTATACGAAAACCTTCTTTTGCCCATATCTCCTAAACTAAGCGTGCTAGAGCGAAAAGGACTATAATTCGTGACCACCCCAAAAAATTGACTTTAATTCGTGACCACCCCAAAATATTGAAAAATCCACCCAAAACCTAAAAAAATTGAAATTTTTATATGAAAAACTTCTTTTGCCCGTATCTCCTAAACTAAGCGTCCTAGAGCGAAAAGGACTTTAATTCGTGACCACCCCAAAAAATTGAAAAATCCACCCAAAACCTAAAAAAATTGAAATTTTTATATGAAAAACTTCTTTTGCCCATATCTCCTTAAATATGCGTCCTAGAGCGAAAAGGACTTTAATTCGTGACCACCCCAAAATATTGAAAAATCCACCCAAAACCTAAAAAAAATTTAAATTTTTATATGAAAAACTTCTTTTGCCCATATCTCCTAAACTAAGCGTCCTAGAGCGAAAAGGACTTTAATTCGTGACCACCCCAAAAAATTGAAAAATCCACCCAAAACCTAAAAAAATTGAAATTTTTATATGAAAAACTTCTTTTGCCCATATCTCCTTAAATATGCGTCCTAGAGCGAAAAGGACTTTAATTCGTGACCACCCCCAAAAAATTGAAAAATCCACCCAAAACCTAAAAAAATTGAAATTTTTATATGGAAATCTTCTTTTGCCCATATCTCCTTAAATATGCGTCCTAGAGCGAAAAGGACTTTAATTCGTGACCACCCCCAAAAAATTGAAAAATCCACCCAAAACCTAAAAAAATTGAAATTTTTATACGAAAAACTTCTTTTGCCCATATCTCCTTAAATATGCGTCCTAGAGCGAAAAGGACTTTAATTCGTGACCACCCCCAAAAAATTGAAAAATCCACCCAAAACCTAAAAAAATTGAAATTTTTATATGAAAACCTTCTTTTGCCCATATCTCCTTAAATATGCGTCCTAGAGCGAAAAGGACTTTAATTCGTGACCACCCCCAAAAATTTGAAAAATCCACCCAAAACCTAAAAAAATTGAAATTTTTATATGAAAAACTTCTTTTGCCCATATCTCCTTAAATATGCGTCCTAGAGCGAAAAGGACTTTAATTCGTGACCACCCCAAAATATTGAAAAATCCACCCAAAACCTAAAAAAAATTTAAATTTTTATATGAAAAACTTCTTTTGCCCATATCTCCTAAACTAAGCGTCCTAGAGCGAAAAGGACTTTAATTCGTGACCACCCCAAAAAATTGAAAAATCCACCCAAAACCTAAAAAAATTGAAATTTTTATATGAAAAACTTCTTTTGCCCATATCTCCTTAAATATGCGTCCTAGAGCGAAAAGGACTTTAATTCGTGACCACCCCCAAAAAATTGAAAAATCCACCCAAAACCTAAAAAAATTGAAATTTTTATATGGAAAACTTCTTTTGCCCATATCTCCTTAAATATGCGTCCTAGAGCGAAAAGGACTTTAATTCGTGACCACCCCAAAAAATTGAAAAATCCACCCAAAACCTAAAAAAATTGAAATTTTTATATGAAAAACTTCTTTTGCCCACATCTCCTTAAATATGCGTCCTAGAGCGAAAAGGACTTTAATTCGTGACCACCCCCAAAAAATTGAAAAATCCACCCAAAACCTAAAAAAATTTAAATTTTTATATGAAAACCTTCTTTTGCCCATATCTCCTTAAATATGCGTCCTAGAGCGAAAAGGACTTTAATTCGTGACCACTCCCAAAAAATTGAAAAATCCACCCAAAACCTAAAAAAATTGAAATTTTTATATGAAAACCTTCTTTTGCCCATATCTCCTTAAATATGCGTCCTAGAGCGAAAAGGACTTTAATTCGTGACCACCCTCAAACAATTGAAAAATCCACCCAAAACCTAAAAAAATTGAAATTTTTTATATGAAAAATTTCTTGTGTCCATATCTCCTTAAATATGCGTCCTAGAGCGAAAAGGACTTTAATTCGTGACCACCCCCAAAACATTGAAAAATCCACCCAAAACCTAAAAAAATTGAAATTTTTATATGAAAACCTTCTTTTGCCCATATCTCCTAAACTAAGCGTCCTAGAGCGAAAAGGACTATAATTCGTGACCACCCCAAAAAATTGACTTTAATTCGTGACCACCCCAAAATATTGAAAAATCCACCCAAAACCTAAAAAAAATTTAAATTTTTATATGAAAAACTTCTTTTGCCCGTATCTCCTAAACTAAGCGTCCTAGAGCGAAAAGGACTTTAATTCGTGACCACCCCAAAAAATTGAAAAAACCACCCAAAACCTAAAAAAAATTTAAATTTTTATATGAAAAACTTCTTTTGCCCATATCTCCTTAAATATGCGTCCTAGAGCGAAAAGGACTTTAATTCGTGACCACCCCAAAAAATTGAAAAATCCACCCAAAACCTAAAAAAATTGAAATTTTTATATGAAAAACTTCTTTTGCCCACATCTCCTTAAATATGCGTCCTAGAGCGAAAAGGACTTTAATTCGTGACCACCCCCAAAAAATTGAAAAATCCACCCAAAACCTAAAAAAATTGAAATTTTTATATTTTTCTTTTGCCCATATCTCCTTAAATATGCGTCCTAGAGCGAAAAGGACTTTAATTCGTGACCACCCCCAAAAAATTGAAAAATCCACCCAAAACCTAAAAAAATTGAAATTTTTATATGAAAAACTTCTTTTGCCCACATCTCCTTAAATATGCGTCCTAGAGCGAAAAGGACTTTAATTCGTGACCACCCCCAAAAAATTGAAAAATCCACCCAAAACCTAAAAAAAATTAAATTTTTATATGAAAACCTTCTTTTGCCCATATCTCCTTAAATATGCGTCCTAGAGCGAAAAGGACTTTAATTCGTGACCACCCCCAAAAAATTGAAAAATCCACCCAAAACCTAAAAAAATTGAAATTTTTATATGAAAACCTTCTTTTGCCCATATCTCCTTAAATATGCGTCCTAGAGCGAAAAGGACTTTAATTCGTGACCACCCTCAAACAATTGAAAAATCCACCCAAAACCTAAAAAAATTGAAATTTTTTATATGAAAAATTTCTTGTGCCCATATCTCCTTAAATATGCGTCCTAGAGCGAAAAGGACTTTAATTCGTGACCACCCCCACAAAATTGAAAAATCCACCCAAAACCTAAAAAAATTGAAATTTTTATATGAAAAACTTCTTCTGCCCATATCTCCTTAAATATGCGTCCTAGAGCGAAAAGGACTTTAATTCGTGACCACCCCAAAAAAATTGAAAAATCCACCCAAAACCTAAAAAAATTGAAGTTTTTATATGAAAAACTTCTTTTGCCCATATCTCCTTAAATATGCGTCCTAGAGCGAAAAGGACTTTAATTCGTGACCACCCCCAAAAAATTGAAAAATCCACCCAAAACCTAAAAAAATTGAAATTTTAAATGAAAAACTTCTTTTGCCCATATCTCCTTAAATATGCGTCCTAGAGCGAAAAAGACTTTAATTCGTGACCACCCCCAAAAAATTGAAAAATCCACCCAAAACCTAAAAAAATTGAAATTTTTATATGAAAAACTTCTTTTGCCCATATCTCCTTAAATATGCGTCCTAGAGCGAAAAGGACTTTAATTCGTGACCACCCCCAAAAAATTGAAAAATCCACCCAAAACCTAAAAAAATTGAAATTTTTATATGAAAAACTTCTTTTGCCCATATCTCCTTAAATATGCGTCCTAGAGCGAAAAGGACTTTAATTCGTGACCACCCCCAAAAAATTGAAAAATCCACCCAAAACCTAAAAAATTGAAATTTTTATATGGAAAACTTCTTTTGCCCATATCTCCTTAAATATGCGTCCTAGAGCGAAAAGGACTTTAATTCGTGACCACCCCAAAAAATTGAAAAATCCACCCAAAACCTAAAAAAATTGAAATTTTTATATGAAAAACTTCTTTTGCCCACATCTCCTTAAATATGCGTCCTAGAGCGAAAAGGACTTTAATTCGTGACCACCCCCAAAAAATTGAAAAATCCACCCAAAACCTAAAAAAATTTAAATTTTTATATGAAAACCTTCTTTTGCCCATATCTCCTTAAATATGCGTCCTAGAGCGAAAAGGACTTTAATTCGTGACCACTCCCAAAAAATTGAAAAATCCACCCAAAACCTAAAAAAAATTGAAATTTTTATATGAAAACCTTCTTTTGCCCATATCTCCTTAAATATGCGTCCTAGAGCGAAAAGGACTTTAATTCGTGACCACCCTCAAACAATTGAAAAATCCAACCAAAACCTAAAAAAATTGAAATTTTTTATATGAAAAATTTCTTGTGCCCATATCTCCTTAAATATGCGTCCTAGAGCGAAAAGGACTTTAATTCGTGACCACCCCCAAAAAATTGAAAAATCCACCCAAAACCTAAAAAAATTGAAATTTTTATATGAAAAACTTCTTTTGCCCATATCTCCTTAAATATGCGTCCTAGAGCGAAAAGGACTTTAATTCGTGACCACCCCCAAAAAATTGAAAAATCCACCCAAAACCTAAAAAAATTGAAATTTTTATACGAAAACCTTCTTTTGCCCATATCTCCTAAACTAAGCGTTCAGAGCGAAAAGGACTATAATTCGTGACCACCCCAAAAAATTGACTTTAATTCGTGACCACCCCAAAATATTGAAAAATCCACCCAAAACCTAAAAAAAAATTAAATTTTTATATGAAAAACTTCTTTTGCCCGTATCTCCTAAACTAAGCGTCCTAGAGCGAAAAGGACTTTAATTCGTGACCACCCCAAAAAATTGAAAAATCCACCCAAAACCTAAAAAAATTGAAATTTTTATATGAAAAACTTCTTTTGCCCATATCTCCTTAAATATGCGTCCTAGAGCGAAAAGGACTTTAATTCGTGACCACCCCCAAAAAATTGAAAAATCCACCCAAAACCTAAAAAAATTGAAATTTTTATATGAAAAACTTCTTTTGCCCATATCTCCTTAAATATGCGTCCTAGAGCGAAAAGGACTTTAATTCGTGACCACCCCCAAAAAATTGAAAAATCCACCCAAAACCTAAAAAAATTGAAATTTTTATATGGAAAACTTCTTTTGCCCATATCTCCTTAAATATGCGTCCTAGAGCGAAAAGGACTTTAATTCGTGACCACCCCCAAAAAATTGAAAAATCCACCCAAAACCTAAAAAAATTGAAATTTTTATACGAAAAACTTCTTTTGCCCATATCTCCTTAAATATGCGTCCTAGAGCGAAAAGGACTTTAATTCGTGACCACCCCCAAAAAATTGAAAAATCCACCCAAAACCTAAAAAAAATGAAATTTTTATATGAAAAACTTCTTTTGCCCATATCTCCTTAAATATGCGTCCTAGAGCGAAAAGGACTTTAATTCGTGACCACCCCCAAAAAATTGAAAAATCCACCCAAAACCTAAAAAAATTGAAATTTTTATATGAAAACCTTCTTTTGCCCATATCTCCTTAAATATGCGTCCTAGAGCGAAAAGGACTTTAATTCGTGACCACCCCCAAAAAATTGAAAAATCCACCCAAAACCTAAAAAAATTGAAATTTTTATATGAAAAACTTCTTTTGCCCATATCTCCTTAAATATGCGTCCTAGAGCGAAAAGGACTTTAATTCGTGACCACCCCAAAATATTGAAAAATCCACCCAAAACCTAAAAAAAATTTAAATTTTTATATGAAAAACTTCTTTTGCCCATATCTCCTAAACTAAGCGTCCTAGAGCGAAAAGGACTTTAATTCGTGACCACCCCAAAAAATTGAAAAATCCACCCAAAACCTAAAAAAATTGAAATTTTTATATGAAAAACTTCTTTTGCCCATATCTCCTTAAATATGCGTCCTAGAGCGAAAAGGACTTTAATTCGTGACCACCCCCACAAAATTGAAAAATCCACCCAAAACCTAAAAAAATTGAAATTTTTATATGAAAAACTTCTTTTGCCCATATCTCCTTAAATATGCGTCCTAGAGCGAAAAGGACTTTAATTCGTGACCACCCCAAAAAAATTGAAAAATCCACCCAAAACCTAAAAAAATTGAAGTTTTTATATGAAAAACTTCTTTTGCCCATATCTCCTTAAATATGCGTCCTAGAGCGAAAAGGACTTTAATTCGTGACCACCCCCAAAAAATTGAAAAATCCACCCAAAACCTAAAAAAATTGAAATTTTAAATGAAAAACTTCTTTTGCCCATATCTCCTTAAATATGCGTCCTAGAGCGAAAAGGACTTTAATTCGTGACCACCCCCAAAAAATTGAAAAATCCACCCAAAACCTAAAAAAATTGAAATTTTTATATGAAAAACTTCTTTTGCCCATATCTCCTTAAATATGCGTCCTAGAGCGAAAAAGACTTTAATTCGTGACCACCCCCAAAAAATTGAAAAATCCACCCAAAACCTAAAAAAATTTAAATTTTTATATGAAAAACTTCTTTTGCCCATATCTCCTTAAATATGCGTCCTAGAGCGAAAAGGACTTTAATTCGTGACCACCCCCAAAAAATTGAAAAATCCACCCAAAACCTAAAAAAATTGAAATTTTTATACGAAAAACTTCTTTTGCCCATATCTCCTTAAATATGCGTCCTAGAGCGAAAAGGACTTTAATTCGTGACCACCCCCAAAAAATTGAAAAATCCACCCAAAACCTAAAAAAATTGAAATTTTTATACGAAAACCTTCTTTTGCCCATATCTCCTAAACTAAGCGTCCTAGAGCGAAAAGGACTATAATTCGTGACCACCCCAAAAAATTGACTTTAATTCGTGACCACCCCAAAATATTGAAAAATCCACCCAAAACCTAAAAAAAATTTAAATTTTTATATGAAAAACTTCTTTTGCCCGTATCTCCTAAACTAAGCGTCCTAGAGCGAAAAGGACTTTAATTCGTGACCACCCCAAAAAATTGAAAAATCCACCCAAAACCTAAAAAAATTGAAATTTTTATATGAAAAACTTCTTTTGCCCATATCTCCTTAAATATGCGTCCTAGAGCGAAAAGGACTTTAATTCGTGACCACCCCCAAAAAATTGAAAAATCCACCCAAAACCGTGACCACCCCCAAAAAATTGAAAAATCCACCCAAAACCTAAAAAAAATTAAATTTTTATATGAAAACCTTCTTTTGCCCATATCTCCTTAAATATGCGTCCTAGAGCGAAAAGGACTTTAATTCGTGACCACCCCCAAAAAATTGAAAAATCCACCCAAAACCTAAAAAAATTGAAATTTTTATATGAAAACCTTCTTTTGCCCATATCTCCTTAAATATGCGTCCTAGAGCGAAAAGGACTTTAATTCGTGACCACCCTCAAACAATTGAAAAATCCACCCAAAACCTAAAAAAATTGAAATTTTTTATATGAAAAATTTCTTGTGCCCATATCTCCTTAAATATGCGTCCTAGAGCGAAAAGGACTTTAATTCGTGACCACCCCCACAAAATTGAAAAATCCACCCAAAACCTAAAAAAATTGAAATTTTTATATGAAAAACTTCTTTTGCCCATATCTCCTTAAATATGCGTCCTAGAGCGAAAAGGACTTTAATTCGTGACCACCCCAAAAAAATTGAAAAATCCACCCAAAACCTAAAAAAATTGAAATTTTAAATGAAAAACTTATTTTGCCCATATCTCCTTAAATATGCGTCCTAGAGCGAAAAGGACTTTAATTCGTGACCACCCCCAAAAAATTGAAAAATCCACCCAAAACCTAAAAAAATTGAAATTTTTATATGAAAAACTTCTTTTGCCCATATCTCCTTAAATATGCGTCCTAGAGCGAAAAAGACTTTAATTCGTGACCACCCCCAAAAAATTGAAAAATCCACCCAAAACCTAAAAAAATTGAAATTTTTATATGAAAACCTTCTTTTGCCCATATCTCCTTAAATATGCGTCCTAGAGCGAAAAGGACTTTAATTCGTGACCACCCCCAAAAAATTGAAAAATCCACCCAAAACCTAAAAAAATTGAAATTTTTATACGAAAACCTTCTTTTGCCCATATCTCCTAAACTAAGCGTCCTAGAGCGAAAAGGACTATAATTCGTGACCACCCCAAAAAATTGACTTTAATTCGTGACCACCCCAAAATATTGAAAAATCCACCCAAAACCTAAAAAAAAATTAAAATTTAATATGAAAAACTTCTTTTGCCCGTATCTCCTAAACTAAGCGTCCTAGAGCGAAAAGGACTTTAATTCGTGACCACCCCAAAAAATTGAAAAATCCACCCAAAACCTAAAAAAATTGAAATTTTTATATGAAAAACTTCTTTTGCCCATATCTCCTTAAATATGCGTCCTAGAGCGAAAAGGACTTTAATTCGTGACCACCCCCAAAAAATTGAAAAATCCACCCAAAACCGTGACCACCCCCAAAAAATTGAAAAATCCACCCAAAACCTAAAAAAAATTAAATTTTTATATGAAAACCTTCTTTTGCCCATATCTCCTTAAATATGCGTCCTAGAGCGAAAAGGACTTTAATTCGTGACCACCCCCAAAAAATTGAAAAATCCACCCAAAACCTAAAAAAATTGAAATTTTTATATGAAAACCTTCTTTTGCCCATATCTCCTTAAATATGCGTCCTAGAGCGAAAAGGACTTTAATTCGTGACCACCCTCAAACAATTGAAAAATCCACCCAAAACCTAAAAAAATTGAAATTTTTTATATGAAAAATTTCTTGTGCCCATATCTCCTTAAATATGCGTCCTAGAGCGAAAAGGACTTTAATTCGTGACCACCCCCACAAAATTGAAAAATCCACCCAAAACCTAAAAAAATTGAAATTTTTATATGAAAAACTTCTTTTGCCCATATCTCCTTAAATATGCGTCCTAGAGCGAAAAGGACTTTAATTCGTGACCACCCCAAAAAAATTGAAAAATCCACCCAAAACCTAAAAAAATTGAAATTTTAAATGAAAAACTTCTTTTGCCCATATCTCCTTAAATATGCGTCCTAGAGCGAAAAGGACTTTAATTCGTGACCACCCCCAAAAAATTGAAAAATCCACCCAAAACCTAAAAAAATTGAAATTTTTATATGAAAAACTTCTTTTGCCCATATCTCCTTAAATATGCGTCCTAGAGCGAAAAAGACTTTAATTCGTGACCACCCCCAAAAAATTGAAAAATCCACCCAAAACCTAAAAAAATTGAAATTTTTATATGAAAAACTTCTTTTGCCCATATCTCCTTAAATATGCGTCCTAGAGCGAAAAGGACTTTAATTCGTGACCACCCCCAAAAAATTGAAAAATCCACCCAAAACCTAAAAAAATTGAAATTTTTATATGAAAAACTTCTTTTGCCCATATCTCCTTAAATATGCGTCCTAGAGCGAAAAGGACTTTAATTCGTGACCACCCCCAAAAAATTGAAAAATCCACCCAAAACCTAAAAAAATTGAAATTTTTATATGGAAAACTTCTTTTGCCCATATCTCCTTAAATATGCGTCCTAGAGCGAAAAGGACTTTAATTCGTGACCACCCCCAAAAAATTGAAAAATCCACCCAAAACCTAAAAAAATTGAAATTTTTATACGAAAAACTTCTTTTGCCCATATCTCCTTAAATATGCGTCCTAGAGCGAAAAGGACTTTAATTCGTGACCACCCCCAAAAAATTGAAAAATCCACCCAAAACCTAAAAAAAATGAAATTTTTATATGAAAACCTTCTTTTGCCCATATCTCCTTAAATATGCGTCCTAGAGCGAAAAGGACTTTAATTCGTGACCACCCCCAAAAAATTGAAAAATCCACCCAAAACCTAAAAAAATTGAAATTTTTATATGAAAACCTTCTTTTGCCCATATCTCCTTAAATATGCGTCCTAGAGCGAAAAGGACTTTAATTCGTGACCACCCCCAAAAAATTGAAAAATCCACCCAAAACCTAAAAAAATTGAAATTTTTATATGAAAAACTTCTTTTGCCCATATCTCCTTAAATATGCGTCCTAGAGCGAAAAGGACTTTAATTCGTGACCACCCCAAAATATTGAAAAATCCACCCAAAACCTAAAAAAAATTTAAATTTTTATATGAAAAACTTCTTTTGCCCATATCTCCTAAACTAAGCGTCCTAGAGCGAAAAGGACTTTAATTCGTGACCACCCCAAAAAATTGAAAAATCCACCCAAAACCTAAAAAAATTGAAATTTTTATATGAAAAACTTCTTTTGCCCATATCTCCTTAAATATGCGTCCTAGAGCGAAAAGGACTTTAATTCGTGACCACCCCCAAAAAATTGAAAAATCCACCCAAAACCTAAAAAAATTGAAATTTTTATATGGAAAACTTCTTTTGCCCATATCTCCTTAAATATGCGTCCTAGAGCGAAAAGGACTTTAATTCGTGACCACCCCAAAAAATTGAAAAATCCACCCAAAACCTAAAAAAATTGAAATTTTTATATGAAAAACTTCTTTTGCCCATATCTCCTTAAATATGCGTCCTAGAGCGAAAAGGACTTTAATTCGTGACCACCCCCAAAAAATTGAAAAATCCACCCAAAACCTAAAAAAATTTAAATTTTTATATGAAAACCTTCTTTTGCCCATCTCTCCTTAAATATGCGTCCTAGAGCGAAAAGGACTTTAATTCGTGACCACTCCCAAAAAATTGAAAAATCCACCCAAAACCTAAAAAAATTGAAATTTTTATATGAAAACCTTCTTTTGCCCATATCTCCTTAAATATGCGTCCTAGAGCGAAAAGGACTTTAATTCGTGACCACCCTCAAACAATTGAAAAATCCACCCAAAACCTAAAAAAATTGAAATTTTTTATATGAAAAATTTCTTGTGCCCATATCTCCTTAAATATGCGTCCTAGAGCGAAAAGGACTTTAATTCGTGACCACCCCCAAAAAATTGAAAAATCCACCCAAAACCTAAAAAAATTGAAATTTTTATATGAAAAACTTCTTTTGCCCATATCTCCTTAAATATGCGTCCTAGAGCGAAAAGGACTTTAATTCGTGACCACCCCCAAAAAATTGAAAAATCCACCCAAAACCTAAAAAAATTGAAATTTTTATATGAAAACCTTCTTTTGCCCATATCTCCTAAACTAAGCGTCCTAGAGCGAAAAGGACTATAATTCGTGACCACCCCAAAAAATTGACTTTAATTCGTGACCACCCCAAAATATTGAAAAATCCACCCAAAACCTAAAAAAAATTTAAATTTTTATATGAAAAACTTCTTTTGCCCATATCTCCTAAACTAAGCGTCCTAGAGCGAAAAGGACTTTAATTCGTGACCACCCCAAAAAATTGAAAAATCCACCCAAAACCTAAAAAAATTGAAATTTTTATATGAAAAACTTCTTTTGCCCATATCTCCTTAAATATGCGTCCTAGAGCGAAAAGGACTTTAATTCGTGACCACCCCCAAAAAATTGAAAAATCCACCCAAAACCTAAAAAAATTGAAATTTTTATATTTTTCTTTTGCCCATATCTCCTTAAATATGCGTCCTAGAGCGAAAAGGACTTTAATTCGTGACCACCCCAAAAAATTGAAAAATCCACCCAAAACCTAAAAAAATTGAAATTTTTATATGAAAAACTTCTTTTGCCCACATCTCCTTAAATATGCGTCCTAGAGCGAAAAGGACTTTAATTCGTGACCACCCTCAAACAATTGAAAAATCCACCCAAAACCTAAAAAAAATGAAATTTTTTATATGAAAAATTTCTTGTGCCCATATCTCCTTAAATATGCGTCCTAGAGCGAAAAGGACTTTAATTCGTGACCACCCCCAAAAAATTGAAAAATCCACCCAAAACCTAAAAAAATTGAAATTTTAAATGAAAAACTTCTTTTGCCCATATCTCCTTAAATATGCGTCCTAGAGCGAAAAGGACTTTAATTCGTGACCACCCCCAAAAAATTGAAAAATCCACCCAAAACCTAAAAAAATTGAAATTTTTATATGAAAACCTTCTTTTGCCCATATCTCCTAAACTAAGCGTCCTAGAGCGAAAAGGACTATAATTCGTGACCACCCCAAAAAATTGACTTTAATTCGTGACCACCCCAAAATATTGAAAAATCCACCCAAAACCTAAAAAAAATTTAAATTTTTATATGAAAAACTTCTTTTGCCCATATCTCCTAAACTAAGCGTCCTAGAGCGAAAAGGACTTTAATTCGTGACCACCCCAAAAAATTGAAAAATCCACCCAAAACCTAAAAAAATTGAAATTTTTATATGAAAAACTTCTTTTGCCCATATCTCCTTAAATATGCGTCCTAGAGCGAAAAGGACTTTAATTCGTGACCACCCCCAAAAAATTGAAAAATCCACCCAAAACCTAAAATAATTGAAATTTTTATATTTTTCTTTTGCCCATATCTCCTTAAATATGCGTCCTAGAGCGAAAAGGACTTTAATTCGTGACCACCCCAAAAAAATTGAAAAATCCACCCAAAACCTAAAAAAATTGAAGATTTATATGAAAAACTTCTTTTGCCCATATCTCCTTAAATATGCGTCCTAGAGCGAAAAGGACTTTAATTCGTGACCACCCCCTAAAAATTGAAAAATCCACCCAAAACCTAAAAAAATTGAAATTTTAAATGAAAAACTTCTTTTGCCCATATCTCCTTAAATATGCGTCCTAGAGCGAAAAGGACTTTAATTCGTGACCACCCCCAAAAAATTGAAAAATCCACCCAAAACCTAAAAAAATTGAAATTTTTATATGAAAAACTTCTTTTGCCCATATCTCCTTAAATATGCGTCCTAGAGCGAAAAAGACTTTAATTCGTGACCACCCCCAAAAAATTGAAAAATCCACCCAAAACCTAAAAAAATTGAAATTTTTATATGAAAAACTTCTTTTGCCCATATCTCCTTAAATATGCGTCCTAGAGCGAAAAGGACTTTAATTCGTGACCACCCCCAAAAAATTGAAAAATCCACCCAAAACCTAAAAAAATTGAAATTTTTATATGGAAAACTTCTTTTGCCCATATCTCCTTAAATATGCGTCCTAGAGCGAAAAGGACTTTAATTCGTGACCACCCCCAAAAAATTGAAAAATCCACCCAAAACCTAAAAAAATTGAAATTTTTATACGAAAAACTTCTTTTGCCCATATCTCCTTAAATATGCGTCCTAGAGCGAAAAGGACTTTAATTCGTGACCACCCCCAAAAAATTGAAAAATCCACCCAAAACCTAAAAAAAATGAAATTTTTATATGAAAACCTTCTTTTGCCCATATCTCCTTAAATATGCGTCCTAGAGCGAAAAGGACTTTAATTCGTGACCACCCCCAAAAAATTGAAAAATCCACCCAAAACCTAAAAAAATTGAAATTTTTATATGAAAACCTTCTTTTGCCCATATCTCCTTAAATATGCGTCCTAGAGCGAAAAGGACTTTAATTCGTGACCACCCTCAAACAATTGAAAAATCCACCCAAAACCTAAAAAAATTGAAATTTTTTATATGAAAAATTTCTTGTGCCCATATCTCCTTAAATATGCGTCCTAGAGCGAAAAGGACTTTAATTCGTGACCACCCCCACAAAATTGAAAAATCCACCCAAAACCTAAAAAAATTGAAATTTTTATATGAAAAACTTCTTTTGCCCATATCTCCTTAAATATGCGTCCTAGAGCGAAAAGGACTTTAATTCGTGACCACCCCAAAAAAATTGAAAAATCCACCCAAAACCTAAAAAAATTGAAGTTTTTATATGAAAAACTTCTTTTGCCCATATCTCCTTAAATATGCGTCCTAGAGCGAAAAGGACTTTAATTCGTGACCACCCCCAAAAAATTGAAAAATCCACCCAAAACCTAAAAAAATTGAAATTTTAAATGAAAAACTTCTTTTGCCCATATCTCCTTAAATATGCGTCCTAGAGCGAAAAGGACTTTAATTCGTGACCACCCCCAAAAAATTGAAAAATCCACCCAAAACCTAAAAAAATTGAAATTTTTATATGAAAAACTTCTTTTGCCCATATCTCCTTAAATATGCGTCCTAGAGCGAAAAAGACTTTAATTCGTGACCACCCCCAAAAAATTGAAAAATCCACCCAAAACCTAAAAAAATTGAAATTTTTATATGAAAAACTTCTTTTGCCCATATCTCCTTAAATATGCGTCCTAGAGCGAAAAGGACTTTAATTCGTGACCACCCCCAAAAAATTGAAAAATCCACCCAAAACCTAAAAAAATTGAAATTTTTATATGAAAAACTTCTTTTGCCCATATCTCCTTAAATATGCGTCCTAGAGCGAAAAGGACTTTAATTCGTGACCACCCCCAAAAAATTGAAAAATCCACCCAAAACCTAAAAAAATTGAAATTTTTATATGGAAAACTTCTTTTGCCCATATCTCCTTAAATATGCGTCCTAGAGCGAAAAGGACTTTAATTCGTGACCACCCCCAAAAAATTGAAAAATCCACCCAAAACCTAAAAAAATTGAAATTTTTATACGAAAAACTTCTTTTGCCCATATCTCCTTAAATATGCGTCCTAGAGCGAAAAGGACTTTAATTCGTGACCACCCCCAAAAAATTGAAAAATCCACCCAAAACCTAAAAAAAATGAAATTTTTATATGAAAACCTTCTTTTGCCCATATCTCCTTAAATATGCGTCCTAGAGCGAAAAGGACTTTAATTCGTGACCACCCCCAAAAAATTGAAAAATCCACCCAAAACCTAAAAAAATTGAAATTTTTATATGAAAACCTTCTTTTGCCCATATCTCCTTAAATATGCGTCCTAGAGCGAAAAGGACTTTAATTCGTGACCACCCCCAAAAAATTGAAAAATCCACCCAAAACCTAAAAAAATTGAAATTTTTATATGAAAAACTTCTTTTGCCCATATCTCCTTAAATATGCGTCCTAGAGCGAAAAGGACTTTAATTCGTGACCACCCCAAAATATTGAAAAATCCACCCAAAACCTAAAAAAAATTTAAATTTTTATATGAAAAACTTCTTTTGCCCATATCTCCTTAAATATGCGTCCTAGAGCGAAAAGGACTTTAATTCGTGACCACCCCAAAAAATTGAAAAATCCACCCAAAACCTAAAAAAATTGAAATTTTTATATGAAAAACTTCTTTTGCCCATATCTCCTTAAATATGCGTCCTAGAGCGAAAAGGACTTTAATTCGTGACCACCCCCACAAAATTGAAAAATCCACCCAAAACCTAAAAAAATTGAAATTTTTATATGAAAAACTTCTTTTGCCCATATCTCCTTAAATATGCGTCCTAGAGCGAAAAGGACTTTAATTCGTGACCACCCCAAAAAAATTGAAAAATCCACCCAAAACCTAAAAAAATTGAAGTTTTTATATGAAAAACTTATTTTGCCCATATCTCCTTAAATATGCGTCCTAGAGCGAAAAGGACTTTAATTCGTGACCACCCCCAAAAAATTGAAAAATCCACCCAAAACCTAAAAAAATTGAAATTTTAAATGAAAAACTTCTTTTGCCCATATCTCCTTAAATATGCGTCCTAGAGCGAAAAGGACTTTAATTCGTGACCACCCCCAAAAAATTGAAAAATCCACCCAAAACCTAAAAAAATTGAAATTTTTATATGAAAAACTTCTTTTGCCCATATCTCCTTAAATATGCGTCCTAGAGCGAAAAAGACTTTAATTCGTGACCACCCCCAAAAAATTGAAAAATCCACCCAAAACCTAAAAAAATTGAAATTTTTATATGAAAAACTTCTTTTGCCCATATCTCCTTAAATATGCGTCCTAGAGCGAAAAGGACTTTAATTCGTGACCACCCCCAAAAAATTAAAAAATCCACCCAAAACCTAAAAAAATTGAAATTTTTATATGAAAAACTTCTTTTGCCCATATCTCCTTAAATATGCGTCCTAGAGCGAAAAGGACTTTAATTCGTGACCACCCCCAAAAAATTGAAAAATCCACCCAAAACCTAAAAAAATTGAAATTTTTATACGAAAACCTTCTTTTGCCCATATCTCCTAAACTAAGCGTCCTAGAGCGAAAAGGACTATAATTCGTGACCACCCCAAAAAATTGACTTTAATTCGTGACCACCCCAAAATATTGAAAAATCCACCCAAAACCTAAAAAAAATTTAAATTTTTATATGAAAAACTTCTTTTGCCCGTATCTCCTAAACTAAGCGTCCTAGAGCGAAAAGGACTTTAATTCGTGACCACCCCAAAAAATTGAAAAATCCACCCAAAACCTAAAAAAATTGAAATTTTTATATTTTTCTTTTGCCCATATCTCCTTAAATATGCGTCCTAGAGCGAAAAGGACTTTAATTCGTGACCACCCCCAAAAAATTGAAAAATCCACCCAAAACCTAAAAAAAATTAAATTTTTATATGAAAACATTCTTTTGCCCATATCTCCTTAAATATGCGTCCTAGAGCGAAAAGGACTTTAATTCGTGACCACCCCCAAAAAATTGAAAAATCCACCCAAAACCTAAAAAAATTGAAATTTTTATATGAAAACCTTCTTTTGCCCATATCTCCTTAAATATGCGTCCTAGAGCGAAAAGGACTTTAATTCGTGACCACCCTCAAACAATTGAAAAATCCACCCAAAACCTAAAAAAATTGAAATTTTTTATATGAAAAATTTCTTGTGCCCATATCTCCTTAAATATGCGTCCTAGAGCGAAAAGGACTTTAATTCGTGACCACCCCCACAAAATTGAAAAATCCACCCAAAACCTAAAAAAATTGAAATTTTTATATGAAAAACTTCTTTTGCCCATATCTCCTTAAATATGCGTCCTAGAGCGAAAAGGACTTTAATTCGTGACCACCCCAAAAAAATTGAAAAATCCACCCAAAACCTAAAAAAATTGAAGTTTTTATATGAAAAACTTCTTTTGCCCATATCTCCTTAAATATGCGTCCTAGAGCGAAAAGGACTTTAATTCGTGACCACCCCCAAAAAATTGAAAAATCCACCCAAAACCTAAAAAAATTGAAATTTTAAATGAAAAACTTCTTTTGCCCATATCTCCTTAAATATGCGTCCTAGAGCGAAAAGGACTTTAATTCGTGACCACCCCCAAAAAATTGAAAAATCCACCCAAAACCTAAAAAAATTGAAATTTTTATATGAAAAACTTCTTTTGCCCATATCTCCTTAAATATGCGTCCTAGAGCGAAAAAGACTTTAATTCGTGACCACCCCCAAAAAATTGAAAAATCCACCCAAAACCTAAAAAAATTGAAATTTTTATATGAAAAACTTCTTTTGCCCATATCTCCTTAAATATGCGTCCTAGAGCGAAAAGGACTTTAATTCGTGACCACCCCCAAAAAATTGAAAAATCCACCCAAAACCTAAAAAAATTGAAATTTTTATATGGAAAACTTCTTTTGCCCATATCTCCTTAAATATGCGTCCTAGAGCGAAAAGGACTTTAATTCGTGACCACCCCCAAAAAATTGAAAAATCCACCCAAAACCTAAAAAAATTGAAATTTTTATACGAAAAACTTCTTTTGCCCATATCTCCTTAAATATGCGTCCTAGAGCGAAAAGGACTTTAATTCGTGACCACCCCCAAAAAATTGAAAAATCCACCCAAAACCTAAAAAAAATGAAATTTTTATATGAAAACCTTCTTTTGCCCATATCTCCTTAAATATGCGTCCTAGAGCGAAAAGGACTTTAATTCGTGACCACCCCCAAAAAATTGAAAAATCCACCCAAAACCTAAAAAAATTGAAATTTTTATATGAAAACCTTCTTTTGCCCATATCTCCTTAAATATGCGTCCTAGAGCGAAAAGGACTTTAATTCGTGACCACCCCCAAAAAATTGAAAAATCCACCCAAAACCTAAAAAAATTGAAATTTTTATATGAAAAACTTCTTTTGCCCATATCTCCTTAAATATGCGTCCTAGAGCGAAAAGGACTTTAATTCGTGACCACCCCAAAATATTGAAAAATCCACCCAAAACCTAAAAAAAATTTAAATTTTTATATGAAAAACTTCTTTTGCCCATATCTCCTACACTAAGCGTCCTAGAGCGAAAAGGACTTTAATTCGTGACCACCCCAAAAAATTGAAAAATCCACCCAAAACCTAAAAAAATTGAAATTTTTATATGAAAAACTTCTTTTGCCCATATCTCCTTAAATATGCGTCCTAGAGCGAAAAGGACTTTAATTCGTGACCACCCCCAAAAAATTGAAAAATCCACCCAAAACCTAAAAAAATTGAAATTTTTATATGGAAAACTTCTTTTGCCCATATCTCCTTAAATATGCGTCCTAGAGCGAAAAGGACTTTAATTCGTGACCACCCCAAAAAATTGAAAAATCCACCCAAAACCTAAAAAAATTGAAATTTTTATATGAAAAACTTCTTTTGCCCACATTTCCTTAAATATGCGTCCTAGAGCGAAAAGGACTTTAATTCGTGACCACCCCCAAAAAATTGAAAAATCCACCCAAAACCTAAAAAAATTTAAATTTTTATATGAAAACCTTCTTTTGCCCATATCTCCTTAAATATGCGTCCTAGAGCGAAAAGGACTTGAATTCGTGACCACTCCCAAAAAATTGAAAAATCCACCCAAAACCTAAAAAAATTGAAATTTTTATATGAAAACCTTCTTTTGCCCATATCTCCTTAAATATGCGTCCTAGAGCGAAAAGGACTTTAATTCGTGACCACCCTCAAACAATTGAAAAATCCACCCAAAACCTAAAAAAATTGAAATTTTTCATATGAAAAATTTCTTGTGCCCATATCTCCTTAAATATGCGTCCTAGAGCGAAAAGGACTTTAATTCGTGACCACCCCCAAAAAATTGAAAAATCCACCCAAAACCTAAAAAAATTGAAATTTTTATATGAAAAACTTCTTTTGCCCATATCTCCTTAAATATGCGTCCTAGAGCGAAAAGGACTTTAATTCGTGACCACCCCCAAAAAATTGAAAAATCCACCCAAAACCTAAAAAAATTGAAATTTTTATATGAAAACCTTCTTTTGCCCATATCTCCTAAACTAAGCGTCCTAGAGCGAAAAGGACTATAATTCGTGACCACCCCAAAAAATTGACTTTAATTCGTGACCACCCCAAAATATTGAAAAATCCACCCAAAACCTAAAAAAAATTTAAATTTTTATATGAAAAACTTCTTTTGCCCATATCTCCTAAACTAAGCGTCCTAGAGCGAAAAGGACTTTAATTCGTGACCACCCCAAAAAATTGAAAAATCCACCCAAAACCTAAAAAAATTGAAATTTTTATATGAAAAACTTCTTTTGCCCATATCTCCTTAAATATGCGTCCTAGAGCGAAAAGGACTTTAATTCGTGACCACCCCCAAAAAATTGAAAAATCCACCCAAAACCTAAAAAAATTGAAATTTTTATATGGAAAACTTCTTTTGCCCATATCTCCTTAAATATGCGTCCTAGAGCGAAAAGGACTTTAATTCGTGACCACCCCAAAAAATTGAAAAATCCACCCAAAACCTAAAAAAATTGAAATTTTTATATGAAAAACTTCTTTTGCCCACATCTCCTTAAATATGCGTCCTAGAGCGAAAAGGACTTTAATTCGTGACCACCCCCAAAAAATTGAAAAATCCACCCAAAACCTAAAAAAAATTAAATTTTTATATGAAAACCTTCTTTTGCCCATATCTCCTTAAATATGCGTCCTAGAGCGAAAAGGACTTTAATTCGTGACCACCCCCAAAAAATTGAAAAATCCACCCAA
This sequence comes from Haematobia irritans, assembly GCF_050003625.1. Classification (NCBI taxonomy): domain Eukaryota; kingdom Metazoa; phylum Arthropoda; class Insecta; order Diptera; family Muscidae; genus Haematobia; species Haematobia irritans. The sequence goes on along the minus strand of NC_134399.1, from coordinate 99,782,410 downwards.
AACCTAAAAAAATTGAAATTTTTATATGAAAACCTTCTTTTGCCCATATCTCCTTAAATATGCGTCCTAGAGCGAAAAGGACTTTAATTCGTGACCACCCTCAAACAATTGAAAAATCCACCCAAAACCTAAAAAAATTGAAATTTTTTATATGAAAAATTTCTTGTGCCCATATCTCCTTAAATATGCGTCCTAGAGCGAAAAGGACTTTAATTCGTGACCACCCCCACAAAATTGAAAAATCCACCCAAAACCTAAAAAAATTGAAATTTTTATATGAAAAACTTCTTTTGCCCATATCTCCTTAAATATGCGTCCTAGAGCGAAAAGGACTTTAATTCGTGACCACCCCAAAAAAATTGAAAAATCCACCCAAAACCTAAAAAAATTGAAGTTTTTATATGAAAAACTTCTTTTGCCCATATCTCCTTAAATATGCGTCCTAGAGCGAAAAGGACTTTAATTCGTGACCACCCCCAAAAAATTGAAAAATCCACCCAAAACCTAAAAAAATTGAAATTTTAAATGAAAAACTTCTTTTGCCCATATCTCCTTAAATATGCGTCCTAGAGCGAAAAGGACTTTAATTCGTGACCACCCCCAAAAAATTGAAAAATCCACCCAAAACCTAAAAAAATTGAAATTTTTATATGAAAAACTTCTTTTGCCCATATCTCCTTAAATATGCGTCCTAGAGCGAAAAAGACTTTAATTCGTGACCACCCCCAAAAAATTGAAAAATCCACCCAAAACCTAAAAAAATTGCAATTTTTATATGAAAAACTTCTTTTGCCCATATCTCCTTAAATATGCGTCCTAGAGCGAAAAGGACTTTAATTCGTGACCACCCCCAAAAAATTGAAAAATCCACCCAAAACCTAAAAAAATTTAAATTTTTATATGAAAAACTTCTTTTGCCCATATCTCCTTAAATATGCGTCCTAGAGCGAAAAGGACTTTAATTCGTGACCACCCCCAAAAAATTGAAAAATCCACCCAAAACCTAAAAAAATTGAAATTTTTATATGGAAAACTTCTTTTGCCCATATCTCCTTAAATATGCGTCCTAGAGCGAAAAGGACTTTAATTCGTGACCACCCCCAAAAAATTGAAAAATCCACCCAAAACCTAAAAAAATTGAAATTTTTATACGAAAAACTTCTTTTGCCCATATCTCCTTAAATATGCGTCCTAGAGCGAAAAGGACTTTAATTCGTGACCACCCCCAAAAAATTGAAAAATCCACCCAAAACCTAAAAAAAATGAAATTTTTATATGAAAACCTTCTTTTGCCCATATCTCCTTAAATATGCGTCCTAGAGCGAAAAGGACTTTAATTCGTGACCACCCCCAAAAAATTGAAAAATCCACCCAAAACCTAAAAAAATTGAAATTTTTATATGAAAACCTTCTTTTGCCCATATCTCCTTAAATATGCGTCCTAGAGCGAAAAGGACTTTAATTCGTGACCACCCCCAAAAAATTGAAAAATCCACCCAAAACCTAAAAAAATTGAAATTTTTATATGAAAAACTTCTTTTGCCCATATCTCCTTAAATATGCGTCCTAGAGCGAAAAGGACTTTAATTCGTGACCACCCCAAAATATTGAAAAATCCACCCAAAACCTAAAAAAAATTTAAATTTTTATATGAAAAACTTCTTTTGCCCATATCTCCTTAAATATGCGTCCTAGAGCGAAAAGGACTTTAATTCGTGACCACCCCCAAAAAATTGAAAAATCCACCCAAAACCTAAAAAAATTGAAATTTTAAATGAAAAACTTCTTTTGCCCATATCTCCTTAAATATGCGTCCTAGAGCGAAAAGGACTTTAATTCGTGACCACCCCCAAAAAATTGAAAAATCCACCCAAAACCTAAAAAAATTGAAATTTTTATATGAAAAACTTCTTTTGCCCATATCTCCTTAAATATGCGTCCTAGAGCGAAAAAGACTTTAATTCGTGACCACCCCCAAAAAATTGAAAAATCCACCCAAAACCTAAAAAAATTGAAATTTTTATATGAAAAACTTCTTTTGCCCATATCTCCTTAAATATGCGTCCTAGAGCGAAAAGGACTTTAATTCGTGACCACCCCCAAAAAATTGAAAAATCCACCCAAAACCTAAAAAAATTGAAATTTTTATATGAAAAACTTCTTTTGCCCATATCTCCTTAAATATGCGTCCTAGAGCGAAAAGGACTTTAATTCGTGACCACCCCCAAAAAATTGAAAAATCCACCCAAAACCTAAAAAAATTGAAATTTTTATACGAAAACCTTCTTTTGCCCATATCTCCTAAACTAAGCGTCCTAGAGCGAAAAGGACTATAATTCGTGACCACCCCAAAAAATTTACTTTAATTCGTGACCACCCCAAAATATTGAAAAATCCACCCAAAACCTAAAAAAAATTTAAATTTTTATATGAAAAACTTCTTTTGCCCGTATCTCCTAAACTAAGCGTCCTAGAGCGAAAAGGACTTTAATTCGTGACCACCCCAAAAAATTGAAAAATCCACCCAAAACCTAAAAAAATTGAAATTTTTATATGAAAAACTTCTTTTGCCCATATCTCCTTAAATATGCGTCCTAGAGCGAAAAGGACTTTAATTCGTGACCACCCCCAAAAAATTGAAAAATCCACCCAAAACCTAAAAAAATTGAAATTTTTATATTTTTCTTTTGCCCATATCTCCTTAAATATGCGTCCTAGAGCGAAAAGGACTTTAATTCGTGACCACCCCAAAAAATTGAAAAATCCACCCAAAACCTAAAAAAATTGAAATTTTTATATGAAAAACTTCTTTTGCCCACATCTCCTTAAATATGCGTCCTAGAGCGAAAAGGACTTTAATTCGTGACCACCCCCAAAAAATTGAAAAATCCACCCAAAACCTAAAAAAAATTAAATTTTTATATGAAAACCTTCTTTTGCCCATATCTCCTTAAATATGCGTCCTAGAGCGAAAAGGACTTTAATTCGTGACCACCCCCAAAAAATTGAAAAATCCACCCAAAACCTAAAAAAATTGAAATTTTTATATGAAAACCTTCTTTTGCCCATATCTCCTTAAATATGCGTCCTAGAGCGAAAAGGACTTTAATTCGTGACCACCCTCAAACAATTGAAAAATCCACCCAAAACCTAAAAAAATTGAAATTTTTTATATGAAAAATTTCTTGTGCCCATATCTCCTTAAATATGCGTCCTAGAGCGAAAAGGACTTTAATTCGTGACCACCCCCACAAAATTGAAAAATCCACCCAAAACCTAAAAAAATTGAAATTTTTATATGAAAAACTTCTTTTGCCCATATCTCCTTAAATATGCGTCCTAGAGCGAAAAGGACTTTAATTCGTGACCACCCCAAAAAAATTGAAAAATCCACCCAAAACCTAAAAAAATTGAAGTTTTTATATGAAAAACTTCTTTTGCCCATATCTCCTTAAATATGCGTCCTAGAGCGAAAAGGACTTTAATTCGTGACCACCCACAAAAAATTGAAAAATCCACCCAAAACCTAAAAAAATTGAAATTTTAAATGAAAAACTTCTTTTGCCCATATCTCCTTAAATATGCGTCCTAGAGCGAAAAGGACTTTAATTCGTGACCACCCCAAAAAATTGAAAAATCCACCCAAAACCTAAAAAAATTGAAATTTTTATATGAAAAACTTCTTTTGCCCACATTTCCTTAAATATGCGTCCTAGAGCGAAAAGGACTTTAATTCGTGACCACCCCCAAAAAATTGAAAAATCCACCCAAAACCTAAAAAAATTTAAATTTTTATATGAAAACCTTCGTTTGCCCATATCTCCTTAAATATGCGTCCTAGAGCGAAAAGGACTTTAATTCGTGACCACTCCCAAAAAATTGAAAAATCCACCCAAAACCTAAAAAAATTGAAATTTTTATATGAAAACCTTCTTTTGCCCATATCTCCTTAAATATGCGTCCTAGAGCGAAAAGGACTTTAATTCGTGACCACCCTCAAACAATTGAAAAATCCACCCAAAACCTAAAAAAATTGAAATTTTTTATATGAAAAATTTCTTGTGCCCATATCTCCTTAAATATGCGTCCTAGAGCGAAAAGGACTTTAATTCGTGACCACCCCCAAAAAATTGAAAAATCCACCCAAAACCTAAAAAAATTGAAATTTTTATATGAAAAACTTCTTTTGCCCATATCTCCTTAAATATGCGTCCTAGAGCGAAAAGGACTTTAATTCGTGACCACCCCCAAAAAATTGAAAAATCCACCCAAAACCTAAAAAAATTGAAATTTTTATATGGAAAACTTCTTTTGCCCATATCTCCTTAAATATGCGTCCTAGAGCGAAAAGGACTTTAATTCGTGACCACCCCCAAAAAATTGAAAAATCCACCCAAAACCTAAAAAAATTGAAATTTTTATACGAAAAACTTCTTTTGCCCATATCTACTTAAATATGCGTCCTAGAGCGAAAAGGACTTTAATTCGTGACCACCCCCAAAAAATTGAAAAATCCACCCAAAACCTAAAAAAAATGAAATTTTTATATGAAAACCTTCTTTTGCCCATATCTCCTTAAATATGCGTCCTAGAGCGAAAAGGACTTTAATTCGTGACCACCCCCAAAAAATTGAAAAATCCACCCAAAACCTAAAAAAATTGAAATTTTTATATGAAAACCTTCTTTTGCCCATATCTCCTTAAATATGCGTCCTAGAGCGAAAAGGACTTTAATTCGTGACCACCCCCAAAAAATTGAAAAATCCACCCAAAACCTAAAAAAATTGAAATTTTTATATGAAAAACTTCTTTTGCCCATATCTCCTTAAATATGCGTCCTAGAGCGAAAAGGACTTTAATTCGTGACCACCCCAAAATATTGAAAAATCCACCCAAAACCTAAAAAAAATTTAAATTTTTATATGAAAAACTTCTTTTGCCCATATCTCCTTAAATATGCGTCCTAGAGCGAAAAGGACTTTAATTCGTGACCACCCCCAAAAAATTGAAAAATCCACCCAAAACCTAAAAAAATTGAAATTTTAAATGAAAAACTTCTTTTGCCCATATCTCCTTAAATATGCGTCCTAGAGCGAAAAGGACTTTAATTCGTGACCACCCCCAAAAAATTGAAAAATCCACCCAAAACCTAAAAAAATTGAAATTTTTATATAAAAAACTTCTTTTGCCCATATCTCCTTAAATATGCGTCCTAGAGCGAAAAAGACTTTAATTCGTGACCACCCCCAAAAAATTGAAAAATCCACCCAAAACCTAAAAAAATTGAAATTTTTATATGAAAAACTTCTTTTGCCCATATCTCCTTAAATATGCGTCCTAGAGCGAAAAGGACTTTAATTCGTGACCACCCCCAAAAAATTGAAAAATCCACCCAAAACCTAAAAAAATTGAAATTTTTATATGAAAAACTTCTTTTGCCCATATCTCCTTAAATATGCGTCCTAGAGCGAAAAGGACTTTAATTCGTGACCACCCCCAAAAAATTGAAAAATCCACCCAAAACCTAAAAAAATTGAAATTTTTATACGAAAACCTTCTTTTGCCCATATCTCCTAAACTAAGCGTCCTAGAGCGAAAAGGACTATAATTCGTGACCACCCCAAAAAATTTACTTTAATTCGTGACCACCCCAAAATATTGAAAAATCCACCCAAAACCTAAAAAAAATTTAAATTTTTATATGAAAAACTTCTTTTGCCCGTATCTCCTAAACTAAGCGTCCTAGAGCGAAAAGGACTTTAATTCGTGACCACCCCAAAAAATTTAAAAATCCACCCAAAACCTAAAAAAATTGAAATTTTTATATGAAAAACTTCTTTTGCCCATATCTCCTTAAATATGCGTCCTAGAGCGAAAAGGACTTTAATTCGTGACCACCCCCAAAAAATTGAAAAATCCACCCAAAACCTAAAAAAATTGAAATTTTTATATTTTTCTTTTGCCCATATCTCCTTAAATATGCGTCCTAGAGCGAAAAGGACTTTAATTCGTGACCACCCCAAAAAATTGAAAAATCCACCCAAAACCTAAAAAAATTGAAATTTTTATATGAAATACTTCTTTTGCCCACATCTCCTTAAATATGCGTCCTAGAGCGAAAAGGACTTTAATTCGTGACCACCCCCAAAAAATTGAAAAATCCACCCAAAACCTAAAAAAAATTAAATTTTTATATGAAAACCTTCTTTTGCCCATATCTCCTTAAATATGCGTCCTAGAGCGAAAAGGACTTTAATTCGTGACCACCCCCAAAAAATTGAAAAATCCACCCAAAACCTAAAAAAATTGAAATTTTTATATGAAAACCTTCTTTTGCCCATATCTCCTTAAATATGCGTCCTAGAGCGAAAAGGACTTTAATTCGTGACCACCCTCAAACAATTGAAAAATCCACCCAAAACCTAAAAAAATTGAAATTTTTTATATGAAAAATTTCTTGTGCCCATATCTCCTTAAATATGCGTCCTAGAGCGAAAAGGACTTTAATTCGTGACCACCCCCACAAAATTGAAAAATCCACCCAAAACCTAAAAAAATTGAAATTTTTATATGAAAAACTTCTTTTGCCCATATCTCCTTAAATATGCGTCCTAGAGCGAAAAGGACTTTAATTCGTGACCACCCCCAAAAAATTGAAAAATCCACCCAAAACCTAAAAAAATTGAAATTTTTATATGAAAAACTTCTTTTGCCCATATCTCCTTAAATATGCGTCCTAGAGCGAAAAGGACTTTAATTCGTGACCACCCACAAAAAATTGAAAAATCCACCCAAAACCTAAAAAAATTGAAATTTTAAATGAAAAACTTCTTTTGCCCATATCTCCTTAAATATGCGTCCTAGAGCGAAAAGGACTTTAATTCGTGACCACCCCAAAAAATTGAAAAATCCACCCAAAACCTAAAAAAATTGAAATTTTTATATGAAAAACTTCTTTTGCCCACATTTCCTTAAATATGCGTCCTAGAGCGAAAAGGACTTTAATTCGTGACCACCCCCAAAAAATTGAAAAATCCACCCAAAACCTAAAAAAATTTAAATTTTTATATGAAAACCTTCGTTTGCCCATATCTCCTTAAATATGCGTCCTAGAGCGAAAAGGACTTTAATTCGTGACCACTCCCAAAAAATTGAAAAATCCACCCAAAACCTAAAAAAATTGAAATTTTTATATGAAAACCTTCTTTTGCCCATATCTCCTTAAATATGCGTCCTAGAGCGAAAAGGACTTTAATTCGTGACCACCCTCAAACAATTGAAAAATCCACCCAAAACCTAAAAAAATTGAAATTTTTTATATGAAAAATTTCTTGTGCCCATATCTCCTTAAATATGCGTCCTAGAGCGAAAAGGACTTTAATTCGTGACCACCCCCAAAAAATTGAAAAATCCACCCAAAACCTAAAAAAATTGAAATTTTTATATGAAAAACTTCTTTTGCCCATATCTCCTTAAATATGCGTCCTAGAGCGAAAAGGACTTTAATTCGTGACCACCCCCAAAAAATTGAAAAATCCACCCAAAACCTAAAAAAATTGAAATTTTTATATGAAAACCTTCTTTTGCCCATATCTCCTAAACTAAGCGTCCTAGAGCGAAAAGGACTATAATTCGTGACCACCCCAAAAAATTGACTTTAATTCGTGACCACCCCAAAATATTGAAAAATCCACCCAAAACCTAAAAAAAATTTAAATTTTTATATGAAAAACTTCTTTTGCCCATATCTCCTAAACTAAGCGTCCTAGAGCGAAAAGGACTTTAATTCGTGACCACCCCAAAAAATTGAAAAATCCACCCAAAACCTAAAAAATTGAAATTTTTATATGAAAAACTTCTTTTGCCCATATCTCCTTAAATATGCGTCCTAGAGCGAAAAGGACTTTAATTCGTGACCACCCCCAAAAAATTGAAAAATCCACCCAAAACCTAAAAAAATTGAAATTTTTATATGGAAAACTTCTGTTGCCCATATCTCCTTAAATATGCGTCCTAGAGCGAAAAGGACTTTAATTCGTGACCACCCCAAAAAATTGAAAAATCCACCCAAAACCTAAAAAAATTGAAATTTTTATATGAAAAACTTCTTTTGCCCACATCTCCTTAAATATGCGTCCTAGAGCGAAAAGGACTTTAATTCGTGACCACCCCCAAAAAATTGAAAAATCCACCCAAAACCTAAAAAAAATTAAATTTTTATATGAAAACCTTCTTTTGCCCATATCTCCTTAAATATGCGTCCTAGAGCGAAAAGGACTTTAATTCGTGACCACCCCCAAAAAATTGAAAAATCCACCCAAAACCTAAAAAAATTGAAATTTTTATATGAAAACCTTCTTTTGCCCATATCTCCTTAAATATGCGTCCTAGAGCGAAAAGGACTTTAATTCGTGACCACCCTCAAACAATTGAAAAATCCACCCAAAACCTAAAAAAATTGAAATTTTTTATATGAAAAATTTCTTGTGCCCATATCTCCTTAAATATGCGTCCTAGAGCGAAAAGGACTTTAATTCGTGACCACCCCCACAAAATTGAAAAATCCACCCAAAACCTAAAAAAATTGAAATTTTTATATGAAAAACTTCTTTTGCCCATATCTCCTTAAATATGCGTCCTAGAGCGAAAAGGACTTTAATTCGTGACCACCCCAAAAAAATTGAAAAATCCACCCAAAACCTAAAAAAATTGAAGTTTTTATATGAAAAACTTCTTTTGCCCATATCTCCTTAAATATGCGTCCTAGAGCGAAAAGGACTTTAATTCGTGACCACCCACAAAAAATTGAAAAATCCACCCAAAACCTAAAAAAATTGAAATTTTAAATGAAAAACTTCTTTTGCCCATATCTCCTTAAATATGCGTCCTAGAGCGAAAAGGACTTTAATTCGTGACCACCCCCAAAAAATTGAAAAATCCACCCAAAACCTAAAAAAATTGAAATTTTTATATGAAAAACTTCTTTTGCCCATATCTCCTTAAATATGCGTCCTAGAGCGAAAAAGACTTTAATTCGTGACCACCCCCAAAAAATTGAAAAATCCACCCAAAACCTAAAAAAATTGAAATTTTTATATGAAAAACTTCTTTTGCCCATATCTCCTTAAATATGCGTCCTAGAGCGAAAAGGACTTTAATTCGTGACCACCCCCAAAAAATTGAAAAATCCACCCAAAACCTAAAAAAATTGAAATTTTTATATGAAAAACTTCTTTTGCCCATATCTCCTTAAATATGCGTCCTAGAGCGAAAAGGACTTTAATTCGTGACCACCCCCAAAAAATTGAAAAATCCACCCAAAACCTAAAAAAATTGAAATTTTTATATGGAAAACTTCTTTTGCCCATATCTCCTTAAATATGCGTCCTAGAGCGAAAAGGACTTTAATTCGTGACCACCCCCAAAAAATTGAAAAATCCACCCAAAACCTAAAAAAATTGAAATTTTTATACGAAAAACTTCTTTTGCCCATATCTCCTTAAATATGCGTCCTAGAGCGAAAAGGACTTTAATTCGTGACCACCCCCAAAAAATTGAAAAATCCACCCAAAACCTAAAAAAAATTTAAATTTTTATATGAAAAACTTCTTTTGCCCATATCTCCTTAAATATGCGTCCTAGAGCGAAAAGGACTTTAATTCGTGACCACCCCCAAAAAATTGAAAAATCCACCCAAAACCTAAAAAAAATTTAAATTTTTATATGGAAAACTTCTTTTGCCCATATCTCCTTAAATATGCGTCCTAGAGCGAAAAGGACTTTAATTCGTGACCACCCCCAAAAAATTGAAAAATCCACCCAAAACCTAAAAAAATTGAAATTTTTATATGAAAAACTTCTTTTGCCCATATCTCCTTAAATATGCGTCCTAGAGCGAAAAGGACTTTAATTCGTGACCACCCCAAAATATTGAAAAATCCACCCAAAACCTAAAAAAAATTTAAATTTTTATATGAAAAACTTCTTTTGCCCATATCTCCTAAACTAAGCGTCCTAGAGCGAAAAGGACTTTAATTCGTGACCACCCCAAAAAATTGAAAAATCCACCCAAAACCTAAAAAAATTGAAATTTTTATATGAAAAACTTCTTTTGCCCATATCTCCTTAAATATGCGTCCTAGAGCGAAAAGGACTTTAATTCGTGACCACCCCCACAAAATTGAAAAATCCACCCAAAACCTAAAAAAATTGAAATTTTTATATGAAAAACTTCTTTTGCCCATATCTCCTTAAATATGCGTCCTAGAGCGAAAAGGACTTTAATTCGTGACCACCCCAAAAAAATTGAAAAATCCACCCAAAACCTAAAAAAATTGAAGTTTTTATATGAAAAACTTCTTTTGCCCATATCTCCTTAAATATGCGTCCTAGAGCGAAAAGGACTTTAATTCGTGACCACCCCCAAAAAATTGAAAAATCCACCCAAAACCTAAAAAAATTGAAATTTTTATACGAAAAACTTCTTTTGCCCATATCTCCTTAAATATGCGTCCTAGAGCGAAAAGGACTTTAATTCGTGACCACCCCCAAAAAATTGAAAAATCCACCCAAAACCTAAAAAAAATGAAATTTTTATATGAAAACCTTCTTTTGCCCATATCTCCTTAAATATGCGTCCTAGAGCGAAAAGGACTTTAATTCGTGACCACCCCCAAAAAATTGAAAAATCCACCCAAAACCTAAAAAAATTGAAATTTTTATATGAAAACCTTCTTTTGCCCATATCTCCTTAAATATGCGTCCTAGAGCGAAAAGGACTTTAATTCGTGACCACCCCCAAAAAATTGAAAAATCCACCCAAAACCTAAAAAAATTGAAATTTTTATATGAAAAACTTCTTTTGCCCATATCTCCTTAAATATGCGTCCTAGAGCGAAAAGGACTTTAATTCGTGACCACCCCAAAATATTGAAAAATCCACCCAAAACCTAAAAAAAATTTAAATTTTTATATGAAAAACTTCTTTTGCCCATATCTCCTAAACTAAGCGTCCTAGAGCGAAAAGGACTTTAATTCGTGACCACCCCAAAAAATTGAAAAATCCACCCAAAACCTAAAAAAATTGAAATTTTTATATGAAAAACTTCTTTTGCCCATATCTCCTTAAATATGCGTCCTAGAGCGAAAAGGACTTTAATTCGTGACCACCCCCAAAAAATTGAAAAATCCACCCAAAACCTAAAAAAATTGAAATTTTTATACGAAAACCTTCTTTTGCCCATATCTCCTAAACTAAGCGTCCTAGAGCGAAAAGGACTATAATTCGTGACCACCCCAAAAAATTGACTTTAATTCGTGACCACCCCAAAATATTGAAAAATCCACCCAAAACCTAAAAAAAATTTAAATTTTTATATGAAAAACTTCTTTTGCCCGTATCTCCTAAACTAAGCGTCCTAGAGCGAAAAGGACTTTAATTCGTGACCACCCCAAAAAATTGAAAAATCCACCCAAAACCTAAAAAAATTGAAATTTTTATATGAAAAACTTCTTTTGCCCATATCTCCTTAAATATGCGTCCTAGAGCGAAAAGGACTTTAATTCGTGACCACCCCCAAAAAATTGAAAAATCCACCCAAAACCTAAAAAAATTGAAATTTTTATATTTTTCTTTTGCCCATATCTCCTTAAATATGCGTCCTAGAGCGAAAAGGACTTTAATTCGTGACCACCCCAAAAAATTGAAAAATCCACCCAAAACCTAAAAAAATTGAAATTTTTATATGAAAAACTTCTTTTGCCCACATCTCCTTAAATATGCGTCCTAGTGCGAAAAGGACTTTAATTCGTGACCACCCCCAAAAAATTGAAAAATCCACCCAAAACCTAAAAAAAATTAAATTTTTATATGAAAACCTTCTTTTGCCCATATCTCCTTAAATATGCGTCCTAGAGCGAAAAGGACTTTAATTCGTGACCACCCCCAAAAAATTGAAAAATCCACCTAAAACCTAAAAAAATTGAAATTTTTATATGAAAACCTTCTTTTGCCCATATCTCCTTAAATATGCGTCCTAGAGCGAAAAGGACTTTAATTCGTGACCACCCTCAAACAATTGAAAAATCCACCCAAAACCTAAAAAAATTGAAATTTTTTATATGAAAAATTTCTTGTGCCCATATCTCCTTAAATATGCGTCCTAGAGCGAAAAGGACTTTAATTCGTGACCACCCCCACAAAATTGAAAAATCCACCCAAAACCTAAAAAAATTGAAATTTTTATATGAAAAACTTCTTTTGCCCATATCTCCTTAAATATGCGTCCTAGAGCGAAAAGGACTTTAATTCGTGACCACCCCAAAAAAATTGAAAAATCCACCCAAAACCTAAAAAAATTGAAGTTTTTATATGAAAAACTTCTTTTGCCCATATCTCCTTAAATATGCGTCCTAGAGCGAAAAGGACTTTAATTCGTGACCACCCCAAAAAATTGAAAAATCCACCCAAAACCTAAAAAAATTGAAATTTTAAATGAAAAACTTCTTTTGCCCATATCTCCTTAAATATGCGTCCTAGAGCGAAAAGGACTTTAATTCGTGACCACCCCCAAAAAATTGAAAAATCCACCCAAAACCTAAAAAAATTGAAATTTTTATATGAAAAACTTCTTTTGCCCATATCTCCTAAACTAAGCGTCCTAGAGCGAAAAAGACTTTAATTCGTGACCACCCCCAAAAAATTGAAAAATCCACCCAAAACCTAAAAAAATTGAAATTTTTATATGAAAAACTTCTTTTGCCCATATCTCCTTAAATATGCGTCCTAGAGCGAAAAGGACTTTAATTCGTGACCACCCCCAAAAAATTGAAAAATCCACCCAAAACCTAAAAAAATTGAAATTTTTATATGAAAAACTTCTTTTGCCCATATCTCCTTAAATATGCGTCCTAGAGCGAAAAGGACTTTAATTCGTGACCACCCCCAAAAAATTGAAAAATCCACCCAAAACCTAAAAAAATTGAAATTTTTATATGGAAAACTTCTTTTGCCCATATCTCCTTAAATATGCGTCCTAGAGCGAAAAGGACTTTAATTCGTGACCACCCCCAAAAAATTGAAAAATCCACCCAAAACCTAAAAAAATTGAAATTTTTATACGAAAAACTTCTTTTGCCCATATCTCCTTAAATATGCGTCCTAGAGCGAAAAGGACTTTAATTCGTGACCACCCCCAAAAAATTGAAAAATCCACCCAAAACCTAAAAAAAATGAAATTTTTATATGAAAACCTTCTTTTGCCCATATCTCCTTAAATATGCGTCCTAGAGCGAAAAGGACTTTAATTCGTGACCACCCCCAAAAAATTGAAAAATCCACCCAAAACCTAAAAAAATTGAAATTTTTATATGAAAACCTTCTTTTGCCCATATCTCCTTAAATATGCGTCCTAGAGCGAAAAGGACTTTAATTCGTGACCACCCCCAAAAAATTGAAAAATCCACCCTAAACCTAAAAAAATTGAAATTTTTATATGAAAAACTTCTTTTGCCCATATCTCCTTAAATATGCGTCCTAGAGCGAAAAGGACTTTAATTCGTGACCACCCAAAAATATTGAAAAATCCACCCAAAACCTAAAAAAAATTTAAATTTTTATATGAAAAACTTCTTTTGCCCATATCTCCTAAACTAAGCGTCCTAGAGCGAAAAGGACTTTAATTCGTGACCACCCCAAAAAATTGAAAAATCCACCCAAAACCTAAAAAAATTGAAATTTTTATATGAAAAACTTCTTTTGCCCATATCTCCTTAAATATGCGTCCTAGAGCGAAAAGGACTTTAATTCGTGACCACCCCCAAAAAATTGAAAAATCCACCCAAAACCTAAAAAAATTGAAATTTTTATATGGAAAACTTCTTTTGCCCATATCTCCTTAAATATGCGTCCTAGAGCGAAAAGGACTTTAATTCGTGACCACCCCAAAAAATTGAAAAATCCACCCAAAACCTAAAAAAATTGAAATTTTTATATGAAAAACTTCTTTTGCCCACATTTCCTTAAATATGCGTCCTAGAGCGAAAAGGACTTTAATTCGTGACCACCCCCAAAAAATTGAAAAATCCACCCAAAACCTAAAAAAATTTAAATTTTTATATGAAAACCTTCTTTTGCCCATATCTCCTTAAATATGCGTCCTAGAGCGAAAAGGACTTTAATTCGTGACCACTCCCAAAAAATTGAAAAATCCACCCAAAACCTAAAAAAATTGAAATTTTTATATGAAAACCTTCTTTTGCCCATATCTCCTTAAATATGCGTCCTAGAGCGAAAAGGACTTTAATTCGTGACCACCCTCAAACAATTGAAAAATCCACCCAAAACCTAAAAAAATTGAAATTTTTTATATGAAAAATTTCTTGTGCCCATATCTCCTTAAATATGCGTCCTAGAGCGAAAAGGACTTTAATTCGTGACCACCCCCAAAAAATTGAAAAATCCACCCAAAACCTAAAAAAATTGAAATTTTTATATGAAAAACTTCTTTTGCCCATATCTCCTTAAATATGCGTCCTAGAGCGAAAAGGACTTTAATTCGTGACCACCCCCAAAAAATTGAAAAATCCACCCAAAACCTAAAAAAATTGAAATTTTTATATGAAAACCTTCTTTTGCCCATATCTCCTAAACTAAGCGTCCTAGAGCGAAAAGGACTTTAATTCGTGACCACCCCAAAAAATTGAAAAATCCACCCAAAACCTAAAAAAATTGAAATTTTTATATGAAAAACTTCTTTTGCCCATATCTCCTTAAATATGCGTCCTAGAGCGAAAAGGACTTTAATTCGTGACCACCCCCAAAAAATTGAAAAATCCACCCAAAACCTAAAAAAATTGAAATTTTTATATGGAAAACTTCTTTTGCCCATATCTCCTTAAATATGCGTCCTAGAGCGAAAAGGACTTTAATTCGTGACCACCCCAAAAAATTGAAAAATCCACCCAAAACCTAAAAAAATTGAAATTTTTATATGAAAAACTTCTTTTGCCCACATCTCCTTAAATATGCGTCCTAGAGCGAAAAGGACTTTAATTCGTGACCACCCCCAAAAAATTGAAAAATCCACCCAAAACCTAAAAAAATTAAATTTTTATATGAAAACCTTCTTTTGCCCATATCTCCTTAAATATGCGTCCTAGAGCGAAAAGGACTTTAATTCGTGACCACCCCCAAAAAATTGAAAAATCCACCCAAAACCTAAAAAAATTGAAATTTTTATATGAAAACCTTCTTTTGCCCATATCTCCTTAACTATGCGTCCTAGAGCGAAAAGGACTTTAATTCGTGACCACCCTCAAACAATTGAAAAATCCACCCAAAACCTAAAAAAATTGAAATTTTTTATATGAAAAATTTCTTGTGCCCATATCTCCTTAAATATGCGTCCTAGAGCGAAAAGGACTTTAATTCGTGACCACCCCCACAAAATTGAAAAATCCACCCAAAACCTAAAAAAATTGAAATTTTTATATGAAAAACTTCTTTTGCCCATATCTCCTTAAATATGCGTCCTAGAGCGAAAAGGACTTTAATTCGTGACCACCCCAAAAAAATTGAAAAATCCACCCAAAACCTAAAAAAATTGAAGTTTTTATATGAAAAACTTCTTTTGCCCATATCTCCTTAAATATGCGTCCTAGAGCGAAAAGGACTTTAATTCGTGACCACCCCCAAAAAATTGAAAAATCCACCCAAAACCTAAAAAAATTGAAATTTTAAATGAAAAACTTCTTTTGCCCATATCTCCTTAAATATGCGTCCTAGAGCGAAAAGGACTTTAATTCGTGACCACCCCCAAAAAATTGAAAAATCCACCCAAAACCTAAAAAAATTGAAATTTTTATATGAAAAACTTCTTTTGCCCATATCTCCTTAAATATGCGTCCTAGAGCGAAAAAGACTTTAATTCGTGACCACCCCCAAAAAATTGAAAAATCCACCCAAAACCTAAAAAAATTGAAATTTTTATATGAAAAACTTCTTTTGCCCATATCTCCTTAAATATGCGTCCTAGAGCGAAAAGGACTTTAATTCGTGACCACCCCCAAAAAATTGAAAAATCCACCCAAAACCTAAAAAAATTGAAATTTTTATATGAAAAACTTCTTTTGCCCATATCTCCTTAAATATGCGTCCTAGAGCGAAAAGGACTTTAATTCGTGACCACCCCCAAAAAATTGAAAAATCCACCCAAAACCTAAAAAAATTGAAATTTTTATACGAAAAACTTCTTTTGCCCATATCTCCTTAAATATGCGTCCTAGAGCGAAAAGGACTTTAATTCGTGACCACCCCCAAAAAATTGAAAAATCCACCCAAAACCTAAAAAAAATGAAATTTTTATATGAAAACCTTCTTTTGCCCATATCTCCTTAAATATGCGTCCTAGAGCGAAAAGGACTTTAATTCGTGACCACCCCCAAAAAATTGAAAAATCCACCCAAAACCTAAAAAAATTGATATTTTTATATGAAAACCTTCTTTTGCCCATATCTCCTTAAATATGCGTCCTAGAGCGAAAAGGACTTTAATTCGTGACCACCCCCAAAAAATTGAAAAATCCACCCAAAACCTAAAAAAATTGAAATTTTTATATGAAAAACTTCTTTTGCCCATATCTCCTTAAATATGCGTCCTAGAGCGAAAAGGACTTTAATTCGTGACCACCCCAAAATATTGAAAAATCCACCCAAAACCTAAAAAAAATTGAAATTTTTATATGAAAAACTTCTTTTGCCCATATCTCCTAAACTAAGCGTCCTAGAGCGAAAAGGACTTTAATTCGTGACCACCCCAAAAAATTGAAAAATCCACCCAAAACCTAAAAAAATTGAAATTTTTATATGAAAAACTTCTTTTGCCCATATCTCCTTAAATATGCGTCCTAGAGCGAAAAGGACTTTAATTCGTGACCACCCCCACAAAATTGAAAAATCCACCCAAAACCTAAAAAAATTGAAATTTTTATATGAAAAACTTCTTTTGCCCATATCTCCTTAAATATGCGTCCTAGAGCGAAAAAGACTTTAATTCGTGACCACCCCCAAAAAATTGAAAAATCCACCCAAAACCTAAAAAAAATGAAATTTTTATATGAAAAACTTCTTTTGCCCATATCTCCTTAAATATGCGTCCTAGAGCGAAAAGGACTTTAATTCGTGACCACCCCCAAAAAATTGAAAAATCCACCCAAAACCTAAAAAAATTGAAATTTTTATATGAAAAACTTCTTTTGCCCATATCTCCTTAAATATGCGTCCTAGAGCGAAAAGGACTTTAATTCGTGACCACCCCCAAAAAATTGAAAAATCCACCCAAAACCTAAAAAAATTGAAATTTTTATACGAAAACCTTCTTTTGCCCATATCTCCTAAACTAAGCGTCCTAGAGCGAAAAGGACTATAATTCGTGACCACCCCAAAAAATTGACTTTAATTCGTGACCACCCCAAAATATTGAAAAATCCACCCAAAACCTAAAAAAAATTTAAATTTTTATATGAAAAACTTCTTTTGCCCGTATCTCCTAAACTAAGCGTCCTAGAGCGAAAAGGACTTTAATTCGTGACCACCCCAAAAAATTGAAAAATCCACCCAAAACCTAAAAAAATTGATATTTTTATATGAAAAACTTCTTTTGCCCATATCTCCTTAAATATGCGTCCTAGAGCGAAAAGGACTTTAATTCGTGACCACCCCAAAAAAATTGAAAAATCCACCCAAAACCTAAAAAAATTGAAGTTTTTATATGAAAAACTTCTTTTGCCCATATCTCCTTAAATATGCGTCCTAGAGCGAAAAGGACTTTAATTCGTGACCACCCCCAAAAAATTGAAAAATCCACCCAAAACCTAAAAAAATTGAAATTTTAAATGAAAAACTTCTTTTGCCCATATCTCCTTAAATATGCGTCCTAGAGCGAAAAGGACTTTAATTCGTGACCACCCCCAAAAAATTGAAAAATCCACCCAAAACCTAAAAAAATTGAAATTTTTATATGAAAAACTTCTTTTGCCCATATCTCCTTAAATATGCGTCCTAGAGCGAAAAAGACTTTAATTCGTGACCACCCCCAAAAAATTGAAAAATCCACCCAAAACCTAAAAAAATTGAAATTTTTATATGAAAAACTTCTTTTGCCCATATCTCCTTAAATATGCGTCCTAGAGCGAAAAGGACTTTAATTCGTGACCACCCCAAAAAATTGAAAAATCCACCCAAAACCTAAAAAAATTGAAATTTTTATATGAAAAACTTCTTTTGCCCACATCTCCTTAAATATGCGTCCTAGAGCGAAAAGGACTTTAATTCGTGACCACCCCCAAAAAATTGAAAAATCCACCCAAAACCTAAAAAAAATTAAATTTTTATATGAAAACCTTCTTTTGCCCATATCTCCTTAAATATGCGTCCTAGAGCGAAAAGGACTTTAATTCGTGACCACCCCCAAAAAATTGAAAAATCCACCCAAAACCTAAAAAAATTGAAATTTTTATATGAAAACCTTCTTTTGCCCATATCTCCTTAAATATGCGTCCTAGAGCGAAAAGGACTTTAATTCGTGACCACCCTCAAACAATTGAAAAATCCACCCAAAACCTAAAAAAATTGAAATTTTTTATATGAAAAATTTCTTGTGCCCATATCTCCTTAAATATGCGTCCTAGAGCGAAAAGGACTTTAATTCGTGACCACCCCCACAAAATTGAAAAATCCACCCAAAACCTAAAAAAATTGAAATTTTTATATGAAAAACTTCTTTTGCCCATATCTCCTTAAATATGTGTCCTAGAGCGAAAAGGACTATAATTCGTGACCACCCCAAAAAATTGACTTTAATTCGTGACCACCCCAAAATATTGAAAAATCCACCCAAAACCTAAAAAAAATTTAAATTTTTATATGAAAAACTTCTTTTGCCCATATCTCCTAAACTAAGCGTCCTAGAGCGAAAAGGACTTTAATTCGTGACCACCCCAAAAAATTGAAAAATCCACCCAAAACTTAAAAAAAATGAAATTTTTATATGAAAAACTTCTTTTGCCCATATCTCCTTAAATATGCGTCCTAGAGCGAAAAGGACTTTAATTCGTGACCACCCCCAAAAAATTGAAAAATCCACCCAAAACCTAAAAAAATTGAAATTTTTATATGGAAAACTTCTTTTGCCCATATCTCCTTAAATATGCGTCCTAGAGCGAAAAGGACTTTAATTCGTGACCACCCCAAAAAATTGAAAAATCCACCCAAAACCTAAAAAAATTGAAATTTTTATATGAAAAACTTCTTTTGCCCACATCTCCTTAAATATGCGTCCTAGAGCGAAAAGGACTTTAATTCGTGACCACCCCCAAAAAATTGAAAAATCCACCCAAAACCTAAAAAAAATTAAATTTTTATATGAAAACCTTCTTTTGCCCATATCTCCTTAAATATGCGTCCTAGAGCGAAAAGGACTTTAATTCGTGACCACCCCCAAAAAATTGAAAAATCCACCCAAAACCTAAAAAAATTGAAATTTTTATATGAAAACCTTCTTTTGCCCATATCTCCTTAAATATGCGTCCTAGAGCGAAAAGGACTTTAATTCGTGACCACCCTCAAACAATTGAAAAATCCACCCAAGACCTAAAAAAATTGAAATTTTTTATATGAAAAATTTCTTGTGCCCATATCTCCTTAAATATGCGTCCTAGAGCGAAAAGGACTTTAATTCGTGACCACCCCCACAAAATTGAAAAATCCACCCAAAACCTAAAAAAATTGAAATTTTTATATGAAAAACTTCTTTTGCCCATATCTCCTTAAATATGCGTCCTAGAGCGAAAAGGACTTTAATTCGTGACCACCCCAAAAAAATTGAAAAATCCACCCAAAACCTAAAAAAATTGAAGTTTTTATATGAAAAACTTCTTTTGCCCATATCTCCTTAAATATGCGTCCTAGAGCGAAAAGGACTTTAATTCGTGACCACCCCCAAAAAATTGAAAAATCCACCCAAAACCTAAAAAAATTGAAATTTTAAATGAAAAACTTCTTTTGCCCATATCTCCTTAAATATGCGTCCTAGAGCGAAAAGGACTTTAATTCGTGACCACCCCCAAAAAATTGAAAAATCCACCCAAAACCTAAAAAAATTGAAATTTTAAATGAAAAACTTCTTTTGCCCATATCTCCTTAAATATGCGTCCTAGAGCGAAAAGGACTTTAATTCGTGACCACCCCCAAAAAATTGAAAAATCCACCCAAAACCTAAAAAAATTGAAATTTTTATATGAAAAACTTCTTTTGCCCATATCTCCTTAAATATGCGTCCTAGAGCGAAAAAGACTTTAATTCGTGACCACCCCCAAAAAATTGAAAAATCCACCCAAAACCTAAAAAAATTGAAATTTTTATATGAAAAACTTCTTTTGCCCATATCTCCTTAAATATGCGTCCTAGAGCGAAAAGGACTTTAATTCGTGACCACCCCCAAAAAATTGAAAAATCCACCCAAAACCTAAAAAAATTGAAATTTTTATATGAAATACTTCTTTTGCCCATATCTCCTTAAATATGCGTCCTAGAGCGAAAAGGACTTTAATTCGTGACCACCCCCAAAAAATTGAAAAATCCACCCAAAACCTAAAAAAATTGAAATTTTTATATGGAAAACTTCTTTTGCCCATATCTCCTTAAATATGCGTCCTAGAGCGAAAAGGACTTTAATTCGTGACCACCCCCCAAAAAATTGAAAAATCCACCCAAAACCTAAAAAAATTGAAATTTTTATACGAAAAACTTCTTTTGCCCATATCTCCTTAAATATGCGTCCTAGAGCGAAAAGGACTTTAATTCGTGACCACCCCCAAAAAATTGAAAAATCCACCCAAAACCTAAAAAAAATGAAATTTTTATATGAAAACCTTCTTTTGCCCATATCTCCTTAAATATGCGTCCTAGAGCGAAAAGGACTTTAATTCGTGACCACCCCCAAAAAATTGAAAAATCCACCCAAAACCTAAAAAAATTGAAATTTTTATATGAAAACCTTCTTTTGCCCATATCTCCTTAAATATGCGTCCTAGAGCGAAAAGGACTTTAATTCGTGACCACCCCCAAAAAATTGAAAAATCCACCCAAAACCTAAAAAAATTGAAATTTTTATATGAAAAACTTCTTTTGCCCATATCTCCTTAAATATGCGTCCTAGAGCGAAAAGGACTTTAATTCGTGACCATCCCAAAATATTGAAAAATCCACCCAAAACCTAAAAAAAATTTAAATTTTTATATGAAAAACTTCTTTTGCCCATATCTCCTAAACTAAGCGTCCTAGAGCGAAAAGGACTTTAATTCGTGACCACCCCAAAAAATTGAAAAATCCACCCAAAACCTAAAAAAATTGAAATTTTTATATGAAAAACTTCTTTTGCCCATATCTCCTTAAATATGCGTCCTAGAGCGAAAAGGACTTTAATTCGTGACCACCCCCACAAAATTGAAAAATCCACCCAAAACCTAAAAAAATTGAAATTTTTATATGAAAAACTTCTTTTGCCCATATCTCCTTAAATATGCGTCCTAGAGCGAAAAGGACTTTAATTCGTGACCACCCCAAAAAAATTGAAAAATCCACCCAAAACCTAAAAAAATTGAAGTTTTTATATGAAAAACTTCTTTTGCCCATATCTCCTTAAATATGCGTCCTAGAGCGAAAAGGACTTTAATTCGTGACCACCCCCAAAAAATTGAAAAATCCACCCAAAACATAAAAAAATTGAAATTTTAAATGAAAAACTTCTTTTGCCCATATCTCCTTAAATATGCGTCCTAGAGCGAAAAGGACTTTAATTCGTGACCACCCCCAAAAAATTGAAAAATCCACCCAAAACCTAAAAAAATTGAAATTTTTATATGAAAAACTTCTTTTGCCCATATCTCCTTAAATATGCGTCCTAGAGCGAAAAAGACTTTAATTCGTGACCACCCCCAAAAAATTGAAAAATCCACCCAAAACCTAAAAAAATTGAAATTTTTATATGAAAAACTTCTTTTGCCCATATCTCCTTAAATATGCGTCCTAGAGCGAAAAGGACTTTAATTCGTGACCACCCCCAAAAAATTGAAAAATCCACCCAAAACCTAAAAAAATTGAAATTTTTATATGAAATACTTCTTTTGCCCATATCTCCTTAAATATGCGTCCTAGAGCGAAAAGGACTTTAATTCGTGACCACCCCCAAAAAATTGAAAAATCCACCCAAAACCTAAAAAAATTGAAATTTTTATACGAAAACCTTCTTTTGCCCATATCTCCTAAACTAAGCGTCCTAGAGCGAAAAGGACTATAATTCGTGACCACCCCAAAAAATTGACTTTAATTCGTGACCACCCCAAAATATTGAAAAATCCACCCAAAACCTAAAAAAAATTTAAATTTTTATATGAAAAACTTCTTTTGCCCGTATCTCCTAAACTAAGCGTCTTAGAGCGAAAAGGACTTTAATTCGTGACCACCCCAAAAAATTGAAAAATCCACCCAAAACCTAAAAAAATTGAAATTTTTATATGAAAAACTTCTTTTGCCCATATCTCCTTAAATATGCGTCCTAGAGCGAAAAGGACTTTAATTCGTGACCACCCCCAAAAAATTGAAAAATCCACCCAAAACCTAAAAAAATTGAAATTTTTATATTTTTCTTTTGCCCATATCTCCTTAAATATGCGTCCTAGAGCGAAAAGGACTTTAATTCGTGACCACCCCAAAAAAATTGAAAAATCCACCCAAAACCTAAAAAAATTGAAGTTTTTATATGAAAAACTTCTTTTGCCCATATCTCCTTAAATATGCGTCCTAGAGCGAAAAGGACTTTAATTCGTGACCACCCCCAAAAAATTGAAAAATCCACCCAAAACCTAAAAAAATTGAAATTTTAAATGAAAAACTTCTTTTGCCCATATCTCCTTAAATATGCGTAGAGCGAAAAGGACTTTAATTCGTGACCACCCCCAAAAAATTGAAAAACCCACCCAAAACCTAAAAAAATTGAAATTTTTATATGAAAAACTTCTTTTGCCCATATCTCCTTAAATATGCGTCCTAGAGCGAAAAAGACTTTAATTCGTGACCACCCCCAAAAAATTGAAAAATCCACCCAAAACCTAAAAAAATTGAAATTTTTATATGAAAAACTTCTTTTGCCCATATCTCCTTAAATATGCGTCCTAGAACGAAAAGGACTTTAATTCGTGACCACCCCCAAAAAATTGAAAAATCCACCCAAAACCTAAAAAAATTGAAATTTTTATATGAAAAACTTCTTTTGCCCATATCTCCTTAAATATGCGTCCTAGAGCGAAAAGGACTTTAATTCGTGACCACCCCCAAAAAATTGAAAAATCCACCCAAAACCTAAAAAAATTGAAATTTTTATATGGAAAACTTCTTTTGCCCATATCTCCTTAAATATGCGTCCTAGAGCGAAAAGGACTTTAATTCGTGACCACCCCCAAAAAATTGAAAAATCCACCCAAAACCTAAAAAAATTGAAATTTTTATACGAAAAACTTCTTTTGCCCATATCTCCTTAAATATGCGTCCTAGAGCGAAAAGGACTTTAATTCGTGACCACCCCCAAAAAATTGAAAAATCCACCCAAAACCTAAAAAAATGAAATTTTTATATGAAAACCTTCTTTTGCCCATATCTCCTTAAATATGCGTCCTAGAGCGAAAAGGACTTTAATTCGTGACCACCCCCAAAAAATTGAAAAATTCCACCCAAAACCTAAAAAAATTGAAATTTTTATATGAAAACCTTCTTTTGCCCATATCTCCTTAAATATGCGTCCTAGAGCGAAAAGGACTTTAATTCGTGACCACCCCCAAAAAATTGAAAAATCCACCCAAAACCTAAAAAAATTGAAATTTTTATATGAAAAACTTCTTTTGCCCATATCTCCTTAAATATGCGTCCTAGAGCGAAAAGGACTTTAATTCGTGACCACCCCAAAATATTGAAAAATCCACCCAAAACCTAAAAAAAATTTAAATTTTTATATGAAAAACTTCTTTTGCCCATATCTCCTAAACTAAGCGTCCTAGAGCGAAAAGGACTTTAATTCGTGACCACCCCAAAAAATTGAAAAATCCACCCAAAACCTAAAAAAATTGAAATTTTTATATGAAAAACTTCTTTTGCCCATATCTCCTTAAATATGCGTCCTAGAGCGAAAAGGACTTTAATTCGTGACCACCCCCACAAAATTGAAAAATCCACCCAAAACCTAAAAAAATTGAAATTTTTATATGAAAAACTTCTTTTGCCCATATCTCCTTAAATATGCGTCCTAGAGCGAAAAGGTCTTTAATTCGTGACCACCCCAAAAAAATTGAAAAATCCACCCAAAACCTAAAAAAATTGAAGTTTTTATATGAAAAACTTCTTTTGCCCATATCTCCTTAAATATGCGTCCTAGAGCGAAAAGGACTTTAATTCGTGACCACCCCCAAAAAATTGAAAAATCCACCCAAAACCTAAAAATTTTAAATGAAAAACTTCTTTTGCCCATATCTCCTTAAATATGCGTCCTAGAGCGAAAAGGACTTTAATTCGTGACCACCCCCAAAAAATTGAAAAATCCACCCAAAACCTAAAAAAATTGAAATTTTTATATGAAAAACTTCTTTTGCCCATATCTCCTTAAATATGCGTCCTAGAGCGAAAAGGACTTTAATTCGTGACCACCCCCAAAAAATTGAAAAATCCACCCAAAACCTAAAAAAATTGAAATTTTTATATGAAAAACTTCTTTTGCCCATATCTCCTTAAATATGCGTCCTAGAGCGAAAAGGACTTTAATTCGTGACCACCCCCAAAAAATTGAAAAATCCACCCAAAACCTAAAAAAATTGAAATTTTTATACGAAAACCTTCTTTTGCCCATATCTCCTAAACTAAGCGTCCTAGAGCGAAAAGGACTATAATTCGTGACCACCCCAAAAAATTGACTTTAATTCGTGACCACCCCAAAATATTGAAAAATCCACCCAAAACCTAAAAAAAATTTAAATTTTTATATGAAAAACTTCTTTTGTCCGTATCTCCTAAACTAAGCGTCTTAGAGCGAAAAGGACTTTAATTCGTGACCACCCCAAAAAATTGAAAAATCCACCCAAAACCTAAAAAAAATTGAAATTTTTATATGAAAAACTTCTTTTGCCCATATCTCCTTAAATATGCGTCCTAGAGCGAAAAGGACTTTAATTCGTGACCACCCCCAAAAAATTGAAAAATCCACCCAAATCCTAAAAAAATTGAAATTTTTATATTTTTCTTTTGCCCATATCTCCTTAAATATGCGTCCTAGAGCGAAAAGGACTTTAATTCGTGACCACCCCAAAAAATTGAAAAATCCACCCAAAACCTAAAAAAATTGAAATTTTTATATGAAAAACTTCTTTTGCCCACATCTCCTTAAATATGCGTCCTAGAGCGAAAAGGACTTTAATTCGTGACCACCCCCAAAAAATTGAAAAATCCACCCAAAACCTAAAAAAAATTAAATTTTTATATGAAAACCTTCTTTTGCCCATATCTCCTTAAATATGCGTCCTAGAGCGAAAAGGACTTTAATTCGTGACCACCCCCAAAAAATTGAAAAATCCACCCAAAACCTAAAAAAATTGAAATTTTTATATGAAAACCTTCTTTTGCCCATATCTCCTTAAATATGCGTCCTAGAGCGAAAAGGACTTTAATTCGTGACCACCCTCAAACAATTGAAAAATCCACCCAAAACCTAAAAAAATTGAAATTTTTTATATGAAAAATTTCTTGTGCCCATATCTCCTTAAATATGCGTCCTAGAGCGAAAAGGACTTTAATTCGTGACCACCCCCACAAAATTGAAAAATCCACCCAAAACCTAAAAAAATTGAAATTTTTATATGAAAAACTTCTTTTGCCCATATCTCCTTAAATATGCGTCCTAGAGCGAAAAGGACTTTAATTCGTGACCACCCCAAAAAAATTGAAAAATCCACCCAAAACCTAAAAAAATTGAAGTTTTTATATGAAAAACTTCTTTTGCCCATATCTCCTTAAATATGCGTCCTAGAGCGAAAAAGACTTTAATTCGTGACCACCCCCAAAAAATTGAAAAATCCACCCAAAACCTAAAAAAATTGAAATTTTTATATGAAAAACTTCTTTTGCCCATATCTCCTTAAATATGCGTCCTAGAGCGAAAAGGACTTTAATTCGTGACCACCCCCAAAAAATTGAAAAATCCACCCAAAACCTAAAAAAATTGAAATTTTTATATGAAAAACTTCTTTTGCCCATATCTCCTTAAATATGCGTCCTAGAGCGAAAAGGACTTTAATTCGTGACCACCCCCAAAAAATTGAAAAATCCACCCAAAACCTAAAAAAATTGAAATTTTTATATGGAAAACTTCTTTTGCCCATATCTCCTTAAATATGCGTCCTAGAGCGAAAAGGACTTTAATTCGTGACCACCCCCAAAAAATTGAAAAATCCACCCAAAACCTAAAAAAATTGAAATTTTTATACGAAAAACTTCTTTTGCCCATATCTCCTTAAATATGCGTCCTAGAGCGAAAAGGACTTTAATTCGTGACCACCCCCAAAAAATTGAAAAATCCACCCAAAACCTAAAAAAAATGAAATTTTTATATGAAAACCTTCTTTTGCCCATATCTCCTTAAATATGCGTCCTAGAGCGAAAAGGACTTTAATTCGTGACCACCCCCAAAAAATTGAAAAATCCACCCAAAACCTAAAAAAATTGAAATTTTTATATGAAAACCTTCTTTTGCCCATATCTCCTTAAATATGCGTCCTAGAGCGAAAAGGACTTTAATTCGTGACCACCCCCAAAAAATTGAAAAATCCACCCAAAACCTAAAAAAATTGAAATTTTTATATGAAAAACTTCTTTTGCCCATATCTCCTTAAATATGCGTCCTAGAGCGAAAAGGAATTTAATTCGTGACCACCCCAAAATATTGAAAAATCCACCCAAAACCTAAAAAAAATTTAAATTTTTATATGAAAAACTTCTTTTGCCCATATCTCCTAAACTAAGCGTCCTAGAGCGAAAAGGACTTTAATTCGTGACCACCCTCAAACAATTGAAAAATCCACCCAAAACCTAAAAAAATTGAAATTTTTATATGAAAAACTTCTTTTGTCCATATCTCCTTAAATATGCGTCCTAGAGCGAAAAGGACTTTAATTCGTGACCACCCCCAAAAAATTGAAAAATCCACCCAAAACCTAAAAAAATTGAAATTTTTATATGGAAAACTTCTTTTGCCCATATCTCCTTAAGCGAAAAGGACTTTAATTCGTGACCACCCCAAAAAATTGAAAAATCCACCCAAAACCTAAAAAAATTGAAATTTTTATATGAAAAACTTCTTTTGCCCACATTTCCTTAAATATGCGTCCTAGAGCGAAAAGGACTTTAATTCGTGACCACCCCCAAAAAATTGAAAAATCCACCCAAAACCTAAAAAAATTTAAATTTTTATATGAAAACCTTCTTTTGCCCATATCTCCTTAAATATGCGTCCTAGAGCGAAAAGGACTTTAATTCGTGACCACTCCCAAAAAATTGAAAAATCCACCCAAAACCTAAAAAAATTGAAATTTTTATATGAAAACCTTCTTTTGCCCATATCTCCTTAAATATGCGTCCTAGAGCGAAAAGGACTTTAATTCGTGACCACCCTCAAACAATTGAAAAATCCACCCAAAACCTAAAAAAAATTGAAATTTTTTATATGAAAAATTTCTTGTGCCCATATCTCCTTAAATATGCGTCCTAGAGCGAAAAGGACTTTAATTCGTGACCACCCCCAAAAAATTGAAAAATCCACCCAAAACCTAAAAAAATTGAAATTTTTATATGAAAAACTTCTTTTGCCCATATCTCCTTAAATATGCGTCCTAGAGCGAAAAGGACTTTAATTCGTGACCACCCCCAAAAAATTGAAAAATCCACCCAAAACCTAAAAAAATTGAAATTTTTATATGAAAACCTTCTTTTGCCCATATCTCCTAAACTAAGCGTCCTAGAGCGAAAAGGACTATAATTCGTGACCACCCCAAAAAATTGACTTTAATTCGTGACCACCCCAAAATATTGAAAAATCCACCCAAAACCTAAAAAAAATTTAAATTTTTATATGAAAAACTTCTTTTGCCCATATCTCCTAAACTAAGCGTCCTAGAGCGAAAAGGACTTTAATTCGTGACCACCCCAAAAAATTGAAAAATCCACCCAAAACCTAAAAAAATTGAAATTTTTATATGAAAAACTTCTTTTGCCCATATCTCCTTAAATATGCGTCCTAGAGCGAAAAGGACTTTAATTCGTGACCACCCCCAAAAAATTGAAAAATCGACCCAAAACCTAAAAAAATTGAAATTTTTATATGGAAAACTTCTTTTGCCCATATCTCCTTAAATATGCGTCCTAGAGCGAAAAGGACTTTAATTCGTGACCACCCCAAAAAATTGAAAAATCCACCCAAAACCTAAAAAAATTGAAATTTTTATATGAAAAACTTCTTTTGCCCACATCTCCTTAAATATGCGTCCTAGAGCGAAAAGGACTTTAATTCGTGACCACCCCCAAAAAATTGAAAAATCCACCCAAAACCTAAAAAAAATTAAATTTTTATATGAAAACCTTCTTTTGCCCATATCTCCTTAAATATGCGTCCTAGAGCGAAAAGGACTTTAATTCGTGACCACCCCCAAAAAATTGAAAAATCCACCCAAAACCTAAAAAAATTGAAATTTTTATATGAAAACCTTCTTTTGCCCATATCTCCTTAAATATGCGTCCTAGAGCGAAAAGGACTTTAATTCGTGACCACCCCCAAAAAATTGAAAAATCCACCCAAAACCTAAAAAAATTGAAATTTTTTATATGAAAAATTTCTTGTGCCCATATCTCCTTAAATATGCGTCCTAGAGCGAAAAGGACTTTAATTCGTGACCACCCCCACAAAATTGAAAAATCCACCCAAAACCTAAAAAAATTGAAATTTTTATATGAAAAACTTCTTTTGTCCATATCTCCTTAAATATGCGTTCTAGAGCGAAAAGGACTTTAATTCGTGACCACCCCAAAAAAATTGAAAAATCCACCCAAAACCTAAAAAAATTGAAGTTTTTATATGAAAAACTTCTTTTGCCCATATCTCCTTAAATATGCGTCCTAGAGCGAAAAGGACTTTAATTCGTGACCACCCCCAAAAAATTGAAAAATCCACCCAAAACCTAAAAATTTTAAATGAAAAACTTCTTTTGCCCATATCTCCTTAAATATGCGTCCTAGAGCGAAAAGGACTTTAATTCGTGACCACCCCCAAAAAATTGAAAAATCCACCCAAAACCTAAAAAATTTGAAATTTTTATATGAAAAACTTCTTTTGCCCATATCTCCTTAAATATGCGTCCTAGAGCGAAAAAGACTTTAATTCGTGACCACCCCCAAAAAATTGAAAAATCCACCCAAAACCTAAAAAAATTGAAATTTTTATATGAAAAACTTCTTTTGCCCATATCTCCTTAAATATGCGTCCTAGAGCGAAAAGGACTTTAATTCGTGACCACCCCCAAAAAATTGAAAAATCCACCCAAAACCTAAAAAAATTGAAATTTTTATATGAAAAACTTCTTTTGCCCATATCTCCTTAAATATGCGTCCTAGAGCGAAAAGGACTTTAATTCGTGACCACCCCCAAAAAATTGAAAAATCCACCCAAAACCTAAAAAAATTGAAATTTTTATATGGAAAACTTCTTTTGCCCATATCTCCTTAAATATGCGTCCTAGAGCGAAAAGGACTTTAATTCGTGACCACCCCCAAAAAATTGAAAAATCCACCCAAAACCTAAAAAAATTGAAATTTT
Source organism: Haematobia irritans (assembly GCF_050003625.1). NCBI lineage: Eukaryota > Metazoa > Arthropoda > Insecta > Diptera > Muscidae > Haematobia > Haematobia irritans. The sequence goes on along the minus strand of NC_134399.1, from coordinate 99,752,454 downwards.
TATACGAAAAACTTCTTTTGCCCATATCTCCTTAAATATGCGTCCTAGAGCGAAAAGGACTTTAATTCGTGACCACCCCCAAAAAATTGAAAAATCCACCCAAAACCTAAAAAAAATGAAATTTTTATATGAAAACCTTCTTTTGCCCATATCTCCTTAAATATGCGTCCTAGAGCGAAAAGGACTTTAATTCGTGACCACCCCCAAAAAATTGAAAAATCCACCCAAAACCTAAAAAAATTGAAATTTTTATATGAAAACCTTCTTTTGCCCATATCTCCTTAAATATGCGTCCTAGAGCGAAAAGGACTTTAATTCGTGACCACCCCCAAAAAATTGAAAAATCCACCCAAAACCTAAAAAAATTGAAATTTTTATACGAAAAACTTCTTTTGCCCATATCTCCTTAAATATGCGTCCTAGAGCGAAAAGGACTTTAATTCGTGACCACCCCAAAATATTGAAAAATCCACCCAAAACCTAAAAAAAATTTAAATTTTTATATGAAAAACTTCTTTTGCCCATATCTCCTAAACTAAGCGTCCTAGAGCGAAAAGGACTTTAATTCGTGACCACCCCCAAAAAATTGAAAAATCCACCCAAAACCTAAAAAAATTGAAATTTTTATATGAAAAACTTCTTTTGCCCATATCTCCTTAAATATGCGTCCTAGAGCGAAAAGGACTTTAATTCGTGACCACCCCCACAAAATTGAAAAATCCACCCAAAACCTAAAAAAATTGAAATTTTTATATGAAAAACTTCTTTTGCCCATATCTCCTTAAATATGCGTCCTAGAGCGAAAAGGACTTTAATTCGTGACCACCCCAAAAAAATTGAAAAATCCACCCAAAACCTAAAAAAATTGAAGTTTTTATATGAAAAACTTCTTTTGCCCATATCTCCTTAAATATGCGTCCTAGAGCGAAAAGGACTTTAATTCGTGACCACCCCCAAAAAATTGAAAAATCCACCCAAAACCTAAAAAAATTGAAATTTTAAATGAAAAACTTCTTTTGCCCATATCTCCTTAAATATGCGTCCTAGAGCGAAAAGGACTTTAATTCGTGACCACCCCCAAAAAATTGAAAAATCCACCCAAAACCTAAAAAAATTGAAATTTTTATATGAAAAACTTCTTTTGCCCATATCTCCTTAAATATGCGTCCTAGAGCGAAAAAGACTTTAATTCGTGACCACCCCCAAAAAATTTAAAAATCCACCCAAAACCTAAAAAAATTGAAATTTTTATATGAAAAACTTCTTTTGCCCATATCTCCTTAAATATGCGTCCTAGAGCGAAAAGGACTTTAATTCGTGACCACCCCCAAAAAATTGAAAAATCCACCCAAAACCTAAAAAAATTGAAATTTTTATATGAAAAACTTCTTTTGCCCATATCTCCTTAAATATGCGTCCTAGAGCGAAAAGGACTTTAATTCGTGACCACCCCCAAAAAATTGAAAAATCCACCCAAAACCTAAAAAAATTGAAATTTTTATACGAAAACCTTCTTTTGCCCATATCTCCTAAACTAAGCGTCCTAGAGCGAAAAGGACTATAATTCGTGACCACCCCAAAAAATTGACTTTAATTCGTGACCACCCCAAAATATTGAAAAATCCACCCAAAACCTAAAAAAAATTTAAATTTTTATATGAAAAACTTCTTTTGCCCGTATCTCCTAAACTAAGCGTCCTAGAGCGAAAAGGACTTTAATTCGTGACCACCCCAAAAAATTGAAAAATCCACCCAAAACCTAAAAAAATTGAAATTTTTATATGAAAAACTTCTTTTGCCCATATCTCCTTAAATATGCGTCCTAGAGCGAAAAGGACTTTAATTCGTGACCACCCCCAAAAAATTGAAAAATCCACCCAAAACCTAAAAAAATTGAAATTTTTATATTTTTCTTTTGCCCATATCTCCTTAAATATGCGTCCTAGAGCGAAAAGGACTTTAATTCGTGACCACCCCAAAAAATTGAAAAATCCACCCAAAACCTAAAAAAATTGAAATTTTTATATGAAAAACTTCTTTTGCCCACATCTCCTTAAATATGCGTCCTAGAGCGAAAAGGACTTTAATTCGTGACCACCCCCAAAAAATTGAAAAATCCACCCAAAACCTAAAAAAAATTAAATTTTTATATGAAAACCTTCTTTTGCCCATATCTCCTTAAATATGCGTCCTAGAGCGAAAAGGACTTTAATTCGTGACCACCCCCAAAAAATTGAAAAATCCACCCAAAACCTAAAAAAATTGAAATTTTTATATGAAAACCTTCTTTTGCCCATATCTCCTTAAATATGCGTCCTAGAGCGAAAAGGACTTTAATTCGTGACCACCCTCAAACAATTGAAAAATCCACCCAAAACCTAAAAAAATTGAAATTTTTTATATGAAAAATTTCTTGTGCCCATATCTCCTTAAATATGCGTCCTAGAGCGAAAAGGACTTTAATTCGTGACCACCCCCACAAAATTGAAAAATCCACCCAAAACCTAAAAAATTGAAATTTTTATATGAAAAACTTCTTTTGCCCATATCTCCTTAAATATGCGTCCTAGAGCGAAAAGGACTTTAATTCGTGACCACCCCAAAAAAATTGAAAAATCCACCCAAAACCTAAAAAAATTGAAGTTTTTATATGAAAAACTTCTTTTGCCCATATCTCCTTAAATATGCGTCCTAGAGCGAAAAGGACTTTAATTCGTGACCACCCCCAAAAAATTGAAAAATCCACCCAAAACCTAAAAAAATTGAAATTTTAAATGAAAAACTTCTTTTGCCCATATCTCCTTAAATATGCGTCCTAGAGCGAAAAGGACTTTAATTCGTGACCACCCCCAAAAAATTGAAAAATCCACCCAAAACCTAAAAAAATTGAAATTTTTATATGAAAAACTTCTTTTGCCCATATCTCCTTAAATATGCGTCCTAGAGCGAAAAAGACTTTAATTCGTGACCACCCCCAAAAAATTGAAAAATCCACCCAAAACCTAAAAAAATTGAAATTTTTATATGAAAAACTTCTTTTGCCCATATCTCCTTAAATATGCGTCCTAGAGCGAAAAGGACTTTAATTCGTGACCACCCCCAAAAAATTGAAAAATCCACCCAAAACCTAAAAAAATTGAAATTTTTATATGAAAAACTTCTTTTGCCCATATCTCCTTAAATATGCGTCCTAGAGCGAAAAGGACTTTAATTCGTGACCACCCCCAAAAAATTGAAAAATCCACCCAAAACCTAAAAAAATTTAAATTTTTATATGGAAAACTTCTTTTGCCCATATCTCCTTAAATATGCGTCCTAGAGCGAAAAGGACTTTAATTCGTGACCACCCCCAAAAAATTGAAAAATCCACCCAAAACCTAAAAAAATTGAAATTTTTATACGAAAAACTTCTTTTGTCCATATCTCCTTAAATATGCGTCCTAGAGCGAAAAGGACTTTAATTCGTGACCACCCCCAAAAAATTGAAAAATCCACCCAAAACCTAAAAAAAATGAAATTTTTATATGAAAACCTTCTTTTGCCCATATCTCCTTAAATATGCGTCCTAGAGCGAAAAGGACTTTAATTCGTGACCACCCCCAAAAAATTGAAAAATCCACCCAAAGCTTAAAAAAATTGAAATTTTTATATGAAAACCTTCTTTTGCCCATATCTCCTTAAATATGCGTCCTAGAGCGAAAAGGACTTTAATTCGTGACCACCCCCAAAAAATTGAAAAATCCACCCAAAACCTAAAAAAATTGAAATTTTTATATGAAAAACTTCTTTTGCCCATATCTCCTTAAATATGCGTCCTAGAGCGAAAAGGACTTTAATTCGTGACCACCCCAAAATATTGAAAAATCCACCCAAAACCTAAAAAAATTTAAATTTTTATATGAAAAACTTCTTTTGCCCATATCTCCTAAACTAAGCGTCCTAGAGCGAAAAGGACTTTAATTCGTGACCACCCCAAAAAATTGAAAAATCCACCCAAAACCTAAAAAAATTGAAATTTTTATATGAAAAACTTCTTTTGCCCATATCTCCTTAAATATGCGTCCTAGAGCGAAAAGGACTTTAATTCGTGACCACCCCCAAAAAATTGAAAAATCCACCCAAAACCTAAAAAAATTGAAATTTTTATATGGAAAACTTCTTTTGCCCATATCTCCTTAAATATGCGTCCTAGAGTGAAAAGGACTTTAATTCGTGACCACCCCCAAAAAATTGAAAAATCCACCCAAAACCTAAAAAAATTGAAATTTTTATATGGAAAACTTCTTTTGCCCATATCTCCTTAAATATGCGTCCTAGAGTGAAAAGGACTTTAATTCGTGACCACCCCAAAAAATTGAAAAATCCACCCAAAACCTAAAAAAATTGAAATTTTTATATGAAAAACTTCTTTTGCCCACATTTCCTTAAATATGCGTCCTAGAGCGAAAAGGACTTTAATTCGTGACCACCCCCAAAAAATTGAAAAATCCACCCAAAACCTAAAAAAATTTAAATTTTTATATGAAAACCTTCTTTTGCCCATATCTCCTTAAATATGCGTCCTAGAGCGAAAAGGACTTTAATTCGTGACCACTCCCAAAAAATTGAAAAATCCACCCAAAACCTAAAAAAATTGAAATTTTTATATGAAAACCTTCTTTTGCCCATATCTCCTTAAATATGCGTCCTAGAGCGAAAAGGACTTTAATTCGTGACCACCCTCAAACAATTGAAAAATCCACCCAAAACCTAAAAAAATTGAAATTTTTTATATGAAAAATTTCTTGTGCCCATATCTCCTTAAATATGCGTCCTAGAGCGAAAAGGACTTTAATTCGTGACCACCCCCAAAAAATTGAAAAATCCACCCAAAACCTAAAAAAATTGAAATTTTTATATGAAAACCTTCTTTTGCCCATATCTCCTAAACTAAGCGTCCTAGAGCGAAAAGGACTATAATTCGTGACCACCCCAAAAAATTGACTTTAATTCGTGACCACCCCAAAATATTGAAAAATCCACCCAAAACCTAAAAAAAATTTAAATTTTTATATGAAAAACTTCTTTTGCCCATATCTCCTAAACTAAGCGTCCTAGAGCGAAAAGGACTTTAATTCGTGACCACCCCAAAAAATTGAAAAATCCACCCAAAACCTAAAAAAATTTAAATTTTTATATGAAAAACTTCTTTTGCCCATATCTCCTTAAATATGCGTCCTAGAGCGAAAAGGACTTTAATTCGTGACCACCCCAAAATATTGAAAAATCCACCCAAAACCTAAAAAAATTTAAATTTTTATATGAAAAACTTCTTTTGCCCATATCTCCTAAACTAAGCGTCCTAGAGCGAAAAGGACTTTAATTCGTGACCACCCCAAAAAATTGAAAAATCCACCCAAAACCTAAAAAAATTGAAATTTTTATATGAAAAACTTCTTTTGCCCATATCTCCTTAAATATGCGTCCTAGAGCGAAAAGGACTTTAATTCGTGACCACCCCCAAAAAATTGAAAAATCCACCCAAAACCTAAAAAAATTGAAATTTTTATATGGAAAACTTCTTTTGCCCATATCTCCTTAAATATGCGTCCTAGAGTGAAAAGGACTTTAATTCGTGACCACCCCAAAAAATTGAAAAATCCACCCAAAACCTAAAAAAATTGAAATTTTTATATGAAAAACTTCTTTTGCCCACATTTCCTTAAATATGCGTCCTAGAGCGAAAAGGACTTTAATTCGTGACCACCCCCAAAAAATTGAAAAATCCACCCAAAACCTAAAAAAATTTAAATTTTTATATGAAAACCTTCTTTTGCCCATATCTCCTTAAATATGCGTCCTAGAGCGAAAAGGACTTTAATTCGTGACCACTCCCAAAAAATTGAAAAATCCACCCAAAACCTAAAAAAATTGAAATTTTTATATGAAAACCTTCTTTTGCCCATATCTCCTTAAATATGCGTCCTAGAGCGAAAAGGACTTTAATTCGTGACCACCCTCAAACAATTGAAAAATCCACCCAAAACCTAAAAAAATTGAAATTTTTTATATGAAAAATTTCTTGTGCCCATATCTCCTTAAATATGCGTCCTAGAGCGAAAAGGACTTTAATTCGTGACCACCCCCAAAAAATTGAAAAATCCACCCAAAACCTAAAAAAAATGAAATTTTTATATGAAAACCTTCTTTTGCCCATATCTCCTTAAATATGCGTCCTAGAGCGAAAAGGACTTTAATTCGTGACCACCCCCAAAAAATTGAAAAATCCACCCAAAACCTAAAAAAAATGAAATTTTTATATGAAAACCTTCTTTTGCCCATATCTCCTTAAATATGCGTCCTAGAGCGAAAAGGACTTTAATTCGTGACCACCCCCAAAAAATTGAAAAATCCACCCAAAGCTTAAAAAAATTGAAATTTTTATATGAAAACCTTCTTTTGCCCATATCTCCTTAAATATGCGTCCTAGAGCGAAAAGGACTTTAATTCGTGACCACCCCCAAAAAATTGAAAAATCCACCCAAAACCTAAAAAAATTGAAATTTTTATATGAAAAACTTCTTTTGCCCATATCTCCTTAAATATGCGTCCTAGAGCGAAAAGGACTTTAATTCGTGACCACCCCAAAATATTGAAAAATCCACCCAAAACCTAAAAAAATTTAAATTTTTATATGAAAAACTTCTTTTGCCCATATCTCCTAAACTAAGCGTCCTAGAGCGAAAAGGACTTTAATTCGTGACCACCCCAAAAAATTGAAAAATCCACCCAAAACCTAAAAAAATTGAAATTTTTATATGAAAAACTTCTTTTGCCCATATCTCCTTAAATATGCGTCCTAGAGCGAAAAGGACTTTAATTCGTGACCACCCCCAAAAAATTGAAAAATCCACCCAAAACCTAAAAAAATTGAAATTTTTATATGGAAAACTTCTTTTGCCCATATCTCCTTAAATATGCGTCCTAGAGTGAAAAGGACTTTAATTCGTGACCACCCCAAAAAATTGAAAAATCCACCCAAAACCTAAAAAAATTGAAATTTTTATATGAAAAACTTCTTTTGCCCACATTTCCTTAAATATGCGTCCTAGAGCGAAAAGGACTTTAATTCGTGACCACCCCCAAAAAATTGAAAAATCCACCCAAAACCTAAAAAAATTTAAATTTTTATATGAAAACCTTCTTTTGCCCATATCTCCTTAAATATGCGTCCTAGAGCGAAAAGGACTTTAATTCGTGACCACTCCCAAAAAATTGAAAAATCCACCCAAAACCTAAAAAAATTGAAATTTTTATATGAAAACCTTCTTTTGCCCATATCTCCTTAAATATGCGTCCTAGAGCGAAAAGGACTTTAATTCGTGACCACCCTCAAACAATTGAAAAATCCACCCAAAACCTAAAAAAATTGAAATTTTTTATATGAAAAATTTCTTGTGCCCATATCTCCTTAAATATGCGTCCTAGAGCGAAAAGGACTTTAATTCGTGACCACCCCCAAAAAATTGAAAAATCCACCCAAAACCTAAAAAAATTGAAATTTTTATATGAAAAACTTCTTTTGCCCATATCTCCTTAAATATGCGTCCTAGAGCGAAAAGGACTTTAATTCGTGACCACCCCCAAAAAATTGAAAAATCCACCCAAAACCTAAAAAAATTGAAATTTTTATATGAAAACCTTCTTTTGCCCATATCTCCTAAACTAAGCGTCCTAGAGCGAAAAGGACTATAATTCGTGACCACCCCAAAAAATTGACTTTAATTCGTGACCACCCCAAAATATTGAAAAATCCACCCAAAACCTAAAAAAAATTTAAATTTTTATATGAAAAACTTCTTTTGCCCATATCTCCTAAACTAAGCGTCCTAGAGCGAAAAGGACTTTAATTCGTGACCACCCCAAAAAATTGAAAAATCCACCCAAAACCTAAAAAAATTGAAATTTTTATATGAAAAACTTCTTTTGCCCATATCTCCTTAAATATGCGTCCTAGAGCGAAAAGGACTTTAATTCGTGACCACCCCCAAAAAATTGAAAAATCCACCCAAAACCTAAAAAAATTGAAATTTTTATATGGAAAACTTCTTTTGCCCATATCTCCTTAAATATGCGTCCTAGAGCGAAAAGGACTTTAATTCGTGACCACCCCAAAAAATTGAAAAATCCACCCAAAACCTAAAAAAATTGAAATTTTTATATGAAAAACTTCTTTTGCCCACATCTCCTTAAATATGCGTCCTAGAGCGAAAAGGACTTTAATTCGTGACCACCCCCAAAAAATTGAAAAATCCACCCAAAACCTAAAAAAAATTAAATTTTTATATGAAAACCTTCTTTTGCCCATATCTCCTTAAATATGCGTCCTAGAGCGAAAAGGACTTTAATTCGTGACCACCCCCAAAAAATTGAAAAATCCACCCAAAACCTAAAAAAATTGAAATTTTTATATGAAAACCTTCTTTTGCCCATATCTCCTTAAATATGCGTCCTAGAGCGAAAAGGACTTTAATTCGTGACCACCCTCAAACAATTGAAAAATCCACCCAAAACCTAAAAAAATTGAAATTTTTTATATGAAAAATTTCTTGTGCCCATATCTCCTTAAATATGCGTCCTAGAGCGAAAAGGACTTTAATTCGTGACCACCCCCACAAAATTGAAAAATCCACCCAAAACCTAAAAAAATTGAAATTTTTATATGAAAAACTTCTTTTGCCCATATCTCCTTAAATATGCGTCCTAGAGCGAAAAGGACTTTAATTCGTGACCACCCCAAAAAAATTGAAAAATCCACCCAAAACCTAAAAAAATTGAAGTTTTTATATGAAAAACTTCTTTTGCCCATATCTCCTTAAATATGCGTCCCAGAGCGAAAAGGACTTTAATTCGTGACCATCCCCAAAAAATTGAAAAATCCACCCAAAACCTAAAAAAATTGAAATTTTAAATGAAAAACTTCTTTTGCCCATATCTCCTTAAATATGCGTCCTAGAGCGAAAAGGACTTTAATTCGTGACCACCCCCAAAAAATTGAAAAATCCACCCAAAACCTAAAAAAATTGAAATTTTTATATGAAAAACTTCTTTTGCCCATATCTCCTTAAATATGCGTCCTAGAGCGAAAAAGACTTTAATTCGTGACCACCCCCAAAAAATTGAAAAATCCACCCAAAACCTAAAAAAATTGAAATTTTTATATGAAAAACTTCTTTTGCCCATATCTCCTTAAATATGCGTCCTAGAGCGAAAAGGACTTTAATTCGTGACCACCCCCAAAAAATTGAAAAATCCACCCAAAACCTAAAAAAATTGAAATTTTTATATGAAAAACTTCTTTTGCCCATATCTCCTTAAATATGCGTCCTAGAGCGAAAAGGACTTTAATTCGTGACCACCCCCAAAAAATTGAAAAATCCACCCAAAACCTAAAAAATTTGAAATTTTTATATGGAAAACTTCTTTTGCCCATATCTCCTTAAATATGCGTCCTAGAGCGAAAAGGACTTTAATTCGTGACCACCCCCAAAAAATTGAAAAATCCACCCAAAACCTAAAAAAATTGAAATTTTTATACGAAAAACTTCTTTTGCCCATATCTCCTTAAATATGCGTCCTAGAGCGAAAAGGACTTTAATTCGTGACCACCCCCAAAAAATTGAAAAATCCACCCAAAACCTAAAAAAAATAAAATTTTTATATGAAAACCTTCTTTTGCCCATATCTCCTTAAATATGCGTTCTAGAGCGAAAAGGACTTTAATTCGTGACCACCCCCAAAAAATTGAAAAATCCACCCAAAACCTAAAAAAATTGAAATTTTTATATGAAAACCTTCTTTTGCCCATATCTCCTTAAATATGCGTCCTAGAGCGAAAAGGACTTTAATTCGTGACCACCCCCAAAAAATTGAAAAATCCACCCAAAACCTAAAAAAATTGAAATTTTTATATGAAAAACTTCTTTTGCCCATATCTCCTTAAATATGCGTCCTAGAGCGAAAAGGACTTTAATTCGTGACCACCCCAAAATATTGAAAAATCCACCCAAAACCTAAAAAAAATTTAAATTTTTATATGAAAAACTTCTTTTGCCCATATCTCCTAAACTAAGCGTCCTAGAGCGAAAAGGACTTTAATTCGTGACCACCCCAAAAAATTGAAAAATCCACCCAAAACCTAAAAAAATTGAAATTTTTATATGAAAAACTTCTTTTGCCCATATCTCCTTAAATATGCGTCCTAGAGCGAAAAGGACTTTAATTCGTGACCACCCCCACAAAATTGAAAAATCCACCCAAAACCTAAAAAAATTGAAATTTTTATATGAAAAACTTCTTTTGCCCATATCTCCTTAAATATGCGTCCTAGAGCGAAAAGGACTTTAATTCGTGACCACCCTCAAACAATTGAAAAATCCACCCAAAACCTAAAAAAATTGAAATTTTTTATATGAAAAATTTCTTGTGCCCATATCTCCTTAAATATGCGTCCTAGAGCGAAAAGGACTTTAATTCGTGACCACCCCAAAAAAATTGAAAAATCCACCCAAAACCTAAAAAAATTGAAGTTTTTATATGAAAAACTTCTTTTGCCCATATCTCCTTAAATATGCGTCCTAGAGCGAAAAGGACTTTAATTCGTGACCACCCCCAAAAAATTGAAAAATCCACCCAAAACCTAAAAAAAATGAAATTTTAAATGAAAAACTTCTTTTGCCCATATCTCCTTAAATATGCGTCCTAGAGCGAAAAGGACTTTAATTCGTGACCACCCCCAAAAAATTGAAAAATCCACCCAAAACCTAAAAAAATTGAAATTTTTATATGAAAAACTTCTTTTGCCCATATCTCCTTAAATATGCGTCCTAGAGCGAAAAAGACTTTAATTCGTGACCACCCCCAAAAAATTGAAAAATCCACCCAAAACCTAAAAAAATTGAAATTTTTATATGAAAAACTTCTTTTGCCCATATCTCCTTAAATATGCGTCCTAGAGCGAAAAGGACTTTAATTCGTGACCACCCCCAAAAAATTGAAAAATCCACCCAAAACCTAAAAAAATTGAAATTTTTATATGAAAAACTTCTTTTGCCCACATTTCCTTAAATATGCGTCCTAGAGCGAAAAGGACTTTAATTCGTGACCACCCCCAAAAAATTGAAAAATCCACCCAAAACCTAAAAAAATTTAAATTTTTATATGAAAACCTTCTTTTGCCCATATCTCCTTAAATATGCGTCCTAGAGCGAAAAGGACTTTAATTCGTGACCACTCCCAAAAAATTGAAAAATCCACCCAAAACCTAAAAAAATTGAAATTTTTATATGAAAACCTTCTTTTGCCCATATCTCCTTAAATATGCGTCCTAGAGCGAAAAGGACTTTAATTCGTGACCACCCTCAAACAATTGAAAAATCCACCCAAAACCTAAAAAAATTGAAATTTTTTATATGAAAAATTTCTTGTGCCCATATCTCCTTAAATATGCGTCCTAGAGCGAAAAGGACTTTAATTCGTGACCACCCCCAAAAAATTGAAAAATCCACCCAAAACCTAAAAAAATTGAAATTTTTATATGAAAAACTTCTTTTGCCCATATCTCCTTAAATATGCGTCCTAGAGCGAAAAGGACTTTAATTCGTGACCACCCCCAAAAAATTGAAAAATCCACCCAAAACCTAAAAAAATTGAAATTTTTATATGAAAACCTTCTTTTGCCCATATCTCCTAAACTAAGCGTCCTAGAGCGAAAAGGACTATAATTCGTGACCACCCCAAAAAATTGACTTTAATTCGTGACCACCCCAAAATATTGAAAAATCCACCCAAAACCTAAAAAAAATTTAAATTTTTATATGAAAAACTTCTTTTGCCCATATCTCCTAAACTAAGCGTCCTAGAGCGAAAAGGACTTTAATTCGTGACCACCCCAAAAAATTGAAAAATCCACCCAAAACCTAAAAAAATTGAAATTTTTATATGAAAAACTTCTTTTGCCCATATCTCCTTAAATATGCGTCCTAGAGCGAAAAGGACTTTAATTCGTGACCACCCCCAAAAAATTGAAAAATCCACCCAAAACCTAAAAAAATTGAAATTTTTATATGGAAAACTTCTTTTGCCCATATCTCCTTAAATATGCGTCCTAGAGCGAAAAGGACTTTAATTCGTGACCACCCCAAAAAATTGAAAAATCCACCCAAAACCTAAAAAAATTGAAATTTTTATATGAAAAACTTCTTTTGCCCACATCTCCTTAAATATGCGTCCTAGAGCGAAAAGGACTTTAATTCGTGACCACCCCCAAAAAATTGAAAAATCCACCCAAAACCTAAAAAAAATTAAATTTTTATATGAAAACCTTCTTTTGCCCATATCTCCTTAAATATGCGTCCTAGAGCAAAAAGGACTTTAATTCGTGACCACCCCCAAAAAATTGAAAAATCCACCCAAAACCTAAAAAAATTGAAATTTTTATATGAAAAACTTCTTTTGCCCATATCTCCTTAAATATGCGTCCTAGAGCGAAAAGGACTTTAATTCGTGACCACCCTCAAACAATTGAAAAATCCACCCAAAACCTAAAAAAATTGAAATTTTTTATATGAAAAATTTCTTGTGCCCATATCTCCTTAAATATGCGTCCTAGAGCGAAAAGGACTTTAATTCGTGACCACCCCCACAAAATTGAAAAATCCACCCAAAACCTAAAAAAATTGAAATTTTTATATGAAAAACTTCTTTTGCCCATATCTCCTTAAATATGCGTCCTAGAGCGAAAAGGACTTTAATTCGTGACCACCCCAAAAAAATTGAAAAATCCACCCAAAACCTAAAAAAATTGAAGTTTTTATATGAAAAACTTCTTTTGCCCATATCTCCTTAAATATGCGTCCCAGAGCGAAAAGGACTTTAATTCGTGACCATCCCCAAAAAATTGAAAAATCCACCCAAAACCTAAAAAAATTGAAATTTTAAATGAAAAACTTCTTTTGCCCATATCTCCTTAAATATGCGTCCTAGAGCGAAAAGGACTTTAATTCGTGACCACCCCCAAAAAATTGAAAAATCCACCCAAAACCTAAAAAAATTGAAATTTTTATATGAAAAACTTCTTTTGCCCATATCTCCTTAAATATGCGTCCTAGAGCGAAAAAGACTTTAATTCGTGACCACCCCCAAAAAATTGAAAAATCCACCCAAAACCTAAAAAAATTGAAATTTTTATATGAAAAACTTCTTTTGCCCATATCTCCTTAAATATGCGTCCTAGAGCGAAAAGGACTTTAATTCGTGACCACCCCCAAAAAATTGAAAAATCCACCCAAAACCTAAAAAAATTGAAATTTTTATATGAAAAACTTCTTTTGCCCATATCTCCTTAAATATGCGTCCTAGAGCGAAAAGGACTTTAATTCGTGACCACCCCCAAAAAATTGAAAAATCCACCCAAAACCTAAAAAATTTGAAATTTTTATATGGAAAACTTGTTTTGCCCATATCTCCTTAAATATGCGTCCTAGAGCGAAAAGGACTTTAATTCGTGACCACCCCCAAAAAATTGAAAAATCCACCCAAAACCTAAAAAAATTGAAATTTTTATACGAAAAACTTCTTTTGCCCATATCTCCTTAAATATGCGTCCTAGAGCGAAAAGGACTTTAATTCGTGACCACCCCCAAAAAATTGAAAAATCCACCCAAAACCTAAAAAAAATAAAATTTTTATATGAAAACCTTCTTTTGCCCATATCTCCTTAAATATGCGTCCTAGAGCGAAAAGGACTTTAATTCGTGACCACCCCCAAAAAATTGAAAAATCCACCCAAAACCTAAAAAAATTGAAATTTTTATATGAAAACCTTCTTTTGCCCATATCTCCTTAAATATGCGTCCTAGAGCGAAAAGGACTTTAATTCGTGACCACCCCCAAAAAATTGAAAAATCCACCCAAAACCTAAAAAAATTGAAATTTTTATATGAAAAACTTCTTTTGCCCATATCTCCTTAAATATGCGTCCTAGAGCGAAAAGGACTTTAATTCGTGACCACCCCAAAATATTGAAAAATCCACCCAAAACCTAAAAAAAATTTAAATTTTTATATGAAAAACTTCTTTTGCCCATATCTCCTAAACTAAGCGTCCTAGAGCGAAAAGGACTTTAATTCGTGACCACCCCAAAAAATTGAAAAATCCACCCAAAACCTAAAAAAATTGAAATTTTTATATGAAAAACTTCTTTTGCCCATATCTCCTTAAATATGCGTCCTAGAGCGAAAAGGACTTTAATTCGTGACCACCCCCACAAAATTGAAAAATCCACCCAAAACCTAAAAAAATTGAAATTTTTATATGAAAAACTTCTTTTGCCCATATCTCCTTAAATATGCGTCCTAGAGCGAAAAGGACTTTAATTCGTGACCACCCCAAAAAAATTGAAAAATCCACCCAAAACCTAAAAAAATTGAAGTTTTTATATGAAAAACTTCTTTTGCCCATATCTCCTTAAATATGCGTCCTAGAGCGAAAAGGACTTTAATTCGTGACCACCCCCAAAAAATTGAAAAATCCACCCAAAACCTAAAAAAAATGAAATTTTAAATGAAAAACTTCTTTTGCCCATATCTCCTTAAATATGCGTCCTAGAGCGAAAAGGACTTTAATTCGTGACCACCCCCAAAAAATTGAAAAATCCACCCAAAACCTAAAAAAATTGAAATTTTTATATGAAAAACTTCTTTTGCCCATATCTCCTTAAATATGCGTCCTAGAGCGAAAAAGACTTTAATTCGTGACCACCCCCAAAAAATTGAAAAATCCACCCAAAACCTAAAAAAATTGAAATTTTTATATGAAAAACTTCTTTTGCCCATATCTCCTTAAATATGCGTCCTAGAGCGAAAAGGACTTTAATTCGTGACCACCCCCAAAAAATTGAAAAATCCACCCAAAACCTAAAAAAATTGAAATTTTTATATGAAAAACTTCTTTTGCCCATATCTCCTTAAATATGCGTCCTAGAGCGAAAAGGACTTTAATTCGTGACCACCCCCAAAAAATTGAAAAATCCACCCAAAACCTAAAAAAATTGAAATTTTTATACGAAAACCTTCTTTTGCCCATATCTCCTAAACTAAGCGTCCTAGAGCGAAAAGGACTATAATTCGTGACCACCCCAAAAAATTGACTTTAATTCGTGACCACCCCAAAATATTGAAAAATCCACCCAAAACCTAAAAAAAATTTAAATTTTTATATGAAAAACTTCTTTTGCCCGTATCTCCTAAACTAAGCGTCCTAGAGCGAAAAGGACTTTAATTCGTGACCACCCCAAAAAATTGAAAAATCCACCCAAAACCTAAAAAAATTGAAATTTTTATATGAAAAACTTCTTTTGCCCATATCTCCTTAAATATGCGTCCTAGAGCGAAAAGGACTTTAATTCGTGACCACCCCCAAAAAATTGAAAAATCCACCCAAAACCTAAAAAAATTGAAATTTTTATATTTTTCTTTTGCCCATATCTCCTTAAATATGCGTCCTAGAGCGAAAAGGACTTTAATTCGTGACCACCCCAAAAAATTGAAAAATCCACCCAAAACCTAAAAAAATTGAAATTTTTATATGAAAAACTTCTTTTGCCCACATCTCCTTAAATATGCGTCCTAGAGCGAAAAGGACTTTAATTCGTGACCACCCCCAAAAAATTGAAAAATCCACCCAAAACCTAAAAAAATTGAAATTTTTATATGAAAAACTTCTTTTGCCCATATCTCCTTAAATATGCGTCCTAGAGCGAAAAGGACTTTAATTCGTGACCACCCCCAAAAAATTGAAAAATCCACCCAAAACCTAAAAAAATTGAAATTTTTATATGAAAACCTTCTTTTGCCCATATCTCCTTAAATATGCGTCCTAGAGCGAAAAGGACTTTAATTCGTGACCACCCCAAAATATTGAAAAATCCACCCAAAACCTAAAAAAAATTTAAATTTTTATATGAAAAACTTCTTTTGCCCATATCTCCTAAACTAAGCGTCCTAGAGCGAAAAGGACTTTAATTCGTGACCACCCCAAAAAATTGAAAAATCCACCCAAAACCTAAAAAAATTGAAATTTTTATATGAAAAACTTCTTTTGCCCATATCTCCTTAAATATGCGTCCTAGAGCGAAAAGGACTTTAATTCGTGACCACCCCCAAAAAATTGAAAAATCCACCCAAAACCTAAAAAAATTGAAGTTTTTATATGAAAAACTTCTTTTGCCCATATCTCCTTAAATATGCGTCCTAGAGCGAAAAGGACTTTAATTCGTGACCACCCCCAAAAAATTGAAAAATCCACCCAAAACCTAAAAAAATTGAAATTTTAAATGAAAAACTTCTTTTGCCCATATCTCCTTAAATATGCGTCCTAGAGCGAAAAGGACTTTAATTCGTGACCACCCCCAAAAAATTGAAAAATCCACCCAAAACCTAAAAAAATTGAAATTTTTATATGAAAAACTTCTTTTGCCCATATCTCCTTAAATATGCGTCCTAGAGCGAAAAAGACTTTAATTCGTGACCACCCCCAAAAAATTGAAAAATCCACCCAAAACCTAAAAAAATTGAAATTTTTATATGAAAAACTTCTTTTGCCCATATCTCCTTAAATATGCGTCCTAGAGCGAAAAGGACTTTAATTCGTGACCACCCCCAAAAAATTGAAAAATCCACCCAAAACCTAAAAAAATTGAAATTTTTATATGAAAAACTTCTTTTGCCCATATCTCCTTAAATATGCGTCCTAGAGCGAAAAGGACTTTAATTCGTGACCACCCCCAAAAAATTGAAAAATCCACCCAAAACCTAAAAAAATTGAAATTTTTATATGGAAAACTTCTTTTGCCCATATCTCCTTAAATATGCGTCCTAGAGCGAAAAGGACTTTAATTCGTGACCACCCCCAAAAAATTGAAAAATCCACCCAAAACCTAAAAAAATTGAAATTTTTATACGAAAAACTTCTTTTGCCCATATCTCCTTAAATATGCGTCCTAGAGCGAAAAGGACTTTAATTCGTGACCACCCCCAAAAAATTGAAAAATCCACCCAAAACCTAAAAAAAATGAAATTTTTATATGAAAACCTTCTTTTGCCCATATCTCCTTAAATATGCGTCCTAGAGCGAAAAGGACTTTAATTCGTGACCACCCCCAAAAAATTGAAAAATCCACCCAAAACCTAAAAAAATTGAAATTTTTATATGAAAACCTTCTTTTGCCCATATCTCCTTAAATATGCGTCCTAGAGCGAAAAGGACTTTAATTCGTGACCACCCCCAAAAAATTGAAAAATCCACCCAAAACCTAAAAAAATTGAAATTTTTATATGAAAAACTTCTTTTGCCCATATCTCCTTAAATATGCGTCCTAGAGCGAAAAGGACTTTAATTCGTGACCACCCCAAAATATTGAAAAATCCACCCAAAACCTAAAAAAAATTTAAATTTTTATATGAAAAACTTCTTTTGCCCATATCTCCTAAACTAAGCGTCCTAGAGCGAAAAGGACTTTAATTCGTGACCACCCCAAAAAATTGAAAAATCCACCCAAAACCTAAAAAAATTGAAATTTTTATATGAAAAACTTCTTTTGCCCATATCTCCTTAAATATGCGTCCTAGAGCGAAAAGGACTTTAATTCGTGACCACCCCCAAAAAATTGAAAAATCCACCCAAAACCTAAAAAAATTGAAATTTTTATATGGAAAACTTCTTTTGCCCATATCTCCTTAAATATGCGTCCTAGAGCGAAAAGGACTTTAATTCGTGACCACCCCAAAAAATTGAAAAATCCACCCAAAACCTAAAAAAATTGAAATTTTTATATGAAAAACTTCTTTTGCCCACATTTCCTTAAATATGCGTCCTAGAGCGAAAAGGACTTTAATTCGTGACCACCCCCAAAAAATTGAAAAATCCACCCAAAACCTAAAAAAATTTAAATTTTTATATGAAAACCTTCTTTTGCCCATATCTCCTTAAATATGCGTCCTAGAGCGAAAAGGACTTTAATTCGTGACCACTCCCAAAAAATTGAAAAATCCACCCAAAACCTAAAAAAATTGAAATTTTTATATGAAAACCTTCTTTTGCCCATATCTCCTTAAATATGCGTCCTAGAGCGAAAAGGACTTTAATTCGTGACCACCCTCAAACAATTGAAAAATCCACCCAAAACCTAAAAAAATTTAAATTTTTTATATGAAAAATTTCTTGTGCCCATATCTCCTTAAATATGCGTCCTAGAGCGAAAAGGACTTTAATTCGTGACCACCCCCAAAAAATTGAAAAATCCACCCAAAACCTAAAAAAATTGAAATTTTTATATGAAAAACTTCTTTTGCCCATATCTCCTTAAATATGCGTCCTAGAGCGAAAAGGACTTTAATTCGTGACCACCCCCAAAAAATTGAAAAATCCACCCAAAACCTAAAAAAATTGAAATTTTTATATGAAAACCTTCTTTTGCCCATATCTCCTAAACTAAGCGTCCTAGAGCGAAAAGGACTATAATTCGTGACCACCCCAAAAAATTGACTTTAATTCGTGACCACCCCAAAATATTGAAAAATCCACCCAAAACCTAAAAAAAATTTAAATTTTTATATGAAAAACTTCTTTTGCCCATATCTCCTAAACTAAGCGTCCTAGAGCGAAAAGGACTTTAATTCGTGACCACCCCAAAAAATTGAAAAATCCACCCAAAACCTAAAAAAATTGAAATTTTTATATGAAAGCCTTCTTTTGCCCATATCTCCTTAAATATGCGTCCTAGAGCGAAAAGGACTTTAATTCGTGACCACCCTCAAACAATTGAAAAATCCACCCAAAACCTAAAAAAATTGAAATTTTTTATATGAAAAATTTCTTGTGCCCATATCTCCTTAAATATGCGTCCTAGAGCGAAAAGGACTTTAATTCGTGACCACCCCCACAAAATTGAAAAATCCACCCAAAACCTAAAAAAATTGAAATTTTTATATGAAAAACTTCTTTTGCCCATATCTCCTTAAATATGCGTCCTAGAGCGAAAAGGACTTTAATTCGTGACCACCCCAAAAAAATTGAAAAATCCACCCAAAACCTAAAAAAATTGAAGTTTTTATATGAAAAACTTCTTTTGCCCATATCTCCTTAAATATGCGTCCTAGAGCGAAAAGGACTTTAATTCGTGACCACCCCCAAAAAATTGAAAAATCCACCCAAAACCTAAAAAAATTGAAATTTTAAATGAAAAACTTCTTTTGCCCATATCTCCTTAAATATGCGTCCTAGAGCGAAAAGGACTTTAATTCGTGACCACCCCCAAAAAATTGAAAAATCCACCCAAAACCTAAAAAAATTGAAATTTTTATATGAAAAACTTCTTTTGCCCATATCTCCTTAAATATGCGTCCTAGAGCGAAAAAGACTTTAATTCGTGACCACCCCCAAAAAATTGAAAAATCCACCCAAAACCTAAAAAAATTGAAATTTTTATATGAAAAACTTCTTTTGCCCATATCTCCTTAAATATGCGTCCTAGAGCGAAAAGGACTTTAATTCGTGACCACCCCCAAAAAATTGAAAAATCCACCCAAAACCTAAAAAAATTGAAATTTTTATATGAAAAACTTCTTTTGCCCATATCTCCTTAAATATGCGTCCTAGAGCGAAAAGGACTTTAATTCGTGACCACCCCCAAAAAATTGAAAAATCCACCCAAAACCTAAAAAAATTGAAATTTTTATATGGAAAACTTCTTTTGCCCATATCTCCTTAAATATGCGTCCTAGAGCGAAAAGGACTTTAATTCGTGACCACCCCCAAAAAATTGAAAAATCCACCCAAAACCTAAAAAAATTGAAATTTTTATACGAAAAACTTCTTTTGCCCATATCTCCTTAAATATGCGTCCTAGAGCGAAAAGGACTTTAATTCGTGACCACCCCCAAAAAATTGAAAAATCCACCCAAAACCTAAAAAAAATGAAATTTTTATATGAAAACCTTCTTTTGCCCATATCTCCTTAAATATGCGTCCTAGAGCGAAAAGGACTTTAATTCGTGACCACCCCCAAAAAATTGAAAAATCCACCCAAAACCTAAAAAAATTGAAATTTTTATATGAAAACCTTCTTTTGCCCATATCTCCTTAAATATGCGTCCTAGAGCGAAAAGGACTTTAATTCGTGACCACCCCCAAAAAATTGAAAAATCCACCCAAAACCTAAAAAAATTGAAATTTTTATATGAAAAACTTCTTTTGCCCATATCTCCTTAAATATGCGTCCTAGAGCGAAAAGGACTTTAATTCGTGACCACCCCAAAATATTGAAAAATCCACCCAAAACCTAAAAAAAATTTAAATTTTTATATGAAAAACTTCTTTTGCCCATATCTCCTAAACTAAGCGTCCTAGAGCGAAAAGGACTTTAATTCGTGACCACCCCAAAAAATTGAAAAATCCACCCAAAACCTAAAAAAAATGAAATTTTTATATGAAAAACTTCTTTTGCCCATATCTCCTTAAATATGCGTCCTAGAGCGAAAAGGACTTTAATTCGTGACCACCCCCACAAAATTGAAAAATCCACCCAAAACCTAAAAAAATTGAAATTTTTATATGAAAAACTTCTTTTGCCCATATCTCCTTAAATATGCGTCCTAGAGCGAAAAGGACTTTAATTCGTGACCACCCCAAAAAAATTGAAAAATCCACCCAAAACCTAAAAAAATTGAAGTTTTTATATGAAAAACTTCTTTTGCCCATATCTCCTTAAATATGCGTCCTAGAGCGAAAAGGACTTTAATTCGTGACCACCCCCAAAAAATTGAAAAATCCACCCAAAACCTAAAAAAATTGAAATTTTAAATGAAAAACTTCTTTTGCCCATATCTCCTTAAATATGCGTCCTAGAGCGAAAAGGACTTTAATTCGTGACCACCCCCAAAAAATTGAAAAATCCACCCAAAACCTAAAAAAATTGAAATTTTTATATGAAAAACTTCTTTTGCCCATATCTCCTTAAATATGCGTCCTAGAGCGAAAAAGACTTTAATTCGTGACCACCCCCAAAAAATTGAAAAATCCACCCAAAACCTAAAAAAATTGAAATTTTTATATGAAAAACTTCTTTTGCCCATATCTCCTTAAATATGCGTCCTAGAGCGAAAAGGACTTTAATTCGTGACCACCCCCAAAAAATTGAAAAATCCACCCAAAACCTAAAAAAATTGAAATTTTTATATGAAAAACTTCTTTTGCCCATATCTCCTTAAATATGCGTCCTAGAGCGAAAAGGACTTTAATTCGTGACCACCCCCAAAAAATTGAAAAATCCACCCAAAACCTAAAAAAATTGAAATTTTTATACGAAAACCTTCTTTTGCCCATATCTCCTAAACTAAGCGTCCTAGAGCGAAAAGGACTATAATTCGTGACCACCCCAAAAAATTGACTTTAATTCGTGACCACCCCAAAATATTGAAAAATCCACCCAAAACCTAAAAAAAATTTAAATTTTTATATGAAAAACTTCTTTTGCCCGTATCTCCTAAACTAAGCGTCCTAGAGCGAAAAGGACTTTAATTCGTGACCACCCCAAAAAATTGAAAAATCCACCCAAAACCTAAAAAAATTGAAATTTTTATATGAAAAACTTCTTTTGCCCATATCTCCTTAAATATGCGTCCTATAGCGAAAAGGACTTTAATTCGTGACCACCCCCAAAAAATTGAAAAATCCACCCAAAACCTAAAAAAATTGAAATTTTTATATTTTTCTTTTGCCCATATCTCCTTAAATATGCGTCCTAGAGCGAAAAGGACTTTAATTCGTGACCACCCCAAAAAATTGAAAAATCCACCCAAAACCTAAAAAAATTGAAATTTTTATATGAAAAACTTCTTTTGCCCACATCTCCTTAAATATGCGTCCTAGAGCGAAAAGGACTTTAATTCGTGACCACCCCCAAAAAATTGAAAAATCCACCCAAAACCTAAAAAAAATTAAATTTTTATATGAAAACCTTCTTTTGCCCATATCTCCTTAAATATGCGTCCTAGAGCGAAAAGGACTTTAATTCGTGACCACCCCCAAAAAATTGAAAAATCCACCCAAAACCTAAAAAAATTGAAATTTTTATATGAAAACCTTCTTTTGCCCATATCTCCTTAAATATGCGTCCTAGAGCGAAAAGGACTTTAATTCGTGACCACCCTCAAACAATTGAAAAATCCACCCAAAACCTAAAAAAATTGAAATTTTTTATATGAAAAATTTCTTGTGCCCATATCTCCTTAAATATGCGTCCTAGAGCGAAAAGGACTTTAATTCGTGACCACCCCCACAAAATTGAAAAATCCACCCAAAACCTAAAAAAATTGAAATTTTTATATGAAAAACTTCTTTTGCCCATATCTCCTTAAATATGCGTCCTAGAGCGAAAAGGACTTTAATTCGTGACCACCCCAAAAAAATTGAAAAATCCACCCAAAACCTAAAAAAATTGAAGTTTTTATATGAAAAACTTCTTTTGCCCATATCTCCTTAAATATGCGTCCTAGAGCGAAAAGGACTTTAATTCGTGACCACCCCCAAAAAATTGAAAAATCCACCCAAAACCTAAAAAAATTGAAATTTTAAATGAAAAACTTCTTTTGCCCATATCTCCTTAAATATGCGTCCTAGAGCGAAAAGGACTTTAATTCGTGACCACCCCCAAAAAATTGAAAAATCCACCCAAAACCTAAAAAAATTGAAATTTTTATATGAAAAACTTCTTTTGCCCATATCTCCTTAAATATGCGTCCTAGAGCGAAAAGGACTTTAATTCGTGACCACCCCCAAAAAATTGAAAAATCCACCCAAAACCTAAAAAAATTGAAATTTTTATATGGAAAACTTCTTTTGCCCATATCTCCTTAAATATGCGTCCTAGAGCGAAAAGGACTTTAATTCGTGACCACCCCCAAAAAATTGAAAAATCCACCCAAAACCTAAAAAAATTGAAATTTTTATACGAAAAACTTCTTTTGCCCATATCTCCTTAAATATGCGTCCTAGAGCGAAAAGGACTTTAATTCGTGACCACCCCCAAAAAATTGAAAAATCCACCCAAAACCTAAAAAAAATGAAATTTTTATATGAAAACCTTCTTTTGCCCATATCTCCTTAAATATGCGTCCTAGAGCGAAAAGGACTTTAATTCGTGACCACCCCCAAAAAATTGAAAAATCCACCCAAAACCTAAAAAAATTGAAATTTTTATATGAAAACCTTCTTTTGCCCATATCTCCTTAAATATGCGTCCTAGAGCGAAAAGGACTTTAATTCGTGACCACCCCCAAAAAATTGAAAAATCCACCCAAAACCTAAAAAAATTGAAATTTTTATATGAAAAACTTCTTTTGCCCATATCTCCTTAAATATGCGTCCTAGAGCGAAAAGGACTTTAATTCGAGACCACCCCAAAATATTGAAAAATCCACCCAAAACCTAAAAAAAATTTAAATTTTTATATGAACAACTTCTTTTGCCCATATCTCCTAAACTAAGCGTCCTAGAGCGAAAAGGACTTTAATTCGTGACCACCCCAAAAAATTGAAAAATCCACCCAAAACCTAAAAAAATTTAAATTTTTATATGAAAAACTTCTTTTGCCCATATCTCCTTAAATATGCGTCCTAGAGCGAAAAGGACTTTAATTCGTGACCACCCCCAAAAAATTGAAAAATCCACCCAAAACCTAAAAAAATTGAAATTTTTATATGGAAAACTTCTTTTGCCCATATCTCCTTAAATATGCGTCCTAGAGCGAAAAGGACTTTAATTCGTGACCACCCCCAAAAAATTGAAAAATCCACCCAAAACCTAAAAAAATTTAAATTTTTATATGAAAACCTTCTTTTGCCCATATCTCCTTAAATATGCGTCCTAGAGCGAAAAGGACTTTAATTCGTGACCACTCCCAAAAAATTGAAAAATCCACCCAAAACCTAAAAAAATTGAAATTTTTATATGAAAACCTTCTTTTGCCCATATCTCCTTAAATATGCGTCCTAGAGCGAAAAGGACTTTAATTCGTGACCACCCTCAAACAATTGAAAAATCCACCCAAAACCTAAAAAAATTGAAATTTTTTATATGAAAAATTTCTTGTGCCCATATCTCCTTAAATATGCGTCCTAGAGCGAAAAGGACTTTAATTCGTGACCACCCCCAAAAAATTGAAAAATCCACCCAAAACCTAAAAAAATTGAAATTTTTATATGAAAAACTTCTTTTGCCCATATCTCCTAAACTAAGCGTCCTAGAGCGAAAAGGACTATAATTCGTGACCACCCCAAAAAATTGACTTTAATTCGTGACCACCCCAAAATATTGAAAAATCCACCCAAAACCTAAAAAAAATTTAAATTTTTATATGAAAAACTTCTTTTGCCCATATCTCCTAAACTAAGCGTCCTAGAGCGAAAAGGACTTTAATTCGTGACCACCCCAAAATATTGAAAAATCCACCCAAAACCTAAAAAAAATTTAAATTTTTATATGAAAAACTTCTTTTGCCCATATCTCCTAAACTAAGCGTCCTAGAGCGAAAAGGACTTTAATTCGTGACCACCCCAAAAAATTGAAAAATCCACCCAAAACCTAAAAAAATTGAAATTTTTATATGAAAAACTTCTTTTGCCCATATCTCCTTAAATATGCGTCCTAGAGCGAAAAGGACTTTAATTCGTGACCACCCCCAAAAAATTGAAAAATCCACCCAAAACCTAAAAAAATTGAAATTTTTATATGGAAAACTTCTTTTGCCCATATCTCCTTAAATATGCGTCCTAGAGCGAAAAGGACTTTAATTCGTGACCACCCCAAAAAATTGAAAAATCCACCCAAAACCTAAAAAAATTGAAATTTTTATATGAAAAACTTCTTTTGCCCACATCTCCTTAAATATGCGTCCTAGAGCGAAAAGGACTTTAATTCGTGACCACCCCCAAAAAATTGAAAAATCCACCCAAAACCTAAAAAAATTGAAATTTTTATATGAAAACCTTCTTTTGCCCATATCTCCTTAAATATGCGTCCTAGAGCGAAAAGGACTTTAATTCGTGACCACCCTCAAACAATTGAAAAATCCACCCAAAACCTAAAAAAATTGAAATTTTTTATATGAAAAATTTCTTGTGCCCATATCTCCTTAAATATGCGTCCTAGAGCGAAAAGGACTTTAATTCGTGACCACCCCCACAAAATTGAAAAATCCACCCAAAACCTAAAAAAATTGAAATTTTTATATGAAAAACTTCTTTTGCCCATATCTCCTTAAATATGCGTCCTAGAGCGAAAAGGACTTTAATTCGTGACCACCCCAAAAAAATTGAAAAATCCACCCAAAACCTAAAAAATTGAAGTTTTTATATGAAAAACTTCTTTTGCCCATATCTCCTTAAATATGCGTCCTAGAGCGAAAAGGACTTTAATTCGTGACCACCCCCAAAAAATTGAAAAATCCACCCAAAACCTAAAAAAATTGAAATTTTAAATGAAAAACTTCTTTTGCCCATATCTCCTTAAATATGCGTCCTAGAGCGAAAAGGACTTTAATTCGTGACCACCCCCAAAAAATTGAAAAATCCACCCAAAACCTAAAAAAATTGAAATTTTTATATGAAAAACTTCTTTTGCCCATATCTCCTTAAATATGCGTCCTAGAGCGAAAAAGACTTTAATTCGTGACCACCCCCAAAAAATTGAAAAATCCACCCAAAACCTAAAAAAATTGAAATTTTTATATGAAAAACTTCTTTTGCCCATATCTCCTTAAATATGCGTCCTAGAGCGAAAAGGACTTTAATTCGTGACCACCCCCAAAAAATTGAAAAATCCACCCAAAACCTAAAAAAATTGAAATTTTTATATGAAAAACTTCTTTTGCCCATATCTCCTTAAATATGCGTCCTAGAGCGAAAAGGACTTTAATTCGTGACCACCCCCAAAAAATTGAAAAATCCACCCAAAACCTAACAAAATTGAAATTTTTATATGGAAAACTTCTTTTGCCCATATCTCCTTAAATATGCGTCCTAGAGCGAAAAGGACTTTAATTCGTGACCACCCCCAAAAAATTGAAAAATCCACCCAAAACCTAAAAAAATTGAAATTTTTATACGAAAAACTTCTTTTGCCCATATCTCCTTAAATATGCGTCCTAGAGCGAAAAGGACTTTAATTCGTGACCACCCCCAAAAAATTGAAAAATCCACCCAAAACCTAAAAAAAATGAAATTTTTATATGAAAACCTTCTTTTGCCCATATCTCCTTAAATATGCGTCCTAGAGCGAAAAGGACTTTAATTCGTGACCACCCCCAAAAAATTGAAAAATCCACCCAAAACCTAAAAAAATTGAAATTTTTATATGAAAAACTTCTTTTGCCCATATCTCCTTAAATATGCGTCCTAGAGCGAAAAGGACTTTAATTCGTGACCACCCCCACAAAATTGAAAAATCCACCCAAAACCTAAAAAAATTGAAATTTTTATATGAAAAACTTCTTTTGCCCATATCTCCTTAAATATGCGTCCTAGAGCGAAAAGGACTTTAATTCGTGACCACCCCAAAAAAATTGAAAAATCCACCCAAAACCTAAAAAAATTGAAGTTTTTATATGAAAAACTTCTTTTGCCCATATCTCCTTAAATATGCGTCCTAGAGCGAAAAGGACTTTAATTCGTGACCACCCCCAAAAAATTGAAAAATCCACCCAAAACCTAAAAAAATTGAAATTTTAAATGAAAAACTTCTTTTGCCCATATCTCCTTAAATATGCGTCCTAGAGCGAAAAGGACTTTAATTCGTGACCACCCCCAAAAAATTGAAAAATCCACCCAAAACCTAAAAAAATTGAAATTTTTATATGAAAAACTTCTTTTGCCCATATCTCCTTAAATATGCGTCCTAGAGCGAAAAAGACTTTAATTCGTGACCACCCCCAAAAAATTGAAAAATCCACCCAAAACCTAAAAAAATTGAAATTTTTATATGAAAAACTTCTTTTGCCCATATCTCCTTAAATATGCGTCCTAGAGCGAAAAGGACTTTAATTCGTGACCACCCCCAAAAAATTGAAAAATCCACCCAAAACCTAAAAAAATTGAAATTTTTATATGAAAAACTTCTTTTGCCCATATCTCCTTAAATATGCGTCCTAGAGCGAAAAGGACTTTAATTCGTGACCACCCCCAAAAAATTGAAAAATCCACCCAAAACCTAAAAAAATTGAAATTTTTATACGAAAACCTTCTTTTGCCCATATCTCCTAAACTAAGCGTCCTAGAGCGAAAAGGACTATAATTCGTGACCACCCCAAAAAATTGACTTTAATTCGTGACCACCCCAAAATATTGAAAAATCCACCCAAAACCTAAAAAAAATTTAAATTTTTATATGAAAAACTTCTTTTGCCCGTATATCCTAAACTAAGCGTCCTAGAGCGAAAAGGACTTTAATTCGTGACCACCCCAAAAAATTGAAAAATCCACCCAAAACCTAAAAAAATTGAAATTTTTATATGAAAAACTTCTTTTGCCCATATCTCCTTAAATATGCGTCCTAGAGCGAAAAGGACTTTAATTCGTGACCACCCCCAAAAAATTGAAAAATCCACCCAAAACCTAAAAAAATTGAAATTTTTATATTTTTCTTTTGCCCATATCTCCTTAAATATGCGTCCTAGAGCGAAAAGGACTTTAATTCGTGACCACCCCAAAAAATTGAAAAATCCACCCAAAACCTAAAAAAATTGAAATTTTTATATGAAAAACTTCTTTTGCCCACATCTCCTTAAATATGCGTCCTAGAGCGAAAAGGACTTTAATTCGTGACCACCCCCAAAAAATTGAAAAATCCACCCAAAACCTAAAAAAATTAAATTTTTATATGAAAACCTTCTTTTGCCCATATCTCCTTAAATATGCGTCCTAGAGCGAAAAGGACTTTAATTCGTGACCACCCCCAAAAAATTGAAAAATCCACCCAAAACCTAAAAAAATTGAAATTTTTATATGAAAACCTTCTTTTGCCCATATCTCCTTAAATATGCGTCCTAGAGCGAAAAGGACTTTAATTCGTGACCACCCTCAAACAATTGAAAAATCCACCCAAAACCTAAAAAAATTGAAATTTTTTATATGAAAAATTTCTTGTGCCCATATCTCCTTAAATATGCGTCCTAGAGCGAAAAGGACTTTAATTCGTGACCACCCCCACAAAATTGAAAAATCCACCCAAAACCTAAAAAAATTGAAATTTTTATATGAAAAACTTCTTTTGCCCATATCTCCTTAAATATGCGTCCTAGAGCGAAAAGGACTTTAATTCGTGACCACCCCAAAAAAATTGAAAAATCCACCCAAAACCTAAAAAAATTGAAGTTTTTATATGAAAAACTTCTTTTGCCCATATCTCCTTAAATATGCGTCCTAGAGCGAAAAGGACTTTAATTCGTGACCACCCCCAAAAAATTGAAAAATCCACCCAAAACCTAAAAAAATTGAAATTTTAAATGAAAAACTTCTTTTGCCCATATCTCCTTAAATATGCGTCCTAGAGCGAAAAGGACTTTAATTCGTGACCACCCCCAAAAAATTGAAAAATCCACCCAAAACCTAAAAAAATTGAAATTTTTATATGAAAAACTTCTTTTGCCCATATCTCCTTAAATATGCGTCCTAGAGCGAAAAAGACTTTAATTCGTGACCACCCCCAAAAAATTGAAAAATCCACCCAAAACCTAAAAAAATTGAAATTTTTATATGAAAAACTTCTTTTGCCCATATCTCCTTAAATATGCGTCCTAGAGCGAAAAGGACTTTAATTCGTGACCACCCCCAAAAAATTGAAAAATCCACCCAAAACCTAAAAAAATTGAAATTTTTATATGGAAAACTTCTTTTGCCCATATCTCCTTAAATATGCGTCCTAGAGCGAAAAGGACTTTAATTCGTGACCACCCCCAAAAAATTGAAAAATCCACCCAAAACCTAAAAAAATTGAAATTTTTATACGAAAAACTTCTTTTGCCCATATCTCCTTAAATATGCGTCCTAGAGCGAAAAGGACTTTAATTCGTGACCACCCCCAAAAAATTGAAAAATCCACCCAAAACCTAAAAAAAATGAAATTTTTATATGAAAACCTTCTTTTGCCCATATCTCCTTAAATATGCGTCCTAGAGCGAAAAGGACTTTAATTCGTGACCACCCCCAAAAAATTGAAAAATCCACCCAAAACCTAAAAAAATTGAAATTTTTATATGAAAACCTTCTTTTGCCCATATCTCCTTAAATATGCGTCCTAGAGCGAAAAGGACTTTAATTCGTGACCACCCCCAAAAAATTGAAAAATCCACCCAAAACCTAAAAAAATTGAAATTTTTATATGAAAAACTTCTTTTGCCCATATCTCCTTAAATATGCGTCCTAGAGCGAAAAGGACTTTAATTCGTGACCACCCCAAAATATTGAAAAATCCACCCAAAACCTAAAAAAAATTTAAATTTTTATATGAAAAACTTCTTTTGCCCATATCTCCTAAACTAAGCGTCCTAGAGCGAAAAGGACTTTAATTCGTGACCACCCCAAAAAATTGAAAAATCCACCCAAAACCTAAAAAAATTGAAATTTTTATATGAAAAACTTCTTTTGCCCATATCTCCTTAAATATGCGTCCTAGAGCGAAAAGGACTTTAATTCGTGACCACCCCCAAAAAATTGAAAAATCCACCCAAAACCTAAAAAAATTGAAATTTTTATATGGAAAACTTCTTTTGCCCATATCTCCTTAAATATGCGTCCTAGAGCGAAAAGGACTTTAATTCGTGACCACCCCAAAAAATTGAAAAATCCACCCAAAACCTAAAAAAAATTGAAATTTTTATATGAAAAACTTCTTTTGCCCACATTTCCTTAAATATGCGTCCTAGAGCGAAAAGGACTTTAATTCGTGACCACCCCCAAAAAATTGAAAAATCCACCCAAAACCTAAAAAAATTTAAATTTTTATATGAAAACCTTCTTTTGCCCATATCTCCTTAAATATGCGTCCTAGAGCGAAAAGGACTTTAATTCGTGACCACTCCCAAAAAATTGAAAAATCCACCCAAAACCTAAAAAAATTGAAATTTTTATATGAAAACCTTCTTTTGCCCATATCTCCTTAAATATGCGTCCTAGAGCGAAAAGGACTTTAATTCGTGACCACCCTCAAACAATTGAAAAATCCACCCAAAACCTAAAAAAATTGAAATTTTTTATATGAAAAATTTCTTGTGCCCATATCTCCTTAAATATGCGTCCTAGAGCGAAAAGGACTTTAATTCGTGACCACCCCCAAAAAATTGAAAAATCCACCCAAAACCTAAAAAAATTGAAATTTTTATATGAAAAACTTCTTTTGCCCATATCTCCTTAAATATGCGTCCTAGAGCGAAAAGGACTTTAATTCGTGACCACCCCCAAAAAATTGAAAAATCCACCCAAAACCTAAAAAAATTGAAATTTTTATATGAAAACCTTCTTTTGCCCATATCTCCTAAACTAAGCGTCCTAGAGCGAAAAGGACTATAATTCGTGACCACCCCAAAAAATTGACTTTAATTCGTGACCACCCCAAAATATTGAAAAATCCACCCAAAACCTAAAAAAAATTTAAATTTTTATATGAAAAACTTCTTTTGCCCATATCTCCTAAACTAAGCGTCCTAGAGCGAAAAGGACTTTAATTCGTGACCACCCCAAAAAATTGAAAAATCCACCCAAAACCTAAAAAAATTGAAATTTTTATATGAAAAACTTCTTTTGCCCATATCTCCTTAAATATGCGTCCTAGAGCGAAAAGGACTTTAATTCGTGACCACCCCCAAAAAATTGAAAAATCCACCCAAAACCTAAAAAAATTGAAATTTTTATATGAAAACCTTCTTTTGCCCATATCTCCTAAACTAAGCGTCCTAGAGCGAAAAGGACTATAATTCGTGACCACCCCAAAAAATTGACTTTAATTCGTGACCACCCCAAAATATTGAAAAATCCACCCAAAACCTAAAAAAAATTTAAATTTTTATATGAAAAACTTCTTTTGCCCATATCTCCTAAACTAAGCGTCCTAGAGCGAAAAGGACTTTAATTCGTGACCACCCCAAAAAATTGAAAAATCCACCCAAAACCTAAAAAAATTGAAATTTTTATATGAAAAACTTCTTTTGCCCATATCTCCTTAAATATGCGTCCTAGAGCGAAAAGGACTTTAATTCGTGACCACCCCCAAAAAATTGAAAAATCCACCCAAAACCTAAAAAAATTGAAATTTTTATATGGAAAACTTCTTTTGCCCATATCTCCTTAAATATGCGTCCTAGAGCGAAAAGGACTTTAATTCGTGACCACCCCAAAAAATTGAAAAATCCACCCAAAACCTAAAAAAATTGAAATTTTTATATGAAAAACTTCTTTTGCCCACATCTCCTTAAATATGCGTCCTAGAGCGAAAAGGACTTTAATTCGTGACCACCCCCAAAAAATTGAAAAATCCACCCAAAACCTAAAAAAAAATTAAATTTTTATATGAAAACCTTCTTTTGCCCATATCTCCTTAAATATGCGTCCTAGAGCGAAAAGGACTTTAATTCGTGACCACCCCCAAAAAATTGAAAAATCCACCCAAAACCTAAAAAAATTGAAATTTTTATATGAAAACCTTCTTTTGCCCATATCTCCTTAAATATGCGTCCTAGAGCGAAAAGGACTTTAATTCGTGACCACACTCAAACAATTGAAAAATCCACCCAAAACCTAAAAAAATTTAAATTTTTTATATGAAAAATTTCTTGTGCCCATATCTCCTTAAATATGCGTCCTAGAGCGAAAAGGACTTTAATTCGTGACCACCCCCACAAAATTGAAAAATCCACCCAAAACCTAAAAAAATTGAAATTTTTATATGAAAAACTTCTTTTGCCCATATCTCCTTAAATATGCGTCCTAGAGCGAAAAGGACTTTAATTCGTGACCACCCCAAAAAAATTGAAAAATCCACCCAAAACCTAAAAAAATTGAAGTTTTTATATGAAAAACTTCTTTTGCCCATATCTCCTTAAATATGCGTCCTAGAGCGAAAAGGACTTTAATTCGTGACCACCCCCAAAAAATTGAAAAATCCACCCAAAACCTAAAAAAATTGAAATTTTAAATGAAAAACTTCTTTTGCCCATATCTCCTTAAATATGCGTCCTAGAGCGAAAAGGACTTTAATTCGTGACCACCCCCAAAAAATTGAAAAATCCACCCAAAACCTAAAAAAATTGAAATTTTTATATGAAAAACTTCTTTTGCCCATATCTCCTTAAATATGCGTCCTAGAGCGAAAAAGACTTTAATTCGTGACCACCCCCAAAAAATTGAAAAATCCACCCAAAACCTAAAAAATTTAAATTTTTATATGAAAAACTTCTTTTGCCCATATCTCCTTAAATATGCGTCCTAGAGCGAAAAGGACTTTAATTCGTGACCACCCCCAAAAAATTGAAAAATCCACCCAAAACCTAAAAAAATTGAAATTTTTATATGAAAAACTTCTTTTGCCCATATCTCCTTAAATATGCGTCCTAGAGCGAAAAGGACTTTAATTCGTGACCACCCCCAAAAAATTGAAAAATCCACCCAAAACCTAAAAAAATTGAAATTTTTATATGGAAAACTTCTTTTGCCCATATCTCCTTAAATATGTGTCCTAGAGCGAAAAGGACTTTAATTCGTGACCACCCCCAAAAAATTGAAAAATCCACCCAAAACCTAAAAAAATTGAAATTTTTATACGAAAAACTTCTTTTGCCCATATCTCCTTAAATATGCGTCCTAGAGCGAAAAGGACTTTAATTCGTGACCACCCCCAAAAAATTGAAAAATCCACCCAAAACCTAAAAAAAATGAAATTTTTATATGAAAACCTTCTTTTGCCCATATCTCCTTAAATATGCGTCCTAGAGCGAAAAGGACTTTAATTCGTGACCACCCCCAAAAAATTGAAAAATCCACCCAAAACCTAAAAAAAGTGAAATTTTTATATGAAAACCTTCTTTTGCCCATATCTCCTTAAATATGCGTCCTAGAGCGAAAAGGACTTTAATTCGTGACCACCCCCAAAAAATTGAAAAATCCACCCAAAACCTAAAAAAATTGAAATTTTTATATGAAAAACTTCTTTTGCCCATATCTCCTTAAATATGCGTCCTAGAGCGAAAAGGACTTTAATTCGTGACCACCCCAAAATATTGAAAAATCCACCCAAAACCTAAAAAAAATTTAAATTTTTATATGAAAAACTTCTTTTGCCCATATCTCCTAAACTAAGCGTCCTAGAGCGAAAAGGACTTTAATTCGTGACCACCCCAAAAAATTGAAAAATCCACCCAAAACCTAAAAAAATTGAAATTTTTATATGAAAAACTTCTTATGCCCATATCTCCTTAAATATGCGTCCTAGAGCGAAAAGGACTTTAATTCGTGACCACCCCCACAAAATTGAAAAATCCACCCAAAACCTAAAAAAATTGAAATTTTTATATGAAAAACTTCTTTTGCCCATATCTCCTTAAATATGCGTCCTAGAGCGAAAAGGACTTTAATTCGTGACCACCCCAAAAAAATTGAAAAATCCACCCAAAACCTAAAAAAATTGAAGTTTTTATATGAAAAACTTCTTTTGCCCATATCTCCTTAAATATGCGTCCTAGAGCGAAAAGGACTTTAATTCGTGACCACCCCCAAAAAATTGAAAAATCCACCCAAAACCTAAAAAAATTGAAATTTTAAATGAAAAACTTCTTTTGCCCATATCTCCTTAAATATGCGTCCTAGAGCGAAAAGGACTTTAATTCGTGACCACCCCCAAAAAATTGAAAAATCCACCCAAAACCTAAAAAAATTGAAATTTTTATATGAAAAACTTCTTTTGCCCATATCTCCTTAAATATGCGTCCTAGAGCGAAAAAGACTTTAATTCGTGACCACCCCCAAAAAATTGAAAAATCCACCCAAAACCTAAAAAAATTGAAATTTTTATATGAAAAACTTCTTTTGCCCATATCTCCTTAAATATGCGTCCTAGAGCGAAAAGGACTTTAATTCGTGACCACCCCCAAAAAATTGAAAAATCCACCCAAAACCTAAAAAAATTGAAATTTTTATATGAAAAACTTCTTTTGCCCATATCTCCTTAAATATGCGTCCTAGAGCGAAAAGGACTTTAATTCGTGACCACCCCCAAAAAATTGAAAAATCCACCCAAAACCTAAAAAAATTGAAATTTTTATACGAAAACCTTCTTTTGCCCATATCTCCTAAACTAAGCGTCCTAGAGCGAAAAGGACTATAATTCGTGACCACCCCAAAAAATTGACTTTAATTCGTGACCACCCCAAAATATTGAAAAATCCACCCAAAACCTAAAAAAAATTTAAATTTTTATATGAAAAACTTCTTTTGCCCGTATCTCCTAAACTAAGCGTCCTAGAGCGAAAAGGACTTTAATTCGTGACCACCCCAAAAAATTGAAAAATCCACCCAAAACCTAAAAAAATTGAAATTTTTATATGAAAAACTTCTTTTGCCCATATCTCCTTAAATATGCGTCCTAGAGCGAAAAGGACTTTAATTCGTGACCACCCCCAAAAAATTGAAAAATCCACCCAAAACCTAAAAAAATTGAAATTTTTATATTTTTCTTTTGCCCATATCTCCTTAAATATGCGTCCTAGAGCGAAAAGGACTTTAATTCGTGACCACCCCCAAAAAATTGAAAAATCCACCCAAAACCTAAAAAAATTGAAATTTTTATATGAAAACCTTCTTTTGCCCATATCTCCTTAAATATGCGTCCTAGAGCGAAAAGGACTTTAATTCGTGACCACCCTCAAACAATTGAAAAATCCACCCAAAACCTAAAAAAATTGAAATTTTTTATATGAAAAATTTCTTGTGCCCATATCTCCTTAAATATGCGTCCTAGAGCGAAAAGGACTTTAATTCGTGACCACCCCCACAAAATTGAAAAATCCACCCAAAACCTAAAAAAATTGAAATTTTTATATGAAAAACTTCTTTTGCCCATATCTCCTTAAATATGCGTCCTAGAGCGAAAAGGACTTTAATTCGTGACCACCCCAAAAAAATTGAAAAATCCACCCAAAACCTAAAAAAATTGAAGTTTTTATATGAAAAACTTCTTTTGCCCATATCTCCTTAAATATGCGTCCTAGAGCGAAAAGGACTTTAATTCGTGACCAACCCCAAAAAATTGAAAAATCCACCCAAAACCTAAAAAAATTGAAATTTTAAATGAAAAACTTCTTTTGCCCATATCTCCTTAAATATGCGTCCTAGAGCGAAAAGGACTTTAATTCGTGACCACCCCCAAAAAATTGAAAAATCCACCCAAAACCTAAAAAAATTGAAATTTTTATATGAAAAACTTCTTTTGCCCATATCTCCTTAAATATGCGTCCTAGAGCGAAAAAGACTTTAATTCGTGACCACCCCCAAAAAATTGAAAAATCCACCCAAAACCTAAAAAAATTGAAATTTTTATATGAAAAACTTCTTTTGCCCATATCTCCTTAAATATGCGTCCTAGAGCGAAAAGGACTTTAATTCGTGACCACCCCCAAAAAATTGAAAAATCCACCCAAAACCTAAAAAAATTGAAATTTTTATATGAAAAACTTCTTTTGCCCATATCTCCTTAAATATGCGTCCTAGAGCGAAAAGGACTTTAATTCGTGACCACCCCCAAAAAATTGAAAAATCCACCCAAAACCTAAAAAAATTGAAATTTTTATATGGAAAACTTCTTTTGCCCATATCTCCTTAAATATGCGTCCTAGAGCGAAAAGGACTTTAATTCGTGACCACCCCCAAAAAATTGAAAAATCCACCCAAAACCTAAACCCACCACCCCCAAAAAATTGAAAAATCCACCCAAAACCTAAAAAAATTGAAATTTTTATATGGAAAACTTCTTTTGCCCATATCTCCTTAAATATGCGTCCTAGAGCGAAAAGGACTTTAATTCGTGACCACCCCCAAAAAATTGAAAAATCCACCCAAAACCTAAAAAAATTGAAATTTTTATACGAAAAACTTCTTTTGCCCATATCTCCTTAAATATGCGTCCTAGAGCGAAAAGGACTTTAATTCGTGACCACCCCCAAAAAATTGAAAAATCCACCCAAAACCTAAAAAAAAATGAAATTTTTATATGAAAACCTTCTTTTGCCCATATCTCCTTAAATATGCGTCCTAGAGCGAAAAGGACTTTAATTCGTGACCACCCCCAAAAAATTGAAAAATCCACCCAAAACCTAAAAAAATTGAAATTTTTATATGAAAACCTTCTTTTGCCCATATCTCCTTAAATATGCGTCCTAGAGCGAAAAGGACTTTAATTCGTGACCACCCCCAAAAAATTGAAAAATCCACCCAAAACCTAAAAAAATTGAAATTTTTATATGAAAACCTTCTTTTGCCCATATCTCCTAAACTAAGCGTCCTAGAGCGAAAAGGACTATAATTCGTGACCACCCCAAAAAATTGACTTTAATTCGTGACCACCCCAAAATATTGAAAAATCCACCCAAAACCTAAAAAAAATTTAAATTTTTATATGAAAAACTTCTTTTGCCCATATCTCCTAAACTAAGCGTCCTAGAGCGAAAAGGACTTTAATTCGTGACCACCCCAAAAAATTGAAAAATCCACCCAAAACCTAAAAAAATTGAAATTTTTATATGAAAAACTTCTTTTGCCCATATCTCCTTAAATATGCGTCCTAGAGCGAAAAGGACTTTAATTCGTGACCACCCCCAAAAAATTGAAAAATCCACCCAAAACCTAAAAAAATTGAAATTTTTATATGGAAAACTTCTTTTGCCCATATCTCCTTAAATATGCGTCCTAGAGCGAAAAGGACTTTAATTCGTGACCACCCCAAAAAATTGAAAAATCCACCCAAAACCTAAAAAAATTGAAATTTTTATATGAAAAACTTCTTTTGCCCACATCTCCTTAAATATGCGTCCTAGAGCGAAAAAGACTTTAATTCGTGACCACCCCCAAAAAATTGAAAAATCCACCCAAAACCTAAAAAAAATTAAATTTTTATATGAAAACCTTCTTTTGCCCATATCTCCTTAAATATGCGTCCTAGAGCGAAAAGGACTTTAATTCGTGACCACCCCCAAAAAATTGAAAAATCCACCCAAAACCTAAAAAAATTGAAATTTTTATATGAAAACCTTCTTTTGCCCATATCTCCTTAAATATGCGTCCTAGAGCGAAAAGGACTTTAATTCGTGACCACCCTCAAACAATTGAAAAATCCACCCAAAACCTAAAAAAATTGAAATTTTTTATATGAAAAATTTCTTGTGCCCATATCTCCTTAAATATGCGTCCTAGAGCGAAAAGGACTTTAATTCGTGACCACCCCCACAAAATTGAAAAATCCACCCAAAACCTAAAAAAATTGAAATTTTTATATGAAAAACTTCTTTTGCCCATATCTCCTTAAATATGCGTCCTAGAGCGAAAAGGACTTTAATTCGTGACCACCCCAAAAAAATTGAAAAATCCACCCAAAACCTAAAAAAATTGAAGTTTTTATATGAAAAACTTCTTTTGCCCATATCTCCTTAAATATGCGTCCTAGAGCGAAAAGGACTTTAATTCGTGACCACCCCCAAAAAATTGAAAAATCCACCCAAAACCTAAAAAAATTGAAATTTTAAATGAAAAACTTCTTTTGCCCATATCTCCTTAAATATGCGTCCTAGAGCGAAAAGGACTTTAATTCGTGACCACCCCCAAAAAATTGAAAAATCCACCCAAAACCTAAAAAAATTGAAATTTTTATATGAAAAACTTCTTTTGCCCATATCTCCTTAAATATGCGTCCTAGAGCGAAAAAGACTTTAATTCGTGACCACCCCCAAAAAATTGAAAAATCCACCCAAAACCTAAAAAAATTTAAATTTTTATATGAAAAACTTCTTTTGCCCATATCTCCTTAAATATGCGTCCTAGAGCGAAAAGGACTTTAATTCGTGACCACCCCCAAAAAATTGAAAAATCCACCCAAAACCTAAAAAAATTGAAATTTTTATATGAAAAACTTCTTTTGCCCATATCTCCTTAAATATGCGTCCTAGAGCGAAAAGGACTTTAATTCGTGACCACCCCCAAAAAATTGAAAAATCCACCCAAAACCTAAAAAAATTGAAATTTTTATATGGAAAACTTCTTTTGCCCATATCTCCTTAAATATGCGTCCTAGAGCGAAAAGGACTTTAATTCGTGACCACCCCCAAAAAATTGAAAAATCCACCCAAAACCTAAAAAAATTGAAATTTTTATACGAAAAACTTCTTTTGCCCATATCTCCTTAAATATGCGTCCTAGAGCGAAAAGGACTTTAATTCGTGACCACCCCCAAAAAATTGAAAAATCCACCCAAAACCTAAAAAAAATGAAATTTTTATATGAAAACCTTCTTTTGCCCATATCTCCTTAAATATGCGTCCTAGAGCGAAAAGGACTTTAATTCGTGACCACCCCCAAAAAATTGAAAAATCCACCCAAAACCTAAAAAAATTGAAATTTTTATATGAAAACCTTCTTTTGCCCATATCTCCTTAAATATGCGTCCTAGAGCGAAAAGGACTTTAATTCGTGACCACCCCCAAAAAATTGAAAAATCCACCCAAAACCTAAAAAAATTGAAATTTTTATATGAAAAACTTCTTTTGCCCATATCTCCTTAAATATGCGTCCTAGAGCGAAAAGGACTTTAATTCGTGACCACCCCAAAATATTGAAAAATCCACCCAAAACCTAAAAAAAAATTAAATTTTTATATGAAAAACTTCTTTTGCCCATATCTCCTTAAATATGCGTCCTAGAGCGAAAAGGACTTTAATTCGTGACCACCCCAAAATATTGAAAAATCCACCCAAAACCTAAAAAAAATTTAAATTTTTATATGAAAAACTTCTTTTGCCCATATCTCCTAAACTAAGCGTCCTAGAGCGAAAAGGACTTTAATTCGTGACCACCCCAAAAAATTGAAAAATCCACCCAAAACCTAAAAAAATTGAAATTTTTATATGAAAAACTTCTTTTGCCCATATCTTCTTAAATATGCGTCCTAGAGCGAAAAGGACTTTAATTCGTGACCACCCCCAAAAAATTGAAAAATCCACCCAAAACCTAAAAAAATTGAAATTTTTATATGGAAAACTTCTTTTGCCCATATCTCCTTAAATATGCGTCCTAGAGCGAAAAGGACTTTAATTCGTGACCACCCCAAAAAATTGAAAAATCCACCCAAAACCTAAAAAAATTGAAATTTTTATATGAAAAACTTCTTTTGCCCACATTTCCTTAAATATGCGTCCTAGAGCGAAAAGGACTTTAATTCGTGACCACCCCCAAAAAATTGAAAAATCCACCCAAAACCTAAAAAAATTTAAATTTTTATATGAAAACCTTCTTTTGCCCATATCTCCTTAAATATGC
This sequence comes from Haematobia irritans, assembly GCF_050003625.1. Taxonomy (NCBI): domain Eukaryota; kingdom Metazoa; phylum Arthropoda; class Insecta; order Diptera; family Muscidae; genus Haematobia; species Haematobia irritans. The sequence continues at coordinate 99,712,798 of NC_134399.1, read as the reverse complement.
GTCCTAGAGCGAAAAGGACTTTAATTCGTGACCACCCCCAAAAAATTGAAAAATCCACCCAAAACCTAAAAAAATTGAAATTTTTATATGAAAACCTTCTTTTGCCCATATCTCCTAAACTAAGCGTCCTAGAGCGAAAAGGACTATAATTCGTGACCACCCCAAAAAATTGACTTTAATTCGTGACCACCCCAAAATATTGAAAAATCCACCCAAAACCTAAAAAAATTTAAATTTTTATATGAAAAACTTCTTTTGCCCATATCTCCTAAACTAAGCGTCCTAGAGCGAAAAGGACTTTAATTCGTGACCACCCCAAAAAATTGAAAAATCCACCCAAAACCTAAAAAAATTGAAATTTTTATATGAAAAACTTCTTTTGCCCATATCTCCTTAAATATGCGTCCTAGAGCGAAAAGGACTTTAATTCGTGACCACCCCCAAAAAATTGAAAAATCCACCCAAAACCTAAAAAAATTGAAATTTTTATATGGAAAACTTCTTTTGCCCATATCTCCTTAAATATGCGTCCTAGAGCGAAAAGGACTTTAATTCGTGACCACCCCAAAAAATTGAAAAATCCACCCAAAACCTAAAAAAATTGAAATTTTTATATGAAAAACTTCTTTTGCCCACATCTCCTTAAATATGCGTCCTAGAGCGAAAAGGACTTTAATTCGTGACCACCCCCAAAAAATTGAAAAATCCACCCAAAACCTAAAAAAAATTAAATTTTTATATGAAAACCTTCTTTTGCCCATATCTCCTTAAATATGCGTCCTAGAGCGAAAAGGACTTTAATTCGTGACCACCCCCAAAAAATTGAAAAATCCACCCAAAACCTAAAAAAATTGAAATTTTTATATGAAAACCTTCTTTTGCCCATATCTCCTTAAATATGCGTCCTAGAGCGAAAAGGACTTTAATTCGTGACCACCCTCAAACAATTGAAAAATCCACCCAAAACCTAAAAAAATTGAAATTTTTTATATGAAAAATTTCTTGTGCCCATATCTCCTTAAATATGCGTCCTAGAGCGAAAAGGACTTTAATTCGTGACCACCCCCACAAAATTGAAAAATCCACCCAAAACCTAAAAAAATTGAAATTTTTATATGAAAAACTTCTTTTGCCCATATCTCCTTAAATATGCGTCCTAGAGCGAAAAGGACTTTAATTCGTGACCACCCCCAAAAAATTGAAAAATCCACCCAAAACCTAAAAAAATTGAAATTTTTATATGAAAACCTTCTTTTGCCCATATCTCCTTAAATATGCGTCCTAGAGCGAAAAGGACTTTAATTCGTGACCACCCCCAAAAAATTGAAAAATCCACCCAAAACCTAAAAAAATTGAAATTTTTATATGAAAAACTTCTTTTGCCCATATCTCGTTAAATATGCGTCCTAGAGCGAAAAGGACTTTAATTCGTGACCACCCCAAAATATTGAAAAATCCACCCAAAACCTAAAAAAAATTTAAATTTTTATATGAAAAACTTCTTTTGCCCATATCTCCTTAAATATGCGTCCTAGAGCGAAAAGGACTTTAATTCGTGACCACCCCAAAATATTGAAAAATCCACCCAAAACCTAAAAAAAATTTAAATTTTTATATGAAAAACTTCTTTTGCCCATATCTCCTAAACTAAGCGTCCTAGAGCGAAAAGGACTTTAATTCGTGACCACCCCAAAAAATTGAAAAATCCACCCAAAACCTAAAAAAATTGAAATTTTTATATGAAAAACTTCTTTTGCCCATATCTTCTTAAATATGCGTCCTAGAGCGAAAAGGACTTTAATTCGTGACCACCCCCAAAAAATTGAAAAATCCACCCAAAACCTAAAAAAATTGAAATTTTTATATGGAAAACTTCTTTTGCCCATATCTCCTTAAATATGCGTCCTAGAGCGAAAAGGACTTTAATTCGTGACCACCCCAAAAAATTGAAAAATCCACCCAAAACCTAAAAAAATTGAAATTTTTATATGAAAAACTTCTTTTGCCCACATTTCCTTAAATATGCGTCCTAGAGCGAAAAGGACTTTAATTCGTGACCACCCCCAAAAAATTGAAAAATCCACCCAAAACCTAAAAAAATTTAAATTTTTATATGAAAACCTTCTTTTGCCCATATCTCCTTAAATATGCGTCCTAGAGCGAAAAGGACTTTAATTCGTGACCACCCCCAAAAAATTGAAAAATCCACCCAAAACCTAAAAAAATTTAAATTTTTATATGAAAACCTTCTTTTGCCCATATCTCCTAAACTAAGCGTCCTAGAGCGAAAAGGACTATAATTCGTGACCACCCCAAAAAATTGACTTTAATTCGTGACCACCCCAAAATATTGAAAAATCCACCCAAAACCTAAAAAAATTTAAATTTTTATATGAAAAACTTCTTTTGCCCATATCTCCTAAACTAAGCGTCCTAGAGCGAAAAGGACTTTAATTCGTGACCACCCCAAAAAATTGAAAAATCCACCCAAAACCTAAAAAAATTGAAATTTTTATATGAAAAACTTCTTTTGCCCATATCTCCTTAAATATGCGTCCTAGAGCGAAAAGGACTTTAATTCGTGACCACCCCCAAAAAATTGAAAAATCCACCCAAAACCTAAAAAAATTGAAATTTTTATATGGAAAACTTCTTTTGCCCATATCTCCTTAAATATGCGTCCTAGAGCGAAAAGGACTTTAATTCGTGACCACCCCAAAAAATTGAAAAATCCACCCAAAACCTAAAAAAATTGAAATTTTTATATGAAAAACTTCTTTTGCCCACATCTCCTTAAATATGCGTCCTAGAGCGAAAAGGACTTTAATTCGTGACCACCCCCAAAAAATTGAAAAATCCACCCAAAACCTAAAAAAAATTAAATTTTTATATGAAAACCTTCTTTTGCCCATATCTCCTTAAATATGCGTCCTAGAGCGAAAAGGACTTTAATTCGTGACCACCCCCAAAAAATTGAAAAATCCACCCAAAACCTAAAAAAATTGAAATTTTTATATGAAAACCTTCTTTTGCCCATATCTCCTTAAATATGCGTCCTAGAGCGAAAAGGACTTTAATTCGTGACCACCCTCAAACAATTGAAAAATCCACCCAAAACCTAAAAAAATTGAAATTTTTTATATGAAAAATTTCTTGTGCCCATATCTCCTTAAATATGCGTCCTAGAGCGAAAAGGACTTTAATTCGTGACCACCCCCACAAAATTGAAAAATCCACCCAAAACCTAAAAAAATTGAAATTTTTATATGAAAAACTTCTTTTGCCCATATCTCCTTAAATATGCGTCCTAGAGCGAAAAGGACTTTAATTCGTGACCACCCCCAAAAAATTGAAAAATCCACCCAAAACCTAAAAAAATTGAAATTTTTATATGAAAAACTTCTTTTGCCCATATCTCCTTAAATATGCGTCCTAGAGCGAAAAGGACTTTAATTCGTGACCACCCCCAAAAAATTGAAAAATCCACCCAAAACCTAAAAAAATTGAAATTTTTATATGAAAACCTTCTTTTGCCCATATCTCCTAAACTAAGCGTCCTAGAGCGAAAAGGACTATAATTCGTGACCACCCCAAAAAATTGAAAAATCCACCCAAAACCTAAAAAAATTGAAGTTTTCATATGAAAAACTTCTTTTGCCCATATCTCCTTAAATATGCGTCCTAGAGCGAAAAGGACTTTAATTCGTGACCACCCTCAAAAAATTGAAAAATCCACCCAAAACCTAAAAAAATTGAAATTTTTATATGAAAACCTTCTTTTGCCCATATCTCCTTAAATATGCGTCCTAGAGCGAAAAGGACTTTAATTCGTGACCACCCCCAAAAAATTGAAAAATCCACCCAAAACCTAAAAAAATTGAAATTTTTATATGAAAAACTTCTTTTGCCCATATCTCCTTAAATATGCGTCCTAGAGCGAAAAGGACTTTAATTCGTGACCACCCCAAAAAATTGAAAAATCCACCCAAAACCTAAAAAAATTGAAATTTTTATATGAAAAACTTCTTTTGCCCACATCTCCTTAAATATGCGTCCTAGAGCGAAAAGGACTTTAATTCGTGACCACCCCCAAAAAATTGAAAAATCCACCCAAAACCTAAAAAAAATTAAATTTTTATATGAAAACCTTCTTTTGCCCATATCTCCTTAAATATGCGTCCTAGAGCGAAAAGGACTTTAATTCGTGACCACCCCCAAAAAATTGAAAAATCCACCCAAAACCTAAAAAAATTGAAATTTTTATATGAAAACCTTCTTTTGCTCATATCTCCTTAAATATGCGTCCTAGAGCGAAAAGGACTTTAATTCGTGACCACCCTCAAACAATTGAAAAATCCACCCAAAACCTAAAAAAATTGAAATTTTTTATATGAAAAATTTCTTGTGCCCATATCTCCTTAAATATGCGTCCTAGAGCGAAAAGGACTTTAATTCGTGACCACCCCCACAAAATTGAAAAATCCACCCAAAACCTAAAAAAATTGAAATTTTTATATGAAAAACTTCTTTTGCCCATATCTCCTTAAATATGCGTCCTAGAGCGAAAAGGACTTTAATTCGTGACCACCCCCAAAAAATTGAAAAATCCACCCAAAACCTAAAAAAATTGAAATTTTTATATGAAAAACTTCTTTTGCCCATATCTCCTTAAATATGCGTCCTAGAGCGAAAAGGACTTTAATTCGTGACCACCCCCAAAAAATTGAAAAATCCACCCAAAACCTAAAAAAATTGAAATTTTTATATGAAAACCTTCTTTTGCCCATATCTCCTAAACTAAGCGTCCTAGAGCGAAAAGGACTATAATTCGTGACCACCCCAAAAAATTGAAAAATCCACCCAAAACCTAAAAAAATTGAAGTTTTCATATGAAAAACTTCTTTTGCCCATATCTCCTTAAATATGCGTCCTAGAGCGAAAAGGACTTTAATTCGTGACCACCCTCAAAAAATTGAAAAATCCACCCAAAACCTAAAAAAATTGAAATTTTTATATGAAAACCTTCTTTTGCCCATATCTCCTTAAATATGCGTCCTAGAGCGAAAAGGACTTTAATTCGTGACCACCCCCAAAAAATTGAAAAATCCACCCAAAGCCTAAAAAAATTTAAATTTTTATACGAAAAACTTCTTTTGCCCATATCTCCTTAAATATGCGTCCTAGAGCGAAAAGGACTTTAATTCGTGACCACCCCCAAAAAATTGAAAAATCCACCCAAAACCTAAAAAAATTGAAATTTTTATATGGGAAACTTCTTTTGCCCATATCTCCTTAGATATGCGTCCTAGAGCGAAAAGGACTTTGATTCGTGACCACCCCAAAAAATTGAAAACTCCACCCAAAACCCAAGAAAATTGAAATTTTTATATGAAAAACTTCTTTTGCCCACATCTCCTTAAATATGCGTCCTAGAGCGAAAAGGACTTTAATTCGTGACCACCCCCAAAAAATTGAAAAATCCACCCAAAACCTAAAAAAATGGAAATTTTTATATGAAAACCTTCTTTTGCCCATATCTCCTTAAATATGCGTCCTAAAGCGAAAAGGACTTTAATTCGTGACCACCCTCAAACAATTGAAAAATCCACCCAAAACCTAAAAAAATTGAAATTTTTTATATGAAAAATTTCTTTTGCCCATATCTCCTTAAATATGCGTCCTAGAGCGAAAAGGACTTTAATTCGTGACCACCCCCAAAAAATTGTAAAATCCAACCAAAACCTAAAAAAATTGAAATTTTTATATGAAAAACTTATTTTGCCCATATCTCCTAAACTAAGCGTCCTACAGCGAAAAGGACTATATTTCGTGACCACCCCCAAAAAATTGAAAAATCCACCCAAAACCTAAAAAAATTGAAATTTTTATATGAAAACCTTCTTTTGCCCATATCTCCTTAAATATGCGTCCTAGAGCGAAAAGGACTTTAATTCGTGACCACCCCCAAAAAATTGAAAAATCCACCCAAAACCTAAAAAAATTGAAATTTTTATATGAAAACCTTCTTTTGCCCATATCTCCATAAATATGCGTCCTAGAGCGAAAAGGACTTTAATCCGTGACCACCCTCAAACAATTGAAAAATCCACCCAAAACCTAAAAAAATTGAAATTTTTTATATGAAAAATTTCTTGTGCCCATATCTCCTTAAATATGCGTCCTAGAGCGAAAAGGACTTTAATTCGTGACCACCCCCACAAAATTGAAAAATCCACCCAAAACCTAAAAAAATTGAAATTTTTATATGAAAAACTTCTTTTGCCCATATCTCCTTAAATATGCGTCCTAGAGCGAAAAGGACTTTAATTCGTGACCACCCCAAAAAAATTGAAAAATCCACCCAAAACCTAAAAAAATTGAAGTTTTTATATGAAAAACTTCTTTTGCCCATATCTCCTTAAATATGCGTCCTAGAGCGAAAAGGACTTTAATTCGTGACCACCTTAAAAAATATGCGTCCTAGAGCGAAAAGGACTTTAATTCGTGACCACCCCCAAAAAATTGAAAAATCCACCCAAAACCTAAAAAAATTGAAATTTTTATATGAAAACCTTCTTTTGCCCATATCTCCTTAAATATGCGTCCTAGAGCGTTGCGTCCAAAATATTGAAAAATCCACCCAAAACCTAAAAAAATTGAAATTTTTATATGAAAAACTTCTTTTGCCCATATCTCCTTAAATATGCGTCCTAGAGCGAAAAGGACTTTAATTCGTGACCACCCCAAAATATTGAAAAATCCACCCAAAACCTAAAAAAAATTTAAATTTTTATATGAAAAACTTCTTTTGCCCATATCTCCTTAAATATGCGTCCTAGAGCGAAAAGGACTTTAATTCGTGACCACCCCAAAAAATTGAAAAATCCACCCAAAACCTAAAAAAATTGAAATTTTTATATGAAAAACTTCTTTTGCCCATATCTCCTTAAATATGCGTCCTAGAGCGAAAAGGACTTTAATTCGTGACCACCCCCAAAAAATTGAAAAATCCACCCAAAACCTAAAAAAATTGAAATTTTTATATGAAAACTTCTTTTGCCCATATCTCCTTAAATATGCGTCCTAGAGCGAAAAGGACTTTAATTCGTGACCACCCCAAAAAATTGAAAAATCCACCCAAAACCTAAAAAAATTGAAATTTTTATATGAAAAACTTCTTTTGCCCACATTTCCTTAAATATGCGTCCTAGAGCGAAAAGGACTTTAATTCGTGACCACCCCCAAAAAATTGAAAAATCCACCCAAAACCTAAAAAAATTTAAATTTTTATATGAAAACCTTCTTTTGCCCATATCTCCTTAAATATGCGTCCTAGAGCGAAAAGGACTTTAATTCGTGACCACTCCCAAAAAATTGAAAAATCCACCCAAAACCTAAAAAAATTGAAATTTTTATATGAAAACCTTCTTTTGCCCATATCTCCTTAAATATGCGTCCTAGAGCGAAAAGGACTTTAATTCGTGACCACCCTCAAACAATTGAAAAATCCACCCAAAACCTAAAAAAATTGAAATTTTTTATATGAAAAATTTCTTGTGCCCATATCTCCTTAAATATGCGTCCTAGAGCGAAAAGGACTTTAATTCGTGACCACCCCCAAAAAATTGAAAAATCCACCCAAAACCTAAAAAAATTGAAATTTTTATATGAAAAACTTCTTTTGCCCATATCTCCTTAAATATGCGTCCTAGAGCGAAAAGGACTTTAATTCGTGACCACCCCCAAAAAATTGAAAAATCCACCCAAAACCTAAAAAAATTGAAATTTTTATATGAAAACCTTCTTTTGCCCATATCTCCTAAACTAAGCGTCCTAGAGCGAAAAGGACTATAATTCGTGACCAACCCAAAAAATTGACTTTAATTCGTGACCACCCCAAAATATTGAAAAATCCACCCAAAACCTAAAAAAAATTTAAATTTTTATATGAAAAACTTCTTTTGCCCATATCTCCTAAACTAAGCGTCCTAGAGCGAAAAGGACTTTAATTCGTGACCACCCCAAAAAATTGAAAAATCCACCCAAAACCTAAAAAAATTGAAATTTTTATATGAAAAACTTCTTTTGCCCATATCTCCTTAAATATGCGTCCTAGAGCGAAAAGGACTTTAATTCGTGACCACCCCCAAAAAATTGAAAAATCCACCCAAAACCTAAAAAAATTGAAATTTTTATATGGAAAACTTCTTTTGCCCATATCTCCTTAAATATGCGTCCTAGAGCGAAAAGGACTTTAATTCGTGACCACCCCAAAAAATTGAAAAATCCACCCAAAACCTAAAAAAATTGAAATTTTTATATGAAAAACTTCTTTTGCCCACATCTCCTTAAATATGCGTCCTAGAGCGAAAAGGACTTTAATTCGTGACCACCCCCAAAAAATTGAAAAATCCACCCAAAACCTAAAAAAAATTAAATTTTTATATGAAAACCTTCTTTTGCCCATATCTCCTTAAATATGCGTCCTAGAGCGAAAAGGACTTTAATTCGTGACCACCCCCAAAAAATTGAAAAATCCACCCAAAACCTAAAAAAATTGAAATTTTTATATGAAAACCTTCTGTTGCCCATATCTCCTTAAATATGCGTCCTAGAGCGAAAAGGACTTTAATTCGTGACCACCCTCAAACAATTGAAAAATCCACCCAAAACCTAAAAAAATTGAAATTTTTTATATGAAAAATTTCTTGTGCCCATATCTCCTTAAATATGCGTCCTAGAGCGAAAAGGACTTTAATTCGTGACCACCCCCACAAAATTGAAAAATCCACCCAAAACCTAAAAAAATTTAAATTTTTATATGAAAAACTTCTTTTGCCCATATCTCCTTAAATATGCGTCCTAGAGCGAAAAGGACTTTAATTCGTGACCACCCCCAAAAAATTGAAAAATCCACCCAAAACCTAAAAAAATTGAAATTTTTATATGAAAAACTTCTTTTGCCCATATCTCCTTAAATATGCGTCCTAGAGCGAAAAGGACTTTAATTCGTGACCACCCCCAAAAAATTGAAAAATCCACCCAAAACCTAAAAAAATTGAAATTTTTATATGAAAACCTTCTTTTGCCCATATCTCCTAAACTAAGCGTCCTAGAGCGAAAAGGACTATAATTCGTGACCACCCCAAAAAATTGAAAAATCCACCCAAAACCTAAAAAAATTGAAGTTTTCATATGAAAAACTTCTTTTGCCCATATCTCCTTAAATATGCGTCCTAGAGCGAAAAGGACTTTAATTCGTGACCACCCTCAAAAAATTGAAAAATCCACCCAAAACCTAAAAAAATTGAAATTTTTATATGAAAACCTTCTTTTGCCCATATCTCCTTAAATATGCGTCCTAGAGCGAAAAGGACTTTAATTCGTGACCACCCCCAAAAAAATGAAAAATCCACCCAAAACCTAAAAAAATTGAAATTTTTATATGAAAAACTTCTTTTGCCCATATCTCCTTAAATATGCGTCCTAGAGCGAAAAGGACTTTAATTCGTGACCACCCCCAAAAAATTGAAAAATCCACCCAAAACCTAAAAAAATTGAAATTTTTATATGGAAAACTTCTTTTGCCCATATCTCCTTAAATATGCGTCCTAGAGCGAAAAGGACTTTAATTCGTGACCACCCCCAAAAAATTGAAAAATCCACCCAAAACCTAAAAAAATTGAAATTTTTATACGAAAAACTTCTTTTGCCCATATCTCCTTAAATATGCGTCCTAGAGCGAAAAGGACTTTAATTCGTGACCACCCCCAAAAAATTGAAAAATCCACCCAAAACCTAAAAAAATTGAAATTTTTATATGAAAACCTTCTTTTGCCCATATCTCCTTAAATATGCGTCCTAGAGCGAAAAGGACTTTAATTCGTGACCACCCCCAAAAAATTTAAAAATCCACCCAAAACCTAAAAAAATTGAAATTTTTATATGAAAACCTTCTTTTGCCCATATCTCCTTAAATATGCGTCCTAGAGCGAAAAGGACTTTAATTCGTGACCACCCCCAAAAAATTGAAAAATCCACCCAAAACCTAAAAAAATTGAAATTTTTATATGAAAAACTTCTTTTGCCCATATCTCCTTAAATATGCGTCCTAGAGCGAAAAGGACTTTAATTCGTGACCACCCCAAAATATTGAAAAATCCACCCAAAGCCTAAAAAAATTTAAATTTTTATACGAAAAACTTCTTTTGCCCATATCTCCTTAAATATGCGTCCTAGAGCGAAAAGGACTTTAATTCGTGACCACCCCCAAAAAATTGAAAAATCCACCCAAAACCTAAAAAAATTGAAATTTTTATATGGGAAACTTCTTTTGCCCATATCTCCTTAGATATGCGTCCTAGAGCGAAAAGGACTTTGATTCGTGACCACCCCAAAAAATTGAAAACTCCACCCAAAACCCAAGAAAATTTAAATTTTTATATGAAAAACTTCTTTTGCCCACATCTCCTTAAATATGCGTCCTAGAGCGAAAAGGACTTTAATTCGTGACCACCCCCAAAAAATTGAAAAATCCACCCAAAACCTAAAAAAATTGAAATTTTTATATGAAAAACCTTCTTTTGCCCATATCTCCTTAAATATGCGTCCTAAAGCGAAAAGGACTTTAATTCGTGACCACCCTCAAACAATTGAAAAATCCACCCAAAACCTAAAAAAATTGAAATTTTTTATATGAAAAATTTCTTTTGCCCATATCTCCTTAAATATGCGTCCTAGAGCGAAAAGGACTTTAATTCGTGACCACCCCCAAAAAATTGTAAAATCCACCCAAAACCTAAAAAAATTGAAATTTTTATATGAAAAACTTATTTTGCCCATATCTCCTAAACTAAGCGTCCTACAGCGAAAAGGACTATATTTCGTGACCACCCCCAAAAAATTGAAAAATCCACCCAAAACCTAAAAAAATTGAAATTTTTATATGAAAAACTTCTTTTGCCCATATCTCCTTAAACATGCGTCCTAGAGCGAAAAGGACTTTAATTCGTGACCACCCCCAAAAAATTGAAAAATCCACCCAAAACCTAAAAAATTGAAATTTTTATATGGAAAACTTCTTTTGCCCATATCTCCTTAAATATGCGTCCTAGAGCGAAAAGGACTTTAATTCGTGACCACCCCAAAAAATTGAAAAATCCACCCAAAACCTAAAAAAATTGAAATTTTTATATGAAAAAATTCTTTTGTCCACATCTCCTTAAATATGCGTCCTAGAGCGAAAAGGACTTTAATTCGTGACCACCCCCAAAAAATTGAAAAATCCATCCAAAACCTAAAAAAATTGAAATTTTTATATGAAAACCTTCTTTTGCCCATATCTCCTTAAATATGCGTCCTAGAGCGAAAAGGACTTTAATTCGTGACCACCCCCAAAAAATTGAAAAATCCACCCAAAACCTAAAAAAAATTAAATTTTTATATGAAAACCTTCTTTTGCCCATATCTCCTTAAATATGCGTCCTAGAGCGAAAAGGACTTTAATTCGTGACCACCCTCAAACAATTGAAAAATCCACCCAAAACCTAAAAAAATTGAAATTTTTTATATGAAAAATTTCTTTTGCCCATATCTCCTTAAATATGCGTCTGTTAAAGCCTATAAGCTTTTTTACAGGCTGATTTTATATAATAAAACGAAAAAAAATGTTTTTAAATTTTTCTATTGAGATCGATTTCTTTTATTTGATTTCTTTTTAGCAACTAAAAGTAAAAAGCATATTCAAACATTTCTGAAGCAGACAAAATACACAAAAAATTGTCAATATGTATGCTTGCAATGATCTTCATATATTGCACCGCTAAGTTTTATGGCCCTTAATGAAGTCATCATATGCAAATTTGGTGGAAAAGTAAAAGCATACACATTTCGTTATACATATTGATTCGCAGAAAATCATACACAAGCTGATGCACATATCTATGCGTGTATATCAATAAACGCATATACAACATACTCGTATTGATGTTGCGAGAATGCATTCCAATGATTTTAATGCATCTCTTTGCTTTTGACTTTGTTTTTTGATATTAACAATTCTATTGCTCAGGCTGGCACAGTGGCTTCTTTGAACATCCTCCCCCCGTTGGAAGGCTACGGCTTTCAACATCTTCTTCTATTGGTAAAAGTGCCAGTTTGGAAACAGGTCGACGAGAAGTGCCACTTGCCGTCTTAACTACAGCAACTCTTATAACTCCATCTCTACCAGCCACGGTGTCCACAATTCGTCCTAATTTCCATTTCAGCGGTGGAAGATTTTCATCTTTCACCATAACCATTGCTCCAATAGCAATATTATTTGTTAATTTTTTCCACTTTCCTCGCTCTTGCAAGAGAGTTAAATAAGAACTGCTCCACCTCTTCCAAAAAATTTGTTGAATCTGGCAAACCCTTTGCCATCTGTTTAATGTGTTAATATTTAGATTTGTAACATCTGGTTCAGAAAAGCTCGTAAGTGGACCACCCACTAAAAAATGACTGGCGTCAGCACCTCGAGATCATTTGGGTTTTCTGTAATTGGATGCAAAGGACGAGAATTAAGTATAGCAGAAATTTGACATACCAATGTTAGCAATTCGTCAAATTTCAGAATATTTTGACCCACGGCACGATAAAAATGGTATTTTCCGACTTTACCGCAGCCTCCCAAAGGCCACCGAAGTGCGGCGATCTGGGCGGTATAAACTTCCATACTATTTCATCTTCAGTACATTGGTTGTAGATTTCCTGCATGTGGGATTGGTCAAAGAACAATTGTCTCAATTCTGCCAGCTCATTTTTGGCCCCAACGAAGTTCGTGGCATTATCGGACCAAATGGTTTTAGGTTTTCCCCGTATTGAAATAAATCTTTTAAGTGAAGATAGGAAGGATGGCGTGGAAAGATCGTGTACCAATTCCAAATGAGTTGCCTTTGTTGTAAAACAAACATATATGCAAACATAGCATTTTATAGGTGGCCGCGTTCTGACTTCCGATTTATATAGGAAAGGTCCACAAAAATCAAGCCCCGTGATATAAAATGCTCGGGTTGGCCGAACCCGATCTTCCGGCAAGCTGCCCATTATATGCTCCGCAATTTTTGGTTTTAAACGAAAACACCTCACACATTTGTTTAGCGTTGAGCTTACAGTTTTTCTACCTCCGATAGGCCAATATTTCTGTCGAATGTTTGCTAGCAAAGTTTGTGGACCTGCGTGTAAAAATTTTTCATGATAATATGTTATTAATGACGAAGTTATTGGGTGAGATTTTGGCAATATGATGGGATGCTGAGCATCATACGGTAAAAATGAGTTTTGCAAACGGCCACCGACTCTAATTAGTCCATCAGCATCTAGAATGGGTGAGAGTGAAAATAGTTTGCTTGAAGATGAAATATTTTCCCCTTTTTGTAAGGCCTTATATTCCGAAAAAAAATTTACAAGCTGTATATTTCGAATCAAAAGTTGAGTCCCCCTTCTAATTTCAAATTCCGATAGCTCACCAATATATCTTGTTGGTTTTGTCGAAGTAAAAAACCGATAGATGTATCCAAAAGTACGCTGAATTTTATAAAATGAATTTTTATATTTGGATTCGAGAGTTAAGTCATAATTAGATGAAATGATGAGGGCAGTACGTCGACGCTCTGGCAGCTCTTTCAAACATTTTGTTTGTTTTGGCCAATAATCCGAACCTTTGTATAAAAAATCTGGTCCTCCCTTCCAAAGGTTTGATTTGAGGAGTTCTTCCGGGGTGGCTCCTCTCGATAAAATGTCTGCTGGGTTATAAGCCGTTGGTACATAATGCCAAATCATATTATTAGTTAACTGTTGGATACGACTTACTCTGTTAGCGACAAAAACATTATAATTAGACGATTCCTCCTGTAGCCACGATAAAACGACCATAGAGTCGGACCAACCATAATATTCGCAGTCTATTCCAATTGTTTTTGTTATAGATTCTAGCAGATCTGCTAGCAGCGCTGCAGCAGACAGCTCAAGCTTGGGTACTGTGAGAGCTTTCAGGGGGGCTACACGGGATTTAGAGCAAAGCAAAGTGATTTTTATTTCGCTTTGTAACTCCGATCTCACATACACACATGTCCCATAAGCCGATAAGCTGGCATCACAAAATGCGTGAACTTGTATTGTTGACCCTGGAATGTAAACAAATCTAGGAAAAACAAATTTATGAACGAGTGAGAAAGATGATATATAGTTCAGCCAAATCGAATGCAATAATTGAGGCAAAGTTTCATCCCAATCCAGATTGCCTTTCCATAGATTTTGCATAAAAACCTTTGCTTTAGTTATTACTGGGCCCACTAGCCCCAGAGGGTCGTATAAACGAGCAATCGATGATAGCACAGTTCTTTTTGAAATAGGTTTCGAATCCATAAAATGCGAAAGTGCGAAAATAAAGCTGTCAGATCTTGGGTCCCATACTAAACCCAAGGTTTTTGTAATGTCGGTCCCGTCGTGAAACTTCAAAAATGTTTCGCGGTCAGTTGCTGGAACTCCATCCAAAACATCAGAATCATTTGTACACCATTTCCTTATCTCAAAATTACCACGCTTTAAAAGTTCTGTTATCTGCTTTCTTATTTCAATTACCTCCTCCACAGAATTTCCACCAGATATTAGATCATCCACGTAAAAATCTCTCTTAACAATTTTTGAGCCGACGGGAAATGAGTCTTCTTCATCAGCAGCTAACTGGTGCATGGCACGTATTGCAAGGAATGCTGCTGGCTTGGTACCATAAGTTACGGTGTTCAATTTATAAATTTGTATTTTTTCTTGTGGGTTATTTCGCCATAAAATACATTGCAAGTAATCATCTGGATAAGAAACATGAACACATCGGTACATTTTACATATATCTCCGCTGAGAGCAATTTTAAAAAAGCGAAACCGCAATAGTGTGTCGAAAAGTTTGGGTTGAATCGTTGGCCCCGAGTGTAGGGTATCATTGAGAGAAAAGCCTGTAGTAGTTTTGGCAGAGCCGTCAAAGACAACCCGTAGTTTGGTTGTCGTACTATCCTCTTTATGTACGCAGTGATGGGGGAGGAAGTAGGTTTTTACAGACTTGGAAATGTTTGTAACAAGCGACATATGCCCTAACATGGAATATTCATCCATGAAAGCAACGTATTTTTCTTTTATTTGTGGTTGCTTATTGATTTTCTTTTCTAAACACACGAAACGATTATAGGCACGATCATAGGATTCTCCAAGCTTCGATATAGCTTCCTTTTTAGGCAATGAAACAACGTATGCACCAGAGCTTAATCTCAAAGTCGTTTCTTTAAAATGATTTTCACAAAATTCTTCTTTGCCGATTTGGCCAATAAAAGTCTCGAAATTTTGTTCCACTTCCCAAAAACTTTTCATTACATCTGTCAGTGACTCGTTATCTGTAGCAGAATGAGCTTTGCATGCGATTGCCAACGAACAAGATTTTGAGTGGGTGGCGCCTCCCCCCGATACCACCCATCCCAATTGAGTTTTTTGTAGAATTGGGGAATTATCTCCAAATCTAATTTGCCCCACACTCATCAATTCAAAAAACAGACCAGCGCCGATTAAAATATCAATTTTTCCACGTTTATAAAAATCCGGGTCAGCTAATTTGATATTTTGTGGAATGTCGAAACTATTCAAATCAATATTTGGATTTGGTTGATATTCGGTGATGGTAGGAATTACTACAGCAACAAACGAAACCGAATATTCATTTTGGCATGCCTTGACCGTAATTTCGGTACACATATCTGCAATGAAATTGCCCTCTCCAATTCCAGGAATTGAAATTTGGGAAGAATTTAGTTGCAGCTGCGCCTGAAATTAAGTTGAGAGGCAGAATCGAGAATAGCCCTACAAGGGACGAAAATTCCAAATTTGTTTCTCACTAAAACAATTGCTGTTGCAAGCAATACATCATTGGTAGTTATAGAAGGCGAAGCTTTTGATGATGTGTTGGACGAAACAAGAGACGATTGGGTGGTTGTTGTTGTTGGAGAAAGCTGTGGAGCTATTGCTTGCTGTATGCTATCTGGCTGATTGTGATGTACATTTGGTGGGGTCGATTCAGAATTACTCATATGTAACAAAGTATGGTGCTTCATTGAGCAATGACGACATGGGCTATATTTACATTTTGTTAGGCGATGACCTCTCCTCAAGCAGTTGAGGCATAAATCTAATTTTTTAGCTTCTTTGAAGCGCAATGTAGGAGAGAGATTCGAAAAACGAGAGCAATTTGTAATATAATGGTCATTACCATCGCAAAAGGCACATATTGGGTTTGTGCTACCAGAAGCAACAAGGGCATTTCGGCTATTGTTTGACTTTTTATTTATTATGTGATTTACCTTGGGTGTCATGGAATGTTCCAAATTTTCTAACATTCTACATTTACGATCGAGAAAAGCTGCCATCGAGGACCATGATGGAAGTTGTTCATTTTGGAGGCTTTCTTCCCACTTTGCTTGCGTTGATACGTCTAGTTTCGTAGTTACCAAATGGACTAGAAGGCCGTCGGCAATTTCCTCCTTGCTGCACATTGTACAAAGAGCTCTCATGCGGGCATTTAACTTATCACTTAGCTGGCGTAGACTTGTGGCCGAACCTTTCACAACTGGCTTAAGTGCAAATATCTCCTTGATGTGAGTCTGAAAATTTAGAAGCTTATTATCAAATCTTGATTTTAATAATTTAATAGCCTCATCATAGCTTGCATCAGAGGGTTCTAACGATGAAATGGTGTCCAACGCAGGTCCCACTAAGCTAGCACGAAGGTGCTGGAATTTTTCCAGCTTACTAATTTCAATATCATTAGCGACCACTGTTGTGAACATTGCAAAAAAATCGGGCCAATCGGTGTAAGAGCCGCTAAATTTGGGTATTTTCAATTCTGGCAATATGCTTCTCCGCACACTTGTAGATTCATCCACTGAAAATTGCCGAATTGTGGACGATGGTAACATGAAGCGAGTTTTAACACTTGCATTTAGCTGACGTTTAATTTTTGCTTTTACGCCGAAAAATGATGTCAAGAAGTCAGCTCGAATACTACGGTCATAATCACCTTCACTTAGCTCTTCCAAAGTTGATATGGACCGGTCGAATTGTGCGTTTAAACTTTCAACATAGTCCAAACGAACAGCGAGATCAGCATCGTCCAAAGTTGTCACCTCATCATCAGTGAGACGTGCATTGATGTCGGCTAATTGCTTACCAATTGATTTTACTTTTTTCATACATCGGGACAAATCTGATGATTTTGCAGCTCCATCGGTGGACGAGGATGTGTTGCCAGTCATGATGTTGATAGTATGCTATGTGTTACGAAATGGTACGAGCTGCTGTGATATTAAATTGATTTCTTATTTCTTCCCAAAAATTCGAATTAATTTTTAGTCAACGAAAATCCAATGCAATAAACGTGATTTTCAACCAAATCAATAAATTATATCCGAATTGATATTAATTTGTTACTATTTGATTTGATTGCCAGATCTCGCCGGGGTCACCAATGTTAAAGCCTATAAGCTTTTTTACAGGCTGATTCTATATAATAAAACGAAAAAAAAATGTTTTCAAATTTTTCTATTGAGATCGATTTCTTTTATTTGATTTCTTTTTAGCAACTAAAAGTAAAAAGCATATTCAAACATTTCTGAGGCAGACAAAATACACAAAAAATTGTCAATATGTATGCTTGCAATGATCTTCATATATTGCACCGCTAAGTTTTATGGCCCTTAATGAAGTCATCATATGCAAATTTGGTGGAAAAGTAAAAGCATACACATTTCGTTATACATATTGATTCGCAGAAAATCATACACAAGCTGATGCACATATCTATGCGTGTATATCAATAAACGCATATACATACATACTCGTATTGATGTTGCGAGAATGCATTCCAATGATTTTAATGCATCTCTTTGCTTTTGACTTTGTTTTTTGATATTAACAATTCTATTGCTCAGGCTGGCACAGTGGCTTCTTTGAACAGCGTCCTAGAGCGAAAAGGACTTTAATTCGTGACCACCCCCAAAAAATTGAAAAATCCACCCAAAACCTAAAAAAATTGAAATTTTTATATGAAAACCTTCTTTTGCCCATATCTCCTTAAATATGCGTCCTAGAGCGAAAAGGACTTTAATTCGTGACCACCCCCAAAAAATTGAAAAATCCACCCAAAACCTAAAAAAATTGAAGTTTTTATATGAAAAACTTCTTTTGCCCATATCTCCTTAAATATGCGTCCTAGAGCGAAAAGGACTTTAATTCGTGACCACCCTCAAAAAATTGAAAAATCCACCCAAAACCTAAAAAAATTGAAGTTTTTATATGAAAAACTTCTTTTGCCCATATCTCCTTAAATATGCGTCCTAGAGCGAAAAGGACTTTAATTCGTGACCACCCCCAAAAAATTGAAAAATCCACCCAAAACCTAAAAAAATTGAAATTTTAAATGAAAAACTTCTTTTGCCCATATCTCCTGAAATATGCGTCCTAGAGCGAAAAGGACTTTAATTCGTGACCACCCCCAAAAAATTGAAAAATCCACCCAAAACCTAAAAAAATTGAAATTTTTATATGAAAACCTTCTTTTGCCCATATCTCCTTAAATATGCGTCCTAGAGCGAAAAGGACTTTAATTCGTGACCACCCCCAAAAAATTAAAAAATCCACCCAAAACCTAAAAAAATTGAAATTTTTATATGAAAAACTTCTTTTGCCCATATCTCCTTAAATATGCGTCCTAGAGCGAAAAGGACTTTAATTCGTGACCACCCCCAAAAAATTGAAAAATCCACCCAAAACCTAAAAAAATTGAAATTTTTATATGGAAAACTTCTTTTGCCCATATCTCCTTAAATATGCGTCCTAGAGCGAAAAGGACTTTAATTCGTGACCACCCCAAAATATTGAAAAATCCACCCAAAACCTAAAAAAATTTAAATTTTTATACGAAAAATTTCTTTTGCGCATATCTCCTTAAATATGCGTCCTAGAGCGAAAAGGACTTTAATTCGTGACCACCCCCAAAAAATTGAAAAATCCACCCAAAACCTAAAAAAATTGAAATTTTTATATGAAAACCTTATTTTGCCCATATCTCCTTAAATATGCGTCCTAGAGCGAAAAGGACTTTAATTCGTGACCACCCCCAAAAAATTTAAAAATCCACCCAAAACCTAAAAAAATTGAAATTCTTATATGAAAACCTTCTTTTGCCCATATCTCCTTAAATATGCGTCCTAGAGCGAAAAGGACTTTAATTCGTGACCACCCCCAAAAAGTTGAAAAATCCACCCAAAATCTAAAAAAAATGAAATTTTTATATGAAAAACTTCTTTTGCCCATATCTCCTTAAATATGCGTCCTAGAGCGAAAAGGACTTTAATTCGTAACCACCCCAAAATATTGAAAAATCCACCCAAAACCTAAAAAAAATTGAAATTTTTATATGAAAAACTTCTTTTGCCCATATCTCCTAAACTAAGCGTCCTAGAGCGAAAAGGACTTTAATTCGTGACCACCCCAAAAAATTGAAAAATCCACCCAAAACCTAAAAAAATTGAAATTTTTTATATGAAAAATTTCTTTTGCCCATATCTCCTTAAATATGCGTCCTAGAGCGAAAAGGACTTTAATTCGTGACCACCCCCAAAAAATTGAAAAATCCACCCAAAACCTAAAAAAATTGAAATTTTTATATGAAAAACTTCTTTTGCCCATATCTCCTAAACTAAGCGTCCTACAGCGAAAAGGACTATAATTCGTGACCACCCCAAAAAATTGAAAAATCCACCCAAAACCTAAAAAAATTTAAATTTTTATATGAAAAACTTCTTTTGCCCATATCTCCTTAAATATGCGTCCTAGAGCGAAAAGGACATTAATTCGTGACCACCCCCAAAAAATTGAAAAATCCACCCAAAACCTAAAAAATTTGAAATTTTTATATGGGAAACTTCTTTTGCCCATATCTCCTTAAATATGCGTCCTAGAGCGAAAAGGACTTTAATTCGTGACCACCCCAAAAAATTGAAAAATCCACCCAAAACCCAAAAAAATTGAAATTTTTATATGAAAAACTTCTTTTGCCCACATCTCCTTAAATATGCGTCCTAGAGCGAAAAGGACTTTAATTCGTGACCACCCCCAAAAAATTGAAAAATCCACCCAAAACCTAAAAAAATTGAAATTTTTATATGAAAACCTTCTTTTGCCCATATCTCCTTAAATATGCGTCCTAGAGCGAAAAGGACTTTAATTCGTGACCACCCCCAAAAAATTGAAAAATCCACCCAAAACCTAAAAAATTGAAAGTTTTATATGAAAACCTTCTTTTGCCCATATCTCCTTAAATATGCGTCCTAGAGCGAAAAGGACTTTAATTCGTGACCACCCTCAAACAATTGAAAAATCCACCCAAAACCTAAAAAAATTGAAATTTTAAATGAAAAACTTCTTTTGCCCATATCTCCTTAAATATGCGTCCTAGAGCGAAAAGGACTTTAATTCGTGACCACCCCCAAAAAATTGAAAAATCCACCCAAAACCTAAAAAATTGAAAGTTTTATATGAAAACCTTCTTTTGCCCATATCTCCTTAAATATGCGTCCTAGAGCGAAAAGGACTTTAATTCGTGACCACCCTCAAACAATTGAAAAATTCACCCAAAACCTAAAAAAAATTAAATTTTTTATATGAAAAATTTCTTTTGCCCATATCTCCTTAAATATGCGTCCTAGAGCGAAAAGGACTTTAAATCGTGACCACCCCCAAAAAATTGAAAAATCCACCCAAAACCTAAAAAAATTGAAATTTTTATATGAAAAACTTCTTTTGCCCATATCTCCTTAAATATGCGTCCTAGAGCGAAAAGGATTTTAATTCGTGACCACCCCCAAAAAATTTAAAAATCCACCCAAAACCTAAAAAAATTGAAATTTTAAATGAAAAACTTCTTTTGCCCATATCTCCTTAAATATGCGTCCTAGAGCGAAAAGGACTTTAATTCGTGACCACCCCCAAAAAATTGAAAAATCCACCCAAAACCTAAAAAAATTGAAATTTTTATATGAAAAACTTCTTTTGCCCATATCTCCTTAAATATGCGTCCTAGAGCGAAAAGGACTTTAATTCGTGACCACCCCCAAAAAATTGAAAAATCCACCCAAAACCTAAAAAAATTTAAATTTTTTATATGAAAAATTTCTTTTGCCCATATCTCCTTAAATATGCGTCCTAGAGCGAAAAGGACTTTAATTCGTGACCACCCCCAAAAAATGGAAAAATCCACCCAAAACCTAAAAAAATTGAAATTTTTTATATGAAAAATTTCTTTTGCCCATATCTCCTTAAATATGCGTCCTAGAGCGAAAAGGACTTTAATTCGTGACCACCCCCAAAAAATTGAAAAATCCACCCAAAACCTAAAAAAAATGAAATTTTTATATGCAAAACTTCTTTTGCCCATATCTCCTAAACTAAGCGTCCTAGAGCGAAAAGGACTATAATTCGTGACCACCCCAAAAAATTGAAAAATCCACCCAAAACCTAAAAAAATTGAAGTTTTTATATGAAAAACTTCTTTTGCCCATATCTCCTTAAATATGCGTCCTAGAGCGAAAAGGACTTTAATTCGTGACCACCCCAAAAAATTGAAAAATCCACCCAAAACCTAAAAAAATTGAAATTTTTATATGAAAAACTTCTTTTGCCCATATCTCCTTAAATATGCGTCCTAGAGCGAAAAGGACTTTAATTCGTGACCACCCCAAAAAATTGAAAAATCCATCCAAAACCTAAAAAAATTGAAATTTTTATATGAAAAACTTCTTTTGCCCATATCTCCTTAAATATGTGTCCTAGAGCGAAAAGGACTTTAATTCGTGACCACCCCAAAAAATTGAAAAATCCACCCAAAACCTAAAAAAATTGAAATTTTTATATGAAAAACTTCTTTTGTCCATATCTCCTTAAATATGCGTCCTAGAGCGAAAAGGACTTTAATTCGTGACCACCCCCAAAAAATTGAAAAATCCACCCAAAACCTAAAAAATTGAAATTTTTATATGAAAACCTTCTTTTGCCCATATCTCCTAAACTAAGCGTCCTAGAGCGAAAAGGACTATAATTCGTGACCACCCCAAAAAAATTGAAAAATCCACACAAAACCTAAAAAAATTGAAGTTTTTATATGAAAAACTTCTTTTGCCCATATCTCCTTAAATATGCGTCCTAGAGCGAAAAGGACTTTAATTCGTGACCACCCCCAAAAAATTGAAAAATCCACCCAAAACCTAAAAAAATTGAAATTTTTATATGAAAACCTTCTTTTGCCCATATCTCCTTAAATATGCGTCCTAGAGCGAAAAGGACTTTAATTCGTGACCACCCCCAAAAAATTGAAAAATCCACCCAAAACCTAAAAAAAATTGAAATTTTTATATGAAAAACTTCTTTTGCCCATATCTCCTTAAATATGCGTCCTAGAGCGAAAAGGACTTTAATTCGTGACCACCCCAAAATATTGAAAAATCCACCCAAAACCTAAAAAAAATTGAAATTTTTATATGAAAAACTTCTTTTGCCCATATCTCCTTAAATATGCGTCCTAGAGCGAAAAGGACTTTAATTCGTGACCACCCCAAAAAATTGAAAAATCCACCCAAAACCTAAAAAAATTGAAATTTTTTATATGAAAAATTTCTTTTGCCCATATCTCCTTAAATATTCGTCCTAGAGAGAAAAGGACTTTAATTCGTGACCACCCCCAAAAAATTGAAAAATCCACCAAAAACCTAAAAAAATTGAAATTTTTATATGAAAAACTTATTTTGCCCATATCTCCTAAACTAAGCGTCCTACAGCGAAAAGGACTATAATTCGTGACCACCCCAAAAAATTGAAAAATCCACCCAAAACCTAAAAAAATTTAAATTTTTATATGAAAAACTTCTTTTGCCCATATCTCCTTAAATATGCGTCCTAGAGCGAAAAGGACTTCAATTCGTGACCACCCCCAAAAAATTGAAAAATCCACCCAAAACCTAAAAAAATTGAAATTTTTATATGGAAAACTTCTTTTGCCCATATCTCCTTAAATATGCGTCCTAGAGCGAAAAGGACTTTAATTCGTGACCACCCCAAAAAATTGAAAAATCCACCCAAAACCTAAAAAAATTGAAATTTTTATATGAAAAACTTCTTTTGCCCATATCTCCTTAAATATGCGTCCTAGAGCGAAAAGGACTTTAATTCGTGACCACCCCCAAAAAATTGAATAATCCACCCAAAACCTAAAAAAATTGAAATTTTTATATGAAAACCTTCTTTTGCTCATATCTCCTTACATATGCGTCCTAGAGCGAAAAGGACTTTAATTCCTGACCACCCCCAAAAGATTGAAAAATCCACCCAAAACCTAAAAAAATTGAAATTTTTATATGAAAACCTTCTTTTGCCCATATCTCCTTAAATATGCGTCCTAGAGCGAAAAGGACTTTAATTCGTGACCACCCTCAAACAATTGCAAAATCCACCCAAAACCTAAAAAAATTGAAATTTTTTATATGAAAAATTTCTTTTGCCCATATCTCCTTAAATATGCGTCCTAGAGCGAAAAGGACTTTAATTCGTGACCACCCCCAAAAAATTGAAAAATCCACCCAAAACCTAAAAAAATTGAAATTTTTATATGAAAAACTTCTTTTGCCCATATCTCCTTAAATATGCGTCCTAGAGCGAAAAGGACTTTAATTCGTGACAACCCCCAAAAAATTGAAAAATCCACCCAAAACCTAAAAAAATTGAAATTTTTATATGAAAAACTTCTTTTGCCCATATCTCCTTAAATATGCGTCCTAGAGCGAAAAGGACTTTAATTCGTGACCACCCCCAAAAAATTGAAAAATCCACCCAAAACCTAAAAAAAATTGAAATTTTTATATGAAAAACTTCTTTTGCCCATATCTCCTTAAATATGCGTCCTAGAGCGAAAAGGCCTTTAATTCGTGCCCATATCTCCTAAACTAAGCGTCCTAGAGCGAAAAGGACTATAATTCGTGACCACCCCAAAAAAAAAAACTTATTTTGCCCATATCTCCTAAACTAAGCGTCCTACAGCGAAAAGGACTATAATTCGTGACCACCCCAAAAAATTGAAAAATCCACCCAAAACCTAAAAAAATTTAAATTTTTATATGAAAAACTTCTTTTGCCCATATCTCCTTAAATATGCGTCCTAGAGCGAAAAGGACTTCAATTCGTGACCACCCCCAAAAAATTGAAAAATCCACCCAAAACCTAAAAAAATTGAAATTTTTATATGGAAAACTTCTTTTGCCCATATCTCCTTAAATATGCGTCCTAGAGCGAAAAGGACTTTAATTCGTGACCACCCCAAAAAATTGAAAAATCCACCCAAAACCTAAAAAAATTGAAATTTTTATATGAAAAACTTCTTTTGCCCATATCTCCTTAAATATGCGTCCTAGAGCGAAAAGGACTTTAATTCGTGACCACCCCCAAAAAATTGAAAAATCCACCCAAAACCTAAAAAAATTGAAATTTTTATATGAAAAACTTCTTTTGCCCATATCTCCTTAAATATGCGTCCTAGAGCGAAAAGGACTTTAATTCGTGACCACCCCCAAAAAATTGAAAAATCCACCCAAAACCTAAAAAAATTTAAATTTTTATATGAAAAACTTCTTTTGCTCATATCTCCTTAAATATGCGTCCTAGAGCGAAAAGGACTTTAATTCGTGACCACCCCCAAAAAATTGAAAAATCCACCCAAAACCTAAAAAAATTGAAATTTTTATATGAAAAACTTCTTTTGCCCATATCTCCTTAAATATGCGTCCTAGAGCGAAAAGGACTTTAATTCGTGACCACCCCCAAAAAATTGAAAAAATCCACCCAAAACCTAAAAAAATTTAAATTTTTATATGAAAAACTTCTTTTGCCCATATCTCCTTAAATATGCGTCCTAGAGCGAAAAGGACATTAATTCGTGACCACCCCCAAAAAATTGAAAAATCCACCCAAAACCTAAAAAAATTGAAATTTTTATATGAAAAACTTCTTTTGCCCATATCTCCTTAAATATGCATCCTAGAGCGAAAAGGACTTTAATTCGTGACAACCCCCAAAAAATTGAAAAATCCACCCAAAACCTAAAAAAATTGAAGTTTTTATATGAAAAACTTCTTTTGCCCATATCTCCTTAAATATGCGTCCTAGAGCGAAAAGGACTTTAATTCGTGACCACCCCCAAAAACTTGAAAAATCCACCCAAAACCTAAAAAAATTGAAATTTTTATATGAAAACCTTCTTTTGCCCATATCTCCTTAAATATGCGTCCTAGAGCGAAAAGGACTATAATTCGTGACCACCCCAAAAAATTGAAAAATCCACCCAAAACTTAAAAAAATTGAAGTTTTTATATGAAAAACTTCTTTTGCCCATATCTCCTTAAATATGCGTCCTAGAGCGAAAAGGACATTAATTCGTGACCACCCCAAAAAATTGAAAAATCCACCCAAAACCTAAAAAAATTGAAATTTTTATATGAAAACCTTCTTTTGCCCATATCTCCTAAACTAAGCGTCCTAGAGCGAAAAGGACTATAATTCGTGACCACCCCCAAAACATTGAAAAATCCACCCAAAACCTAAAAAAATTGAAATTTTTATATGAAAAACTTCTTTTGCCCATATCTCCTTAAATATGCGTCCTAGAGCGAAAAGGACTTTAATTCGTGACCACCCCCAAAAAATTGAAAAATCCACCCAAAACCTAAAAAAATTTAAATTTTTATATGAAAAACTTCTTTTGCCCATATCTCCTTAAATATGCGTCCTAGAGCGAAAAGGACTTTAATTCGTGACCACCCCCACAAAATTGAAAAATCCACCCAAAACCTAAAAAAATTGAAATTTTTATATGAAAAACTTTTTTTGCCCATATCTCCTTAAATATGCGTCCTAGAGCGAAAAGGACATTAATTCGTGACCACCCCAAAAAATTGAAAAATCCACCCAAAACCTAAAAAAATTGAAATTTTTATATGAAAACTTTCTTTTGCCCATATCTCCTAAACTAAGCGTCCTAGAGCGAAAAGGACTATAATTCGTGACCACCCCAAAAAAGTTGAAAAATCCACCCAAAACCTAAAAAATTGAAGTTTTTATATGAAAAACTTTTTTTGCCCATATCTCCTTAAATATGCGTCCTAGAGCGAAAAGGACTTTAATTCGTGACCACCCCCAAAAACTTGAAAAATCCACCCAAAACCTAAAAAAAATTGAAATTTTTATATGAAAACCTTCTTTTGCCCATATCTCCTAAACTAAGCGTCCTAGAGCGAAAAGGACTATAATTCGTGACCACCCCAAAAAATTGAAAAATCCACCCAAAACTTAAAAAAATTGAAGTTTTTATATGAAAAACTTCTTTTGCCCATATCTCCTTAAATATGCGTCCTAGAGCGAAAAGGACATTAATTCGTGACCACCCCAAAAAATTGAAAAATCCACCCAAAACCTAAAAAAATTGAAATTTTTATATGAAAAACTTCTTTTGTCCATATCTCCTTAAATATGCGTCCTAGAGCGAAAAGGACTTTAATTCGTGACCACCCCCAAAAAATTGAAAAATCCACCCAAAACCTAAAAAAATTGAAGTTTTTATATGAAAAACTTTTTTTGCCCATATCTCCTTAAATATGCTTCCTAGAGCGAAAAGGACTTTAATTCGTGACCACCCCCAAAACATTGAAAAATCCACCCAAAACCTAAAAAATTGAAATTTTTATATGAAAACCTTCTTTTGCCCATATCTCCTAAACTAAGCGTCCTAGAGTGAAAAGGACTATAATTCGTGACCACCCCAAAAAAATTGAAAAATCCACCCAAAACCTAAAAAAATTGAAGTTTTTATATGAAAAACTTTTTTTGCCCATATCTCCTTAAATATGCGTCCTAGAGCGAAAAGGACTTTAATTCGTGACCACCCCCAAAACATTGAAAAATCCACCCAAAACCTAAAAAATTGAAATTTTTATATGAAAACCTTCTTTTGCCCATATCTCCTAAACTAAGCGTCCTAGAGCGAAAAGGACTATAATTCGTGACCACCCCAAAAAATTGAAAAATCCACCCAAAACCTAAAAAAATTGAAATTTTTATATGAAAAACTTCTTTTGCCCATATCTCCTTAAATATGCGTCCTAGAGCGAAAAGGACTTTAATTCGTGACCACCCCCAAAAAATTGAAAAATCCACACAAAACCTAAAAAAATTGAAATTTTTATATGAAAAACTTCTTTTGCCCATATCTCCTTAAATATGCGTCCTAGAGCGAAAAGGACTTTAATTCGTGACCACCCCCAAAAAATTGAAAAATCCACCCAAAACCTAAAAAAATTGAAATTTTTATATGAAAAACTTCTTTTGCCCATATCTCCTTAAATATGCGTCCTAGAGCGAAAAGGACTTTAATTCGTGACCACCCCCAAAAAATTGAAAAATCCACCCAAAACCTAAAAAAATTGAAATTTTTATATGAAAAACTTCTTTTGCCCATATCTCCTTAAATATGCGTCCTAGAGCGAAAAGGACTTTAATTCGTGACCACCCCCAAAAAATTGAAAAATCCACCCAAAACCTAAAAAAATTGAAATTTTTATATGAAAAACTTCTTTTGCCCATATCTCCTTAAATATGCGTCCTAGAGCGAAAAGGACTTTAATTCGTGACCACCCCCAAAAAATTGAAAAATCCACCCAAAACCTAAAAAAATTGAAATTTTTATATGAAAAACTTCTTTTGCCCATATCTCCTTAAATATGCATCCTAGAGCGAAAAGGACTTTAATTCGTGACAACCCCCAAAAAATTGAAAAATCCACCCAAAACCTAAAAAAATTGAAGTTTTTATATGAAAAACTTCTTTTGCCCATATCTCCTTAAATATGCGTCCTAGAGCGAAAAGGACTTTAATTCGTGACCACCCCCAAAAACTTGAAAAATCCACCCAAAACATAAAAAAATTTAAATTTTTATATGAAAACCTTCTCTTGCCCATATCTCCTAAACTAAGCGTCCTAGAGCGAAAAGGACTATAATTCGTGACCACCCCAAAAAATTGAAAAATCCACCCAAAACTTAAAAAAATTGAAGTTTTTATATGAAAAACTTCTTTTGCCCATATCTCCTTAAATATGCGTCCTAGAGCGAAAAGGACATTAATTCGTGACCACCCCAAAAAATTGAAAAATCCACCCAAAACCTAAAAAAATTGAAATTTTTATATGAAAAACTTCTTTTGTCCATATCTCCTTAAATATGCGTCCTAGAGCGAAAAGGACTTTAATTCGTGACCACCCCCAAAAAATTGAAAAATCCACCCAAACCTAAAAAATTGAAATTTTTATATGAAAACCTTCTTTTGCCCATATCTCCTAAACTAAGCGTCCTAGAGCGAAAAGGACTATAATTCGTGACCACC
Organism: Haematobia irritans; assembly: GCF_050003625.1. Classification (NCBI taxonomy): domain Eukaryota; kingdom Metazoa; phylum Arthropoda; class Insecta; order Diptera; family Muscidae; genus Haematobia; species Haematobia irritans. Next base: position 99,684,247 of record NC_134399.1, on the reverse strand, counting down.
CCAAAAAAATTGAAAAATCCACCCAAAACCTAAAAAAATTGAAGTTTTTATATGAAAAACTTTTTTTGCCCATATCTCCTTAAATATGCGTCCTAGAGCGAAAAGGACTTTAATTCGTGACCACCCCCAAAAACTTGAAAAATCCACCCAAAACCTAAAAAAAATTGAAATTTTTATATGAAAACCTTCTTTTGCCCATATCTCCTAAACTAAGCGTCCTAGAGCGAAAAGGACTTTAATTCGTGACCACCCCAAAAAATTGAAAAATCCACCCAAAACTTAAAAAAATTGAAGTTTTTATATGAAAAACTTCTTTTGCCCATATCTCCTTAAATATGCGTCCTAGAGCGAAAAGGACATTAATTCGTGACCACCCCAAAAAATTGAAAAATCCACCCAAAACCTAAAAAAATTGAAATTTTTATATGAAAAACTTCTTTTGTCCATATCTCCTTAAATATGCGTCCTAGAGCGAAAAGGACTTTAATTCGTGACCACCCCCAAAAAATTGAAAAATCCACCCAAAACCTAAAAAATTGAAATTTTTATATGAAAACCTCCTTTTGCCCATATCTCCTAAACTAAGCGTCCTAGAGCGAAAAGGACTATAATTCGTGACCACCCCAAAAAAATTGAAAAATCCACCCAAAACCTAAAAAAATTGAAGTTTTTATATGAAAAACTTCTTTTGCCCATATCTCCTTAAATATGCGTCCTAGAGCGAAAAGGACTTTAATTCGTGACCACCCCCAAAACATTGAAAAATCCACCCAAAACCTAAAAAATTGAAATTTTTATATGAAAACCTTCTTTTGCCCATATCTCCTAAACTAAGCGTCCTAGAGTGAAAAGGACTATAATTCGTGACCACCCCAAAAAAATTGAAAAATCCACCCAAAACCTAAAAAAATTGAAGTTTTTATATGAAAAACTTTTTTTGCCCATATCTCCTTAAATATGCGTCCTAGAGCGAAAAGGACTTTAATTCGTGACCACCCCCAAAACATTGAAAAATCCACCCAAAACCTAAAAAAATTGAAATTTTATATGAAAAACTTATTTTGCCCATATCTCCTTAAATATGCGTTCTAGAGCGAAAAGGACTTTAATTCGTGACCACCCCCAAAAAATTGAAAAATCCACCCAAAACCTAAAAAAATTGAAATTTTTATATGAAAAACTTATTTTGCCCATATCTCCTAAACTAAGCGTCCTACAGCGAAAAGGACTATAATTCGTGACCACCCCAAAAAATTGAAAAATCCACCCAAAACCTAAAAAAATTGAATTTTTTATATGAAAAACTTCTTTTGCCCATATCTCCTTAAATATGCGTCCTAGAGCGAAAAGGACTTTAATTCGTGACCACCCCCAAAAAATTGAAAAATCCACCCAAAACCTAAAAAATTTAAATTTTTATATGGAAAACTTCTTTTGCCAATATCTCCTTAAATATGCGTCCTAGAGCGAAAAGGACTTTAATTCGTGACCACCCCAAAATATTGAAAAATCCACCCAAAACCTAAAAAAAATTGAAATTTTTATATGAAAAACTTCTTTTGCCCATATCTCCTTAAATATGCGTCCTAGAGCGAAAAGGACTTTAATTCGTGACCACCCCAAAAAATTGAAAAATCCACCCAAAACCTAAAAAAATTGAAATTTTTTATATGAAAAATTTCTTTTGCCCATATCTCCTTAAATATGCGTCCTAGAGCGAAAAGGACTTTAATTCGTGACCACCCCCAAAAAATTGAAAAATCCACCCAAAACCTAAAAAAATTGAAATTTTTATATGAAAAACTTATTTTGCCCATATCTCCTAAACTAAGCGTCCTACAGCGAAAAGGACTTTAATTCGTGACCACCCCAAAAAATTAAAAAATCCACCCAAAACCTAAAAAAATTGAAATTTTTATATGAAAAACTTCTTTTGCCCATATCTCCTTAAATATGCGTCCTAGAGCGAAAAGGACTTTAATTCGTGACCACCCCCAAAAAATTGAAAAATCCACCCAAAACCTAAAAAAATTGAAATTTTTATATGGGAAACTTCTTTTGCCCATATCTCCTTAAATATGCATCCTAGAGCGAAAAGGACTTTAATTCGTGACCACCCCAAAAAATTGAAAAATCCACCCAAAACCCAAAAAAATTGAAATTTTTATATGAAAAACTTCTTTTGCCCACATCTCCTTAAATATGCGTCCTAGAGCGAAAAGGACTTTAATTCGTGACCACCCCCAAAAAATTGAAAAATCCACCCAAAACCTAAAAAAATTGAAATTTTTATATGAAAACCTTCTTTTGCCCATATCTCCTTAAATATGCGTCCTAGAGCGAAAAGGACTTTAATTCGTGACCACCCTCAAACAATTGAAAAATTCACCCAAAACCTAAAAAAATTGAAATTTTTTATATGAAAAATTTCTTTTGCCCATATCTCCTTAAATATGCGTCCTAGAGCGAAAAGGACTTTAATTCGTGACCACCCCCAAAAAATTGAAAAATCCACCCAAAACCTAAAAAAATTGAAATTTTTATATGAAAAACTTCTTTTGCCCATATCTCCTTAAATATGCGTCCTAGAGCGAAAAGGATTTTAATTCGTGACCACCCCCAAAAAATTTAAAAATCCACCCAAAACCTAAAAAAATTGAAATTTTTATATGAAAACCTTCTTTTGCCCATATCTCCTAAACTAAGCGTCCTAGAGCGAAAAGGACTATAATTCGTGACCACCCCAAAAAATTGAAAAATCCACCCAAAACCTAAAAAAATTGAAGTTTTTATATGAAAAACTTCTTTTGCCCATATCTCCTTAAATATGCGTCCTAGAGCGAAAAGGACATTAATTCGTGACCACCCCAAAAAATTGAAAAATCCACCCAAAACCTAAAAAAATTGAAATTTTTATATGAAAAACTTCTTTTGTCCATATCACCTTAAATATGCGTCCTAGAGCGAAAAGGACTTTAATTCGTGACCACCCCCAAAAAATTGAAAAATCCACCCAAACCTAAAAAATTGAAATTTTTATATGAAAACCTTCTTTTGCCCATATCTCCTAAACTAAGCGTCCTAGAGCGAAAAGGACTTTAATTCGTGACCACCCCCAAAAAATTGAAAAATCCACCCAAAACCTAAAAAATTGAAATTTTTATATGAAAACCTTCTTTTGCCCATATCTCCTAAACTAAGCGTCCTAGAGCGAAAAGGACTATAATTCGTGACCACCCCAAAAAAATTGAAAAATCCACCCAAAACCTAAAAAAATTGAAGTTTTTATATGAAAAACTTCTTTTGCCCATATCTCCTTAAATATGCGTCCTAGAGCGAAAAGGACTTTAATTCGTGACCACCCCCAAAACATTGAAAAATCCACCCAAAACCTAAAAAATTGAAATTTTTATATGAAAACCTTCTTTTGCCCATATCTCCTAAACTAAGCGTCCCAGAGTGAAAAGGACTATAATTCGTGACCACCCCAAAAAAATTGAAAAATCCACCCAAAACCTAAAAAAATTGAAGTTTTTATATGAAAAACTTTTTTTGCCCATATCTCCTTAAATATGCGTTCTAGAGCGAAAAGGACTTTAATTCGTGACCACCCTCAAAAAATTGAAAAATCCACCCAAAACCTAAAAAAATTGAAATTTTTATATGGAAAACTTCTTTTGCCCATATCTCCTTAAATATGCGTCCTAGAGCGAAAAGGACTTTAATTCGTGACCACCCCCAAAAAATTAAAAAATCCACCCAAAACCTAAAAAAATTTAAATTTTTTATACGAAAAATTTCTTTTGCCCATATCTCCTTAAATATGCGTCCTAGAGCGAAAAGGACTTTAATTCGTGACCACCCCCAAAAAATTGAAAAATCCACCCAAAACCTAAAAAAATTGAAATTTTTATATGAAAAACTTATTTTGCCCATATCTCCTAAACTAAGCGTCCTACAGCGAAAAGGACTATAATTCGTGACCACCCCCAAAAAATTGAAAAATCCACCCAAAACCTAAAAAATTTAAATTTTTATATGGAAAACTTCTTTGCCCATATCTCCTTAAATATGCGTCCTAGAGCGAAAAGGACTTTAATTCGTGACCACGCCAAAATATTGAAAAATCCACCCAAAACCTAAAAAAAATTGAAATTTTTATATGAAAAACTTCTTTTGCCCATATCTCCTAAACTAAGCGTCCTAGAGCGAAAAGGACTTTAATTCGTGACCACCCCAAAAAATTGAAAAATCCACCCAAAACCTAAAAAAATTGAAATTTTTTATATGAAAAATTTCTTTTGCCCATATCTCCTTAAATATGCGTCCTAGAGCGAAAAGGACTTTAATTCGTGACCACCCCCAAAAAATTGAAAAATCCACCCAAAACCTAAAAAAATTGAAATTTTTATATGAAAAACTTATTTTGCCCATATCTCCTAAACTAAGCGTCCTACAGCGAAAAGGACTTTAATTCGTGACCACCCCAAAAAATTAAAAAATCCACCCAAAACCTAAAAAAATTGAAATTTTTATATGAAAAACTTCATTTGCCCACATCTCCTTAAATATGCGTCCTAGAGCGAAAAGGACTTTAATTCGTGACCACCCCCAAAAAATTGAAAAATCCACCCAAAACCTAACAAAATTGAAATTTTTATATGAAAACCTTCTTTTGCCCATATCTCCTTAAATATGCGTCCTAGAGCGAAAAGGACTTTAATTCGTGACCACCCTCAAACAATTGAAAAATTCACCCAAAACCTAAAAAAATTGAAATTTTTTATATGAAAAATTTCTTTTGCCCATATCTCCTTAAATATGCGTCCTAGAGCGAAAAGGACTTTAATTCGTGACCACCCCCAAAAAATTGAAAAATCCACCCAAAACCTAAAAAAATTGAAATTTTTATATGAAAAACTTCTTTTGCCCATATCTCCTTAAATATGCGTCCTAGAGCGAAAAGGATTTTAATTCGTGACCACCCCCAAAAAATTTAAAAATCCACCCAAAACCTAAAAAAATTGAAATTTTAAATGAAAAACTTCTTTTGCCCATATCTCCTTAAATATGCGTCCTAGAGCGAAAAGGACTTTAATTCGTGACCACCCCCAAAAAATTGAAAAATCCACCCAAAACCTAAAAAAATTGAAATTTTTATATGAAAAACTTCTTTTGCCCATATCTCCTTAAATATGCGTCCTAGAGCGAAAAGGACTTTAATTCGTGACCACCCCCAAAAAATTGAAAAATCCACCCAAAACCTAAAAAAATTTAAATTTTTTATATGAAAAATTTCTTTTGCCCATATCTCCTTAAATATGTGTCCTAGAGCGAAAAGGACTTTAATTCGTGACCACCCTCAAACAATTGAAAAATCCACCCAAAACCTAAAAAAATTGAAATTTTTTATATGAAAAATTTCTTTTGCCCATATCTCCTTAAATATGCGTCCTAGAGCGAAAAGGACTTTAATTCGTGACCACCCCCAAAAAATTGAAAAATCCACCCAAAACCTAAAAAAATTGAAATTTTTATATGCAAAACTTCTTTTGCCCATATCTCCTAAACTAAGCGTCCTAGAGCGAAAAGGACTATAATTCGTGACCACCCCAAAAAAATGAAAAATTCACCCAAAACCTAAAAAAATTGAAGTTTTTATATGAAAAACTTCTTTTGCCCATATCGCCTTAAATATACGTCCTAGAGCGAAAAGGACTTTAATTCGTGACCACCCCAAAAAATTGAAAAATCCACCCAAAACCTAAAAAAATTGAAATTTTTATATGAAAAACTTCTTTTGCCCATATCTCCTTAAATATGCGTCCTAGAGCGAAAAGGACTTTAATTCGTGACCACCCCAAAAAATTGAAAAATCCATCCAAAACCTAAAAAAATTGAAATTTTTATATGAAAAACTTCTTTTGCCCATATCTCCTTAAATATGCGTCCTAGAGCGAAAAGGACTTTAATTCGTGACCACCCCCAAAAAATTGAAAAATCCACCCAAAACCTAAAAAAATTGAAATTTTTATATGAAAAACTTCTTTTGTCCATATCTCCTTAAATATGCGTCCTAGAGCGAAAAGGACTTTAATTCGTGACCACCCCCAAAAAATTGAAAAATCCACCCAAAACCTAAAAAATTGAAATTTTTATATGAAAACCTTCTTTTGCCCATATCTCCTAAACTAAGCGTCCTAGAGCGAAAAGGACTATAATTCGTGACCACCCCAAAAAAATTGAAAAATCCACCCAAAACCTAAAAAAATTGAAATTTTTATATGAAAAACTTCTTTTGCCCATATCTCCTTAAATATGCGTCCTAGAGCGAAAAGGACTTTAATTCGTGACCACCCCCAAAAAATTGAAAAATCCACCCAAAACCTAAAAAAATTGAAATTTTTATATGAAAACCTTCTTTTGCCCATATCTCCTTAAATATGCGTCCTAGAGCGAAAAGGACTTTAATTCGTGACCACCCCCAAAAAATTGAAAAATCCACCCAAAACCTAAAAAAATTGAAATTTTTATATGAAAAACTTCTTTTGCCCATATCTCCTTAAATATGCGTCCTAGAGCGAAAAGGACTTTAATTCGTGACCACCCCAAAATATTGAAAAATCCACCCAAAACCTAAAAAAAATTGAAATTTTTATATGAAAAACTTTTTTTGCCCATATCTCCTAAACTAAGCGTCCTAGAGCGAAAAGGACTTTAATTCGTGACCACCCCAAAAAATTGAAAAATCCACCCAAAACCTAAAAAAATTGAAATTTTTTATATGAAAAATTTCTTTTGCCCATATCTCCTTAAATATTCGTCCTAGAGCGAAAAGGACTTTAATTCGTGACCACCTCCAAAAAATTGAAAAATCCACCAAAAACCTAAAAAAATTGAAATTTTTATATGAAAAACTTATTTTGCCCATATCTCCTAAACTAAGCGTCCTACAGCGAAAAGGACTATAATTCGTGACCACCCCAAAAAATTGAAAAATCCACCCAAAACCTAAAAAAATTGAAGTTTTTATATGAAAAACTTCTTTTGCCCATATCTCCTTAAATATGCGTCCTAGAGCGAAAAGGACTTTAATTCGTGACCACCCCCAAAAAATTGAAAAATCCACCCAAAACCTAAAAAAATTGAAATTTTTATATGGAAAACTTCTTTTGCCCATATATCCTTAAATATGCGTCCTAGAGCGAAAAGGACTTTAATTCGTGACCACCCCAAAAAATTGAAAAATCCACCCAAAACCTAAAAAAATTGAAATTTTTATATGAAAAACTTCTTTTACCCACATCTCCTTAAATATGCGTCCTAGAGCGAAAAGGACTTTAATTCGTGACCACCCCCAAACAATTGAAAAATCCACCCAAAACCTAAAAAAATTGAAATTTTTATATGAAAAACTTCTTTTGCCCATATCTCCTTAAATATGCGTCCTAGAGCGAAAAGGACTTTAATTCGTGACCACCCCCAAAAAATTGAAAAATCCACCCAAAAACTAAAAAAATTGAAATTTTTATATGAAAAACTTCTTTTTCCCATATCACCTTAAATATGCGTCCTAGAGCGAAAAGGACTTTAATTCGTGACCACCCCCAAAAAATTGAAAAATCCACCCAAAACCTAAAAAAAATGAAATTTTTTATATGAAAAACTTCTTTTGCCCATATCTCCTTAAATATGCGTCCTAGAGCGAAAAGGACTTTAATTCGTGACCACCCCCAAAAAATTGAAAAATCCACCCAAAACCTAAAAAAGTTAAAATTTTTATATGAAAAACTTCTTTTGCCCATATCTCCTTAAATATGCGTCCTAGAGCGAAAAGGACTTTAATTCGTGACCACCCCCAAAAAATTGAAAAATCCACCCAAAACCTAAAAAAAATGAAATTTTTATATGAAAAACTTCTTTTGCCCATATCTCCTTAAATATGCGTCCTAGAGCGAAAAGGACATGAATTCGTGACCACCCCCAAAAAATTGAAAAATCCACCCAAAAACTAAAAAAATTGAAATTTTTATATGAAAAACTTCTTTTGCCCATATCTCCTTAAATATGCGTCCTAGAGCGAAAAGGACTTTAATTCGTGACCACCCCCAAAAAATTGAAAAATCCACCCAAAACCTAAAAAAATTGAAATTTTTATATGAAAAACTTCTTTTGCCCATATCTCCTTAAATATGCGTCCTAGAGCGAAAAGGACTTTAATTCGTGACCACCCCCAAAAAATTGAAAAATCCACCCAAAACCTAAAAAAAATGAAATTTTTATATGAAAAACTTCTTTTGCCCATATCTCCTTAAATATGCGTCCTAGAGCGAAAAGGACATTAATTCGTGACCACCCCCAAAAAATTGAAAAATCCACCCAAAACCTAAAAAAATTGAAGTTTTTATATGAAAAACTTCTTTTGTCCATATCTCCTTAAATATGCGTCCTAGAGCGAAAAGGACTTTAATTCGTGACCACCCCCAAAAAATTGAAAAATCCACCCAAAACCTAAAAAATTGAAATTTTTATATGAAAACCTTCTTTTGCCCATATCTCCTAAACTAAGCGTCCTAGAGCGAAAAGGACTATAATTCGTGACCACCCCAAAAAAATTGAAAAATCCACCCAAAACCTAAAAAAATTGAAGTTTTTATATGAAAAACTTTTTTTGCCCATATCTCCTTAAATATGCATCCTAGAGCGAAAAGGACTTTAATTCGTGACCACCCCCAAAACATTGAAAAATCCACCCAAAACCTAAAAAATTGAAATTTTTATATGAAAAACCTAAAAAATTGAAATTTTTATATGGAAAACTTCTTTTGCCCATATCTCCTTAAATATGCGTCCTAGAGCGAAAAGGACTTTAATTCGTGACCACCCCAAAAAATTGAAAAATCCACCCAAAACCTAAAAAAATTGAAATTTTTATATGAAAAACTTCTTTTGCCCACATCTCCTTAAATATGCGTCCTAGAGCGAAAAGGACTTTAATTCGTGACCACCCCCAAAAAATTGAAAAATCCACCCAAAACCTAAAAAAATTTAAATTTTTATATGAAAACCTTCTTTTGCTCATATCTCCTTAAATATGCGTCCTAGAGCGAAAAGGACTTTAATTCGTGACCACCCCCAAAAAATTGAAAAATCCACCCAAAACCTAAAAAAATTTAAATTTTTATATGAAAACCTTCTTTTGCCCATATCTCCTTAAATATGCGTCCTAGAGCGAAAAGGACTTTAATTCGTGACCACCCTCAAACAATTGAAAAATCCACCCAAAACCTAAAAAAATTGAAATTTTTTATATGAAAAATTTCTTTTGCCCATATCTCCTTAAATATGCGTCCTAGAGCGAAAAGGACTTTAATTCGTGACCACCCCCAAAAAATTGAAAAATCCACCCAAAACCTAAAAAAATTGAAATTTTTATATGAAAAACTTCTTTTGCTCATATCTCCTTAAATATGCGTCCTAGAGCGAAAAGGACTTTAATTCGTGACCACCCCCAAAAAATTGAAAAATCCACCCAAAACCTAAAAAAATTGAAATTTTAAATGAAAAACTTCTTTTGCCCATATCTCCTTAAATATGCGTCCTAGAGCGAAAAGGACTTTAATTCGTGACCACCCCCAAAAAATTAAAAAATCCACCCAAAACCTAAAAAAATTGAAATTTTTATATGAAAAACTTCTTGTGCCCATATCTCCTTAAATATGCGTCCTAGAGCGAAAAGGACTTTAATTCGTGACCACCCCCAAAAAATTGAAAAATCCACCCAAAACCTAAAAAAATTTAAATTTTTATATGAAAACCTTCTTTTGAAAACCTTTTGAAAACCTTTTTTTCTATCTCCTTAAATATGCGTCCTAGAGCGAAAAGGACTTTAATTCGTGACCACCCCCAAAAAATTGAAAAATCCACCCAAAACCTAAAAAAATTGAAATTTTTATATGAAAAACTTCTTTTGCCCATATCTCCTTAAATATGCGTCCTAGAGCGAAAAGGACTTTAATTCGTGACCACCCCAAAATATTGAAAAATCCACCCAAAACCTAAAAAAAATTGAAATTTTTATATGAAAAACTTCTTTTGCCCATATCTCCTAAACTAAGCGTCCTAGAGCGAAAAGGACTTTAATTCGTGACCACCCCAAAAAATTGAAAAATCCACCCAAAACCTAAAAAAATTGAAATTTTTTATATGAAAAATTTCTTTTGCCCATATCTCCTTAAATATTCGTCCTAGAGCGAAAAGGACTTTAATTCGTGACCACCTCCAAAAAATTGAAAAATCCACCAAAAACCTAAAAAAATTGAAATTTTTATATGAAAAACTTATTTTGCCCATATCTCCTAAACTAAGCGTCCTACAGCGAAAAGGACTATAATTCGTGACCACCCCAAAAAATTGAAAAATCCACCCAAAACCTAAAAAAATTGAAATTTTTATATGAAAAACTTCTTTTGCCCATATCTCCTTAAATATGCGTCCTAGAGCGAAAAGGACTTTAATTCGTGACCACCCCCAAAAAATTGAAAAATCCACCCAAAACCTAAAAAAATTGAAATTTTTATATGGAAAACTTCTTTTGCCCATATCTCCTTAAATATGCGTCCTAGAGCGAAAAGGACTTTAATTCGTGACCACCCCAAAAAATTGAAAAATCCACCCAAAACCTAAAAAAATTGAAATTTTTATATGAAAAACTTCTTTTACCCACATCTCCTTAAATATGCGTCCTAGAGCGAAAAGGACTTTAATTCGTGACCACCCCCAAAAAATTGAATAATCCACCCAAAACCTAAAAAAATTGAAATTTTTATATGAAAACCTTCTTTTGCCCATATCTCCTTAAATATGCGTCCTAGAGCGAAAAGGACTTTAATTCGTGACCACCCCCAAAAGATTGAAAAATCCACCCAAAACCTAAAAAAATTGAAATTTTTATATGAAAACCTTCTTTTGCCCATATCTCCTTAAATATGCGTCCTAGAGCGAAAAGGACTTTAATTCGTGACCACCCTCAAACAATTGCAAAATCCACCCAAAACCTAAAAAAATTGAAATTTTTTATATGAAAAATTTCTTTTGCACATATCTCCTTAAATATGCGTCCTAGAGCGAAAAGGACTTTAATTCGTGTTCACCCCCAAAAAATTGAAAAATCCACCCAAAACCTTAAAAAATTAAAATTTTTATATGAAAAACTTCTTTTGCCCATATCTCCTTAAATATGCGTCCTAGAGCGAAAAGGACTTTAATTCGTGACCACCCCCAAACAATTGAAAAATCCACCCAAAACCTAAAAAAATTGAAATTTTTATATGAAAAACTTCTTTTGCCCATATCTCCTTAAATATGCGTCCTAGAGCGAAAAGGACTTTAATTCGTGACCACCCCCAAAAAATTGAAAAATCCACCCAAAAACTAAAAAAATTGAAATTTTTATATGAAAACCTTCTTTTGCCCATATCTCCTTAAATATGCGTCCTAGAGCGAAAAGGACTTTAATTCGTGACCACCCCCAAAAAATTGAAAAATCCACCCAAAACCTAAAAAAATTGAAATTTTTATATGAAAAACTTCTTTTGCCCATATCTCCTTAAATATGTGTCCTAGAGCGAAAAGGACTTTAATTCGTGACCACCCCGAAAAAATTGAAAAATCCACCCAAAACCTAAAAAAATTGAAATTTTTATATGAAAAACTTCTTTTGCCCATATCTCCTTAAATATGCGTCCTAGAGCGAAAAGGACTTTAATTCGTGACCACCCCCAAAAAATTGAAAAATCCACCCAAAACCTAAAAAAAATGAAATTTTTATATGAAAAACTTCTTTTGCCCATATCTCCTTAAATATGCGTCCTCGAGCGAAAAGGACATTAATTCGTGACCACCCCCAAAAAATTGAAAAATCCACCCAAAACCTAAAAAAATTGAAGTTTTTATATGAGAAACTTCTTTTGCCCATATCTCCTTAAATATGCGTCCTAGAGCGAAAAGGACTTTAATCCGTGACCACCCCCAAAAACTTGAAAAATCCACCCAAAACCTAAAAAAATTGAAATTTTTATATGAAAAACTTCTTTTGCCCATATCTCCTAAACTAAGCGTCCTAGAGCGAAAAGGACTATAATTCGTGACCACCCCAAAAAATTGAAAAATCCACCCAAAACTTAAAAAAATTGAAGTTTTTATATGAAAAACTTCTTTTGCCCATATCTCCTTAAATATGCGTCCTAGAGCGAAAAGGACATTAATTCGTGACCACCCCAAAAAATTGAAAAATCCACCCAAAACCTAAAAAAATTGAAATTTTTATATGAAAAACTTCTTTTGTCCATATCTCCTTAAATATGCGTCCTAGAGCGAAAAGGACTTTAATTCGTGACCACCCCCAAAAAATTGAATAATCCACCCAAAACCTAAAAAAATTGAAATTTTTATATGAAAACCTTCTTTTGCCCATATCTCCTAAACTAAGCGTCCTAGAGCGAAAAGGACTATAATGCGTGACCACCCCAAAAAAATTGAAAAATCCACCCAAAACCTAAAAAAATTGAAGTTTTTATATGAAAAACTTTTTTTGCCCATATCTCCTTAAATATGCGTCCTAGAGCGAAAAGGACTTTAATTCGTGACCACCCCCAAAACATTGACAAATCCACCCAAAACCTAAAAAAATTGAAATTTTTATATGAAAAACTTCTTTTGCCCATATCTCCTAAACTAAGCGTCCTAGAGCGAAAAGGACTATAATTCGTGACCACCCCAAAAAATTGAAAAATCCACCCAAAACTTAAAAAAATTGAAGTTTTTATATGAAAAACTTCTTTTGCCCATATCTCCTTAAATATGCGTCCTAGAGCGAAAAGGACATTAATTCGTGACCACCCCAAAAAATTGAAAAATCCACCCAAAACCTAAAAAAATTGAAATTTTTATATGAAAAACTTCTTTTGTCCATATCTCCTTAAATATGCGTCCTAGAGCGAAAAGGACTTTAATTCGTGACCACCCCCAAAAAATTGAAAAATCCACCCAAAACCTAAAAAATTGAAATTTTTATATGAAAACCTTCTTTTGCCCATATCTCCTAAACTAAGCGTCCTAGAGCGAAAAGGACTATAATGCGTGACCACCCCAAAAAAATTGAAAAATCCACCCAAAACCTAAAAAAATTGAAGTTTTTATATGAAAAACTTTTTTTGCCCATATCTCCTTAAATATGCGTCCTAGAGCGAAAAGGACTTTAATTCGTGACCACCCCCAAAACATTGACAAATCCACCCAAAACCTAAAAAATTGAAATTTTTATATGAAAACCTTCTTTTGCCCATATCTCCTAAACTAAGCGTCCTAGAGTGAAAAGGACTATAATTCGTGACCACCCCAAAAAAATTGAAAAATCCACCCAAAACCTAAAAAAATTGAAGTTTTTATATGAAAAACTTTTTTTGCCCATATCTCCTTAAATATGCGTCCTAGAGCGAAAAGGACTTTAATTCGTGACCACCCCCAAAAAATTGAAAAATCCACCCAAAACCTAAAAAAATTGATATTTTTATATGAAAAACTTCTTTTGCCCATATCTCCTTAAATATGCGTCCTAGAGCGAAAAGGACTTTAATTCGTGACCACCCCCAAAAAATTGAAAAATCCACCCAAAACCTAAAAAAATTTAAATTTTTATATGAAAACCTTCTTTTGAAAACCTTTTGAAAACCTTTTTTTCTATCTCCTTAAATATGCGTCCTAGAGCGAAAAGGACTTTAATTCGTGACCACCCTCAAACAATTGAAAAATCCACCCAAAACCTAAAAAAATTGAAATTTTTATATGAAAAACTTCTTTTGCCCATATCTCCTTAAATATGCGTCCTAGAGCGAAAACGACTTTAATTCGTGACCACCCCCAAAAAATTGAAAAATCCACCCAAAACCTAAAAAAATTGAAATTTTTATATGGAAAACTTCCTTTGCCCATATCTCCTTAAATATGCGTCCTAGAGCGAAAAGGACTTTAATTCGTGACCACCCCGAAAAAATTGAAAAATCCACCCAAAACCTAAAAAAATTGAAATTTTTATATGAAAAACTTCTTTTGCCCATATCTCCTTAAATATGCGTCCTAGAGCGAAAAGGACTTTAATTCGTGACCACCCCAAAAAATTGAAAAATCCACCCAAAACCTAAAAAAATTGAAATTTTTATATGAAAAACTTCTTTTGCCCATATCTCCTTAAATATGCGTCCTAGAGCGAAAAGGACTTTAATTCGTGACCACCCCCAAAAAATTGAAAAATCCACCCAAAACCTAAAAAAATTGAAATTTTTATATGAAAACCTTCTTTTGCCCATATCTCCTTAAATATGCGTCCTAGAGCGAAAATGACTTTAATTCGCGACCACCCCCAAAAAATTGAAAAATCCACCCAACACCTAAAAAAATTGAAATTTTTATATGAAAACCTTCTTTTGCCCATATCTCCTTAAATATGCGTCCTAGAGCGAAAAGGACTATAATTCGTGACCACCCTCAAACAATTGAAAAATCCACCCAAAACCTAAAAAAATTGAAATTTTTTATATGAAAAATTTCTTTTGCCCATATCTCCTTAAATATGCGTCCTAGAGCGAAAAGGACTTTAATTCGTGACCACCCCAAAATATTGAAAAATCCACCCAAAACCTAAAAAAAAATTGAAATTTTTATATGAAAAACTTCTTTTGCCCATATCTCCTAAACTAAGCGTCCTAGAGCGAAAAGGACTTTAATTCGTGACCACCCCAAAAAATTGAAAAATCCACCCGAAACCTAAAAAAGTTGAAATTTTTTATATGAAAAATTTCTTTTGCCCATATCTCCTTAAATATGCGTCCTAGAGCGAAAAGGACTTTAATTCGTGACCACCCCAAAAAAATTGAAAAATCCACCCAAAACCTAAAAAAATTGAAATTTTTATATGAAAAACTTATTTTGCCCATATCTCCTAAACTAAGCGTCCTACAGCGAAAAGGACCACCCCAAAAAATTGAAAAATCCACCCAAAACCTAAAAAAATTGAAATTTTTATATGAAAAACTTCTTTTGCCCACATCTCCTTAAATATGCGTCCTAGAGCGAAAAGGACTTTAATTCGTGACCACCCCCAAAAAATTGAAAAATCCACCCAAAACCTAAAAAAATTGAAATTTTTATATGAAAACCTTCTTTTGCCCATATCTCCTTAAATATGCGTCCTAGAGCGAAAAGGACTTTAATTCGTGACCACCCTCAAACAATTGAAAAATCCACCCAAAACCTAAAAAAATTGAAATTTTTTATATGAAAAATTTCTTTTGCCCATATCTCCTTAAATATGCGTCCTAGAGCGAAAAGGACTTTAATTCGTGACCACCCCCAAAAAATTGAAAAATCCACTCAAAACCTAAAAAAATTGAAATTTTTATATGAAAAACTTCTTTTGCCCATATCTCCTTAAATATGCGTCCTAGAGCGAAAAGGACTTTCATTCGTGACCACCCCCAAAAAATTGAAAAATCCACCCAAAACCTAAAAAAATTGAAATTTTTATATGAAAAACTTCTTTTGCCCATATCTCCTTAAATATGCGTCCTAGAGCGAAAAGGACTTTAATTCGTGACCACCCCCAAAAAATTGAAAAATCCACCCAAAACCTAAGAAAATTGAAATTTTTATATGAAAAACTTCTTTTGCCCATATCTCCTTAAATATGCGTCCTAGAGCGAAAAGGACTATAATTCGTGACCACCCCAAAAAATTGCAAAATCCACCCAAAACCTAAAAAAATTGAAGTTTTTATATGAAAAACTTCTTTTGCCCATATCTCCTTAAATATGCGTCCTAGAGCGAAAAGGACTTTAATTCGTGACCACCCCCAAAAAATTGAAAAATCCACCCAAAACCTAAAAAAATTGAAATTTTTATATGAAAACCTTCTTTTGTCCATATCTCCTTAAATATGCGTCCTAGATCGAAAAGGACTTTAATTCGTGACCACCCCCAAAAAATTGAAAAATCCACCCAAAACCTAAAAAATTGAAATTTTTATATGAAAACCTTCTTTTGCCCATATCTCCTAAACTAAGCGTCCTAGAGCGAAAAGGACTATAATTCGTGACCACCCCAAAAAAATTGAAAAATCCACCCAAAACCTAAAAAAATTGAAGTTTTTATATGAAACACTTCTTTTGCCCATATCTCCTTAAATATGCGTCCTAGAGCGAAAAGGACTTTAATTCGTGACCACCCCCAAAAAATTGAAAAATCCACCCAAAACCTAAAAAAATTGAAATTTTAAATGAAAAACTTCTTTTGCCCATATCTCCTTAAATATGCGTCCTAGAGCGAAAAGGACTTTAATTCGTGACCACCCCCAAAAAATTGAAAAATCCACCCAAAACCTAACAAAATTGAAATTTTTATATGAAAAACTTCTTTTGCCCATATCTCCTTAAATATGCGTCCTAGAGCGAAAAGGACTTTAATTCGTGACCACCCCCAAAAAATTGAAAAATCCACCCAAAACCTAAAAAAATTGAAATTTTTATATGAAAAACTTCTTTTGCCCATATCTCCTTAAATATGCGTCCTAGAGCGAAAAGGACTTTAATTCGTGACCACCCCCAAAAAATTGAAAAATCCACCCAAAACCTAAAAAAATTGAAATTTTTATATGAAAAACTTCTTTTGCCCATATCTCCTTAAATATGCGTCCTAGAGCGAAAAGGACTTTAATTCGTGACCACCCCTAAAAAATTGAAAAATCCACCCAAAACCTAAAAAAATTGAAATTTTAAATGAAAAACTTCTTTTGCCCATATCTCCTTAAATATGCGTCCTAGAGCGAAAAGGACTTTAATTCGTGACCACCCCGAAAAAATTGAAAAATCCACCCAAAACCTAAAAAAATTGAAATTTTTATATGAAAAACTTCTTTTGCCCATATCTCCTTAAATATGCGTCCTAGAGCGAAAAGGACTTTAATTCGTGACCACCCCAAAAAATTGAAAAATCCACCCAAAACCTAAAAAAATTGAAATTTTTATATGAAAAACTTCTTTTGCCCATATCTCCTTAAATATGCGTCCTAGAGCGAAAAGGACTTTAATTTGTGACCACCCCCAAAAAATTGAAAAATCCACCCAAAACCTAAAAAAATTGAAATTTTTATATGAAAACCTTCTTTTGCCCATATCTCCTTAAATATGCGTCCTAGAGCGAAAATGACTTTAATTCGCGACCACCCCCAAAAAATTGAAAAATCCACCCAACACCTAAAAAAATTGAAATTTTTATATGAAAACCTTCTTTTGCCCATATCTCCTTAAATATGCGTCCTAGAGCGAAAAGGACTATAATTCGTGACCACCCTCAAACAATTGAAAAATCCACCCAAAACCTAAAAAAATTGAAATTTTTTATATGAAAAATTTCTTTTGCCCATATCTCCTTAAATATGCGTCCTAGAGCGAAAAGGACTTTAATTCGTGACCACCCCAAAAAATTGAAAAATCCACCCAAAACCTAAAAAAGTTGAAATTTTTTATATGAAAAATTTCTTTTGCCCATATCTCCTTAAATATGCGTCCTAGAGCGAAAAGGACTTTAATTCGTGACCACCCCAAAAAAATTGAAAAATCCACCCAAAACCTAAAAAAATTGAAATTTTTATATGAAAAACTTATTTTGCCCATATCTCCTAAACTAAGCGTCCTACAGCGAAAAGGACCACCCCAAAAAATTGAAAAATCCACCCAAAACCTAAAAAATTGAAATTTTTATATGAAAAACTTCTTTTGCCCACATCTCCTTAAATATGCGTCCTAGAGCGAAAAGGACTTTAATTCGTGACCACCCCCAAAAAATTGAAAAATCCACCCAAAACCTAAAAAAATTGAAATTTTTATATGAAAACCTTCTTTTGCACATATCTCCTTAAATATGCGTCCTAGAGCGAAAAGGACTTTAATTCGTGACCACCCTCAAACAATTGAAAAATCCACCCAAAACCTAAAAAAATTGAAATTTTTTATATGAAAAATTTCTTTTGCCCATATCTCCTTAAATATGCGTCCTAGAGCGAAAAGGACTTTAATTCGTGACCACCCCCAAAAAATTGAAAAATCCACTCAAAACCTAAAAAAATTGAAATTTTTATATGAAAAACTTCTTTTGCCCATATCTCCTTAAATATGCGTCCTAGAGCGAAAAGGACTTTCATTCGTGACCACCCCCAAAAAATTGAAAAATCCACCCAAAACCTAAAAAAATTGAAATTTTTATATGAAAAACTTCTTTTGCCCATATCTCCTTAAATATGCGTCCTAGAGCGAAAAGGACTTTAATTCGTGACCACCCCCAAAAAATTGAAAAATCCACCCAAAACCTAAGAAAATTGAAATTTTTATATGAAAACCTTCTTTTGCCCATATCTCCTAAACTAAGCGTCCTAGAGCGAAAAGGACTATAATTCGTGACCACCCCAAAAAATTGCAAAATCCACCCAAAACCTAAAAAAATTGAAGTTTTTATATGAAAAACTTCTTTTGCCCATATCTCCTTAAATATGCGTCCTAGAGCGAAAAGGACTTTAATTCGTGACCACCCCCAAAAAATTGAAAAATCCACCCAAAACCTAAAAAAATTGAAATTTTTATATGAAAACCTTCTTTTGTCCATATCTCCTTAAATATGCGTCCTAGATCGAAAAGGACTTTAATTCGTGACCACCCCCAAAAAATTGAAAAATCCACCCAAAACCTAAAAAATTGAAATTTTTATATGAAAACCTTCTTTTGCCCATATCTCCTAAACTAAGCGTCCTAGAGCGAAAAGGACTATAATTCGTGACCACCCCAAAAAAATTGAAAAATCCACCCAAAACCTAAAAAAATTGAAGTTTTTATATGAAACACTTCTTTTGCCCATATCTCCTTAAATATGCGTCCTAGAGCGAAAAGGACTTTAATTCGTGACCACCCCCAAAAAATTGAAAAATCCACCCAAAACCTAAAAAAATTGAAATTTTAAATGAAAAACTTCTTTTGCCCATATCTCGTTAAATATGCGTCCTAGAGCGAAAAGGACTTTAATTCGTGACCACCCCCAAAAAATTGAAAAATCCACCCAAAACCTAACAAAATTGAAATTTTTATATGAAAAACTTCTTTTGCCCATATCTCCTTAAATATGCGTCCTAGAGCGAAAAGGACTTTAATTCGTGACCACCCCCAAAAAATTGAAAAATCCACCCAAAACCTAAAAAAATTGAAATTTTTATATGAAAAACTTCTTTTGCCCATATCTCCTTAAATATGCGTCCTAGAGCGAAAAGGACTTTAATTCGTGACCACCCCCAAAAAATTGAAAAATCCACCCAAAACCTAAAAAAATTGAAATTTTTATATGGAAAACTTCTTTTGCCCATATCTCCTTAAATATGCGTCCTAGAGCGAAAAGGACTTTAATTCGTGACCACCCCCAAAAAATTGAAAAATCCACCCAAAACCTAAAAAAATTGAAATTTTTATACGAAAAACTTCTTTTGCCCATATCTCCTTAAATATGCGTCCTAGAGCGAAAAGGACTTTAATTCGTGACCACCCCCAAAAAATTGAAAAATCCACCCAAAACCTAAAAAAATTGAAATTTTTATATGAAAACCTTCTTTTGCCCATATCTCCTTAAATATGCGTCCTATAGCGAAAAGGACTCTAATTCGTGACCACCCCCAAAAAATTGAAAAATCCACCCAAAACCTAAAAAAATTGAAATTTTTATTTGAAAACCTTCTTTTGCCCATATCTCCTTAAATATGCGTCCTAGAGCGAAAAGGACTTTAATTCGTGACCACCCCCAAAAAGTTGAAAAATCCACCCAAAACCTAAAAAAATTGAAATTTTTATATGAAAAACTTCTTTTGCCCATATCTCCTTAAATATGCGTCCTAGAGCGAAAAGGACTTTAATTCGTGACCACCCCAAAATATTGAAAAATCCACCCAAAACCTAAAAAAAATTGAAATTTTTATATGAAAAACTTCTTTTGCCCATATCTCCTAAACTAAGCGTCCTAGAGCGAAAAGGACTTTAATTCGTGACCACCCCAAAAAATTGATAAATCCACCCAAAACCTAAAAAAATTGAAATTTTTATATGAAAACTTTCTTTTGCCCATATCTCCTTAAGTATGCGTCCTAGAGCGAAAAGGACTATAATTCGTGACCACCCCAAAAAAATTGAAAAATCCACCCAAAACCTAAAAAAATTGAAGTTTTTATATGAAACATTTCTTTTGCCCATATCTCCTTAAATATGCGTCCTAGAGCGAAAAGGACTTTAATTCGTGACCACCCCCAAAAAATTGAAAAATCCACCCAAAACCTAAAAAAATTGAAATTTTAAATGAAAAACTTCTTTTGCCCATATCTCCTTAAATATGCGTCCTAGAGCGAAAAGGACTTTAATTCGTGACCACCCCCAAAAAATTGAAAAATCCACCCAAAACCTAACAAAATTGAAATTTTTATATGAAAAACTTCTTTTGCCCATATCTCCTTAAATATGCGTCCTAGAGCGAAAAGGACTTGAATTCGTGACCACCCCCAAAAAATTGAAAAATCCACCCAAAACCTAAAAAAATTGAAATTTTTATATGAAAAACTTCTTTTGCCCATATCTCCTTAAATATGCGTCCTAGAGCGAAAAGGACTTTAATTCGTGACCACCCCCAAAAAATTGAAAAATCCACCCAAAACCTAAAAAAATTGAAATTTTTATATGGAAAACTTCTTTTGCCCATATCTCCTTAAATATGCGTCCTAGAGCGAAAAGGACTTTAATTCGTGACCACCCCCAAAAAATTGAAAAATCCACCCAAAACCTAAAAAAATTGAAATTTTTATACGAAAAACTTCTTTTGCCCATATCTCCTTAAATATGCGTCCTAGAGCGAAAAGGACTTTAATTCGTGACCACCCCCAAAAAATTGAAAAATCCACCCAAAACCTAAAAAAATTGAAATTTTTATATGAAAAACTTCTTTTGCCCATATCTCCTTAAATATGCGTCCTAGAGCGAAAAGGACTTTAATTCGTGACCACCCCCAAAAAATTGAAAAATCCACCCAAAACCTAAAAAAATTGAAATTTTTATATGAAAACCTTCTTTTGCCCATATCTCCTTAAATATGCGTCCTAGAGCGAAAAGGACTTTAATTCGTGACCACCCCCAAAAAGTTGAAAAATCCACCCAAAACCTAAAAAAATTGAAATTTTTATATGGAAAACTTCTTTTGCCCATATCTCCTTAAATATGCGTCCTAGAGCGAAAAGGACTTTAATTCGTGACCACCCCAAAATATTGAAAAATCCACCCAAAACCTAAAAAAAATTGAAATTTTTATATGAAAAACTTCTTTTGCCCATATCTCCTAAACTAAGCGTCCTAGAGCGAAAAGGACTTTAATTCGTGACCACCCCAAAAAATTGATAAATCCACCCAAAACCTAAAAAAATTGAAATTTTTATATGAAAACTTTCTTTTGCCCATATCTCCTTAAGTATGCGTCCTAGAGCGAAAAGGACTTTAATTCGTGACCACCCCCAAAAAATTGAAAAATCCACCCAAAACCTAAAAAAATTGAAATTTTTATATGAAAACCTTCTTTTGCCCATATCTCCTTAAATATGCGTCCTAGAGCGAAAAGGACTTTAATTCGTGACCACCCCCAAAAAATTGAAAAATCCACCCAAAACCTAAAAAAATTTAAATTTTTATATGTAAAACTTCTGTTGCCCATATCTCCTAAACTAAGCGTCCTAGAGCGAAAAGGACTATAATTCGTGACCACCCCAAAAAAATTGAAAAATCCACCCAAAACCTAAAAAAATTGAAGTTTTTATATGAAAAACTTCTTTTGCCCACATCTCCTTAAATATGCGTCCTAGAGCGAAAAGGACTTTAATTCGTGACCACACCCAAAAAATTGAAAAATCCACCCAAAACCTAAAAAAATTGAAATTTTTATATGAAAACCTTCTTTTGCCCATATCTCCTTAAATATGCGTCCTAGAGCGAAAAGGACTTTAATTCGTGACCACCCCCAAAAAATTGAAAAATCCACCCAAAACCTAACAAAATTGAAATTTTTATATGAAAACCTTCTTTTGCCCATATGTCCTTAAATATGCATCCTAGAGCGAAAAGGACTTTAATTCGTGACCACCCTCAAACAATTGAAAAATCCACCTAAAACCTAAAAAAATTGAAATTTTTTATATGAAAAATTTCTTTTGCCCATATCTCCTTAAATATGCGTCCTAGAGCGAAAAGGACTTTAATTCGTGACCACCCCCAAAAAATTGAAAAATCCACCCAAAACCTAAAAAAATTGAAATTTTTATATGAAAACCTTCTTTTGCCCATATCTCCTTAAATATGCGTCCTAGAGCGAAAAGGACTTTAATTCGTGACCACCTTCAAACAATTGAAAAATCCACCCAAAACCTAAAAAAATTGAAATTTTTTATATGAAAAATTTCTTTTGCCCATATCTCCTTAAATATGCGTCCTAGAGCGAAAAGGACTTTAATTCGTGACCACCCTCAAACAATTGAAAAATCCACCCAAAACCTAAAAAAATTGAAATTTTTTATATGAAAAATTTCTTTTGCCCATATCTCCTTAAATATGCGTCCTAGAGCGAAAAGGACTTTAATTCGTGACCACCCCCAAAAAATTGAAAAATCCACCCAAAACCTAAAAAAATTGAAATTTTTATATGAAAACCTTCTTTTGCCCATATCTCCTTAAATATGCGTCCTAGAGCGAAAAGGACTTTAATTCGTGACCACCCCCAAAAAATTGAAAAATCCACCCAAAACCTAAAAAAATTGAAATTTTTATATGCAAAACTTCTTTTGCCCATATCTCCTAAACTAAGCGTCCTAGAGCGAAAAGGACTATAATTCGTGACCACCCCAAAAAATTGAAAAATCCACCCAAAACCTAAAAAAATTGAAATTTTTATATGAAAAACTTCTTTTGCCCATATCTCCTTAAATATGCGTCCTAGAGCGAAAAGGACTTTAATTCGTGACCACCCCAAAAAATTGCAAAATCCATCCAAAACCTAAAAAAATTGAAATTTTTATATGAAAAACTTCTTTTGCCCATATCTCCTTAAATATGCGTCCTAGAGCGAAAAGGACTTTAATTCGTGACCACCCCAAAAAATTGAAAAATCCACCCAAAACCTAAAAAAAATTGAAATTTTTATATGAAAAACTTCTTTTGTCCATATCTCCTTAAATATGCGTCCTAGAGCGAAAAGGACTTTAATTCGTGACCACCCCCAAAAAATTGAAAAATCCACCCAAAACGTAAAAAATTGAAATTTTTATATGAAAACCTTCTTTTGCCCATATCTCCTAAACTAAGCGTCCTAGAGCGAAAAGGACTATAATTCGTGACCACCCCCAAAAAATTGAAAAATCCACCCAAAACCTAAAAAAATTGAAATTTTTATATGAAAAACTTCTTTTGCCCATATCTCCTTAAATATGCGTCCTAGAGCGAAAAGGACTTTAATTCGTGACCACCCCAAAATATTGAAAAATCCACCCAAAACCTAAAAAAAATTGAAATTTTTATATGAAAAACTTCTTTTGCCCATATCTCCTAAACTAAGCGTCCTAGAGCGAAAAGGACTTTAATTCGTGACCACCCCAAAAAATTGCAAACTCCACCCAAAACCTAAAAAAATTGAAATTTTTTATATGAAAAATTTCTTTTGCCCATATCTCCTTAAATATGCGTCCTAGAGCGAAAAGGACTTTAATTCGTGACCACCCCCAAAAAATTGAAAAATCCACCCAAAACCTAAAAAAATTGAAATTTTTATATGAAAAACTTATTTTGCCCATATCTCCTAAACTAAGCGTCCTACAGCGAAAAGGACTATAATTCGTGACCACCCCAAAAAATTGAAAAATCCACCCAAAACCTAAAAAAATTGAAATTTTTATTTGAAAAACTTCTTTTGCCCATATCTCCTTAAATATACGTCCTAGAGCGAAAAGGACTTTAATTCGTGACCACCCCAAAAAAATTGAAAAATCCACCCAAAACCTAAAAAAATTGAAATTTTTATATGGAAAACTTCTTTTGCCCATATCTCCTTAAATATGCGTCCTAGAGCGAAAAGGACTTTAATTCGTGACCACCCCAAAAAATTGAAAAATCCACCCAAAACCTAAAAAAATTGAAATTTGTATATGAAAAACTTCTTTTGCCCACATCTCCTTAAATATGCGTCCTAGAGCGAAAAGGACTTTAATTCGTGACCACCCCCAAAAAATTGAAAAATCCACCCAAAACCTAAAAAAAATTGAAATTTTTATATGAAAACCTTCTTTTGCCCATATCTCCTTAAATATGCGTCCTAGAGCGAAAAGGAATTTAATTCGTGACCACCCCCAAAAAATTGAAAAATCCACCCAAAACCTAAAAAAATTGAAATTTTTATATGAAAACCTTCTTTTGCCCATATCTCCTTAAATATGCGTCCTAGAGCGAAAAGGACTTTAATTCGTGACCACCCTCAAACAATTGAAAAATCCACCCAAAACCTAAAAAAATTGAAATTTTTTATATGAAAAATTTCTTTTGCCCATATCTCCTTAAATATGCGTCCTAGAGCGAAAAGGACTTTAATTCGTGACCACCCCCAAAAAATTGAAAAATCCACCCAAAACCTAAAAAAATTGAAATTTTTATATGAAAAACTTCTTTTGCCCATATCTCCTTAAATATGCGTCCTAGAGCGAAAAGGACTTTAATTCGTGACCACCCCCAAAAAATTGAAAAATCCACCCAAAACCTAAAAAAATTGAAATTTTTATATGAAAAACTTCTTTTGCCCATATCTCCTTAAATATGCGTCCTAGAGCGAAAAGGACTTTAATTCGTGACCACCCCCAAAAAATTGAAAAATCCACCCAAAACCTAAAAAAATTGAAATTTTTATATGAAAAACTTCTTTTGCCCATATCTCCTAAACTAAGCGTCCTAGAGCGAAAAGGACTATAATTCGTGACCACCCCAAAAAATTGAAAAATCCACCCAAAACCTAAAAAAATTGAAGTTTTTATATGAAAAACTTCCTTTGCCCATATCTCCTTAAATATGCGTCCTAGAGCGAAAAGGACTTTAATTCGTGACCACCCCCAAAAAATTGAAAAATCCACCCAAAACCTAAAAAAATTGAAATTTTTATATGAAAACCTTCTTTTGCCCATATCTCCTTAAATATGCGTCCTAGAGCGAAAAGGACTTTAATTCGTGACCACCCTCAAACAATTGAAAAATCCACCCAAAACCTAAAAAAAATTGAAATTTTTATATGAAAAACTTCTTTTGCCCATATCTCCTTAAATATGCGTCCTAGAGCGAAAAGGACTTTAATTCGTGACCACCCCCAAAAACTTGAAAAATCCACCCAAAACCTAAAAAAATTGAAATTTTTATATGAAAAACTTCTTTTGCCCATATCTCCTTAAATATGCGTCCTAGAGCGAAAAGGACTTTAATTCGTGACCACCCCCAAAAAATTGAAAAATCCACCCAAAACCTAAAAAATTGAAATTTTTATATGAAAACCTTCTTTTGCCCATATCTCCTTAAATATGCGTCCTAGAGCGAAAAGGACTTTAATTCGTGACCACCCCAAAATATTGAAAAATCCACCCAAAACCTAAAAAAATTGAAATTTTTATATGAAAAACTTCTTTTGCCCATATCTCCTTAAATATGCGTCCTAGAGCGAAAAGGACTTTAATTCGTGACCACCCCCAAAAAATTGAAAAATCCACCCAAAACCTAAAAAAATTGAAATTTTTATATGAAAAACTTCTTTTGCCCATATCTCCTAAACTAAGCGTCCTAGAGCGAAAAGGACTATAATTCGTGACCACCCCAAAAAATTGAAAAATCCACCCAAAACCTAAAAAAATTGAAGTTTTTATATGAAAAACTTCCTTTGCCCATATCTCCTTAAATATGCGTCCTAGAGCGAAAAGGACTTTAATTCGTGACCACCCCCAAAAAATTGAAAAATCCACCCAAAACCTAAAAAAATTGAAATTTTTATATGAAAACCTTCTTTTGCCCATATCTCCTTAAATATGCGTCCTAGAGCGAAAAGGACTTTAATTCGTGACCACCCTCAAACAATTGAAAAATCCACCCAAAACCTAAAAAAAATTGAAATTTTTATATGAAAAACTTCTTTTGCCCATATCTCCTTAAATATGCGTCCTAGAGCGAAAAGGACTTTAATTCGTGACCACCCCCAAAAACTTGAAAAATCCACCCAAAACCTAAAAAAATTGAAATTTTTATATGAAAAACTTCTTTTGCCCATATCTCCTTAAATATGCGTCCTAGAGCGAAAAGGACTTTAATTCGTGACCACCCCCAAAAAATTGAAAAATCCACCCAAAACCTAAAAAATTGAAATTTTTATATGAAAACCTTCTTTTGCCCATATCTCCTTAAATATGCGTCCTAGAGCGAAAAGGACTTTAATTCGTGACCACCCCAAAATATTGAAAAATCCACCCAAAACCTAAAAAAATTGAAATTTTTATATGAAAAACTTCTTTTGCCCATATCTCCTTAAATATGCGTCCTAGAGCGAAAAGGACTTTAATTCGTGACCACCCCCAAAAAATTGAAAAATCCACCCAAAACCTAAAAAAACTGAAATTTTTATATGGAAAACTTCTTTTGCCCATATCTCCTTAAATATGCGTCCTAGAGCGAAAAGGACTTTAATTCGTGACCACCCTCAAACAATTGAAAAATCCACCCAAAACCTAAAAAAAATTGAAATTTTTATATGAAAAACTTCTTTTGCCCATATCTCCTTAAATATGCGTCCTAGAGCGAAAAGGACTTTAATTCGTGACCACCCCCAAAAACTTGAAAAATCCACCCAAAACCTAAAAAAATTGAAATTTTTATATGAAAAACTTCTTTTGCCCATATCTCCTTAAATATGCGTCCTAGAGCGAAAAGGACTTTAATTCGTGACCACCCCCAAAAAATTGAAAAATCCACCCAAAACCTAAAAAATTGAAATTTTTATATGAAAACCTTCTTTTGCCCATATCTCCTTAAATATGCGTCCTAGAGCGAAAAGGACTTTAATTCGTGACCACCCCAAAATATTGAAAAATCCACCCAAAACCTAAAAAAATTGAAATTTTTATATGAAAAACTTCTTTTGCCCATATCTCCTTAAATATGCGTCCTAGAGCGAAAAGGACTTTAATTCGTGACCACCCCCAAAAAATTGAAAAATCCACCCAAAACCTAAAAAAACTGAAATTTTTATATGGAAAACTTCTTTTGCCCATATCTCCTTAAATATGCGTCCTAGAGCGAAAAGGACTTTAATTCGTGACCACCCCCAAAAAATTGAAAAATCCACCCAAAACCTAAAAAAATTGAAATTTTTATACGAAAAACTTCTTTTGCCCATATCTCCTTAAATATGCGTCCTAGAGCGAAAAGGACTTTAATTCGTGACTACCCCCAAAAAATTGAAAAATCCACCCAAAACCTAAAAAAATTGAAATTTTTATATGAAAACCTTCTTTTGCCCATATCTCCTTAAATATGCGTCCTAGAGCGAAAAGGACTTTAATTCGTGACCACCCCCAAAAAATTGAAAAATCCACCCAAAACCTAAAAAAAATGAAATTTTTATATGAAAACCTTCTTTTGCCCATATCTCCTTAAATATGCGTCCTAGAGCGAAAAGGACTTTAATTCGTGACCACCCCCAAAAAGTTGAAAAATCCACCCAAAACCTAAAAAAATTTAAATTTTTATATGAAAAACTTCTTTTGCCCATATCTCCTTAAATATGCGTCCTAGAGCGAAAAGGACTTTAATTCGTGACCACCCCCAAAAACTTGAAAAATCCACCCAAAACCTAAAAAAATTGAAATTTTTATATGAAAAACTTCTTTTGCCCATATCTCCTTAAATATGCGTCCTAGAGCGAAAAGGACTTTAATTCGTGACCACCCCCAAAAAATTGAAAAATCCACCCAAAACCTAAAAAATTGAAATTTTTATATGAAAACCTTCTTTTGCCCATATCTCCTTAAATATGCGTCCTAGAGCGAAAAGGACTTTAATTCGTGACCACCCCAAAATATTGAAAAATCCACCCAAAACCTAAAAAAATTGAAATTTTTATATGAAAAACTTCGTTTGCCCATATCTCCTTAAATATGCGTCCTAGAGCGAAAAGGACTTTAATTCGTGACCACCCCAAAAAAATTGAAAAATCCACCCAAAACCTAAAAAAACTGAAATTTTTATATGGAAAACTTCTTTTGCCCATATCTCCTTAAATATGCGTCCTAGAGCGAAAAGGACTTTAATTCGTGACCACCCCCAAAAAATTGAAAAATCCACCCAAAACCTAAAAAAATTGAAATTTTTATACGAAAAACTTCTTTTGCCCATATCTCCTTAAATATGCGTCCTAGAGCGAAAAGGACTTTAATTCGTGACTACCCCCAAAAAATTGAAAAATCCACCCAAAACCTAAAAAAATTGAAATTTTTATATGAAAACCTTCTTTTGCCCATATCTCCTTAAATATGCGTCCTAGAGCGAAAAGGACTTTAATTCGTGACCACCCCCAAAAAATTGAAAAATCCACCCAAAACCTAAAAAAAATGAAATTTTTATATGAAAACCTTCTTTTGCCCATATCTCCTTAAATATGCGTCCTAGAGCGAAAAGGACTTTAATTCGTGACCACCCCCAAAAAGTTGAAAAATCCACCCAAAACCTAAAAAAATTTAAATTTTTATATGAAAAACTTCTTTTGCCCATATCTCCTTAAATATGCGTCCTAGAGCGAAAAGGACTTTAATTCGTGACCACCCCAAAATATTGAAAAATCCACCCAAAACCTAAAAAAAATTGAAATTTTTATATGAAAAACTTCTTTTGCCCATATCTCCTATACTAAGCGTCCTAGAGCGAAAAGGACTTTAATTCGTGACCACCCCCAAAAAATTGAAAAATCCACCCAAAACCTAAAAAAATTGAAATTTTTTATATGAAAAATTTCTTTTGCCCATATCTCCTTAAATATGCGTCCTAGAGCGAAAAGGACTTTAATTCGTGACCACCCCCAAAAAATTGAAAAATCCACCCAAAACCTAAAAAAATTGAAATTTTTATATGAAAAACTTATTTTGCCCATATCTCCTAAACTAAGCGTCCTACAGCGAAAAGGACTATAATTCGTGACCACCCCAAAAAATTGAAAAATCCACCCAAAACCTAAAAAAATTGAAATTTTTATATGAAAAACTTCTTTTGCCCATATCTCCTTAAATATGCGTCCTAGAGCGAAAAGGACTTTAATTCGTGACCACCCCCAAAAAATTGAAAAATCCGCCCAAAACCTAAAAAAATTGAAATTTTTATATGAAAAACTTCTTTTGCCCATATCTCCTTAAATATGCGTCCTAGAGCGAAAAGGACTTTAATTCGTGACCACCCCCAAAAAATTGAAAAATCCACCCAAAACCTAAAAAAAATTGAAATTTTTATATGAAAACCTTCTTTTGCCCATATCTCCTTAAATATGCGTCCTAGAGCGAAAAGGAATTTAATTCGTGACCACCCCCAAAAAATTGAAAAATCCACCCAAAACCTAAAAAAATTGAAATTTTTATATGAAAACCTTCTTTTGCCCATATCTCCTTAAATATGCGTCCTAGAGCGAAAAGGACTTTAATTCGTGACCACCCTCAAACAATTGAAAAATCCACCCAAAACCTAAAAAAATTGAAATTTTTTATATGAAAAATTTCTTTTGCCCATATCTCCTTAAATATGCGTCCTAGAGCGAAAAGGACTTTAATTCGTGACCACCCCCAAAAAATTGAAAAATCCACCCAAAACCTAAAAAAATTGAAATTTTTATATGAAAAACTTCTTTTGCCCATATCTCCTTAAATATGCGTCCTAGAGCGAAAAGGACTTTAATTCGTGACCACCCCCAAAAAATTGAAAAATCCACCCAAAACCTAAAAAAATTGAAATTTTTATATGAAAAACTTCTTTTGCCCATATCTCCTTAAATATGCGTCCTAGAGCGAAAAGGACTTTAATTCGTGACCACCCCCAAAAAATTGAAAAATCCACCCAAAACCTAAAAAAATTGAAATTTTTATATGAAAAACTTCTTTTGCCCATATCTCCTAAACTAAGCGTCCTAGAGCGAAAAGGACTATATCGTGACCACCCCAAAAAATTGAAAAATCCACCCAAAACCTAAAAAAATTGAAGTTTTTATATGAAAAACTTCCTTTGCCCATATCTCCTTAAATATGCGTCCTAGAGCGAAAAGGACTTTAATTCGTGACCACCCCCAAAAAATTGAAAAATCCACCCAAAACCTAAAAAAATTGAAATTTTTATATGAAAACCTTCTTTTGCCCATATCTCCTTAAATATGCGTCCTAGAGCGAAAAGGACTTTAATTCGTGACCACCCTCAAACAATTGAAAAATCCACCCAAAACCTAAAAAAAATTGAAATTTTATATGAAAAACTTCTTTTGCCCATATCTCCTTAAATATGCGTCCTAGAGCGAAAAGGACTTTAATTCGTGACCACCCCCAAAAACTTGAAAAATCCACCCAAAACCTAAAAAAATTGAAATTTTTATATGAAAAACTTCTTTTGCCCATATCTCCTAAACTAAGCGTCCTAGAGCGAAAAGGACTATAATTCGTGACCACCCCAAAAAATTGAAAAATCCACCCAAAACTTAAAAAAATTGAAGTTTTTATATGAAAAACTTCTTTTGCCCATATCTCCTTAAATATGCGTCCTATAGCGAAAAGGACATTAATTCGTGACCACCCCAAAAAATTGAAAAATCCACCCAAAACCTAAAAAAATTGAAATTTTTATATGAAAAACTTCTTTTGTCCATATCTCCTTAAATATGCGTCCTAGAGCGAAAAGGACTTTAATTCGTGACCACCCCCAAAAAATTGAAAAAATGAAATTTTTATATGAAAACCTTCTTTTGCCCATATCTCCTTAAATATGCGTCCTAGAGCGAAAAGGACTTTAATTCGTGACCACCCCCAAAAAGTTGAAAAATCCACCCAAAACCTAAAAAAATTTAAATTTTTATATGAAAAACTTCTTTTGCCCATATCTCCTTAAATATGCGTCCTAGAGCGAAAAGGACTTTAATTCGTGACCACCCCCAAAAACTTGAAAAATCCACCCAAAACCTAAAAAAATTGAAATTTTTATATGAAAAACTTCTTTTGCCCATATCTCCTTAAATATGCGTCCTAGAGCGAAAAGGACTTTAATTCGTGACCACCCCCAAAAAATTGAAAAATCCACCCAAAACCTAAAAAATTGAAATTTTTATATGAAAACCTTCTTTTGCCCATATCTCCTTAAATATGCGTCCTAGAGCGAAAAGGACTTTAATTCGTGACCACCCCAAAATATTGAAAAATCCACCCAAAACCTAAAAAAATTGAAATTTTTATATGAAAAACTTCGTTTGCCCATATCTCCTTAAATATGCGTCCTAGAGCGAAAAGGACTTTAATTCGTGACCACCCCAAAAAAATTGAAAAATCCACCCAAAACCTAAAAAAACTGAAATTTTTATATGGAAAACTTCTTTTGCCCATATCTCCTTAAATATGCGTCCTAGAGCGAAAAGGACTTTAATTCGTGACCACCCCCAAAAAATTGAAAAATCCACCCAAAACCTAAAAAAATTGAAATTTTTATACGAAAAACTTCTTTTGCCCATATCTCCTTAAATATGCGTCCTAGAGCGAAAAGGACTTTAATTCGTGACTACCCCCAAAAAATTGAAAAATCCACCCAAAACCTAAAAAAATTGAAATTTTTATATGAAAACCTTCTTTTGCCCATATCTCCTTAAATATGCGTCCTAGAGCGAAAAGGACTTTAATTCGTGACCACCCCCAAAAAATTGAAAAATCCACCCAAAACCTAAAAAAAATGAAATTTTTATATGAAAACCTTCTTTTGCCCATATCTCCTTAAATATGCGTCCTAGAGCGAAAAGGACTTTAATTCGTGACCACCCCCAAAAAGTTGAAAAATCCACCCAAAACCTAAAAAAATTTAAATTTTTATATGAAAAACTTCTTTTGCCCATATCTCCTTAAATATGCGTCCTAGAGCGAAAAGGACTTTAATTCGTGACCACCCCAAAATATTGAAAAATCCACCCAAAACCTAAAAAAAATTGAAATTTTTATATGAAAAACTTCTTTTGCCCATATCTCCTATACTAAGCGTCCTAGAGCGAAAAGGACTTTAATTCGTGACCACCCCCAAAAAATTGAAAAATCCACCCAAAACCTAAAAAAATTGAAATTTTTTATATGAAAAATTTCTTTTGCCCATATCTCCTTAAATATGCGTCCTAGAGCGAAAAGGACTTTAATTCGTGACCACCCCCAAAAAATTGAAAAATCCACCCAAAACCTAAAAAAATTGAAATTTTTATATGAAAAACTTATTTTGCCCATATCTCCTAAACTAAGCGTCCTACAGCGAAAAGGACTATAATTCGTGACCACCCCAAAAAATTGAAAAATCCACCCAAAACCTAAAAAAATTGAAATTTTTATATGAAAAACTTCTTTTGCCCATATCTCCTTAAATATGCGTCCTAGAGCGAAAAGGACTTTAATTCGTGACCACCCCCAAAAAATTTAAAAATCCGCCCAAAACCTAAAAAAATTGAAATTTTTATATGAAAAACTTCTTTTGCCCATATCTCCTTAAATATGCGTCCTAGAGCGAAAAGGACTTTAATTCGTGACCACCCCCAAAAAATTGAAAAATCCACCCAAAACCTAAAAAAAATTGAAATTTTTATATGAAAACCTTCTTTTGCCCATATCTCCTTAAATATGCGTCCTAGAGCGAAAAGGAATTTAATTCGTGACCACCCCCAAAAAATTGAAAAATCCACCCAAAACCTAAAAAAATTGAAATTTTTATATGAAAACCTTCTTTTGCCCATATCTCCTTAAATATGCGTCCTAGAGCGAAAAGGACTTTAATTCGTGACCACCCTCAAACAATTGAAAAATCCACCCAAAACCTAAAAAAATTGAAATTTTTTATATGAAAAATTTCTTTTGCCCATATCTCCTTAAATATGCGTCCTAGAGCGAAAAGGACTTTAATTCGTGACCACCCCCAAAAAATTGAAAAATCCACCCAAAACCTAAAAAAATTGAAATTTTTATATGAAAAACTTCTTTTGCCCATATCTCCTTAAATATGCGTCCTAGAGCGAAAAGGACTTTAATTCGTGACCACCCCCAAAAAATTGAAAAATCCACCCAAAACCTAAAAAAATTGAAATTTTTATATGAAAAACTTCTTTTGCCCATATCTCCTTAAATATGCGTCCTAGAGCGAAAAGGACTTTAATTCGTGACCACCCCCAAAAAATTGAAAAATCCACCCAAAACCTAAAAAAATTGAAATTTTTATATGAAAAACTTCTTTTGCCCATATCTCCTAAACTAAGCGTCCTAGAGCGAAAAGGACTATATCGTGACCACCCCAAAAAATTGAAAAATCCACCCAAAACCTAAAAAAATTGAAGTTTTTATATGAAAAACTTCCTTTGCCCATATCTCCTTAAATATGCGTCCTAGAGCGAAAAGGACTTTAATTCGTGACCACCCCCAAAAAATTGAAAAATCCACCCAAAACCTAAAAAAATTGAAATTTTTATATGAAAACCTTCTTTTGCCCATATCTCCTTAAATATGCGTCCTAGAGCGAAAAGGACTTTAATTCGTGACCACCCTCAAACAATTGAAAAATCCACCCAAAACCTAAAAAAAATTGAAATTTTATATGAAAAACTTCTTTTGCCCATATCTCCTTAAATATGCGTCCTAGAGCGAAAAGGACTTTAATTCGTGACCACCCCCAAAAACTTGAAAAATCCACCCAAAACCTAAAAAAATTGAAATTTTTATATGAAAAACTTCTTTTGCCCATATCTCCTAAACTAAGCGTCCTAGAGCGAAAAGGACTATAATTCGTGACCACCCCAAAAAATTGAAAAATCCACCCAAAACTTAAAAAAATTGAAGTTTTTATATGAAAAACTTCTTTTGCCCATATCTCCTTAAATATGCGTCCTATAGCGAAAAGGACATTAATTCGTGACCACCCCAAAAAATTGAAAAATCCACCCAAAACCTAAAAAAATTGAAATTTTTATATGAAAAACTTCTTTTGTCCATATCTCCTTAAATATGCGTCCTAGAGCGAAAAGGACTTTAATTCGTGACCACCCCCAAAAAATTGAAAAATCCACCCAAAACCTAAAAAATTGAAATTTTTATATGAAAACCTTCTTTTGCCCATATCTCCTTAAATATGCGTCCTAGAGCAAAAAGGACTTTAATTCGTGACCACCCCCAAAAAATTGAAAAATCCACCCAAAACCTAAAAAAATTGAAATTTTTATATGAAAAACTTCTTTTGCCCATATCTCCTTAAATATGCGTCCTAGAGCGAAAAGGACTTTAATTCGTGACCACCCCAAAAAAATTGAAAAATCCACCCAAAACCTAAAAAAACTGAAATTTTTATATGGAAAACTTCTTTTGCCCATATCTCCTTAAATATGCGTCCTAGAGCGAAAAGGACTTTAATTCGTGACCACCCCCAAAAAATTGAAAAATCCACCCAAAACCTAAAAAAATTGAAATTTTTATACGAAAAACTTCTTTTGCCCATATCTCCTTAAATATGCGTCCTAGAGCGAAAAGGACTTTAATTCGTGACTACCCCCAAAAAATTGAAAAATCCACCCAAAACCTAAAAAAATTGAAATTTTTATATGAAAACCTTCTTTTGCCCATATCTCCTTAAATA